>NC_142721.1:15773276-16427435 GCF_055471065.1 Atractosteus spatula | reverse complement strand
CCGAGGGGCTGCCCCAGTGCGGAGGTGTGCGCCTGACTGTAACACGGTCTCCTCTCCCTCCCCTGCAGTCCAACTCCTCCCCCTCCGCTGACCTGCTGGGGCTTGGCAGCGCCCCCACTCTCAACTCTGCACCCCCGCCCGCCGCAGGGGGCAGCCTGCTGGTGGACGTCTTCTCCGAGAACAGCACCAGCCTGCCCATGATGCCCCCCGCCGACGAGAACTTCTCTAGGTGAGACGGGGGGAGGGAGGGGCAGGTGGGGGGGAGACAGGGTGGTTCCCAGCAGGCAGGTGGTCCAGGTTGATCAGGGTGGCATGTAGGTTGCTGTAGCCTCGCAGTGCCTGAGCCTGGGTCCCAGCCTGAGGAGCCTGTTTGGACGGAGTTTGCATGTTCTCCCCAGGTTTGTGTGGGCCCGCTCGTCCCCGTCTCGTCCAGCGGCATGCGGGAACCCCCTCCTTCTCTGATGCCTTCTCCGTCTCTCTCCGCAGGTTCGTGTGCAAGAACAACGGGGTTCTGTTCGAAAACCAGCTTCTCCAGATCGGGCTGAAGTCCGAATTCCGGCAGAATCTGGGTGAGCCGGGCCTCGTGGCTGGGGCGTAACTCTGCGAGGAGACCAGCAAGGTCGTGCCGGAGCTCCCTCTCCTTGGCATGTGTAGCTTTAGTTGGAAAGATCAATCTAGACTAAAAAAAGATGGTTCTTTGCAGAAAGCACCTCGATGCCAAACGTTCTGGCTTGGCGCTGCTGTGCCCCAGCCCTGCTGCTGCCTGTAAGAGGCCCTGCTGTCTGCTGTGCTCTTGGCTTGGTTCCTTCATTGGAGTCTTCCCTCTCCTCCAGGGCGCATGTACGTCTTCTATGGAAACAAGACCTCCACGCAGTTCCTGAGCTTCTCCTCCTCGGTGCTCTGCCAGGACAGCCTGAAGTCTGATATCCTTCCCTGCGCTGGCGCGGGCTCGTGGGCAGAGGGCGCCCTTGTCTATAGGCAGGGACAGCGCTGCTCGGTGATCCCTGCCTTAATAAACTAGACCCTTCCTGCTGGTGTGAATGACAAATATATATCGTACTTTTCTGCTGTGCCAGAGATCCGTGAGGTCCATGAAATATTCATGTAGAGAAGTCAGGACCGACTGGTGACTAAACCCCCTCACTCCAGAAGAAGAATGAGGGTGGCTACATGGACCGGTAGCGGATACGGAGGCACAGATGAGATCATTAGAAAGTCTGGAGCAGGGAATGGCCGTTCATCCGCGCCCGGATGTGATGGGATCAGGTCTTGGAGAAAGAGGCCTGTAACCTCTGGCAGGTAACTAGGAAACGAGGGAGCGCCTTGTCTGGCCCGGGTGCCCGCCCTCGCCCGCTGCAGGGGGCGCCAGGCGTTAAAGGGGCGACGCTGTGCTCTGCGGTGTCGGGTTTCTCCTTGACCGGGTCCCACAGCTCAACGTCCACACGAAGCCGGTGGACCCCACCGTGGACGGAGGCGCCCAGGTGCAGCAGATCCTCAATATCGAGTGCGTGTCTGACTTCATGGAGGCTCCCGTCCTCAACATCCAGTTCAGGTGAGGCCTGCTGCTCCGGCGGCCCCTCTCCTGGTGGCGCAGGCGGGCTTACAGGTGCCACCGCGATGCACAGGGGTGGCAAGTCTTCTAATCGCCTGTGTCTTATATAGTGCTTCTCGTGATACTCCAGGGAAACGTTTTGTTTTTTGAAAACAAGGGCATCAGCCTGGAGGAGGAAGTTATTTACGTGCGGAGTGCAGCCCGTGCGTTGAGAGTCTGGGGAAGGGCTGTGCAGGCCGACCGGCCTCCTCCTCGCTGGTACCCGTGCTCGTTGATTTTGTGTGCTCTGCCCCAGCCTGCGAAGCTGGCATTTAGCCCCGGCACTACTGCAGCCTGCTGTCACCCTGTGAGAGAGCTGTGATTTAAAACCTCCTGTGTTTCTGTGTACCCTGGGCTTGAGAAACTAGTTTATTGACCAGTGTTGTTGCAGTTTCTCCTTTAAGATTATTAATGCGAATAGCAGGAGGCTGAAATTATTTGGGAAGTTTAGAAGGAACAAGATGTGGGTTTTTCTAAATAAGAAGCACTCTTTATAAAGCGTGCTAACTTTTGTGTTGTTCTCTTGGAATAAACGGTCTGACACATCGGCCGACCACAAGCCCGGCTCTGTCGAACCCGAGACCTGTGGGCTCCCCCCCCAACCCCGGGACGCTCGTGTTTCCAACTGGCTTGTGTCCTTCTTCCCAGATATGGTGGGACCCTTCAGAACATCGCTGTCAAGCTGCCCATCACTCTCAACAAGTTCTTCCAGCCCACAGAGATGACGTCTCAGGATTTCTTCCAGCGCTGGAAGCAGCTGAGCGCGTAAGAGCCCGCCCTGGGGAAGAGTCGGGCTCGGGGCCCGGGGGTGCCCCCTGTGTGCTCGCGCCCTGCACCCTGCACCCCGCTGTAGTGTTGTCGAGTCGGGCGGTGACCAGCAGGGGGTTCAGCCCGTAACTGGGGGCTGTTCTGTGTCAGCTGGGCTCTTGCAGGCCGCAGTGGAAGTGGTGCTGCACACAGGCCTGTTCTCTAAGCTGTTAACGGGCTGCGCTGCGCGTTTGTCGTGTTCTTGGGGCCTTCGGTGCTCCAGGGCGCTGTGTGAGCAGGGCGGCTAGTGTGGGTTGGGGGCCTGTACCTCTGTCCTGTCTGCTGCTGGGCTGTGTGCTTCTGCACTGACCACCCCCCCCCCCTCTCTCTCTCTCTCTCTCTCTCTCTCTCTCTCTCTGGCAGGCCACAGCAGGAGGTGCAGAAGATTTTTAAAGCAAAGCATTCCATGGACACTGAGGTCACTAAAGCAAAGGTAAAGTCCGGACAAGAGTTGGAGGAAACCTGCAAGGAAAGTTTTGAACTTTCCCCGAACCCGTGCAAAAGCTTAGCAGTGATTACAGCGATTTTTTTTTCCGCCCACCAAGTTGAGACACTAGGAGAGCATCGCTCTGGTGTCGGTGCAAGTGCAGGGTCTGGCGCTCTGCTATGCCACCTTAACCTCAGACTGCTGCGCTTCTGAGCCCGTTGCCACTTTTGCTGCCCTTGACAATCGGACTTGATGGGGAGCAGAAGAGCATTTAGGTTAAATTAAGAGGCGGCTGTTCGACCCATCTAGCTCGTGTGGTGAAGTCCTAACATCTGCGGTTCCTCCTGCCCTCGCTGGTTCTCTGCAGTATGTGTAATCCCGCTCTTGGGTCGCACCGCCCGGGCTGCGGCAGTGACTTGTCTCTGTGCCGTGACAGATCATTGGGTTTGGAGTGGCACTGCTTGACCGCGTGGACCCCAACCCCTCCAACTTTGTGGGAGCTGGAGTCATCCACACCAAGACCACTCAGGTGGGCTGCCTGCTGAGACTGGAGCCCAACACGCAGGCGCAGGTGAGTCTGGGGAGCGCGGTATCGCGGCGGTCGCTGCCTCCGGGTCCAGGCAGGAGTTTTGTCGCTCGTTGTTTTTGCAGGGTTGTGTTTTTGTCGTTGTTTGCTGCCGTGTGGCCACTGTGGAAATGGCCTCTGAGGCCGAAGCCCTGCGGCGTGTTTCAACGCGGAGCGAAGAGGCGCAGGCGTGTGATGTGGGTTTTTCCGCTCTCTCTGCAGATGTACCGTCTGACGTTGAGAACGAGCAGGGACACCGTGTCACAGAGGCTTTGTGAACTGCTTTCCGATCAGTTTTAAACAACCCCGCGCGCCACAGCCTGCGGAGAGCCTCCAGGACACCTCTGCAGTACCCTTCAGCTCCCAGTAACACCAGAGGGCCTTGCCCCCTTAATAAAAGTCAGCCTGTACACCTGTGATTGAAATCTTCAGCTCTGTCCGCCCAGTCCCCCTCCTCTTCCTCTTCCGTTTCCATTGAAATTTGAAATGCTTCAATGTACAGTGTAAATTTTTGTTATTTTTTTTTTACATATATAAATATATAAAATATCTTCTGGCACTTAGCTTTACTAATTTACCATTCTGCTCCTTTTCTGCTTTTGCATATGTACACGAGCCTGAAACCCTCGGTTTCGACAGCGGAGCTCGTGGCGAACGCGCGATTGCCAGTGCCCTTGCGCGGCTCTCCTGCCTGGGGGTGCTGGAGTCCTGTAGGAGGAACGGCTGTGCAGGCAGGACGAGCCCCCCCCCACCCCACCCTGTCGCAGGTACCACACTGACCCACGTGCCTTGAAGAAACGCCCAGGCGTCGGCCCGCCAGCCTCTCGGGAACTGAACTCTGGCGCGAGGCCTCCCCGACGTCTCTCTCTCTCGAAGCTCGGAGGCCGTCGGTTTAGGCCGATCCCCGTTTCTCACCCTGAGACCCCCCCCCCAGGTGTGGCCCTCCGTGTCCAGAGAGAGAGGTGTGAGCCGTCTGAGCTCTGAGCCGCGGGACCCTGGTGTTCTTGTTGATGCCGAAGTTCTGCAGCCCGGACACGATCGCGCAGAGCAGCACTCGGGCAGCGTGACTGGACTTACTCGGTGCTGACCAGTGCCTCACTGTGAAAATGACAAATGAAGCGACATTTCACCTGCTGCAGCTTCTGATCTGTTAAGACTCTGGTCGGATTTGTCTCGTCGTGACAAATGTGTGGAAAAACAAGTCTGAGGAGATCAGGGCTTTGGGGGGGGGGGGGGTAACAGAAAGGACTAGTCTGAGAGATTCTTTTTTTTTTTCCAGTGTTTAGATGATAGAATTAGCTTCTTTGAAACTAAATGCTGAGAATCTTTTCTGAGGGGGTTAAACTACAGCATGTCTTTGTTCTCCAAACAGTTAATCATGAAAAGGGTAGTCTTAGGTTTTGTCCTGGAGGAGGGGGAACTTTTTTCTTGTAAATCATGGAAATTGGCCACTGTAGAGAGAGAGACCCTGGCTGTTCAGCCTCAGGACTTTCATGGGGGAAGGGACACAGTCTTGTTAATCTGGATAAGGTCAGGTACTGTACTGAGTACTGAAACATTTCCCAGAAGCAGCTTCATGTATCATTTACTCGTAGGCGAGAGTGTGAAAATTGAACTGGAGGCACCTGAGAAAAACCCTCGCTCAGTATAGCATAACCGTAGCCCCAGGACTGGGAGAGCTGGTTAACGACCCGCAGCAGTGGCAGTTCGTGGGTTAATGAGCCCTGCTGTTGCTTGGCCTTACCGAACAGCAATGTCACTGCCTTGCCTAAGTGTGCCTTTAGCTCAATATATATTTTTATCCTTTTTGATATTAAAATGCCTTGTCTTCTGCTTTGTCTCATGCCCCAGGTGCTGCCGATTAAATCTGAGAGTTTATCACTTTTACCCAGCCTCCTGGTCTCTTTTTCCCAGCATGCCGCCGGCCCCAGGCTCTGCTCACAGGGAGGAGCCAAGGCCTCGCACCCGCGCCTGTGCGCACTCCCTCTGTGGTGACCTGCTCCATACTGCTGGGGCAGAGCAGACGCACATGTGGTGTGTTTGAGTGAGCGGGCAGTAGGAAGGAGTTTTGGGTGGCCGCCTTTCTTCAGCGGCAGTCTTGGATGTTTTATGCAACATTGGGGGGGAGGGGGGACACTATTGGGGTCTTGGAAGAGAAGACACTTTTGGCACTGTTGGCTGCTGGTTTAAAAGTTCGTCCGTAATTGTTCAGCAATAAAATCCTCATGCTCATAATGAGATGCAGCCCCCTTGGCTTTACTTCAGTGTAAAGATTTAATTATACAACTGATATGCAGGTTATTGTATTTAAGCAGTTCTGAGTGTCTGTGGTTCATTACAATTACGTGCTCTTATTTCCACAACACATTTCAGACACGGTTTCAGATCGCTCATCTCCTGTGATTGTTTTAAATTAGTGTGGAAGCTATATTTTTTGTTACGTTGTGTCATAAGCAATATTAGGCCAAGTAAATCAGAAATGCCCCAGAATCTTTGCAATTTTCATCAGCTTGCTGCTGAACTCATTGGTTACAGTGGTTTTGATTTTAAGAAGCGCGAGTCTGCCCGCAGGGTATGGCACGGGCTGCTGCAGTGCCTCCGAGCTTCGGGCTTGGAGTCCCAGGCCGGAGCCCCTTAAAGGACAACTGCTGTGGTTCCTGGGACCGGATTCCCGCTCCCTGACCGGAGTGCTGAAGCCATCTTTCATTTCACACCCCTGAAAAACTCCGGCGAGCACCCTAGTTGTTTTAAGTGCACTTCCACGTTGTGTCCAGCAGAGGGCACATGGAAACGGTGGAACTGCATTTAAAACAGAACAGGCAGCACATCTGCATGGTTCTTTCCAGGAAGTGGTAGTGGAAATGCGGAACAAGCTACTCAGGCAATTTATACACTAGATCCCACAAGTGGCAGCTTCTTGGTTATGTTTCTAAAACCACACTACTGATACATTGTGCTCCAGATATTTTCCCCGTGTTCTCCTGGTTGTGATCATGGTGCTCTCCGTGCTGCCGAGGTCACTGGTATGGAAACAAGCGCTCCCTCTGTTCTTCAAGCAACGCGCAGGAATGGGGCCACTGTAGAGTTGTCCTTCAAAGTCGGCGGTCTGGGCCCTGGGGGTAGAGGGGGGCGCGTGATCCCCCGGGGCCCTGCGTGCTCCAGGAGAGGGCGCTGCTGAGCGGCTGGCTTCAGGTGCAGGTCCGCTCGGTGCAGGCGCACGCCCTCGGCACGGGCACGGACAGCGGCGCTGTGCCCCCCTCCTGGCACTGCAGCTCCAGCGGGGTCCTGCCGCCCTCCACGGGGGCGCAGCACCGACAGGACTGCAGGACGCTCAGCGTCGGCGCCCCCTCCAGCAGCGCCAACCTGGGGGTCACAGCAGGAGGGAGGAAGAGGCATTAACGTCTGAGCAGTCAGCAGTGCGTGTTTATGCTCCCTTGGCAGGAACAACAAGTTGGAAGAAATGTGCATTTAAGAGAGTTGGTTCATACATGCAATCAGGCTCAGAGGCGTTAAGATGCACCTTGTATATGGGGGATGGCCAACCCTGGTCACTGGCTGCTGCCCTCAGTCATCTGTTTATAAAGCCTTGCGACATAGCTCTGAGTCAGTTCTGTGGCTGATAGGTGCAGAGTCCATTTTCCAGCCTACGTGGCTGTCGGTGGGGCTTTCGGCCTGAAGCAGTGATCTGGCTACTGAATTAACCTCCTGGTGCACAGGTGAGCTGATCCAGTGACTGAATTAACCTCCTGCTGCACGGGTGGGCTGATCCAGTGGCTGAATTAACCTCCTGCTGCACGGGTGGGCTGATCCAGTGACTGAATTAACCTCCTGCTGCACGGGTGAGCTGATCCAGTGGCTGAATTAACCTCCTGCTGCACGGGTGAGCTGATCCAGTGGCTGAATTAACCTCCTGCTGCACGGGTGGGCTGATCCAGTGACTGAATTAACCTCCTGCTGCACAGGTGAGCTGATCCAGTGGCTGAATTAACCTCCTGCTGCACGGGTGGGCTGATCCAGTGACTGAATTAACCTCCTGCTGCACAGGTGAGCTGATCCAGTGGCTGAATTAACCTCCTGCTGCACGGGTGAGCTGATCCAGTGGCTGAATTAACCTCCTGCTGCACGGGTGGGCTGATCCAGTGACTGAATTAACCTCCTGCTGCACAGGTGAGCTGATCCAGTGACTGAATTAACCTCCTGCTGCACAGGTGAGCTGATCCAGTGACTGAATTAACCTCCTGCTGCACGGGTGGGCTGATCCAGTGACTGAATTAACCTCCTGCTGCACAGGTGAGCTGATCCAGTGACTGAATTAACCTCCTGCTGCACAGGTGAGCTGATCCAGTGGCTGAATTAACCTCCTGCTGCACGGGTGGGCTGATCCAGTGGCTGAATTAACCTCCTGCTGCACGGGTGGGCTGATCCAGTGGCTGAATTAACCTCCTGCTGCACGGGTGGGCTGATCCAGTGACTGAATTAACCTCCTGCTGCACGGGTGAGCTGATCCAGTGGCTGAATTAACCTCCTGCTGCACGGGTGAGCTGATCCAGTGGCTGAATTAACCTCCTGCTGCACAGGTGAGCTGATCCAGTGACTGAATTAACCTCCTGCTGCACAGGTGAGCTGATCCAGTGACTGAATTAACCTCCTGGTGCACGGGTGGGCTGATCCAGTGACTGAATTAACCTCCTGCTGCACGGGTGGGCTGATCCAGTGACTGAATTAACCTCCTAGTGCACGGGTGAGCTGATCCAGTGGCTGAATTAACCTCCTGCTGCACAGGTGAGCTGATCCAGTGACTGAATTAACCTCCTGCTGCACAGGTGAGCTGATCCAGTGACTGAATTAACCTCCTGCTGCACGGGTGGGCTGATCCAGTGGCTGAATTAACCTCCTGCTGCACGGGTGGGCTGATCCAGTGACTGAATTAACCTCCTGCTGCACGAATGGGCTGATCCAGTGACTGAATTAACCTCCTAGTGCACAGGTGAGCTGATCCAGTGACTGAATTAACCTCCTGCTGCACAGGTGAGCTGATCCAGTGACTGAATTAACCTCCTGCTGCACGGGTGGGCTGATCCAGTGACTGAATTAACCTCCTGCTGCACGGGTGGGCTGATCCAGTGACTGAATTAACCTCCTGCTGCACGAATGGGCTGATCCAGTGACTGAATTAACCTCCTAGTGCACAGGTGAGCTGATCCAGTGACTGAATTAACCTCCTGCTGCACAGGTGACCTGTCCTCTGTCCTCTGACAGTACTGAATTCAAGGGTGTCGCTGCTCAGTGTGGGGAGGGCTCTCCAGGGCTGGCCCAACCCTGCTGATTAGTAGAGAAGTGTGACAAAGCACTGATGCAGTCCAGCTCACTTACCAGGAGGCAGAGCTGCAGCTTCCTTGACACAGTCCCACAGCGACTGTTGCAGTGCAGTTCACCATCGAGATGGTCTGGTTAGTGTACACCAGCCTGCAGGTCTCTGATTCCGGAGCTGCAGCAAAAAAAACCACATTTTGAAGACTCTGCTACTTCCCTGGAGTACATTGTGACCCTGGTTAAACCCCGGAGTACGGCGCTGACTCTGGTTAAACCCCCGGAGTACAGGTCTGACTCTGGTTAAACCCCGGAGTACAGGTCTGACTCTGGTTAAACCCTTGGAGTACGGCGCTGACTCTGGTTAAACCCCGGAGTATGGCGCTGACTCTGGTTAAACCCCTGGAGTACAGGTCTGACTCTGGTTAAACCCCGGAGTACAGGTCTGACTCTGGTTAAACCCCCGGAGTACAGGTCTGACTCTGGTTAAACCCCCGGAGTACGGGTCTGACTCTGGTTAAACCCCAGAGTACGGCGCTGATTCTGGTTAAACCCCAGAGTACAGGTCTGACTCTGGTTAAACCCCGGAGTACAGGTCTGACTCTGTTTAAACCCCGGAGTACGGCGCTGACTCTGGTTAAACCCCGGAGTATGGCGCTGACTCTGGTTAAACCCCGGAGTACAGATCTGACTCTGGTTAAACCCTCGGAGTACGGCGCTGACTCTGGTTAAACCCCGGAGTACAGGTCTGACTCTGGTTAAATCCCTGGAGTACAGCGCTGACTCTGGTTAAACCCCGGAGTACAGGTCTGACTCTGGTTAAACCCCGGAGTACGGCGCTGACTCTGGTTAAACCCCGGAGTACGGCGCTGACTCTGGTTAAACCCCTGGAGTACGGCGCTGACTCTGGTTAAACCCCGGAGTACAGGTCTGACTCTGGTTAAACCCCGGAGTACAGGTCTGACTCTGGTTAAACCCCGGAGTACAGCGCTGACTCTGGTTAAACCCTCGGAGTACGGCGCTGACTCTGGTTAAACCCCGGAGTATGGCGCTGACTCTGGTTAAACCCCTGGAGTACAGGTCTGACTCTGGTTAAACCCCGGAGTACAGGTCTGACTCTGGTTAAACCCTCGGAGTACAGGTCTGACTCTGGTTAAACCCCGGAGTACAGGTCTGACTCTGGTTAAACCTCGGAGTACAGGTCTGACTCTGGTTAAACCCCGGAGTACAGGTCTGACTCTGGTTAAACCCCGGAGTACAGCGCTGACTCTGGTTAAACCCCGGAGTACAGGTGTGACTCTGGTTAAACCCCGGAGTACAGGTCTGACCCCGGAGTACAGGTCTGACTGGTTAAACCCCCGGAGTACAGGTCTGACTCTGGTTAAACCCTGGGGTACGGCGCTGACTCTGGTTAAACCCCTGGAGTACGGCCCTGACTCTGGTTAAACCCCGGAGTACGGCCCTGACTCTGGTTGTATGTGAACAGAAGTTTCAGTCACAATTACACAAATGCTCTGGTTTTTCCATTGGAGAGGCGAGGATGGCAACACATGAGGACAGGTGAGCTCATGGAGACGGGACAGGAGTGTGAATCCAGTGAAGAGAGGAGGCCTTACCCAGCGCAGCAGGAAGAGGCACAGCCTCTGTGGCCTTCTGTCCCTTGGTGGAAGTCAGCTCCTGAGCCGCAGCAGTTGTGATTTCAAGGGTAGCTGTAATGGGAGGACTGGCTGTTGCATTGACAGATACTGGTCTTGTGACAGGAGGCACAACTGTTGTGTTGAGAGACCATGGTCCTGTGACAGGAGACACGGTTGTTGTGTTGAGAGGCCGGGCTCCTTTGACGGGAGACACGGCTGTTGTGTTGAGAGGCCAGGCTCCTGTGACGGGAGACAGGGCTGTTGTGTTGAGAGGCAGTGCTCCTTTGACGGGAGACACGGTTGTTGTGTTGAGAGGCCAGGCTCCTGTGACGGGAGACACGGCTGTTGTGTTGAGAGGCCAGGCTCCTGTGACGGGAGACACGGCGGTTGTGTTGAGAGGCCGGGGGGCTGTGACAGGAGACACGGCTGTTGTGTTGAGAGGCCAGGCTCCTGTGACGGGAGACACGGCTGTTGTGTTGAGAGGCAGTGCTCCTTTGACGGGAGACACGGTTGTTGTGTTGAGAGGCCAGGCTCCTGTGACGGGAGACACAGTTGTTGTGTTGAGAGGCCATGCTCCTTTGACGGGAGACACGGCTGTTGTGTTGAGAGGCTGGGAGGCTGTGACGGGAGACACGGTTGTTGTGTTGAGAGGCCGGGAGGCTGTGATGGGAGACACGGCTGTTGTGTTGAGAGGCCAGGCTCCTGTGACGGGAGGCACGGCTGTTGTGTTGAGAGGCCAGGCTCCTTTGACGGGAGACACGGTTGTTGTGTTGAGAGGCCAGGCTCCTGTGACGGGAGACACAGCTGTTGTGTTGAGAGGCCGTGCTCCTTTGACGGGAGACACGGCTGTTGTGTTGAGAGGCAGTGCTCCTGTGACGGGAGACACGGCTGTTGTGTTGAGAGGCTGGGCTCCTGTGACGGGAGACACGGCTGTTGTGTTGAGAGGCCAGGCTCCTTTGACGGGAGACACGGCTGTTGTGTTGAGAGGCCGTGCTCCTGTGATGGGAGGCACGGTTGTTGTGTTGAGAGGCCGGGCTCCTGTGACGGGAGACACAGCTGTTGTGTTGAGAGGCCGGGGGGCTGTGACGGGAGACACAGTTGTTGTGTTGAGAGGCCGGGCTCCTGTGACGGGAGACACGGCTGTTGTGTTGAGAGGCTGGGCTCCTGTGACGGGAGACACGGCTGTTGTGTTGAGAGGCCGGGAGGCTGTGACAGGAGACACGGTTGTTGTGTTGAGAGGCCAGGCTCCTGTGACGGGAGACACGGCTGTTGTGTTGAGAGGCTGGGAGGCTGTGACAGGAGACACGGTTGTTGTGTTGAGAGGCCGGGAGGCTGTGATGGGAGACACGGCTGTTGTGTTGAGAGGCCATGCTCCTGTGACGGGAGACACGGCTGTTGTGTTGAGAGGCCGTGCTCCTGTGACGGGAGGTACGGCTGTTGTGTTGAGAGGCTGGGCTCCTGTGATGGGAGACACGGCTGTTGTGTTGAGAGGCTGGGGGGCTGTGACGGGAGACACGGTTGTTGTGTTGAGAGGCTGGGCTCCTGTGACAGGAGATACGGCTGTTGTGTTGAGAGGCCAGGCTCCTGTGACGGGAGACACGGCTGTTGTGTTGAGAGGCCGGGGGGCTGCGACGGGAGACACGGTTGTTGTGTTGAGAGGCTGGGCTCCTGTGACAGGAGATACGGCTGTTGTGTTGAGAGGCTGGGCTCCTGTGACGGGAGACACAGCTGTTGTGTTGAGAGGCTGGGCTCCTGTGACGGGAGACACAGCTGTTGTGTTGAGAGGCTGGGCTCCTGTGACGGGAGACACGGCTGTTGTGTTGAGAGGCCGGGAGGCTGTGACAGGAGACACGGTTGTTGTGTTGGGAGGCTGGGCTCCTGTGACGGGAGACACGGCTGTTGTGTTGAGAGGCCGGGGTCCTGTGACGGGAGACACGGCTGTTGTGTTGAGAGGCCGTGCCCCTGTGATGGGAGACACAGCTGTTGTGTTGAGAGGCTGGGCTCCTGTGACAGGAGACACGGCTGTTGTGTTGAGAGGCAGTGCTCCTTTGACGGGAGACACGGCTGTTGTGTTGAGAGGCTGGGCTCCTGTGACGGGAGACACGGCTGTTGTGTTGAGAGGCCGGGCTCCTGTGACGGGAGACACGGCTGTTGTGTTGAGAGGCCGGGGGGCTGTGACGGGAGACACGGCTGTTGTGTTGAGAGGCCGGGCTCCTGTGACGGGAGACACAGCTGTTGTGTTGAGAGGCCGGGGGGCTGTGACGGGAGACACAGTTGTTGTGTTGAGAGGCCATGCTCCTGTGACGGGAGGCACGGCTGTTGTGTTGAGAGGCTGGGCTCCTGTGACGGGAGACACGGCTGTTGTGTTGAGAGGCCGGGAGGCTGTGACAGGAGACACGGTTGTTGTGTTGAGAGGCCAGGCTCCTGTGACGGGAGACACGGCTGTTGTGTTGAGAGGCTGGGAGGCTGTGACGGGAGACACGGTTGTTGTGTTGAGAGGCCGGGAGGCTGTGATGGGAGACACGGCTGTTGTGTTGAGAGGCCATGCTCCTGTGACGGGAGGCACGGCTGTTGTGTTGAGAGGCTGGGCTCCTGTGACGGGAGACACGGCTGTTGTGTTGAGAGGCCGTGCTCCTGTGACGGGAGGCACGGTTGTTGTGTTGAGAGGCCAGGCTCCTGTGACGGGAGACACGGCTGTTGTGTTGAGAGGCTGGGCTCCTGTGACGGGAGACACGGCTGTTGTGTTGAGAGGCCGTGCTCCTGTGACGGGAGGTACGGCTGTTGTGTTGAGAGGCTGGGCTCCTGTGATGGGAGACACGGCTGTTGTGTTGAGAGGCTGGGGGGCTGTGACAGGAGACACGGTTGTTGTGTTGAGAGGCCGTGCTCCTGTGACGGGAGACACGGCTGTTGTTTTGAGAGGCAGTGATCCTGTGATGGGAGACACGGCTGTTGTGTTGAGAGGCTGGGGGGCTGTGACGGGAGACACGGTTGTTGTGTTGAGAGGCCAGGCTCCTGTGACGGGAGACACAGTTGTTGTGTTGAGAGGCTGGGCTCCTGTGACGGGAGACACGGCTGTTGTGTTGAGAGGCCGGGGGGCTGTGACGGGAGACACGGTTGTTGTGTTGAGAGGCCGGGCTCCTGTGACAGGAGACACAGTTGTTGTGTTGAGAGGCTGGGCTCCTGTGACGGGAGACACGGCTGTTGTGTTGAGAGGCCGGGGGGCTGTGACGGGAGACACGGTTGTTGTGTTGAGAGGCCGGGGGGCTGCGACGGGAGACACGGCTGTTGTGTTGAGAGGCTGGGCTCCTGTGACGGGAGGCATGGTTGTTGTGTTGAGAGGCCAGGCTCCTGTGACGGGAGACACAGCTGTTGTGTTGAGAGGCCGGGCTCCTGTGACGGGAGACACGGCTGTTGTGTTGAGAGGCCAGGCTCCTGTGACGGGAGACACGGTTGTTGTGTTGGGAGGCTGGGCTCCTGTGACGGGAGACACGGCTGTTGTGTTGGGAGGCTGGGCTCCTGTGACGGGAGACACGGCTGTTGTGTTGAGAGGCCAGGCTCCTGTGACGGGAGGCACGGTTGTTGTGTTGAGAGGCCAGGCTCCTGTGACGGGAGACACGGCTGTTGTATTGAGAGGCCGGGCTCCTGTGACGGGAGACACGGCTGTTGTGTTGAGAGGCCGGGGGGCTGCGACGGGAGACACGGTTGTTGTGTTGAGAGGCCGGGCTCCTGTGACGGGAGACACAGCTGTTGTGTTGAGAGGCTGGGCTCCTGTGACAGGAGATACGGCTGTTGTGTTGAGAGGCTGGGCTCCTGTGACGGGAGACACAGCTGTTGTGTTGAGAGGCTGGGCTCCTGTGACGGGAGACACAGCTGTTGTGTTGAGAGGCTGGGCTCCTGTGACGGGAGACACGGCTGTTGTGTTGAGAGGCCGGGAGGCTGTGACAGGAGACACGGTTGTTGTGTTGGGAGGCTGGGCTCCTGTGACGGGAGACACGGCTGTTGTGTTGAGAGGCCGGGGTCCTGTGACGGGAGACACGGCTGTTGTGTTGAGAGGCCGTGCCCCTGTGACGGGAGACACAGCTGTTGTGTTGAGAGGCTGGGCTCCTGTGACAGGAGACACGGCTGTTGTGTTGAGAGGCCAGGGTCCTGTGACGGGAGACACGGCTGTTGTGTTGAGAGGCCGTGCTATTGTGACGGGAGACACGGCTGTGGTGACAGGAGGTACGCTTGTTTTGTTGCCCAGCTGTTCTCTCGTGGCAAGAGAGGACACTGCTGTGACAAGAGACACAGCTGTTGTGATGGGAGGCACAGTTTGTGTAGACACTGCAATAGGAAGAGGGAGACATTGTGTGCCATAGCCACCCCGAGATCTAGATAATATACTGCTGCACTCGCTCTCTGGGAGGAAGCCTTTTGAACACTTACACTTTATATCAGGTGTATGCTATTAAATCTTTTCATTTTCTTTTTTGGTTTATGAATACAGTAGGTGTATAAAACAAAAGGGTCATAATTAACAAACCATTTTAGAAAATCTCTCCTTAGTTCATGACATGCAGCTCATACTAACACACACATGAGACCAAGTGAGAGACCTGGGGACAGCATGCAGACTCCGCAGACAGGGTGCTCCAGTCCTACACTGAACCTAAGATCTGTGATCTGCGACCACTGTTCTGTCCACAATCCTGGAGATTGACATTCAGCAGCAGCACAGGCAGAGGGTCCTCTTACCCGTGAGAGTCGCTGTGCCTCCTGCAGCGGCCGGGCCTGCCAGGCGTGGAGGGGTGGCTCTTGCAGCTGTCGGCTCTCGAGTGCCAGCCAGGTCCCATTCCTCCTGTGGAGGTGTGACCCGCATGGCTGCTGCAGGGTGGCTGAGGGTGGCTGAGGTTGACGGTGCCTGACTTGGCTGAAGTGCTGCTGAAGGTGCTGGCGGTGCTGTTGCTGTAAGTGCTTGTACAGTCGCTGGGCCGGTCGACCAAGGGCGTGTTGCGAGAAGGAGGTGTGGTTTCTGCAGTCCTGCACAAGAGACAGGGGACAGCTCTCTGTTATGTTAAGAAGTGGTTTGAAGCTGCCTTTCAGGCTTGCTGCCTCATTATTTCGCCCGTTATTTACTGGGTGAGCCTCTGGGAGCAGAGATCCTGGCTTCTCCCGGAGCTCTGGGCCCAGACCAACAGCAGTGACTCTCAGTGTGACAGCCAGTGTTAGGGTCCCTCCCCCCCCCAAACCCCAGCTATTTCTGATGCCCTGCAAGGCAGAAGGCAGTCCCAGAAGCTGCTAGTCTACACTGTGTTTTCAGCAGCTCCTTTCCTGCGCGGTCTACACAAATCCACCGTCCCCATGTTTCATCAGCTACCTAATAACACGAGCATTTCTTGTGCCTCCTGCTCCACTGGAGTCAGTTTCCGCAAAGACACAGTCAGGGTGCTCTTTAGAGTCACACAGGGAAGGAATGGTTTCCATGTTAAAATGCTCTGGCAGAACAGCTGACACTTCACCAGGAACCTATTCCACGCCTCGTCTCTTAAGAAGGTGCTCCTCAGCTGGAGACGATGGTGTATGAAAACTGGCATCACCTCGCTGCGCTCTAGAGCTCAGCCTCCCCACCAGTGCTCATCGTAAAGGGCGCTGGCAGACCCGTCCTGAGGCTACCCTGCCTCAGTGAAGGTGACGCGCTGGGACGAGACTGGTCTGCAGGGACTGACCGAGGACGACAGAGAGAGAGAGAGAGAGAGACAGTGTCTGCACGCTCTCTCAGCTACTCACCTTGCTCCCCACCTACAGGTGCTAGAGCAACAAGAGGAACAAGACATGGAAATTAACCGGGAAGACTGGGATACATCCTGTCCCATTCAGTAAATCCCAGCAAACCGTGCAGGAGCTTCAGTCAGTCTTGTTTCTCTTGCCCCCGAGTCAGAGCCAGTCTACAGGCAGGGCAGGCGTGAACAGCAGGCTGATATCCCTGTAACTGATGCACCTGAGCTTCTGTGGAAACTCACCTGTGGCGGCTGTTAGTGCAGGTGTTGCTACAATACCTGGGAAACACAAATAGCGTAAAATCGTGACATAGTCCGTGATATCAGAAATGCTGCTGACTGCAATAATGACACAGGTGGAAGAGAAAATGTTAAATTATTGCAGTCATAATATTTCAAACAAAAGGACTGAATCGAGCTCCACAGACGTGACTAAAGGTTTTCCACTCCTTTTGAAAATATCAAGATGGGTAAAAAACCCCACTGAAAGCAGCTGAGAGCCCTGGAGCCTGGAGCCTGGAGCTGGGCACAGGATGGCTGACCCCCAGCTTCTCTCCCTGTCTGTGTGTCTCATGGAGAGCAAGCTGGGGTCTGTGAAAAGACACATTCCTCATGCAAGAAATTGTATCTGGCCGATAAAGGGATCTGATCTTCTCTTATCTTATACTGTACGATTTGGTCACGAATAGGATATCACAACCTTAGACACAGCACAAAGAAGAAAATCAAGAATGATCCTTCGTCTTGGGGATCTAAAGATACTAAACAAAATGTCTTCAGGGTAAAAGGCAAACGGAGAGCAGAGGGAATCCAGGTGGAAAGAAATGGGTGCAAATAGGGGAGCACTACAGGCACAGCAGCACACAAGGACAGGGGCTCGTGCCTCGATCAAGACAGGGGCTCGTGCCTCGATCGAGGACAGGGGCTCGTGCCTCGATCAAGACGGGGGCTCGTGCCTCGATCAAGACGGGGGCTCGTGCCTCGATCAAGACAGGGGCTCGTGCCTCGATCAAGGACAGGGGCTCGTGCCTCGATCGAGGACAGGGGCTCGTGCCTCAATCAAGACAGGGGCTCGTGCCTCGATCAAGACGGGGGCTCGTGCCTCGATCAAGACAGGGGCTCGTGCCTCGATCGAGGACAGGGGCTCGTGCCTCGATCAAGACAGGGGCTCGTGCCTCGATCAAGACAGGGGCTCGTGCCTTGATCGAGGACAGGGGCTCGTGCCTCGATCAAGACAGGGGCTCGTGCCTCGATCAAGACAGGGGCTCGTGCCTTGATCGAGGACAGGGGCTCGTGCCTCGATCAAGGACAGGGGCTCGTGCCTCGATCAAGACAAGGGCTCGTGCCTCGATCAAGACAGGGGCTCGTGCCTCGATCAAGGACAGGGGCTCGTGCCTCGATCAAGACAGGGGCTCGTGCCTCGATCAAGACAGGGGCTCGTGCCTCGATCGAGGACAGGGGCTCGTGCCTCGATCAAGACAGGGGCTCGTGCCTCGATCCAGGACAGGGGCTCGTGCCTCGATCAAGACAGGGGCTCGTGCCTCGATCAAGACAGGGGCTCGTGCCTCGATCAAGACGGGGGCTCGTGCCTCGATCAAGACGGGGGCTCGTGCCTCGATCGAGGACAGGGGCTCGTGCCTCGATCAAGACAGGGGCTCGTGCCTCGATCAAGACGGGGGCTCGTGCCTCGATCAAGACGGGGGCTCGTGCCTCGATCGAGGACAGGGGCTCGTGCCTCGATCAAGGACAGGGGCTCGTGCCTCGATCAAGACAGGGGCTCGTGCCTCGATCAAGACGGGGGCTCGTGCCTCGATCAAGACGGGGGCTCGTGCCTCGATCGAGGACAGGGGCTCGTGCCTCGATCAAGGACAGGGGCTCGTGCCTCGATCAAGACAGGGGGGAGTCGCTGGGATCTACAACAGGCTTCCCAGCCCGACGGCTGCAGCCAAGACTCTGGGGGCTTGCAATAGAAGGCTGGACGAAACTACTTTCACTGTCACTATTGTTACTAAACTGCCAAACAAGCAAGATGGGCGTTATTCTGCATGCCTCCTCTCGTTCCCTTGCGCATGTTCGTACAAAGTGCCCACTGATGGGCAGAGGACCGCCGGTCCCGGTCCCAGTCCCGCAGCTTGCCAGAGACACAGGCACAGAGAGGGATGGAGAAACAGACCCGCAAACACACAGGTGCAGAAAGAGCCGGGCAGACAGAGACAGCTCCTCTCCCCACTCACCACAGGCGGCGCACTGCTGCAGGTCCACACTGAAGTACTGGTCCGTGGGGCAACTGTAGCAGCCTGAGCCAGAATGAGAGAACTAAGTTAAAATGCAGATCAGTCTCGCCGGAAACACAGCAGCAGAAACCACGTAACCCCTGACAGACTAAAAATCCGTTGCAGTGCACTGGAAATACAGGACAAAATTCAATTACGGCCTTTCTTTCCAACCATGGGGGTTTCGTTCCTGAAATTGCAGGTAGTAAACACTCAAGTCCTTGGGAAAGGAGGGGTGAGGTTCCCATGGTCTGCATCACACTCATCAACAGCTAATTGCAGACTCCTCCCATAAAAATGACAAGTGCAGCAATCATTACAATTCAACGTAAAGTTGAGTAATAAGTTTGAGCACCAATGATGAAGTACAGCAAATGAATATACTGCCAGGAGCGCTGAGACAGTGCGCGCACACTCCTGCGCAGGGACCACCCAGCTGGAGACTGGCGTCGGCGCGGAGAGCAGGAGAAGGATGAATGCGGTCTTACCCTCCAGATTCTGGGTGCTGGACAAGCCCTGGGTCTGGAAGGGGCAGAGGCAGGGCTGGTAGTGCCAGGAGCAGCTGCCGTTTCCAGTGTAGTGGTACGAGGCCCCAGCCAGCTGGTGGCTGTTGTAGAACTCGCAGTAGACAGCTGGAAGGGATCAGGAAAGACTGTTGTCGCAGGGTGGTGTTCTAGTTTGGCGCAGGCTTTGCCTGTCGGAGTAGGGCGGGGGTGGGCAGCCCTGGTCCGGGAGGGCCGGTGTGGCTGCTGGCTAGCCCAGACAGTCGTACTGGTCGAACTGGGCGATGGTGATCATTCTGAGATCACCCCGCAGGCGCCCGCTGTCCGGGACCAGGACCGCACGCCCCTCTCGGTCGGCCCAGTGTGAGCGCGAGAGCTGCGCTGGCGCGGCGCGGAGGGACTCACGGCAGAAGTCCGGCCTCCTCCAGTCCACGCACACCCCCTGGTCCAGGCACTCCTTGGCGTACATGGCCACGGCGTTGCAGACGCACTTGCAGTCGCCGCCGAGGGCACAGCCACACGCGTCTCGCACACAGGCGTCGTAGAAAGGCAGGTAGTAGACCTGGGGTCACAGGGTCACAGGGACACAGGGTTATGGGGTCACAGGGGCAGAGGGGCAAGAGTCACAAGGTCACAGGGGCAAGAGACGCAAGGGCACAGGGGCACAAGGGCAAGAGTCACAAGGGCACAGGGGCAAGGGGCAAGGGGCAAGGGGCACAAGGGCACAGGGGCAAGGGGCACAAGGGCACAAGGGCACAGGGGCACAAGGGCAAGAGTCACAAGGGCACAGAGGCAAAGGTCACAGGGTCGCAGGGGCAAAGGGTTACAGGGGCAAGGGTCACAGGGTCACAGGTCAGGGCTCTATCAGCCTCTTTCACTTTTTTACTGCAGGTTGCAAACTGGACTCCATGTCCTGCGCATGATGCTGGAGGGGACACACACGGTAGACAGAATCGCATTTTGCAGTAAATTTACACATGAAGGGTTCAGAACATCAAGACATCAGATAGGGTACAAAGAGAGAGGAGACACTTCAGTCCTGTGCTGGATAATTGATCCCAAGATCTCATCTAGCTGTTTCTTTGGAAAGAAGCCAGGGTATCCAGCTTCAACCACATGGCTATGCAGCATGTCACAGGCACCCACAACCCTTTGTGTAAGTTAGCGCTGCCTGTTCTCAGTTTTAAATGCCTTGCAGCCGGGCAGGGAGGCGGGTTTCTGCTGACCTGGGCGTGGCAGGGCTCGAACACCGGGCTCCTGATGATGTCACACTTCCTGTGAGCCCAGGCCCTGCGCTGGGGGTTGGTGTCGCAGGGGCTGGGCTGCTCCTGCACCAGGGGGCAGCTGGGGTCCGTCCTCCACGAATTGGCGAAGGCCACGGCGTCAGAGGTCAGGTCTCCGCTCCGCAGCCGGAAATCGTCGCTCGCCTTCCCGTTGAAGTTCCCACACAAGCCGCACAGACTCATCTGGGCACAGGGAGGTGAACAGCAACAAGCTGCAGAACTGACTGCTCTCTCCGAGAAACACTTCTCAAGCAGCTTTCTGAGACTCTCAATGGGCCGGTGGAGGTAGAACTAACTGCATCTCCCCAATAGTCTTTAACCGACCTGCTTTCGGGAACACGGGTAAGGACCCATTAATAGTTAATTGATCCCAAGATCTCTTCCAGCCATTTTTTTTAAAAAGCCACGGTATCGGCTTCAACAACATGGCTGGGTAGCTTGTTTTGTAAAGAGATGAAGAGAGATGCCTTGTGTGTTCAGTGAGAGGAGGGTAGGGGGCAGCATGTAGTAAAATGACACAAGTGGCGGGGCTGTGGAGGGTGAGTGGCAGGAGGGGGCGGGGCTGTGGAGGGTGAGTGGCAGGAGGGGGTGGGGCTGTGGAGGGTGAGTGGCAGGAGGGGGCGGGGCTGTGGAGGGTGAGTGACAGGAGGGGGCGGGGCTGTGGAGGGTGAGTGGCAGGAGGGGGTGGGGCTGTGGAGGTGGGGTGGCAGGAGAGGGCTAAGCTGTGGAAGTTAAGTGGAAGGAAGGGGGCAGGGCTATTGAGGTGTGGTGGCAGGAGGGGGCGGGGCTGTGGAGGTGCAGTGGAAGGGAGGGGCGGGGCTGTGGAGGTGCAGTGGAAGGGGGGGCAGGGCTGTGGAGGTGGACTGGCGGAGGGGGCAGGGCTGTGGAGGTGCAGTGGAAGGGAGGGGCGGGGCTGTGGATGTGGGGTGGAAGGGAGGGGCGGGGCTGTGGAGGTGTGGTGGCAGGATGGGGCGGGGCTGTGGATGTGGGGTGGAAGGGAGGGGCGGGGCTGCAGTGGAAGGGAGGGGCGGGGCTGTGGAGAAGCAGAGGCAGGAGGGGGCGGGGCTGTGGAAGTTAAGTGGCAGGAGGGGGGCGCGGCTGTGGAGGCGGAGTGGAAGGGAGGGGCGGGGCTGTGGAGATGCAGTGGCAGGAGGGGGCGGGGCTGTGGAGATGCAGTGGCAGGAGGGGGCGGGGCTGTGGATGTGGGGAGGAAGGGAGGGGCGGGGCTGTGGTGGTGGAGTAGATGGAAGGGGCGGGGCTGCAGTGCTTGCCTACCTGGGTGCTCTTCATCAGCTTGACGATGACATTCATGTTTCTGTTCCAGATCAGGACCAGCTTGTTGTTGCTGTAGGGGATGGTGGCAGTAACGACCAGATACAGGCTGTTGTCATGGATGGTGAAGTTGGCAGAGGCGGACGGGGGAGTGACAGTGTAAGTTTCGCCAGCCAGCTCTATTGACACGTCCTACAGGAGCAGCCGGACAGCAGGGTGGTCAGACATGCTCAACAGGGACAGCGAGAGGGCACAGTGAGGTATGCATCTCAGTGCCTCAATCTAGGATCTGCACACAGACGTTCAAAGCTGAATATTCTCAATTCAGTTATTGCAACCAGAAATGATTACAGCTAGCTAACAGTATCTGGGTCTCTAATGTACATTTCTTTTTCAAAATGTAAAAGTGGCATGCAGATGAAGAAACTGTTGCTGTTATTGTTATAATATAAAGGGGAAACAATCTCATCTGTACTCATGAAATCTCAAAACAGCAGAAAGAGTTCAGCCAATTTCCCAGTTCCTCAGTGAAGTGCTGCCGGAGAGCCGCCCAGCCTGCCCTGTCCACAGCAGTGCGGCAGCCTGTGGCCGAGACCTCCTGCTGCTATTCACAGGGACGCAGGGAGGGAGTGGCTGTCTGCAGTGTCCTGGCGAGGCCTCTCACCCCGACGGTGAGCCGGACGGCCCGGGAGCAGGTGGGCCCCAGGGTCTCACACAAGACCACCTTGGACTCGAGGGAGAAACGGCCCTGGTCAGCGCCGTCACACGTGTCCTGGAAACACACGGGACAGAAACACGGAAAGCTCCTGGCACTGCTGCATGAAGAAAAGCCCAGTCTGCAGACCTGCACACACCACTGCTCCAGCTGTGGGGCTGCTCTCTCTCCAACTCCCACTCTCTCAGTATCGATCAGTATCGATCTCACTCTCTCAGTATTGATCACTATTGATCTCACTCTCTCAGTGACCCCGGTCGGCCCCCAGTATTGATCTCACTCTCTCGGGGACCCCGATCGGCCCCCAGTATTGATCAGTATTGATCTCACTCTCTCAGTATTGATCACTATTGATCTCACTCTCTCAGTGACCCTGATCAGCCCCCAGTATTGATCTCACTCTCTCGGGGACCCCGATCGGCCCCCAGTATTGATCAGTATTGATCTCACTCTCTCGGGGACCCCGATCGGCCCCCAGTATTGATCCCACTCTCTCAGTGACCCCGATCAGCCCCAGTATTGATCCCACTCTCTCAGTGACCCCGATCAGCCCCAGTATTGATCCCACTCTCTCAGTGACCCCGATCAGCCCCCAGCTCACAGAAAGCCGTGTGTCCCCCCACCCTTGGGTCTCGAAGACTGCGCTCTGAGCCCACCTGCAGCAGCGTGTAGGCACAGCTGCCGTCGAAGACGAACCTCCTGTCGTCGAAGGTCCTGAAGTGGCCCTCGCCGTACTGCACGCAGGTGCCCGGACACACTGACCGCATCACGCAGTCCCAGCGGCCAGCCCGGCAGGTGCTGCAGAGAGACGGGACCGAAGTGGACACTCACTCATCAGAGCTGCTCTCCGAGCGGACTGTCCTTCGGTCAGTGACATGAATCCACAAGCCACTCATTCTGAAAACACTGCCAGCTCTGGGTGTTTTAAGCATCATTTTCCAGTCTCTAACTGCAGCAGAAGCTATTGTGTTATTTTCATAAATACTCTATGTGTTACAGAAGCAGTGCACAGCAGAGCCCAGAGGGCATTACCCTGATTTCTCTGTGTGATGAAGTGTGGTTACCGAGCTCTCATCAGGAATGTGTTAAGTCAGATGCACCATGCTGATTTGTTCCTACAGATCGGTGACACTCTGATGCTGGAGAGATACAGGGTCTCGTGGTTCTCTGACGGTACTGGGCACTGGAGCCCCTGAAGTTTCCTGCAGCTCCTGCAGGACAGCGGGTGAAGTGCTGGTGTTTACCAGCTCTGGCACTCTGTCTGCAGCACGGTGTTTGCCTGGTAGAAGGTCTCCCCCTGCTGGCAGGAGCAGTCCTCCGGAGCCACACAGCCCAGAAGCTCGTCCTCGTACTGGCCATTAGGGCAGAAGCACTCACTCTCACAGGTCATCTGGGACACAACAACAAAACCACAAAAATAACATGATAAGATAAGGTTGCAGAAGGAATGTCCAGGTTAAGTATTACTTCACATCCGGTGCGCACTGATAGAGCCTGTCTGCAGTTCTATCTGACTGGCTTGAGCTGAGGACCGGTTCCCACCCTGATTGTATCTTACTGCGGTACCAGCATGGGGGGGTGGAGTACAGCTCAGTGAGATCCTGCCCAGGGCCGAGTGAAGCACAACAAGACGAGCTGCAGGAACGTGTGGCAGAACTGAAAGCAGACAGCCGAAACACAGCACTGCCCTGGGAGAGCTGTGAAATGACCATGCACATTAACTGTGCTCACACAAGCTCTGTCCAGACTGAGCACAGACGAACAGGGCAGACGTACAGATCTGCAACACAAGCAGTTGAGCAGATCCAGCAGGTCATCACGCTCAGCCAGACATGTGTCTCGACAGGGGATCAGTGAAGCACACGGACTGCAGCAGTAGACTGGGGCAGCGAACATCAGCAATATCGGGGACACTGAACTGGCTGCCATGTTCTCTGCTCTTAAAGGATGAAGAAAGAGAAAAAGTGTATTACACATATGGCGCCAATTCTCAAGTCCTGGCACGTGGGTTCACAAGCTTTCTGGGTCTCGTTGACACAGGAGTGGAAGATCTTCGGAGGGGTGCACAGGCTGGAGAGGTCATCTGCAACAACAACATACTGTATAACAAACACACACTGTCAGGACCTGAGCACTCTTACCCCCCAGCAGGCTGAGAGACACAGAGTGACCTGCTCTAACTCTCCCAGGCCCTGGTCTCTCACTCTGAGCCCCAGCAGGCTGAGAGACACAGAGTGACCTGCTCTAACTCTCCCAGGCCCTGGTCTCTCACTCTGAGCCCCAGCAGGGTGAGAGACACAGAGTGACCTGCTCTAACTCTCCCAGGCCCTGGTCTCTCACTCTGAGCCCAGGCAGGCTGAGAGACACAGAGTGACCTGCTCTAACTCTCCCAGGCCCTGGTCTCTCACCCTGAGCCCTAGCAGGCTGAGACACAGAGTGACCTGCTCTAACTCTCCCAGGCCCTGGTCTCTCACTCTGAGCCCCAGCAGGCTGAGAGACACAGAGTGACCTGCTCTAACTCTCCCAGGCCCTGGTCTCTCACCCTGAGCCCCAGCAGGCTGAGACACAGAGTGACCTGCTCTAACTCTCCCAGGCCCTGGTCTCTCACCCTGAGCCCCAGCAGGCTGAGAGACACAGAGTGACCTGCTCTAACTCTCCCAGGCCCTGGTCTCTCACTCTGAGCCCCAGCAGGCTGAGAGACACAGAGTGACCTGCTCTAACTCTTCCAGGCCCTGGACTCTCACTCTGAGCCCCAGCAGGCTGAGAGACACAGAGTGACCTGCTCTAACTCTCCCAGGCCCTGGTCTCTCACTCTGAGCCCCAGCAGGCTGAGAGACACAGAGTGACCTGCTCTAACTCTCCCAGGCCCTGGTCTCTCACTCTTACCCCCCAGCAGGCTGAGACACAGAGTGACCTGCTCTAACTCTCCCAGGCCCTGGTCTCTCACCCTGAGCCCCAGCAGGCTGAGAGACACAGAGTGACCTGCTCTAACTCTCCCAGGCCCTGGTCTCTCACTCTGAGCCCCAGCAGGCTGAGAGACACAGAGTGACCTGCTCTAACTCTCCCAGGCCCTGGTCTCTCACCCTGAGCCCTAGCAGGCTGAGACACAGAGTGACCTGCTCTAACTCTCCCAGGCCCTGGTCTCTCACTCTGAGCCCAGGCAGGCTGAGAGACACAGAGTGACCTGCTCTAACTCTCCCAGGCCCTGGTCTCTCACTCTGAGCCCCAGCAGGGTGAGAGACACAGAGTGACCTGCTCTAACTCTCCCAGGCCCTGGTCTCTCATTCTGAGCCCCAGCAGGCTGAGAGACACAGAGTGACCTGCTCTAACTCTCCCAGGCCCTGGTCTCTCACTCTTACCCCCCAGCAGGCTGAGACACAGAGTGACCTGCTCTAACTCTCCCAGGCCCTGGTCTCTCACTCTGAGCCCCGGCAGGCTGAGAGACACAGAGTGACCTGCTCTAACTCTCCCAGGCCCTGGTCTCTCACCCTGAGCCCCAGCAGGCTGAGAGACACAGAGTGACCTGCTCTAACTCTCCCAGGCCCTGGTCTCTCACTCTTACCCCCCAGCAGGCTGAGACACAGAGTGACCTGCTCTAACTCTCCCAGGCCCTGGTCTCTCACTCTGAGCCCCGGCAGGCTGAGAGACACAGAGTGACCTGCTCTAACTCTCCCAGGCCCTGGTCTCTCACCCTGAGCCCCAGCAGGCTGAGAGACACAGAGTGACCTGCTCTAACTCTCCCAGGCCCTGGTCTCTCACTCTGAGCCCCAGCAGGGTGAGAGACACAGAGTGACCTGCTCTAACTCTCCCAGGCCCTGGTCTCTCACTCTGAGCCCAGGCAGGCTGAGAGACACAGAGTGACCTGCTCTAACTCTCCCAGGCCCTGGTCTCTCACTCTGAGCCCCAGCAGGCTGAGAGACACAGAGTGACCTGCTCTAACTCTCCCAGGCCCTGGTCTCTCACTCTGAGCCCCAGCAGGGTGAGAGACACAGAGTGACCTGCTCTAACTCTCCCAGGCCCTGGTCTCTCACTCTGAGCCCAGGCAGGCTGAGAGACACAGAGTGACCTGCTCTAACTCTCCCAGGCCCTGGTCTCTCACCCTGAGCCCTAGCAGGCTGAGACACAGAGTGACCTGCTCTAACTCTCCCAGGCCCTGGTCTCTCACTCTGAGCCCCAGCAGGCTGAGAGACACAGAGTGACCTGCTCTAACTCTCCCAGGCCCTGGTCTCTCACCCTGAGCCCCAGCAGGCTGAGACACAGAGTGACCTGCTCTAACTCTCCCAGGCCCTGGTCTCTCACCCTGAGCCCCAGCAGGCTGAGAGACACAGAGTGACCTGCTCTAACTCTCCCAGGCCCTGGTCTCTCACTCTGAGCCCCAGCAGGCTGAGAGACACAGAGTGACCTGCTCTAACTCTTCCAGGCCCTGGTCTCTCACTCTGAGCCCCAGCAGGCTGAGAGACACAGAGTGACCTGCTCTAACTCTCCCAGGCCCTGGTCTCTCACTCTGAGCCCCAGCAGGCTGAGAGACACAGAGTGACCTGCTCTAACTCTCCCAGGCCCTGGTCTCTCACTCTTACCCCCCAGCAGGCTGAGACACAGAGTGACCTGCTCTAACTCTCCCAGGCCCTGGTCTCTCACCCTGAGCCCCAGCAGGCTGAGAGACACAGAGTGACCTGCTCTAACTCTCCCAGGCCCTGGTCTCTCACTCTGAGCCCCAGCAGGCTGAGAGACACAGAGTGACCTGCTCTAACTCTCCCAGGCCCTGGTCTCTCACCCTGAGCCCTAGCAGGCTGAGACACAGAGTGACCTGCTCTAACTCTCCCAGGCCCTGGTCTCTCACTCTGAGCCCAGGCAGGCTGAGAGACACAGAGTGACCTGCTCTAACTCTCCCAGGCCCTGGTCTCTCACTCTGAGCCCCAGCAGGGTGAGAGACACAGAGTGACCTGCTCTAACTCTCCCAGGCCCTGGTCTCTCATTCTGAGCCCCAGCAGGCTGAGAGACACAGAGTGACCTGCTCTAACTCTCCCAGGCCCTGGTCTCTCACTCTTACCCCCCAGCAGGCTGAGACACAGAGTGACCTGCTCTAACTCTCCCAGGCCCTGGTCTCTCACTCTGAGCCCCGGCAGGCTGAGAGACACAGAGTGACCTGCTCTAACTCTCCCAGGCCCTGGTCTCTCACCCTGAGCCCCAGCAGGCTGAGAGACACAGAGTGACCTGCTCTAACTCTCCCAGGCCCTGGTCTCTCACTCTTACCCCCCAGCAGGCTGAGACACAGAGTGACCTGCTCTAACTCTCCCAGGCCCTGGTCTCTCACTCTGAGCCCCGGCAGGCTGAGAGACACAGAGTGACCTGCTCTAACTCTCCCAGGCCCTGGTCTCTCACCCTGAGCCCCAGCAGGCTGAGAGACACAGAGTGACCTGCTCTAACTCTCCCAGGCCCTGGTCTCTCACTCTGAGCCCCAGCAGGGTGAGAGACACAGAGTGACCTGCTCTAACTCTCCCAGGCCCTGGTCTCTCACTCTGAGCCCAGGCAGGCTGAGAGACACAGAGTGAACTGCTCTAACTCTCCCAGGCCCTGGTCTCTCACTCTTACCCCCCAGCAGGCTGAGACAGAGTGACCTGCTCTAACTCTCCCAGGCCCTGGTCTCTCACTCTGAGCCCAGGCAGGCTGAGAGACACAGAGTGACCTGCTCTAACTCTCCCAGGCCCTGGTCTCTCACTCTGAGCCCCAGCAGGCTGAGAGACACAGAGTGACCTGCTCTAACTCTCCCAGGCCCTGGTCTCTCACTCTGAGCCCCAGCAGGGTGAGAGACACAGAGTGACCTGCTCTAACTCTCCCAGGCCCTGGTCTCTCACTCTGAGCCCCAGCAGGCTGAGAGACACAGAGTGACCTGCTCTAACTCTCCCAGGCCCTGGTCTCTCACCCTGTGCCCCAGCAGGGTGAGAGACACAGAGTGACCTGCTCTAACTCTCCCAGGCCCTGGTCTCTCACCCTGAGCCCCAGCAGGGTGAGAGACACAGAGTGACCTGCTCTAACTCTCCCAGGCCCTGGTCTCTCACCCTGAGCCCTAGCAGGCTGAGAGACACAGAGTGACCTGCTCTAACTCTCCCAGGCCCTGGTCTCTCACTCTGAGCCCCAGCAGGGTGAGAGACACAGAGTGACCTGCTCTAACTCTCCCAGGCCCTGGTCTCTCACCCTGAGCCCTAGCAGGCTGAGAGACACAGAGTGACCTGCTCTAACTCTCCCAGGCCCTGGTCTCTCACTCTGAGCCCCAGCAGGCTGAGAGACACAGAGTGACCTGCTCTAACTCTCCCAGGCCCTGGTCTCTCACTCTGAGCCCCAGCAGGCTGAGAGACACAGAGTGACCTGCTCTAACTCTCCCAGGCCCTGGTCTCTCACTCTGAGCCCCAGCAGGCTGAGAGACACAGAGTGACCTGCTCTAACTCTCCCAGGCCCTGGTCTCTCACCCTGAGCCCCGGCAGGCTGAGAGACACAGAGTGACCTGCTCTAACTCTCCCAGGCCCTGGTCTCTCACCCTGAGCCCTAGCAGGCTGAGAGACACAGAGTGACCTGCTCTAACTCTCCCAGGCCCTGGTCTCTCACCCTGAGCCCCAGCAGGGTGAGAGACACAGAGTGACCTGCTCTAACTCTCCCAGGCCCTGGTCTCTCACCCTGAGCCCCAGCAGGCTGAGAGACACAGAGTGACCTGCTCTAACTCTCCCAGGCCCTGGTCTCTCACTCTTACCCCCCAGCAGGCTGAGACACAGAGTGACCTGCTCTAACTCTCCCAGGCCCTGGTCTCTCACTCTGAGCCCCGGCAGGCTGAGAGACACAGAGTGACCTGCTCTAACTCTCCCAGGCCCTGGTCTCTCACCCTGTGCCCCAGCAGGCTGAGAGACACAGAGTGACCTGCTCTAACTCTCCCAGGCCCTGGTCTCTCACCCTGAGCCCCAGCAGGCTGAGAGACACAGAGTGACCTGCTCTAACTCTCCCAGGCCCTGGTCTCTCACTCTGAGCCCAGGCAGGCTGAGAGACACAACATGGTGACCAGCTCTTAGACAGAGCTCTATTAGTCAGCTCTCATTGTTTGGCTGTTGATCTTGTTGACAAGCTCAGAGCTATGAAGACGCTGCATCAATCAGTATTATCTTTTTAAATTTGATAAAGGTGGTGTTGTAAAGTCATGACAATCACCCTCGAAGGTCAGGAAACTATCACATACAGAAATGCTTCTGAGAACTGAAGATAAGATGATTAGCTGTTTTGGCTGACTAAGACAATGTGTCAGCTCGCTGGTGTTTTTTCTGATAAAACAAATATTGAATCAAGCTGGTCTGAAACTGCTGGGTCAGTACAATTTCAGATTTCTGATATTTTATTTAATATACAGAC
This sequence comes from Atractosteus spatula, assembly GCF_055471065.1. Taxonomy (NCBI): domain Eukaryota; kingdom Metazoa; phylum Chordata; class Actinopteri; order Semionotiformes; family Lepisosteidae; genus Atractosteus; species Atractosteus spatula. Next base: position 16,397,904 of record NC_142721.1, on the reverse strand, counting down.
CTTGCTCTTCGCCTTGGAGAAGTAGACCTCTGGAGCCCTCACAGTCCAGCACCCCGTAGCTGCACAGGCTGCAAGACAGCGAGACAAGCAGGAGTTCGATCCGCACGGCGGGAGGGGGCTCTGCGCCGACCGCCGGGGCACAGCGACGCGCGCGCACTGACCAGGTCAGTCCGTCCAGCTGGACGGCGCTCCCCGCGGGGAAGTAGCGGTTGTCCTCGAAGCAGGGGCAGCTGGCCGGGGGCACGCAGGAGCCCAGCTGGTCCAGGTAGGTGCCCGGCGGGCAGCTGCAGCCCTCCAGAGGGACGGGGCTGGGGGAACAGGTCGCCCCCGGGCTCAGTGACCGGCAGGTGCGACCGCACAAGGAGCCGTTCTGCATGAACTCCTGGTTCTGGGGGCAGCTCACCGCTGCGGAGAAGCACACGTTTCACTTAGAAACCTTGACTGCCGGGAATCCGACAGGGTCCAGACACTTGGGGTGCGATCTGCGGGGAGAACTGCCGTCTCCTGGCCTTGGGTTTCGGTGTGAGGGAGACTCCTTGATCTACTGGCACACAGAATCAGACACCACGCCTCCGCGCTGTCGGACTCGCTGACCAGCCTGACGTGGATCTTTGCCCGGCTGGGGGTCTCAGTGTGGCTGAGGATTGGGTTAGAGACCCTGGTGTTACTTCGGACCCTATGCTGTCATTTGAAGCTCATGTTGGGAATATCACAATCCTGCTCCCAGCTGTGTGACATTGCTTCATCATTTTTCGACTGCTGTAACACCTTTCTTGGCTCCCAGTGAAACTCAGGCTGGGCTTTAAGCTGTATAAGACCCTGCATGAATATAGCCACACACACACACACACACACACACACTGCCCCCTGATGCCCCTGGCTCACCGCAGTGCGCAGTCTCATTCCACCAGTTCTTCAGGACCATGCCCTTCTCTGCACAGGCCCGGGAGTAGGATTGCAAGGCACCACACAGGTAGTCCTGGGTCTCCTCGTAGTTACAGACCTCATACAGGCACCTCTGCACAGGAGAGCACAGCAGGATGAGCCCAGGACTTACTGAGATCATACAGGCACCTCTGCAGAGGAGAGCACAGCAGGATGAGCTCATGACGTACAGAGATCATACTGCTCTGTTCACAGGAGAGCACAGCAGGATGAGCTCATGACTTACTGAGATCATACAGTCACCTCTGCAGAGGAGAGCACAGCAGGATGAGCTCATGACTTACTGAGATCATACAGTCACCTCTGCAGAGGAGAGCACAGCAGGATGAGCTCATGACTTACTGAGATCATACAGGCACCTCTGCAGAGGAGAGCACAGCAGGATGAGCTCATGACTTACTGAGATCATACAGGCACCTCTGCAGAGGAGAGCACAGCAGGATGAGCCCAGGACTTACTGAGATCATACAGGCACCTCTGCAGAGGAGAGCACAGCAGGATGAGCCCAGGACTTACTGAGATCATACAGGCACCTCTGCATAGGAGAGCACAGCAGGATGAGCTCATGACTTACTGAGATCATACTGCTCTGTTCACAGGAGAGCACAGCAGGATGAGCTCATGACTTACAGATACTGAGATCATACTGGTCTGGCTGCTTCACCACCCTCCCAGCGCAGTTCATAACACTACACCCCAGTCAGTATTTAGAAGGCTGTGGTGCAATGTATGCTTGGACAGAGCGGACCGTGACGGACAGGAGTGACCGAGCTGGTCCCGAGCGTCTCGGGGAACAGGGCTTTGCGAGAGCCCAGGGAAAGAGGGGGTCCTCCTCACCTTGAAGTAGCTGAGGGGGTTCACCTCGCCGTGGCACTGCCCGAAGACACTGGACTTGTTCAGAAGAGCCCTGCAGTGGGTGCTGGCGTATTCAGCTGCAGCAATGTCAAGGGAAACATGAAACACCACCCACTCCTAAAGACCAGCTGAGCTGCTGGCTGTGACTAACAAACTGCAACCCCATGAAATCCTTCTCTCTCTGCACACAGCTACTCACAAGCAATCAGAAACAAAGTTTCTATAGCATCAGGGATAGTTCTACTGTGTAGAGTCAGATTTACCCTGGTCATTATTTTAACAAACGCAGGGTATACCAAGACCCTGAGCTGCATCCAGCAGGCGCGGTACAAGGACTAACAGTCAGACTTCTTGGCCAGGAGCCAGACGCTGAGGACAAATTTGAGCATTTACCTTTTTTTACAGTGTATAAGAGAGTGACTAGTTGGCTTTGAAAAATGTCTTTTACCCAGCAACAGTATGAAAGAACAATTGCAAGCATATTATTTGACTTGTTGATATTAATGCTACAACCGCAGAATGTCTATCTCAGTTCACACCTTTTATTTATAGACTTCCTCTTGTCTGTATACAAGGTAAAACCGCTTCTTAAGAAGAACGTGGTCAATTACAAAGAAATGTTTGTAGAGAGAAAAACAACTCCTCATATGGAAACTTAGAGTGAGCTTTCCTGTGTGAATCTGCTGTATAAAACTCATTGCATTTACCACCTCGGTGGAGAGGTTACTCACAGATCTGCATGATTATATCCTGCCCATGCGCATGAATAAAGGACTCTGCTTGGCCACACCTAACCTGAGTGAAGACTTTTCTTCGACAATTCCTAAGCTGTCCTTCGACAGCGCAGCCCCGCGCTCACTGACCCGCGGGCGACGGTCTCTGCAGCAGGCTGCCGTCGCTGGCCTCGCTCCAGCGGCAGGGGTCCAGGTCCGTGTTCCGGGGGCTGGCGCACCGGCTGCGGAGCCTCCAGGAGTGGACGAAGCGCGAGGCGATGCCCTCCCGGATCCCCATGCTGTTCTTGAAGTCATCCCGGGAGTTGTCGTTGAAATTCCCACAGAGCCCTGGGAACACAGAGCGCGCGATGGGGCCTGGGAGGGGTCTGCGGTCTTCCGCGGGCCTGAAGAAGCCCCGCTCACTTATTTTACAGTCTCGTTATTCCCACGTCACCCCCCAAACTCCCCCGTGCTCTCTCCTGCCTTTCTCACAGAAGCAAAGGTCCTCCCCATGACCTCTGACCCCCCGACCCCTAGCCTGACGTCACCTCGCCTCAGTCGTCCGGCGCCTCTTTCGCGGGAAGCCTGCTGAAAGACAACGGCTTGGAAACCGGGGTGACGGGGCAGCGCCATGAGCCTGACGCTTCTAATTCAGCGCCTCCGGGGTGGGAGAGCGACGCCCCTCACGGCAGCACCCCAGCTAGAGGAAGAGGGTCTGTACCAAGCTCTGGAACTCTCTGCCCAAGGATATCAGAGAGTCACCTTCTCTAAACTCCTTCAAATCCACACTCAAAACCCTCTTCTTCAGTAAAGCCTTTACTTCACTGGCTCCACTCTTCACCCCTCTGCTCTTCTTAGTACCACCATCCACGGTCTCCTCTGTATTATTTTTTTTTATGGGTGGAACAGTGGCTCTGTGGCTCAGGATCTGCGCCTGTGGCTGGGAGGTTGCTGGTTCAAATCCTGCAGCCGGCAGAGGAATCCTACTCTGTTGGGCCCCTGAGCAACGCCCTGAACCCCAACTGCTTGGGGGGCGCTGTACAATAGCAGACCCTGCGCTCTGACCCCCAGCTTCTCTCCCTGTCTGTGTGTCTCATGGAGAGCAAGCTGGGGTCTGTGAAAAGACACATTCCTCATGCAAGAAATTGTAATTGTGTTTTATCTTGTGTATTCTTCTTATTTATTGTTGTTGTCATCCTGTAAAGCGCTTTGAGAAGCCACCTTTAAAGGCGCTATAGAAAATCAAGTTTATTATTATCTTCCGCAGAGCCGGACCCCGACCCTGACCTTTCGTCAGCCCGAAGAGCTTCTTCTCTGCCCGCAGGTACACGCTGAGGACCGGCTGCAGCTGCAGCTGCAGGGTCAGCCAGGGCCACATGTCCACCTGCAGGAAGCTGGACGACTGGTTGAAAATGACGAAGTGCTCTGGGGGGGGGGGGGGGGGAGGACAGAGCGGGTTGGGGCGGGCAGCCATGGTGACGCGCGGCGGCCCGTGAGGCGCGGTCGGGAGCTGTACCTGTTCGGAGGGGGAGGTGCTGGACGTTCTGATTCTCCACGTGAACTCCGTGCCGGTCGAGGCTGAAGGTGGCCTGCGGACACACGGAAGGCAGCACGCTGTCAGTTCGCTTTCGGAGACGTGAAATGCTTCGTTACCTCGTCATCTCCGCGGGGGGACCAGGCGGCCCGCCGGCTCGGGGCGGGACCGGAGGGGTCCGGTACCTGCGTGGAGGCGAAGGAGACGGCCGTCAGGCAGGACTGTCGCTCTCCGGCGCCGCACTTGTGGAAGTGTCCCATCACCATGCCGCCCCAGGGCAGGAGCGCGCTCTGAGGACACAGCAGCGCACACACAGTGACACAGCGTACTGTACACTCACACTGCACAGGAGGCCAGGAGATCAGACACAACACAGCAGGCCAGAGCAGATAAGGGCTACAGTAAGATACAGGCGATGAAATAGCAAAGGAAAGGAAACTGAATAAGAAGGAAGAGGGAAGCCAATCTATTCAGGATTAAAAAAAATATACTGTAACAAAACACGTAATAGTAATAAATGGTCAGACATACATCCCATCCATATTAAAACTATTAATGAACGGCAACTGGATATCCTGTAGACTTTTGATGACTTGCAGACAAATAAAAGATTTTCATTCTTAACCTTCCAGTTTGTATTCTAACCCTTTGGGCTGCGGCGCATGAGAGGAGAGAAACGCTGGATGCCCGTTTCGAGACTGGGGGCAGAGTGGAGCGGGATGCTCTGGCCACGTGTGCCAGGAGGGGCTGACTTCAGTCACTGCGTCTCCAGGGACAGACTGCGGGTGTCAGGGCACAGGAGCGAGGCAGGAGGAGGGAGGAGAGGAGCAGGGGGTGGGAGGAGGGAGGCAGGGGGAGAGGAGCAGGAGGCAGGAGGAGAGGAGCAGGAGGTGGGAGAAGGGAGGCAGGAGGAGAAGAGCAGGAGGTGGGAGAAGGGAGGCAGGAGGCAGGAGGAGGGAGGAGCAGGAGGCAGGAGGCAGGAGGAAGGAGGAGGGAGGAGAGGAGCAGGAGGGGGAGGAGGGAGGCAGCAGGCAGGAGGAGAGGAGCAGGAGGCAGGAGGAGGGAGGAGAGGAGCAGGAGGAGGGAGGCAGGAGGAGGGAGGAGAGGAGCAGGAGGCAGGGGGGCGGGAGGTGGGAGGAGAGGAGCAGGAGGCAGGGGGCAGGAGGAGAGGAGCAGGAGGCAGGGGGCAGGAGGAGAGGAGCAGGAGGTGGGAGAAGGGAGGCAGGAGGCAGGAGGCAGGAGGAGGGAGGAGCAGGAGGAGGGAGGCAGGGGGCAGGAGGCAGGAGGAGGGAGGAGAGGAGCAGGAGGTGGGAGGAGGGAGACAGGAGGAGAGGAGCAGGAGGCAGGGGGCCGGGAGGTGGGAGGAGAGGAGCAGGAGGCAGGAGGAGAGGAGCAGGAGGCGGGAGGCAGGAGGAGGGAGGAGCAGGAGGCAGGAGGCAGGAGGAAGGAGGAGGGAGGAGAGGAGCAGGAGGGGGAGGAGGGAGGCAGCAGGCAGGAGGAGAGGAGCAGGAGGCAGGAGGAGGGAGGAGAGGAGCAGGAGGCAGGGGGGCGGGAGGTGGGAGGAGAGGAGCAGGAGGCAGGAGGCAGGGGGCAGGAGGAGGGAGGAGAGGAGCAGGAGGAGGGAGGCAGGAGGCAGGGGGGCGGGAGGCAGGTGTCTGACCTTGAGCAGCACGTAGGTGCAGGAGCCGTGGAAGCGGTACTTGTGCGAGTCGAAGCTGGTGACGTGAGAGCCGCCCTCCACCGCGCAGGTGCTTGGGCAGAAGCGCTCCTTGCACTCCCAGCGGCTGTTGAGGCACACGCTGCATGCACAGGAGACATCAGAGCCTTAATTCACCTGCGGGGCTCGTCCTCTGGCGAGGACACATCGCCGCGCCAGTGAGCTACACCCACAGCCTCAGCAGGGCCTGGCACAGACTGTGCAACGTCTCTGGACGGACGCGTGATGGCGACGGCGCTGGGTTCTGTGCCACGCTGCACAAGCTGACGCAGGACGCGGATTCTAACAGTACTGAAAGGCTGTGCATGTTGCAGGAAACAAGCTACAGGTCAACTCACCACGATTCACAGCGAGACTCCCTTCTCTGCCCCGCCCGGTACTTGTGCCCATTGTTGACACACGGGCACTCTTCCAACCGGACACACCTGCTCTTCTCAGAGATGTTGTCCAGGACTGTTCCTGCGGGGGTTTAAAAGACGGACAGGCCCTGAGTGCATCACCGATCACTTCTTCCTCAATCCATGTAGAACTGCCTTCTTTCTGACCCCATCGGTGGAGCACTGTGGCTCACGCCCAGCCCCTGGCACTGCCTTCCTGCACTCTGCTGCACAGGAGGTCCTGGGCACAACTCGCCAGCAACACTGCGAAACTGCTCCCCTCCTGCAGGGCTGCGCCAGAGCCGCCCGAGACCCCACAGCCACTCACCGTTGGGACAGAAGCAGCCCGGGTTGTAGACAGCGGGACACCTGAACCGGGGGCTGGAGCAGGTCTGCCTGCAGGGGGAGCCCGTCTCCAGGTACACCTGGCTCTCCGGGCAGTGTCCAACGGCTGAGACAGAACAAAGTTCGTCAGCCGTGAGCTCAGAGCCCCCAGCGTGAGCGCGCGCGTGTGCGCTGTGTGCGTGGCAGTGGGAGGTCACTCACTGCACAGGCTGGCCGTCCTCCAGCGGCTGACCGTCTCGGGCGCGATCCTGGCGCACACCCTGGCGTACTCGGTCAGCGTGCTGCAGCTGGACTGCACCTGCCCCTTCTCCGGCCCCAGACACAGGTCCTGCTGGCAGCGGATGACATAGAGCTCCTTGTCCACAGGGCAGTGCAGGGCCACTTTGTCCAGCAGCTCTTTACACAGGTAGGCCTGGGAGAGCAGACAGAGTCAGTCTGAGTAACCGCTCTCTCAGAGAGCTGCTGTCCATGCACAGGCCTGTCAGCCAACCTCTTCTCTCTCCTTCAGAGCTCTGTGCACAGGCCTGTGAACCACATCCCTCTCTCTTCTCTCAGAGCTCTGTGCACAGGCCTGTCAGCCAACCTCTTCTCTCTCCTTCAGAGCTCTGTGCACAGGCCTGTGAACCACATCCCTCTCTCTTCTCTCAGAGCTCTGTGCACAGACCTGTGAGCCACAGCCTTCTCTCTCCTCTCAGAGCGCTGTGCACAGGCCTATGAGCCACATCCTACTCTCAGAGCTCTGTGTACAGCCTGTGAGCCACGACCTTCTCTCTCCTCTCAGAGCTCTGTGCACAGGCCTGTGAGCCACAGTCTTCTCTCTCCTCTCAGAGCTCTGTGCACAGGCCTGTGAGCCACAGTCTTCTCTCTCCTCTCAGAGCTCTGTGCACAGGCCTGTGAGCCACAGCCTTCTCTCTCCTCTCAGAGCGCTGTGCACAGGCCTATGAGCCACATCCTACTCTCAGAGCTCTGTGTACAGGCCTGTGAGCCACGACCTTCTCTCTCCTCTCAGAGCTCTGTGCACAGGCCTGTCAGCCACAGCCTTCTCTCTCCTCTCGGAGCTCTGTGCACAAGCCTGTCAACCACAGCCTTCTCTCTCCTCTCAGAGCTCTGTGCACAGGCCTGTGAGCCACAGCCTTCTCTCTCCTCTCAGAGCTTCTCTCTCCTCTCGGAGCTCTTTGCACAGGCCTGTCAGCCACAGTCTTCTCTCTCCTCTCAGAGCTTCTCTCTCCTCTCAGAGCTCTGTGCACAAGCCTGTCAGCCACAGCCTTCTCTCTCCTCTCAGAGCTCTGTGCACAGGCCTGTGAGCCACAGCCTTCTCTCTCCTCTCAGAGCTCTGTGCACAGGCCTGTGAACCACATCCCTCTCTCTCCTCTCAGAGCTCTGTGCACAGGCCTGTGAACCACAGTCTTCTCTCTCCTCTCAGAGCTCTGTGCACAAGCCTGTGAACCACATCCCTCTCTCTCCTCTCAGAGCTCTGTTCACAAGCTTGTGAGCCACAGTCTTCTTTCTCTAACCACCCCGTGTTTTTCACGTGCAGCCCCGACTGAGTCTGGAGAGTGAGATCAGTGTATAAGGAAATCCCAGACACAGCAGCCATTCACCTCTCACCTTTACCTCTGACCTCTGACCTCTGACCTCACCCCTCACTTCTACTGTGGGCCCTGCAGCAGGCAGTGAGCTTCTAGAAGACCTCAGCCCGGGGTATTTAGTTACACACGAGGCAGCAGCAGAGACAGAAACTTGAATTGCTTTGTTCTTATCTTACATATTCAATACAGATGATCCCCGAGGAGCAGCTGGACTCCAGCGGCAGACAGGCTTCGTTCGGATCGTCTTCCTGTTGCTCGTTGGCGAACTGGAATGGTATTACTATGACAACAAGCCAAGACACACAGAAGACACAGAAATTAAGGATGTTGTACAAGATGTCAACTTACGCAAACTCAGAAAGAGCTAAAGCCTCTACTTATTATAGGTTTGGAGTTCAAATCACAAAAAGTTTCCACTGGAAGAAGTTTAAATGTTAATTGCAGCTGAATAAAAACCTCAAAACATTTTAAACTAGAATACGTTTTCCATCATTTACACCTTTTTAAAGGGATCATTTGTAAAAGGCTGAACTTACAGTTCCCTTCAAACTCGGATTTCAAGGGATCACCATTGAAGTCTCCACACAGACCACATGTTCTGTTTTGAAAGTTTTCCCCAACTTCCACCTGAAAGGGGTGAAACGAAGCAGCTGAGATGTACTGCACGTGCAGTCACACAGGAGGAGGAGGCCAGGCTGCTGTGGTAAGCCCGCTGCCCTACCGTCAGGTAGTCCTCACGATTCCACATCACAGTGAGGTTGATCGGCTTCACTTCCAGGCGCACCAGAATCCCAAACGTCCGGATCAAGACCCCTTCTGAGAAGAAGGGAAGGGGAATGTTCCTGTGGGGGCGGACAGTCCAGGATCAGGAATCAGGAGACATGAGACAGGAGAGAGCCCGGTGAGCCGGGGAGAATGTGTCAGCACGTGGGACAGAGGGAGAAGGTGTCATTCTTCGGTTTAGGTTCCCAGAGTTCGTGGCAGTGAGTTAAGGTTCGAGCCCCCTCTGCTGCCATCACTGGGCGTCCATCGTTCATCCGGCAAGCCGGGGATTATGGGAAAACCACAGGAAAAGGGAAGAGGAACGAGTGTCAGGCTCACCTCCCATCAAGGGTGATGCCTTCCCTGCTGACCCGGACCGTGGAAGAGGGCAGCTTGATCACGATGCGCTGGATGCTGCCCAGAGCATCTCTCCTCATCTGGACGTTGAAGGCGGGGGTCAGGGACCTGCAGTCGCTGGCGAGGATGTAGTTGCAGGTGCCGGAGAAGTCGTACATGAAGTTGTCGAAGGTGTGGAAGTGGCCGAAGCCCCAGGTGCTGCACACTCCAACTTCACCCACAGGACAGAACAGAGCTCGGTCACAGCACAGAAGCATGCTGTCGCGGGTGGGAAGGGACGAGCCGTGGAGTGGCAGGAGAGCGATAAAGACCCCTGTGCGTAGCGGCGGGATGGGGGTTAGCCCAGGCTCAGCTGTTCAGGAAATGCCATAGAGAGACCTAAGCCCTCAGGCCACAGACAGGAGCGACCTGGTGCTCGGCGGGTCTCAGGACATCCGAACCTCAATGCTGAGCAGGGAGCAGAGCAGAAGCAGGAAGTAAAGAGGCTACACAACAAGACACACCAGAAAGACATGAATAATCACAGGGAACCAGGAACAGGAGAGAAGCAGAGCGCCCTCTAGGTGTGCTGGGCGTGACACATACAGAATCTAACGCCCGTATTGTTTCATGGTCTTCTACGTCTGCATGCCAGCAGCCCCCAGAAGGATGCTGAACTCTTCTCACGGGTCTTCACACAGGTCTCACTGCAGATCTAAAGGGGCTCAGGGAAGACCTGCTGGATTGGTGGGGCTGCACACTGGTGGGGGTGGAGGGGATCCCCATTACCTGTAAAGCGCTTTGAGTGGAGTGTCCAGAAAAAAAGCTATATAAGTGTAAGCAATTATTATTATTATTTCAACAAGAAACAAAAAGGGCAGCTTGCAGTGTCTGTTCAAAGATCAACAGACCTCCTTCAGCTGAAAGGGAAGTTAGAGTAAGTAGCAGCTGCGTACAGCACAGGAGAACAAGCATGTCATGGACGAGGGACGTGTCCTCACCTGTCGAGTCAGAATTGTTGAGCACCCTGGGGTCCAGATTCATCCAGTAGGGTCTTACAGAGAAGCGCCCTGGGGAGGCACAGGCACAGCGACTCAAAGGCTGCTTGTGTGTAAGGCACGTTAAACCACGAGGGCTCCAGCCAGGATCTGCTGCATGGGGAGCTCTGAGCTCTCACGTCCAGCTCCGGGGAGGCTCCTCCTCTGGCCAGTGGGCTCCTTGGGGGTGTCCGGGACGGCGTGGGGCCAGCTGGTCAGTGCTGGCCACCTCTAGGCTGGCCCGGGCCACTCTAATGTGGCTCCATCACCCTGGCTTCTCGGAACAGGAGCAGCCCTCAGGGAAAGCCCTACCATCTATTGTGATCTATTGTGATTCTCCCTGAGCCACTCCGCTGTCAGGACTGGACGTGTGTCTGGAGGGCTGTGGGTTCAAACCCCCCATGAGACACCGTTGTCTCCGTGAGAGGGATACAGCCCCTAAGCTATACTGGGTGCCAATGTCAGTCCCTTCCGATAGCATAAATCAGCAATAATTCATCACAGTAAAAATACCACAGGAACAGCTGCTCCAAGACCCTGTTCTTACTCTTCTGGAGTCATCAGATTTTGCATGCTTTGTAGAGGTTTGTCATACCTTTTGAGGGTAGCCCAGCAGCATAATACAATTCTTGGTCCGGAGTTTGGACATCCTGACCTACAATCAACAATAAAATCTTCCTTTAATAAAATTAACAAGGAACAATAACTGGGATGTCATGGTATCTCTGCAAATCTGAGATAAAACATACATCTGCTCCTATCTCACTCTGTCCCTTCGTTTTAATGTGAGAGTTCTATAAGCATCATGTACACAAGAATGTTTCAGAAACCTTTGTGACTTGTTTTTGTGTGTGGGCTGGTGAATGGAAAGAAAAAATAGCAAAAAGTAAGTTGCAAAAAACAAATTTTTACAATGACAAGCACATTAATGATGATTTTGTGCTTACAATTATCAGATTTCATACACATATGTTCTGGTCCTGTGTTTTAATTTTTAACCTGTTACATACTTCCCAACAGTCTCCATGCCCTTCATGGTTTTAGCTTAAGTTTCACATTCAGGTAAAACATCTTCAATGAGAAGTAACACCAGCTGACTTCCATGCCAATGAATAGAAATAAAAGCACACCGGCTCACTGGCAGGTGAGGACCCAGGGAATGACACTGGTCTCCACTGAGCAGAAGCCGAAGCCTTCAGAGAAACACCCTGCCTAATGGACCACAGGCAGCAGCTCCCTGCTTGGACCAGCCCAGAGACGCTCCTGGGCCGCTGGACGGCCAGATCGTCAGATTGCACGTCGCCTGTCCTGTCCCCAGAGCAGACCGTGCCTCATGACAGTTTACAGCGGGAAATTTCGCACGTGTCATCGTGTTGAAACATTTCTACCGCATTGCCTGGCGTCCCACAGTTCTCCGGCCTGCACCCTGCAGGAGTCTCCAGGTCCCTCCTCCCCACCGAGGAGCCTCAGCTGGACTCACCTGCTGGCCCCAGCATGGCCTCTCCTGTCGCAGTGTCGTTGGCAGCTACTGTACGTGAGAGACAGCACAGACAGGAGGGCACTGAGTCAGTACAGCTGGTGACGAGAACAAGCGACTGCAACAGTGTCTGAAGGGAGCTGGATGGGTGCTAGCTACTATTCGCTGATATTACCAGGGAGTAAAGCCACGAGAAACCACTGGACATGCGAACAGGATTGACACAGCTGTCTCCTGGCCTGGCAGTGCCACTCACTTACACTGAGGTGCGGTGCCATTCTGGGGGTCCACTTGCTCCTGGCCATCATTCAGACCTCTCCACCGGGCCAGCGCCGAGGTCAAAACTGCACAGTGAAAAGCAAAGGAAAGCAAAATGAACACACGCACAAGCAGATGAGTACACCGCGAAGGCACGAAGGAGAGACTGGGATCCCCCCAGCTGCAGGTGGCGGTAGCGCCAGCGAGCTCAGAGCGGACCCGCTGTCCGACAGGGAGGATGGGGGCTCACTCACGCTTGGCCACAGCTCCCTTCAGATCAGCCATCAGGACTGCGGGCTTCAGGTCAGGCCCTGGAGGACAACAACAATGAAGAAGACACCGGCTAAAACGATCTGTGCCATATGCCTCCCATTGTTGGTAACAATAATCATAACAACAATAATAATAATAATCATAACAACAATAATGTCACTGTTAACAGTTACAGAGAAGCCAGCTATCAAACCCATGTCTTTAAGTTCATGTGGGGACAATCACAGTTTGTCGGAAGGTTCTCCTCTATTGCCTGGTCCAGGGCTTCGTCTTCGGGGTTCGCTCCTGGGGAGACAGTGCACACATTAACGGGGTGCCTCGTTATTCAGGACACTTCAAGGCCAAGACCTCTCGTCCCTGTCTCTTCCTCCGCAAGCCCGAGAAATTAACGCTCTCGTTCGATTTCATCATTGCGACGAGTTTCCGACAATGCCGAGCAGCGAGTTCCCAGGGTGCCTCCTCACGGTCCCCTGTCTAAACACCTCCGCCTTGCTCCCTGTGCCTCAGCTGCTCCGGGAAGTGGAAGCCTGAGGTTGGAGTATGTGCTCCCCTGTGTGGAAACCTACCCGCGCAGTGCAGAGCGCCGCAGCAGAGCAGCAGCCAGAGCAGCCCAGACATGCTCCCGCGCGCCTCCAGTCAGCTGAGGGCGGCTGGAGCCTGGCCTGCCCATTCTTATATAGCCAGCGGCCCCCTCTCCGCGCTCACACAGCGGCCTCCCCCGCACGGCTCAGCCTGGGAAAGAGGAACGGCCGGGAAACAAACAGGATCTCTGAGAGGGAAGATCCCTCCACAGAGGGCTGCGGAGGTCGGCGGGAGGGGCGATGATAGATCTCGTGCTCGCGGAGCGGAGAGGACAGCTGTCTGCAGCCCCATTGTTTGCTGCTCGAGCCGATCCTGGGAGCCTGGTGTCAGGCTGCCCTGCTCTCGCTGCAGCAGAGGCAGGCAGTTCTGGTTTGCCCGGGCGAGCCCCAAACTGACTGGGAGAGCAGCGTCCACACACCTCGCTGCTGCTCCGCTCCGACAGCTCTGCGGGAGAGAGGAGGGCGGCAGGGCCCGGGCAGTGTCTCTGCGGTGTAAAGACCAGCAGCAGCGTGTGTAGGGGTGCTCTTCCCAGACCCGGGGCGAGAGCGTGACACCTGTACCTCGGGGCACGGTGCCGTGGGTACAGACGGCGGGCCTGAACGCAGCTGCCTGCAGAGTCAAGCTCCGGCGGGTCCTGCGCTGCAGTAGCGATGTTCTGCCAGCAGGGGGCTGTCCCGCACGCTTGCTCTGGAAGCAGGTTGACCCTTTCCTGCAGCACGAACCAGCCTGGGGCTCAGAAGGGCCGGGGGCACTGGCACTGTTTCCAAATGGCAGCTTCATGAACACATTTCTTCCACTGCTTACAAGGTCTAGCACAGAAAGGGCTTATTTTCAGTTTTATTAAAACTGAATGTGCACAAGACTGTGTCCTGCTCCTCTGATGAAGCGGGCCAGGTCTGCTCCACAGAACAGACACAGCGTGCGTTGTTGGACCTTCACCTATTGAGCTTCACCTATTGAGCTCAATAAAACTGAATCTGCACCAGACTGTGTCCTGCTCCTCTGATGAAGAATGTCCTACAACCCAGACAAACAGAGAGGCAGTGCATTCCTGCAGCTACTCAGCAGAGCTTTGTGATCTGAGCTGTGCTCTGCTGTGTCTTGTTTTTCTGAGGTACCTGTGCCCCACAGGCCCGCCACCCCAGGTCACCCCAGGTCACCCCAGGTCAGCCTGTGTCCGAGGTGGGCTCCTGTAGTCCTGTCCAGTGTCCGGTCTCACGTCTCTCTCAGGTTTTCTTCTGCGATCCCTGCTTCAGTACAGATTAAAAAAAAAAACATTAAGCCAGGTTCATGTTAATTTATTTCAAAATCTAATTTTTATTGAAAATAGCCATTTCCATGTGCTGGATCAGCCTGGTCTTCTTTGCTGTAAAAAAGCAGGGCCCTGCGCATGCTGCCACCTAGTGGAGAAAATTCAAAGTGCCCCAGTGAGTCCTGAGGCTGCGATCCTCAGTCTGTGAACCAGGAATCTGTCAGATTGGCAGTCTGATTATATAAATGTGCTAAGATTTCATATTTATTTTTATATTTAAAATTTAAAATGGCTTTTTTCCTGGTCTGACTATTAACATGGGACAAGTTATAGCAACTTCGCTAAAATGAAAGTTCAGCAGCGTGTCTCTCAGGACGACTCGAGGGGGCTGTGTCTCCCGGGGCGAGGCGCGGGAGTGCTGGATCACCCCATCTCACCGCTGCTGTGTCCGAGGGGACCCCGGTCAGTCCCTGGGGTTTTGTGCCTTTTATAGCTGGGTGACCCCCTCTCTCATTCAAGACCCACACTGTTAACATAATAGCTACCAGAAATGTACAATCAATATTAGAGCACCACAGTTCAGGTACTGACAGGCATTGTCAGAGCACTGGGGTGGACGTGGCCGTTTCAGGGGTCCCCGGCAGACAGTCACTGCAATGGTGCAGTGCTGCATTTCGCAAGTCACAGATGAGTTTCGGCAACATTCAGTTTCTCACCTGAGCTCTAGGAGCTTCTACACCTCACAGGAACTCAAATCCTGTTCCCCGAGCTCGCTCCTTAAAAAGACATTAATTTCACGTGCAGTATGGAATAGATTATACATTAATAGAACAATAAATACTGACCACGATTAATCTTGAGAAATACACAAGAAACAGTGATTAGAGGTCTTTCTTTTCCGAAATACCATCAGTGCAGACAACTGATGCTCTCTCGTGCAGTGTGTACTCAGGCAGGGCCTCCACTGAGCCCTGCTTTCTTTTCACAGGATCGCCCCCAAAACCTGCAGCCTGTGCAGGTCACTGGGTAACAGGGTGGGACTGAGGTTGTCACGGACGTCCAAAGGGACTAACCGTGGGGAGCGGAGAGCGGAAAAAGACCCATCTGCGTAGCGGCGAGACGGGAAGAGGCCCGGGCTCGTTAGTGCAAAGAGTTCAGGAGTGCCGTATAGAAACCTATGCCCTCAGGGAGCGGACGTGGGGCGCCCTGGTGCTAGGCGGGTCTCAGGACATCCGAACGTCAATGCTGAGCCCCGGCAGAGTGCAAGACCCGGAAATATATAGCCCAAGGGAAAGAGAGAGACAGGAAGGACCGCAGACCAGAAACTAGGGACAGGACAGAGAAGGAGCGCCCTCTGGCTGCAGAGGGCGTGACAGAGGTTTAGTCAGAACAAGGCCCTACATTTACATAGCTCTTTCATCCCCCAAGTTAGCTTTTGTAACTTGCTGGTTTATTGAATTAATATTAGTAGTGAAAGAGGTATATTAAATCAGGGGTGACAAATCCTGGTCCTGGGCACTGTGCCTGTAGATTGGTACAGTAAGTCTCTTTAAAGCTCCATCACCCGAGCTGGGAAGAGCTGTTAGTCTGGTCCAATTAAGCCAGCGATGAGCTGGATGTTTGTTAAGGGCCCAGCTAGACTGAAAACAGTGGCAGTCCAGGACTAGGACTGGGGACTCCTGATGTCAATGACCGAGTATTGCTTAATAAACCTCAGTCAACACTCCAGTTACAGTAACGACACGATAAGATAGATAGTTTCACTTCAAATCACCCAGGATGGAGGGATGGGTCCTTGTGCAGTGACATCAGTCATTAGGAGTCCAGCCTAGCAATTCAGCCTGGAGGAAACCTCCCTTCACCAACAAAAATCCAGCTGTAAACTGAGCGCTGGAATAAGGTGACTCCTTGAAGCGCCCTGTAGCTGGCAGCTGTCCTGCCTAATGACACTGCAGCTCGTCCGAAAGGGCTGTGGGTTCTGGGGACGGCTCACCTGAGTTCAGCAGATTGCTTTCATACGGTATGTCTGGCTGCTGAGGGATAAGGCAGCATCAGCTCATAGCCTCTCTTCTGCCTGCAGCCCCAGTCTCCCACCCTGCTCCTTCCAGGCCTCAGCTCCTGCAGGCAGTTATGGTCCTTTAGCCACTAAACCCTGGAGGACCAGGATTCTGTAGGAGAGGAGCTACAGGCTCTGACCCCTGGAGGTCCGGGACTCTGTAGGAGACGAGCTGCAGGCTCTGAGCCTGGAGGACCGGGATTCTGTAGGAGAGGAGCTACAGGCTCTGACCCCTGGAGGTCCGGGACTCTGTAGGAGAGGAGCTACAGGCTCTGACCCCTGGAGGACCGGGACTCTGTAGGAGAGGAGCTACAGGCTCTGACCCCTGGAGGACCAGGACTCTGTAGGAGAGGAGCTACAGGCTCTGACCCCTGGAGGACCAGGACTCTGTAGGAGAGGAGCTACAGGCTCTGACCCCTGGAGGTCCGGGACTCTGTAGGAGACGAGCTGCAGGCTCTGAGCCTGGAGGACCGGGACTCTGTAGGAGACGAGCTACAGGCTCTGACCCCTGGAGGTCCGGGACTCTGTAGGAGAGGAGCTACAGGCTCTGACCCCTGGAGGACCAGGATTCTGTAGGAGAGGAGCTGCAGGCTCTGACCCCTGGAGGACCGGGACTCTGTAGGAGACGAGCTGCAGGCTCTGAGCCTGGAGGACCGGGACTCTGTAGGAGACGAGCTGCAGGCTCTGACCCCTGGAGGACCGGGATTCTGTAGGAGACGAGCTGCAGGCTCTGAGCCTGGAGGACCGGGACTCTGTAGGAGACGAGCTGCAGGCTCTGAGCCTGGAGGACCGGGACTCTGTAGGAGACGAGCTGCAGGCTCTGAGCCTGGAGGACCGGGACTCTGTAGGAGACGAGCTGCAGGCTCTGAGCCTGGAGGACCGGGACTCTGTAGGAGACGAGCTGCAGGCTCTGAGCCTGGAGGACCGGGACTCTGTAGGAGACGAGCTGCAGGCTCTGAGCCTGGAGGACCGGGACTCTGTAGGAGACGAGCTGCAGGCTCTGAGCCTGGAGGACCGGGACTCTGTAGGAGACGAGCTGCAGGCTCTGAGCCTGGAGGACCGGGACTCTGTAGGAGACGAGCTGCAGGCTCTGAGCCTGGAGGACCGGGACTCTGTAGGAGACGAGCTGCAGGCTCTGAGCCTGGAGGACCGGGACTCTGTAGGAGACGAGCTGCAGGCTCTGAGCCTGGAGGACCGGGACTCTGTAGGAGACGAGCTGCAGGCTCTGAGCCTGGAGGACCGGGACTCTGTAGGAGACGAGCTGCAGGCTCTGAGCCTGGAGGACCGGGACTCTGTAGGAGACGAGCTGCAGGCTCTGAGCCTGGAGGACCGGGACTCTGTAGGAGACGAGCTGCAGGCTCTGAGCCTGGAGGACCGGGACTCT
Source organism: Atractosteus spatula (assembly GCF_055471065.1). NCBI lineage: Eukaryota > Metazoa > Chordata > Actinopteri > Semionotiformes > Lepisosteidae > Atractosteus > Atractosteus spatula. The sequence continues at coordinate 16,380,412 of NC_142721.1, read as the reverse complement.
GTAGGAGACGAGCTGCAGGCTCTGACCCCTGGAGGACCGGGACTCTGTAGGAGACGAGCTGCAGGCTCTGAGCCTGGAGGACCGGGACTCTGTAGGAGACGAGCTGCAGGCTCTGAGCCTGGAGGACCGGGACTCTGTAGGAGACGAGCTGCAGGCTCTGAGCCTGGAGGACCGGGACTCTGTAGGAGACGAGCTGCAGGCTCTGAGCCTGGAGGACCGGGACTCTGTAGGAGACGAGCTGCAGGCTCTGAGCCTGGAGGACCGGGACTCTGTAGGAGACGAGCTGCAGGCTCTGAGCCTGGAGGACCGGGACTCTGTAGGAGACGAGCTGCAGGCTCTGAGCCTGGAGGACCGGGACTCTGTAGGAGACGAGCTGCAGGCTCTGAGCCTGGAGGACCGGGACTCTGTAGGAGACGAGCTGCAGGCTCTAATCCACATATTTCTCATGTGCCTCTGACTGGGGGCTCCTGTTATCAAACAGCACATGTTCGATTTTGCACATGCATGCCAACTGAAAATAAAATAATTGCGATTCTCCTACTAAAAGAAAACTTCAAAAGTAATAAAACTGAGCATCCAGTGTCCAATAGTCTCACTGATGACCAGTCCACTGACAGCGGAGCACAGTGTGCCCTGGTCGCTCTGGGGTTCCCCTGGACCCTCTGGGGTTCCACTGTGCAGAGGCTCCTGATCTTTGCCATGCCCTCTCCCCTGGTGCCCTTCAGCAACTTGGAACATCCTTCAGCAAAGAACACATTCTGTAACAGGACCAGTAAAGGGAAAATATTTCATTTAATCCTGAATGATGCATCTTATCTCGCTAACATGCTCTGTAAATTTCAAAAGGACTGCCATAACTGAAACTACCCAACAGACCATCAGGCATTCATTATTGTCTGCTCCCTGTATGGAAATGCCAAGGGAATAGAAAGTAACCTGCCTTTGAAGACTGAAATAAAGACAGTTTAGCTGTGTGTAAATGCAGAGCATCAAGGACTGATGAAGCAGGTTGCCTAATCGTATCTTTTGCGAGAAGAGCCAAGAGGCTGATGCTCAATGAACATCAGGGCAATAAAAGGAATTCAAAAGCATCTGTGAAGTGACAGACTGCAGGGTGGACTCCCAGACTGTACAGAAATGACTCTTTATCTAAAACAAATTCTCAGTTTAAAATCCTGGGGCGGAGTGGTGGCTCTGCAGCCGGCAGAGGAATCCTACCCCGTTAGGCTCCTGAGCAAGGCCCTGAACCCCAACTGCTCCAGGGGCGTCGTACAATGGCTGACCCTGTGCTCTGACCCCAGGCTCTCTCCCTGTCTGTGTGTCTCCTGGAGAGCAAGCTGGGGTCTGTGAAAAGACACATTCCTCATGCAGGAAATTGTACAGGGTTAATAAAGTGATGTTATTATTATTAAAATCCATTCATTTTACTGCATACACTGCACACACACACACAAATGTATACGTGCAGTTTAGCAATGTATTTCAAGAGAAATAAAGCCTAATTCTCTGAAAAGGGTACGAGACAATGATGGGATTTGAGAAGGGCATCACACAAGCGAGGCAGGACAGAATCTCTAAACCAAGGGGCGTACTGACTCGACTCTGAGGCAGCCAGACTCACTGCTGTTTCACCGAAAACAGCAGGTGGATAAATTATGCCAAGACAGAAAAAGAAAGCACAGTGGATGGGCTTTAGAGAATTATAGACCCTTATGCTCCCGGCATCAACTGCAATCATTTTAGTAATTGGAGAGCTCACAGAAGCTGTGTGTTTGACTTTAGTGGGCTGACCATGTGCTGGAATGCATCAAGGAACTACCTGGAAAAGGTAAACACTGATAAGACTTTCTTCATAAAGGAGAGAGGGAGCGGGAATGGTAAAGCAAACCAAAAGTAACCCAGAGAAAGGCCGTTCTCAAATTAGAGAGAAAAGACGAAAAATGCGACACATCCCCGATGTCCTGAGCTCAGGATGAGCCCCTGTCTCTGGACAGTGTCAGGCCCGTCCCGGGCTGGGGAGAGGAGAGTCTGCCCACGCTGCTGGACCGGGTGCCACAGAGCTTTCAAGGCAGCATAACGGAGCGAGCAGCTCCAGGATCAGGAGGTGCTCACCCAGGCCGCAGTGAGATAGAGCCCACACCAGCCTGCCTGGCGCTGGGGCGCCTGTGCCAGCGGAGCCGGGAGCAGCAGGCCATGCTCGGATCGGGGGGAAGGGAACGGAAGGGCCTTTCCAAGCAGATTCCCAGGCTCTCCTCCAGACCAGCCCCCTCCCACCACTGCACTCCGGTCAACACTTGTGCGAAAAGTTCTTGCAATCGCAATGCTCTCTGGCCCAGCCAGAACAGGCTGAACTACTCATTAATATCCCATGGCTGACAGGTTCAAATACAGGACCACGCCAAGCTACTGCCTGTCTCATGTTATAGAGGCTCCTCCAGAGTGTCAGACGAAGGGTCTCCTTGACCGGTCTGTGGCTGTATTTCACCAGCAGTGACTGCTGGCCCCTTGTATCTGGCCCCTTGCAAGACCATGTAAGTGTCATGCTTAGCTGTCTGCTGTCTGTGGGTAAGCGCATGCCAACGCTTTTCAGAATGGGAACAGGTTATTGCATCCCATTGCACACAAGCTGGAGAGCAGACCTATGTGCTGGTATCTGCTCTGCAATTAATTATTACTTCAGCACAGTGTGAAGCAGAGGATAATCCAAACCACAGCTCACCACAGTTTACACACAGGGACGGGGTTCAGGATGTCGATTGCCTGGGTGGGTTAATGATAAACTGCAGGAGCTGCAGGAGCAGCAGCTGGGAAGCTGAACTGGGCGGTGTGCTGCTGCTGTTTGACAGGGAACCATCTAATGCAAACACCACAGCTTACGCAAAAAAAGCTTTGACTCGCTGTGCCTCCCTGTCTCCTTATTGCAGTTCTCGGCTGTGACTGACGCCACTGACATTCCATTGCAGCTGCAGGAACCTTAAAAGATCCATCTGGGCTCCTGGCGGGCTCTCGGTACAGAGCCTGTCTCTGGGGACCCCCTTCCTATCACTGGACCCCCCTGTGTCTGGCCTCACTGCAATGATCCTCCAGGTTCATTCTCCAGCTCACATTTCTAATGTTGGCAAATTCAGTCTCCCAGTTAACCCAAAGCTACAAAGGTCACACATGTAAAATTAATACAGATAAAAATCTTGCTAATAGCTCCTTAAAAAGCTCAACAACAGAAATTTGTTGCAGCCAGCAGTTATATCCACAAGCATCTGTCACAAAACACCACCGAAAATCTAACGTCCAAATTGTATTGTCTAGTTTTTTAGGATGGAGAATTGTAGAATCACAACCAGAAGACCTCGTGGCCCAGGTAAGTACATTTAAAACCACTTCTTTACACAAAGAGTGGTGGGAGTAAGGACAAGCTGCCCAAGCCCACCCTGGTGTCTTTCAAGAAACGGCTGGACGAGATTCTTAGAGTGATTTGTTACTAACTTCCAAACAACTGGCCTCCTCTCCTTTGGAACTGTTCTTACGTACTTGACAAAACCAGTCATGAGGATCACTGACCAAAGTGTGACTTAATAGATCTCTTATTTGCTCTGCCTTTCCAAGTAATTAAATACATTAAACATTCGTGGTTATGGCTTCTGAATGAAGTGCTACTTTATGTCAGACTGGCTAGAATTATTTTTTTGCTAGCGCAATCATGGAGATTTAATCAATAAAAGTTAAATATGACAACACTAAGTGACAACACTGGAAAGAACCTTATTTGTATCTATTGTTATTTAAGTCACTATATAAACAAGATACCTGTACGTCAAATACTGCCGTCTATTTTGTCCCGGAATCTATCAGGATGTGATCCGCCCAAATCTGCTCGGATCAGGAGAGATTACGCACAAGCGCTGGCAGACCACAGTGCTCGGAGTCGCCTGCTGATCGTATCACTTTGCATGGCACCCGAATGGCTGAATACTCAGGGTGTTTCAGCTAGTCTGACAATTGAATTTGCCTTGTATCTTCTAAGAAAGGAATTGTGGTTTTCGGACAGTGTAGGCCCTAAGTGGGGGTGTTTTGCTTTGAAAGGGTGGGGGTCCTTAGCCGTGCTGTACAGCCCAGGCTGGGGATTCGGCATGCAGGTAGAAGTGAACTGGGCTCTTATACCACAGGCACAGCACTGAAGCTTGTCCTCCACCACACCTGTGATCGACATGTCAACACAGGCCCCAGCCTCCTCCAGAATGCACATTCATTTCCATACAAATCTGTCCACAGGAGTGGTCAGGCAGAGCCTAGTCTCACCTTCAGACAGCTACATCCTGCATCACCATCTGCTAGACTTCTGCCTTGCACACAAAACAGTTCCTAATACTTCTTTATGCTTGACTAAATGTTTAATACACTGCCCCCTAGAATTAAGAGTGTGAATTAGCACAAATGCAGGAGTATTGCTTGTAAGCATCACTTCCAAAGCTGGCTCTCCATGGCAAACTGGGAGTCTATAAACCAGAACAGAGGTCGTGCTGGGTTTGTCCTCCACTCAACAGTGTGTCAAAGATCCACACTGAGGTCCTGCCTTGTGCCACGTGCCAAATTCAGAGATTTGAAATCTTTTTTTGAAGTTTTCTTTTTTCCAGTCTATAATACAGCGCAATTTGAAAAACAGCATGATTCCATCCGCGGTTAACCCGTCTATTAATGGCAGGCAGGGTAAACAGGAGAGGGTGCTCAGTTCAAAGTGTGTTGTGTCTGGGCAGTCTCTGCGGACAGAAGGAAAGATTCCCCAGGCTGTGCAGGTTGTGAAGCAGGATATCTAGTGTTTGAAAGTCCGTTATGTGCCTTTGGAAAGGGCTTGGAGAAAGAGCCACAGGCCAGTGAGGGGTTCTGCATCCTGGGGGAGTCTGCACACTCTTACTCTGTACAGTAACCCACTGCAAACCGCAAAAGCACACAAACTGTCTGCACTTTAATGTTTCGCAGATAGCTGAATGAATGCACATGCCTTAATGTGGACTTTGCAGCCCTGTTTCCAGGCCCATGGTTTGTTACTGAAATGACCGTGACACGCAGGTCCTGGCATGACGCACATCACGGCTCACGTATGGCTGCTGTAGTCTCACCCAGCCTGCAGCATGTTAATGGGATTTGTTTGCATTGTCTCAATAAAAAGCTGCTATCTGTCAGAGGTCCCACCCCGCAATTACAGCACTCACGCTCGGCGGCGGAGCGTATATATAGGGATGGATCGCTCAGTCTCGACCACGAACCGGACGGAGAGACTCAGCGCTTGACTCGGCAGCCCCCTCTTCAGGCCACGATGGGGAGGACAATGGCATGGATCTGTGTTTGGAGCTTCCTGATTGCCTGCACTCTGGGGTCCGATGTAACGAAAGGTAGGGAGATGGTTTTGGAAAAAGAAGAATACTCTTATCTGCCGTGCGGATGGTCATCACTAATGATTCCTGGCATTTTAATGACATAGTGATAAGGGCACAGCATGCTGATTACCAGCAGGGCCTGGTACCTAACAGTAGAGCAATTGTGAGTAATGAAAGACACAGCCTGGCAGTGATTAAACGTTAAAACCCAGGTTCTATAGCAGGAGGTCCAAGTCCTGGTCCTGAAGGACCACACACACGCTGGTTTTTGTTTCATCAAAGCCCTCAGTTACATAATCAAACTCTTAATTGAGTTAATCATCAATTAATTTATTCGGACTGTTTTCAGCTATTCTGCATGTTGGAAGTTTCCTTTTCACTACTGCACTTTGTAAATAAATTACAATTTTGGAGCAGAAGCAAAATTGCCAACATTCTGTTAGCAATGGTCCTGCAAGGCTAGAATTGGGAGCATCCGCCCTGCAGACTTATGCGTACTTCAGAAGAAACTCTGTTGAGTTCTGAGGATGCAGCCCTGAGCAGGAAGACCTACAGTCTCCCCTGGTCTTTGCTGGTGAGGGCCCTGTAGAGAGACTGTGAGCCCACAGGTACACCAAACCTTCCAAACGACAGAAGCAGACAAAAACGCTAGTAAGTAAGTTAGCACTTGAGGTAATGCTTAAAAAACCTTAACGCTGGAGGCAGCCATTAAGGGATGCATGTAAAAAAAAATGCTTGCAGTTTCTTTTAATTGATCACCATCAATCTCAAGCCGCCCTTCAGCCAGTTGAGCTGCCCTTTGCCCTTCCTCCTAGGCAGCGGCAGTGAGCACATCCAGACGATCTGCAGCACCTGGGGCAACGGGCACTACAAGACTTTCGATGGGGACGTGTACCAGTTCCCGGGGACGTGCGAGTACAACCTGGCCTCCGACTGCCACGAGTCCTACCTGGAGTTCTCCGTGCACATCCAGCGGGTGAAGCGCGGGGACCACTCGATCATCAGCCAGGTGGTCGTCACCATCAAGAACGTCGTCGTCGTCCTCCGCGACAAGCTGGTGGAGGTCAATGGAGAATTGTGAGTACTGCTGAGATTCGTAACGATCATCCTCAGTGTCACCCTTTGCAGACTGGACACTGAAACTTGGACACCTCCGTCTGGGGAAAAAGCCTGTTAATTAAAGCAAGCACAGTAATAATATCTTCACTCTAGTCACTCAGTAGGGTAGTGCTTTGTTGTGGTCTGGTAGGGTTAATTGAAATATTTTAAAAATGGATTCACTCCAGAGGAAAAAATTCTAGATGTATTGTCTTTCAATTCCATTCATTTTTTACACAAATGTATCTTTATGAAGCAAAAATGGAAATCATGAAATATTGTAAACATGAGGAAAAGACTAGGACTGTCTCAGCTTGCCCTTGAGACAAGCTTAACTGGGCAGTTTGTATCATAAAAGCAAATGACTGATTAATGCATTTGGCATTACAGCTTATTCCCTCAGGCTGAGGATTTCTGTCTCTGACTGCTCACTGCAGTATGTACACTGAATGCTGACACCACCTCTCTCCTGGTGCTCGGGCAGGTTATAAAGTATTGGTGTGAGAATCTTTATGTCTCTTCAGAAGCTCAGTTCAAGGACTAAGCTGACAGAAGTGAGAAATCACAAAGGCATGGTAGCAAAAGAAATCAGCGATGAGTTCTGAAAATACATTAAGTTTAACTAGACTGTTCTTGGCTGTAAAAGTCTTATATTCTGTTCTTCAAATCATATTTGTCTTGCGCTCATATTGGTGAGAAAAGTTTCCTCATGCAGGTTGTTTCATTAAGTAAAGTCAGAACAATCTTCTCTCTTTAATGTACACAGTCCAGTTACAGTGTTGAAAATGAATTGCCTTAAAATCAGGCTCCAAAAGACAAGGACCTAAAACTAACGCAATGTATTTCAACCCCAGTGTGAAAACCCCATACTACGGCTCAGGGGTACTGCTGGAGAAGAATGAGGTCTACACGAAGCTGTACGCTAAACTGGGACTCACTGTCATGTGGAACGGAGAAGATGCCATCATGGTAAGAGCCAGACTGTTTGTCAGTTCTTCAGAGAGGGAAGATTCATTCCCATCCTGTTACCAGTAGGTCACTCCTGGAGCTGTAACGAGACCATAGACATGACTTTGAATTGGTTGTGTCTCAGGCCTGACATGCACACATTTCTCCATGTACTTCTGTCAAGACGCCAGGCTACCCCAGTTCTGAACTGAGCATTCTGGGCTTTCTTTCCTCAGCTGGAGCTGGACTCCAAGTACAGGAACCGCACCTGTGGGCTGTGTGGGGATTACAATGGGATCAGCATGTATAATGAGTTCATCTATGAGGGTGAGTTATTGGAACGAGGGACTTTGAAAAGTATGAGACAGTCAGCAATCACACATTGTTGTCAAACATGAATAGTGAAGACTGGGTTTATATACTTGTGAAACTACTTTCCTCATGGTTACTGTATAATTTATATAATATAATAAAACACCTTCTGTGTACTTAACACAAATGAATTTAGTAAACTATTCATCAGTTATTCTGTAAATGTCATATCTTTTGCATTGCCAAAACATATTTAAAACCGTAAACCTTCTTATGCAGGTGAAGCCCTGAGCCCCATTACATTTGGGAACCAGCAGAAGATCCATCGGCCCAATGAGGTGTGTGAGGACCCCTATGAGGAGGAGTCAACACCTTCCTGTTCTCAGTATGTGAGTATCACGTCTAAACCTCCAGCTCAGCACAGAATGTGATTGTGTACAGTTTCTCATTTCAGTGGCTGTAACCTGCCTGTATTGCACCTAGCGCACACCCTGTGAACAGCTGCTCAAGTCCAACACCTGGGCCGACTGTATGAGCTCCGTGGACCCTGAGCCCTACCTCCAGGCCTGCATTCAGGACATGTGCAGCTGTAACTCTACCCTGGGTGACTTCTGTGTGTGCAGCACCCTCTCCGAATTCTCCCGGCAGTGCTCCCATGCTGGTGGCACTCCCCAGAACTGGAGGACTGAGAAATTCTGCGGTAAGATGCTAAATCACAGGTGGATTGTTGTACAGATTAAATTTCAACTTGGATTCTTTGCAGCTTTTAAGTTTTTGCAGTTCTTAGAAACAGGCTTTCTATCCCAGATACTATCTTGTATTTCACTGCAGCTTAATATTGAATTAGGTAGACTTTCTGACTACTGTGATATTATAAGTACTATCTTTTGCTCTAAACCAAAGGTTTTCTCCCTTAACCATAGATAGTCTTATGCTGGACAGAATGATTTTTACTGTTTATGTGAAAAACACATCTAGCATTATGAAAATCAAGCTAGGATCTGCCCTGAAGCAGAAGACCTTTGCAGCATCTTGAAATCAAAGCATCTGACAGACATCTGAACTCCTTACCGCTTCATCCTAATTCATGTCCTCCAGTGCTTACTGTCATTAACCCATTGCTGTGATGACCTCTAAATATACTGTGTCCAAACTGCAGCCAAGCAGTGTCCCTTCAACATGGTGTACTTGGAGAGCGGCTCCCCCTGTATGAACACCTGCTCCCACACTGACACCAGCACACTGTGTGAGGAGCATCGCATGGACGGCTGCTTCTGCCCCGCAGGTCAGCGCCCCTGTGTTCTGCAACACCACCCTGTAAAACCAGGATGACATGCTTGGTCTCCAAGACCTGTTTTGGATGCACTGTGCAGTTGTAATTAACAGTATTGCACAAGATGTGAGACTAGAGGCTATTTTAATACAAATGACAAGGAAACAGGATGTTAGACTATTTTACTGGGTGAGTTAGGCTGAGAGCATGACGTGACTGAAGATCCACATACTGTCACAGTGCGTGATCACTAGTGACCAAGTAGAGAAATGGTGACTTGTTCTCCAGTGAAGAGGTTATTTTTGGGTGTTGAAGTCCTTCCAGCAGGAACAGTATGAGAGTGAAACAGGCAGTCTGTCACGGACTGTGGTCTCATGCTGTCCGTCTTTGCTGTGCCACAGGGACGGTGTTTGACGATGTTTCTCAGACCGGGTGCATTCCAGTGGAGCAGTGCCAGTGCAACATGCATGGCAAACACTACCAGCCTGGGGAGACAGTCCAGCAGGAGTGCGAGGAATGGTAAACGGCATCTTCGGCCACTGCAGTGGCTTCTGTCACCTGCAATCTCTCTTTTATCTGATTCAGTATAGTTTGAAACTGAAATGTAAAAGACCAGGTCCCATCTTATCCTCCCATTAAAATGGATTGTGTTCACAAACACTTATTTTTGTGTGATGTGCTCTGCATGCTGTTGTCTCTTTGGCTTTGAGGCAGAGTTCCTCACAGTGCTGCTGAGCCAGGGGTGATATTCTTCATGCAGGGCGCGGGTGTGAAACTCGAAGGGCTGTTCTGTGTTTCAGTGTGTGTGAGTCGGGGAAGTGGGCCTGTAAGAGCCGGTCCTGTCCTGGGAGCTGTGCCGTGGAGGGGGGAGCTCACATCTCCACCTTTGATGGCAAGACCTACACCTTCCATGGGAACTGCTACTATGTCCTGTCCAAGGTAACGTCCCTGCCCATTACTGTAGGACGTCCTTTCTTTGTCATTTCCAGATGTTTCGAGCTGTCCTGTAGAAATGTAAATTAGTACAGCCCTCCTTGATAAGAAGTGTGGTTTGAGTCTCTATTTGTTCCCTCTCATCTCAGCCGTGCATGGGAGCCAAGTTCAGCATCCTGGGAGAACTGATTCCCTGTGGCTCTCAGGACTTGGACACCTGTCTGAAGACAGTGGTGGTGCTGCTGGACAATGACAAGAACAATGTGAGTGTGGAGCCAGAGAGACTGGTACTGGAGGGACAAGATACCAGGAAGGACAGATTTATTTTGACAGGTTACTGTAACTATATCCTAACTAGATCGGCTGGATTCCCACCATAAAGTGCCTTCAAGAATCTCTATGGAGTCACTGCTGCTAGCAGGCTTGGCAGTTTATTCTAGCAGACACTCAGAAATGCTCCCTGTTCTCAGTCCATGGAAATGCTACAAGAGTGCATCTGTGGTCTGTCCTAGTGTACAGTGAACATGGGGATGACAGTGGGAGTGAGAGAGGAGCACAACAGTATTTCCAAAGACCATTCACAAGATCTCGTACAAAAATCTTATTAAAGAACCCACCCTGTCCATATGAGCCACAGTTAGCCTTTATAGCAGGTTTTCAATGGGTATTAATTCAATTCTGAGCACAAGGAAATATGTTCAGTATATTACCTGGTCAGCTGCTGGATCTTGAACACGTCTGTTCTTCTTGAAGGCCTTGGTGTTTAAAGCTGATGGGAAAGTGCTCCACAACTCGGCTGAGATCAGTCTCCCATACAACACGGGTGAGAACTAGACTCTGTCTGTTTTGAATGTGCCCTTACCTGTGTAGGGTGTATGATGAGACTGTCACAACAGAGAACTGCATGAATATACGAATAGTCAATACAGATCTAATGACTTCCATTTCTGTCATTGTTTAGCGCACCTCCATGTCTTCAGACCCTCCTCCTTCCATATCATCCTGCAGTCGGACTTCGGTTTGCAGCTGCAGGTCCAGATGGTTCCCATCATGCAGGTCTATGTGTCCCTGGAGCAGTCCTACAAAACCAAGATGTGTGGTAAGTTGCACTGCATCTGTTCCACAATAAAACCTGAGCTCTCTGGTAGCTAATCTTTGCCCAACAGCCTGTATTGCAGTTCCTTTGCTATGGAAAATGACAGTAAGTTGCTCAGGCAGAAGCCCCACTGTAAGCAGTGTCTTGTGCACAGGTCTGTGTGGAGACTTCAATGACGTTCAGAGTGATGACTTCAAGACCCAGCTTGGGCTGGTGGAAGGCACAGCTGCCCCCTTTGCCAACTCCTGGAAGGCCCAGGCCAGCTGTCCAGACAGGTCTGACCGGCTGGATGACCCCTGTGCCCTCAGTGTGGAGACAGGTGAGAGTCCAAGAGCTGCCTTCCATGTCCATATACAGCATGTGCTGGCCAGATAAAGGGACTGAGTGTATCCAACCATTTGTCTAAAAACGGCATCTCTGCCACAGTGCAGTGGGATCTAATGGTTTTTCTTTCTCTCCCTTAAGAGAACTACGCTGAACACTGGTGCTCCATTCTGAGGAGTGACCAGGAGTTTGTCAAGTGTCACACTGTGGTAGACCCTGAGGATTACTACAAGGTACACATGTGGCCATGTTGTTTTTTTGAAAAGCAATTTGATTCGGACTGATAATAAGGATGACTTTCCTGCCTGCTGTGATTCCAGAAATGCGTGTACTCCACCTGTAACTGTGAGAAGAGTGAGGACTGCCTGTGCGCTGCCTTGTCCTCCTATGTGCGAGCCTGTGCTGCCAAGGGTGTGAGTCTGCGGGACTGGAGGAGCACTGTGTGTGGTGAGTGGAGGAGGGAGGGACTGGGGTCAGGGGCTCGGGGGGGCCTGTCAGTTCCAGAGCTGAGAAACCAGCTGCAGGTACACCCCAAGTCCTCTGTCCAAACTCCAGGTAACAGGGACAAAAGGCACAGGGGAGGGGAGTCTTAAGCTTCAGCTCTGTTCATGTTGGAGCAATGCTGCACATCTTGGGGAAGAACTTTGGCTTGGACATCTGCAGAAGCTGCATTCTTACTCTGCTGATTTACAGATAAGTACAAGACGAGCTGCCCTGCCACTCAGACCTTCTCCTACGGACTCCATGGCTGCCAGCGCACCTGTCTCTCCCTCAGCTCTGATCTCCAGTACTGCTCCCCCACCTTCCTGCCTGTGGACGGCTGCGCCTGCCCTGATGGTCTGTACCAGGATGAGCATGGCGTCTGTGTGCACATGGCCAAGTGCCCTTGCTTCCACAATGGAGACCGAATCCAGCCTGGGAAATTCATCACAATCAAGGATGAGCACTGGTAGGCGTCATTCCCAATATTCTTAAATAAACACCTGATAATCATAGAGAATTACAGGATATCATAATATTTAAGAGTTTCTTCCATATTGGAATAAGACATAAGAATAAAAGAACACAAGAGCATTTAAACAAGAAGAGGACACTGTCTCCTTCTGCCCAACTAGCTTGTATAGTTTTCAGAAGCGAATTGGTTCATAATCTCATCCTGTCAATGCCTTATAAGAAACCATGGTTTTAACTTTGACAGTATGGATGAGTAGCTTGTTCCAGATCAGAACCACATTTTTAGGACAAGGAAGTGCCTGTTTTCAGTTTGCGTTTTTCTTTTGCTTCCAAAGTCCATATGGACAAAGCTAATTGCAAATATGGACGCAAGTATTTGAATGCATCTGTTTTTTAATATGAAGTTTTCGTTTTTGTTTTCACTAAGATATAAGTAACCTACACATTCTGTGATTTCAGCGTGTGCACCAATGGGAAGTTACACTGCACTACAAAAAAATCAACAAGTAAGTACCATGGGCTCATGGTTGGCAAAGCATGCAGAGAGCTCTTGGTTTCTTCTGCTGGCTCTGACTCCCTGTGTCCTGTGTACTGCAGGCTGCCCATCCTCCATGACCTACTTCAACTGTTCCACAGCCAGGCCAGGCTCTACAGGCCTGGAGTGTCAGAAGACCTGCAGAAACCCTGCTGGCAACTGTGTGAGTGAAGGCAAATTTCTCTCTCCTCTTCTCCAGCTTTTCAAGCTCCTCTATTCTATGGGCTTTTCACAGAAAATCAATTCATGCTTAATGTATTAGAGATTTCCAGTTTAATTTAGTTGTTTTAAAAAATCAAAGACTTTATTTAATAGCCTGATACATAACTTTGTGCTCTGTCCCTGCAGTACCCAGTTGGGTGCGTGTCGGGGTGCAAGTGTCCCGATGGGCTTTATGACGATGGGATTGGGAACTGTGTCCATGAACATCAGTGCCCCTGTTTCCATAATGGAAATAGCTTCATCAATGGACACATAATGAAGGAGAAGTGCAACACTTGGTAAGTCTTTGACTAGAGGCCTTTTGAGGAAATCGACTCATTTACCTCAGAGCCCTTTCCCTGTCCTTCCTTACCCAAGAAAGAGCTTTGCGCTTGAAACACGTTGCTATTTGCTATTTTCTATCTGCATTAAGCCATTGTCTGCCTTGCATTCTTTATGCTTTTGAGGCCCTGTTTACAGTTATACTTAAGTCAATAAGTATTTATTTGTCTGTGACTGGATGATTCAGCTGTAAGACAACCCTGCATTTTCTACATCTTACTAACATAGCTCTTAAGAGTCCAAAACCCTAATGTATGAGATTTGCCATTGAAAATTGTGATTGCATACTCTTTGCATTGATGTGTCTTTTATTCATCGGTCTCTACGACTGAAAGAGTTTACATTCATTACTCCATTTTTAAATCCGCCTGGACATGACGCAAATGCATGGCATCTTCAGACCCATGAGTGAGACCATTAGATACGAACACTTTGTGTGAAACTTGAGAGCTGTGCAATTCCATACCGTCATGGCTGCTGCCTGGCAAAGCCTCTTGCGGTGTATTGCTGAGAAACAGTTCTTCACTGTTGACTCTTGCGCACATATTGTCAGCCTTCCTGCTTGAGTTGGATCAGGTGGACTACCTGGCCTGTATGCAACTGCAGTAAGCCATAACCTTGGTGCAATCCAGACTGCAGTGCTGAGAGGTAGTCACTGTGTAAACTGAGCTGTGCTCATCAGGATACTCTTGTTGATATTGACAGCTGGTGTGATTCCAGCTCTCTTCCCCTGGTTCAATGTTTTTGGTGACTCTCTCTCCAGCACCTGCAAGGCAGGGCAGTGGCAGTGCACGCAGAAGAAATGCCCGGGCACCTGCACCATCTATGGCAGTGGGCACTACATCACCTTCGACGGTCGGAGGTTTGGCTTTGATGGAGACTGTGGATATGTGGCAGCTCAGGTACTGTTTCTAAGGAGCTGTATGCTGATTAGCTTACCATTTATGCTGTCTGACCATCACAGAAATTTTCATAAACTAGATTATTGCTTTTACAGAAACACCTTAATGGCCAAGACACACAGAAAGCAATACGTTTATGTTTTTTTTATATTTATGCACTTACATTAATTATTACTATGTGTTAAAGGACTTCTGTGGAGCTAAATCTGCAAACGGCACCTTCAGTGTGATCACTGAAAACATTCCCTGTGGAACAACAGGCACAACCTGCTCCAAATCAGTGCGGATTTATATGGGGGTAAGAGCCATTTCCTGAATATCATCATAGCTACTTCTTTCAGGTATATCGTCATCCTTCTAGATCCAATCTCAAGCTGTACTCTATTGGCAGAACTGTTCTCCCATGTTTCTGAACCCAGCGCTGAGACGTTGTCTGGTTTACTGCAAGCCTCCCCACTGTCTCTTGTAGAAACTGGTATAAATGTTGGGGTCACCAGGAGCTGAGCTGTCTGTCTTTCACAGAGAACTGAGCTGAAGCTGTCTGATGGAAAGTATGAAGTAACTAAACTAGACTGGGGAGAACAGGTGACGTACAGAGTGCGGTCTGTTGGCTTGTACCTCGTTATCGAAACCAGCATTGGGCTGGAGGTGCTCTGGGACAAGGGGACAGCCATACACATCATCTTGGATCCATCGTACCAGGTATTTCCAAAATTTCTGACACTGAGGTCTATAGATGCAAAAATAAGATGGATTTAGTGGAAGATGCCCTTGTCATCCAGATGTTGTTTCCATGGCAAAGAGAACAGTATCACTGTACTCTGCACTTGTACATCCACTGTCTGATCCCAGATTTGCTGACATTTTAATTTATAAGTTAAACTTATTCTCGGCATGAAGTGGCTTGCGGGAGGGGTTCTGCAGTGCTGCTGTCACAGGATGTACCCTGAGTGCACCGCAGGCTCCCTGACTCGTGCCCCGTGTCTCCTCTAGGGGCAGGTGTGCGGCCTGTGTGGGAACTTCGATGACAACGGGAAGAACGACTTCACCACCAAGGGCCAGCTGGTGGTGGCCAGCCCCCTGGAGTTTGGGAACAGCTGGAAGGTGTCCAGCAGCTGTCCCGACGCAGCGCTCCATGACCCCTGCTCTATGAATCCCTTCCGCCATGGCTGGGCTAAGCTGAAGTGCAGCATCATTAAGGGAGACACCTTTAAGGACTGCCGACATAAGGTACACCCATCCTCATATCCCTTGTGCAGAGGATTGTAGAGGCATGTATTTTAAACAGCATTGCATGTCTTATTTGAGTGACTTAGTGACTGAGTTGAATCTCTGTCCTTAGCACACCTCCTGTGGATGAGCATACAGAATTCTCCTCCCAGTCAGCACTGCATTAATGTAATAAGTGTTGCAACATGATTTTACATTATGTTCACTCACTTTGGATATCATTCTGAGTAACTGTGGTCTTTGAGAGCTGATTTGAGAATACATTGCTCAATATTATGGCTGTAAACAAGCTGTCATTTTCCATATTGAATTCCTCCCCCTGTGCAGGTGGACCCCGCTCCATACTATGACGCCTGTGTCCGTGACTCCTGTGCCTGTGACACTGGAGGAGACTGCGAGTGCTTCTGTACAGCTGTGGCTGCCTATGCTGCAGCCTGTAATGCAGCTGGGGTTTGTGTGGCCTGGAGGACTCCAAAGATCTGCCGTGAGTACAGACACCGGACTACAAATTCACAATTACTCTTCATTCCTTCCTGGTGCACATGCCTGTTTAAGATGCCCTTAACTGTTATTAACATTACATTTCCCATCTAATGTTATGCCATATCATGCCTTACAATACAATACTCTCGATAGTTAAAGCACGGCCCCTACATTTTAGCCTGAAAACAACCACAGGTACAGTACATCAGAGTGGACACCTCCATAAAATCAGTTCAGTTAATTACAATTACTGTCCATCAAAAGAAAGCAAGTTTGTTCCACCTATTTTTTTTTAAATATAAGTACCACACACTCTTCAAAGAGAACAGCACAATGTAAATGTGGTTTCCTGGATGTGCTTTGTCTTTGGCAGCTGTGTTCTGCGAGTTCTACAACCCCCGTAGAGAGTACTGTCAGTGGCACTACCATTCCTGCAACCCCTGCATTAAAACCTGCCAGAACCCGCAGGGAACCTGCAACAGCTCACTCCTAGCCATAGAGGGTAAGAGACCACAAACACAGCCTCAGGTTTTTGAGTGAAGGTACTGTAGCTTCTTACTGTATAACGTCTGCCTCTCCCATCACCATATTTGATACTACTAAAATCATCGATCCCTGCCTGTCTTGGGAATAGTAGTACAGTACATGATCTGTGAGGGTAGCTGGTATCTTTAGCCACTTCCTTTATTGTTCAAGTGCCTGCACACCTGACCCCAAACTCCATCAGCTAGACTCTGTACCATTAAAGGTCATAGAATGATAGTACTGTGCGATATGTTTGGTTTTCACTACTAATTACGGAATTGTGTTCATTTCTAGGATGCTTCCCCAAATGCCCTCCAGAAAAACCTTTATTTGATGAAGAAAAGAGGGTCTGCGTGGACGAATGTGAACCCACAACAACCACCACACCCACCACCACCTCAACAACCACACCTACCACGACATCAACGACCACACCCACCACCACAACAACCACAACGACCACACCCACCACTACAACCTCACCCACCACCACAACAACCACACCAACCACTACAACTACACCCACTACCACAACAACCACTGCAACCACTACAACTATACCTACTACCACCACAACCACACCCACCACCACAACAACCACTGCAACCACTACAACTACACCTACTACCACAACAACCACACCCACCACCACCTCAACAACCACACCTACCACGACAACAACGACCACACCCACCACCACAACAACCACAACGACCACACCCACCACCACAACCGCCACTGCAACCACTACAACTACACCTACTACCACCACAACCACACCCACCACCACAACAACCACCACAACCACACCCACCACCACAACAACCACTATAACTACACCTACTACCACAACGACCACACCCACCACCACAACCACCACTGCAACCACTACAACTACACCTACTACCACCACAACCACACCCACCACCACAACAACCACCACAACCACACCCACCACCACAACGACCAGACCCACCACCACAACAACCACTGCAACCACTACAACTACACCTACTACCACAACAACCAAACCCCCAAGTAAATCCACTTTATTTACATTAATTGTGAATTTTAAAAATTACTTGAATAATTACATTATGAATCATAAAAAATATTTAAAAAATTAATTAATCAATAATTATATGGAATAAATCTATAAAGAAACATAGAAACCATGACTAAGTTCAGTAAAAAAGTATGTTACTTGCAATTGCAATCACTTCATTTCTTCCTCAGTTCCTTCACATAACTACTAGAATATGATATTCACAACACATAAAATCTGTTTTTCTGAATTAAATAAAACAAGCGAAAGTACAGCCATGAAGATAGATCCTTTCACATTAACTGTTGTTGCTGTTAATGTATTGTGCTCTTCAGCCATTTAGTGTGGTATTTTACTTCTCTTACTTGTCCAACATGAGCAATATTCTACGTCGCTCTGAATTGTTGTATTGTAATTAGTATTAATGATGGTAATGATGATTAGCACCACTTAATGATTATACACCACACCACTTGGTGTATACTTAACTGATTTCTGCATGTGATAGTGCAAACTGTGATTATACTTTGATCAAGTTGTAGTTTCACTTTAATTTTGATGAATTTATAGTATATAATTTCACTGTAAAAAAGACATGAACAGCAGACTAGAGGTCATATTGCAATGTAATGTCAACAATGATTGAGTGGGGTGTTGTAAATCCATAGTTCTTGTTATAATAAACCTTTACTTGTTCTAGTTATTGGCCTATATCGCCAATAACAATAACTACCGTTTAACAAAATTCTTTCACTTCTTCACAGATTGCACGTGCCAGTGGACAAAGTGGTTTGATGTTGATTATCCAAAGTTAGGTCCTGATGGCGGTGACTGGGAGACCTATAAGAACATTACAATGGCAGGACATCAAATCTGTGAACACCCAGAAAACATCAGTTGCCGGGCAGAGGCGTACCCTGATAAAACACTAGAGCAACTGGGACAGAAGGTTCAGTGTGACGTGTCATTTGGGCTGATATGCAAGAACAAAGAGAACATGAAGACCCCACCCTTCAAGTGCTTCAACTATCAGATTCAAGTGTGCTGCAAGCCCTCCTACTGCATTTCTACGACAACCCCTGAACCCACAACCACCACAACCACAACTCCAACCCCTGAACCCACAACCACCACAACCACAACCCCAACCCCTGAACCCACAACCACCACCACCACTACAACCCCTGAACCCACAACCACCACAACCACAACCCCCAAATCCACGACCACCACAACCCCCCAGCCCACAACAACCACAACCACAACTCCAACCCCCAAATCCACGACCACCACAACCCCAACCCCCGGACCCACAACCACCACAACCCCAACCCCCGAATCCACAACCACCACAACCACAACTCCAACCCCCGAATCCACAACCACAACCCCTAAACCCACAACCACCACAACCACAACTCCAACCCCTGAACCCACAACCACCACAACCACAACCCCAACCCCTGAACCCACAACCACCACAACCACAACCCCCAAATCCACGACCACCACAACCACAACCCCCAAACCCACGACCACCACAACCCCCCAGCCCACAACAACCACAACCACAACTCCAACCCCCAAATCCACGACCACCACAACCCCAACCCCCGGACCCACAACCACCACAACCCCAACCCCCGAATCCACAACCACCACAACCACAACTCCAACCCCCGAATCCACAACCACCACAACCCCAACCCCCGAACCCACAACCACCACAACCCCAACCCCTGAATCCACAACCACCACAACCACAACTCCAACCCCCGAATCCACAACCACCACAACCACAACTCCAACCCCCGGACCCACAACCACCACAACCCCAACCCCTGAATCCACAACCACCACAACCACAACTCCAACCCCCGAATCCACAACCACCACAACCACCACAACCACAACTCCAACCCCCGAATCCACAACCACCACAACCCCAACCCCCGGACCCACAACCACCACAACTCCAACCCCCGAATCCACAACCACCACAACCACCACAACCCCAACCCCCGAATCCACAACCACCACAACCACCACAACCCCAACCCCAACCCCCGGACCCACAACCACCACAACTCCAACCCCCGAATCCACAACCACCACAACCACAACTCCAACCCCCGGACCAACAACCACCACAACCACAACCCCTGAATCCACAACCACCACAACCCCAACCCCCGAATCCACAACCACCACAACCACAACTCCAACCCCCGAATCCACAACCACCACAACCACCACAACCCCAACCCCAACCCCCGGACCCACAACCACCACAACTCCAACCCCCGAATCCACAACCACCACAACCCCAACCCCCGAATCCACAACCACCACAACCACCACAACCCCAACCCCAACCCCCGGACCCACAACCACCACAACTCCAACCCCCGAATCCACAACCACCACAACCACAACTCCAACCCCCGAATCCACAACCACCACAACCACAACTCCAACCCCCGGACCAACAACCACCACAACCACAACCCCTGAATCCACAACCACCACAACCCCAACCCCCGAATCCACAACCACCACAACCACAACTCCAACCCCCGAATCCACAACCACAACTCCAACCCCCGAATCCACAATCACCACAACCACCACAACTCCAACCCCCGAATCCACAACCACCACAACCACCACAACTCCAACCCCCGAAACCACAACCACAACCACCACAACTCCAACCCCCGAATCCACAACCACCACAACCACAACTCCAACCCCCGAAACCACAACCACCACCACCACAACTCCAACACCCGAATCCACAACCACCACAACCACCACAACCCCAACCCCCGAACCCACAACCACCACAACCACAACTCCAACCCCCGAAACCACAACCACCACAACCACAACTCCAACCCCCGAATCCACAACCACCACAACCACAACTCCAACCCCCGAATCCACAACCACCACAACCACAACTCCAACCCCCGAATCCACAACCACCACAACCACAACTCCAACCCCCGAATCCACGACCACCACAACCACAACTCCAACCCCTGAACCCACAACCACCACAACTCCAACTCCAACCCCCAAATCCACGACCACCACAACCACAACTACTACAACTACAACTAAAGGTCCTACTCCACCTCCAGGCTGCCCGGAATGGAATAAAAAAGTGAGTATATACTACTGATTATAGAACTTTAGCAATTTCTTAAAATGTGTTACTTAGGAAATTTACAATCTTTAATAATGGTAGAGGTATAATGTGAAAGATAACAGAGCTGTAAATTGAAGTTATCAATGAAGGTATCCTTTAAACCGAACAGGTACTGTAAAATAGAAGAAAGTAAGTGTATTTACAGTACACACTGTATGTCACTTAGCAGTTCCTTCCGGGCCCTATGCGGACGACGCGATCCAGAATAGTGAAGATACACTAGGAAAAAAGTCATGTGGGAGAGGGTCTGGAGACGGGGGGCGTGTCCATGCAGTGCTGGTGTCCAGGGGGAGTGAATCCGGGGCGAACAAAAGGCGAAATCCAAAAGAGTAATCCGAGACAAAGGGTAGAGTCCAAGGCCAGGGGATCCATCCAGGGAGTTAAAACACGAACTGGGTCGGGACCGGCGAAGGGAGGGGAATCGGGAACAGAAGAGTAAAACCATAACGGAGCCAGACACAGCAGGACCCCCGGCTCTCATGATGCGGAAATCAATGAGGAACCAGGAGTGAGGTCCACGTCTGGCTTTTAAGGGGGAACGGGAATAGGGAACAGGTGCAGACAATGGGAGGGAACGAGGAAGGGCTGGAGCTCCCTTAAGAGGAGGGGTTAGCGATCATGACACTGTACAGTACATGTTGTAATACAACATTTTTAGCCTAATCCTGATGAGGACTACAGATTCTTTGAGGCAAAGCCCTTGAGAGATATTTCACAGGTTACCATTGATAAAAAAAAATTTAATTACATAGTGGTACGGTGGATTAATTAGTTCAGTCTTCAAGAATTGTTGGTCACGATTTGCATTTGTAATATTGTTTTCATTCTTGATTTCCAGCAAAATGAAACATTCGAGATATGCAACTGCACAATTGCTAGATGCATTGAGAACAACACAATTGAGATAATCCCCTACGAATGCCCACCTCTTCAGAACCTCACCTGTGCTAATGGAAGACCCCCAGTCTTGGTGTTGGATAGCACTGGGTGCTGCAGGCAGTATGTGTGTGAATGTGAGTATTACTGTACCTCTGGAGTGCTTTCCTAGGTGTATAAAAAGTAAAAATCTCTACTGAAAATGGAAAAAACGAGACCCATGTAGTATATTCACCAGGAATAAGCAAAGATTCATGTTGCAACAGCCCCCTTTAGTTTTGTTTAGATTTATTCTTGAAGTTTTATACAGACTGATACGAGTTAGCTCCACAGTGATGGACTGATGGGATTTCTGTTTTACAGGCTACTGTATTGGCTTTGGAGACCCCCATTATGTCACCTTCGATGGACTCTATTACAGCTTCCAGGGGAACTGCTCTTATGTGTTGGTGGAAGAGATCAAACCCATATATCATAAATTTGGGATTTACATCGATAATGTGTACTGCGACCCCCGAGAGGAAGTGTCCTGTCCGCGCTCCATCACAGTCTCTTTTGGTGGAGAGGAGATCACCCTGAAGGATAAAGACGACACATTGAGAGTGAGCCTGCAGGTCAGTCCTCGCTGGTTTTACTCATCCTCAGTTTCTCTATTTGGGTCTTTCATGTTGATTACACATCTTTAACTTTGATCATCTTCATACAGAATTTCATGAGGAGCCACCTCAGGACATAACTGCCACAGCAGAACTTTTAAGAACGTTAGGAGGGAAGCTCATTCCGCTCATCGGATTTTGTTGTTCCCCAGTATAGTGAATGTTTCATGATAATAGTTGAAGTAGGGAGCTGTGTCAGTATGCGTAAACTGCAAAGGAGCAAGTAAAGGTTTATTCCCTGCTGAAAAGAGAAGAAAAGAAACACAACGTTTCAGCTGTGGAGCCTACATCTTCTATGAACCAAAGAAGGCTCTACAGCCGAATAGATGTGTTTCTTTTCTTCACTTTTCAGCTGGAATAAACCTTTACTTGCTCCACTGTTACACGATCCTGTCTTACTCACTTCTTACTGTTAGCTTCCTGGATATGATTTCCACTTGATAATCTCAAGCAGCATTTAATTTGATAGTGGGTAAACAAAATGGACACACACTGAATATTGTGCATTGAACCAGCACACTGTATCTCGCTGCCTTCTCTGCAAGTTTACAAATGCACTGATCACCTGTATTTCATATCTGAAAACCTACTCCTGCCATCTGACGTTTTTTAGATCGATCACAGAACTGACAAAGACCTCACAAATGACACTATTTTTAAACTTTCCAAAAAAGGCCAAGGGCTCAATAGCATGTATACTAATGTTTGTTTTCCTCCTGTCTGTGTGAAGGTGCTGGTAAATGGCAATGTTTCGGAGTCTGACAAGGACGAGTACGAGGTGGGCAAGATGACTGTACAGAAGTCTGACTATAGTCTGAAGCTGAACATCCCAAGCATAGACACTTTGGTGACTTTCGATGGAATTTCCTTCACTATCAAGATGCCTTACTCCATATTTGGCAATAACACACAGGGACAATGTGGTAAGTGCAAGGAATACCTGTAGCAGACCTAGAATTGGAAAACTGGAGTCTTCATAAGCTTGTCACCTAAAAGCCTCGTTGTCTTCATTATCTGAGGCATTAAATTGCTCTTTTTGTTTCCTGTTTTAAGAATCAGAAAAAAATAACTTACAAATGCAAACTTTATAATTGCTACCTGTTATTTTTTTATTAGTGTACACACCTGAGTTGAGAACTGATTCGCTGCTTTCTACATCTCATTATTCACATCATTTAGAAAAAACTATCAAAACATTACAGAAGTTCAAAGTATTTTGGCCTCTTGTGAAAACAGTCTCAATTCACAACTAACTCTTTGATGTGCAAAAATACTGCTTTCTCTCCTCAGGAACCTGCAATAACAACCAGGAGGATGACTGCATGCTTCCTGGAGGCCAGCTGGTCAAGGACTGTGCTGTGATGGGAGACCACTGGGTGAAAGAGACGAGCAAGCCCCTCTGCCCCACACCTGCCCTGCCCACTAGCAGCCCACCAAACCCACTGCCCACCGGACCCTGCAAACCGGATTCTGTCTGTGGCCTCCTCAAGAGCACGTGAGCTAACAAAACAGTCCAGCAGTCACCCATTCATCGACACAGAGCAGCAGATTCCTTTTTCCAAACATTTGCAGCCTCCTCTGGTTTTACCATTGCTCTTAATTTACCTGTTTTAACTGGAAAAAAGTAGCATCATTTACATCTTAATTCAAAACCCCTATAAACCCTGCAGGACTCAGGCAAAACAAATCATAATCTCACTGACTGACAACTTTCCTTCATGCAACTCCCCCTGCCACTGCTGCCCAGTGATGGACTGCCCTCCTGTTGGTATTCGCAGGGTGTTTGCAGCGTGCCATAAACTGGTCCCTCCAGAGCCTTTCTACCAGGGCTGTGTGTTTGACAGCTGCAACGTGATTGACCCCTCCATTGAGTGCTCCAGCCTGCAGGCCTACGCCACCATGTGTGCACAGCTGGGCGTCTGTGTGAGCTGGAGAGATACCACAAAAGGGAAATGCCGTAAGTACCTCCACCTGATTCCTTTGAGCTCCTGGATAGAGCTCCTGAGCATGTGGTCAATCAATTCCACTGCAGTACTTTAATTAATACACAGGATATCTCACATACTGTCCATACTGTATATGACAAGGCAGGGTGTGGTAAAGACAGTGGTTTAGAAGGGCTGCAGGTCTGTGCAGATTTTATTATTATTATTTAAAGGTTTTAAAATATCAGGTTTTAGAATAGCTTTTCATAAGGTGAAAAGATAAAGAGGTGTATTGCACTGCTGTGAGCATGCACCAGCACCATGAACCATAGCTCTTTTCTGCAGTTGGTTTACCCAGCTGACTAAAACTAAAATCTTCTCTTACAGCCTTTTCCTGCCCTTCCAATATGGTCTACAAGCCATGTGGTCCTATCAGTCCACACACTTGCCAGGACAAGTAAGTTATTGTCATACAGAAGCACAGTGAAGGAAACAAGAACAAAAACTGGTCTTGAATTTAAAGTTTGACATGTGCTTCTGGCCTATTTTCCCACCAGAGGGGTTGCACTGAAACGTTATGACGAATCGGTGCTGTTTGACTTTCTAACTGGGTTTTGTTTTCAGCCCATCTCAAAACCAGGGACCCCAACCAGCAGAGACAGAGGGCTGCTTCTGCCCAGCAGGCTCGATCTTGTACAACAAGCACACTCACGTCTGTGTGGAGAAGTGTGGTATGTGCATTTCATTTTTCATCTGAGAAAAAAACAAACAGCAAATCATTAGTTTTAGTAAGGGTGTGTTCTCAATAACAGCCCTGGTTAACATTTGGGGGAGAAAAGAACAGAGCAGAATAAGGGTGCTTACAAGAACTGCAATTAAGACTACCAGCCTGAGCACAGTTTGATTCAGTTCAAACTATGTGTACAGTACGTATTGTAGAAACGGTGTCTGCAAATAATGCCTAAGCATTTCTAAAGGTTATTATTGCTCAAAGTCCATGATAAACTTTTAGGGAAAGATGACACAGTAGTATCAGCTATATCATTAGACACCCCACAGTAACAGCCTCAGTCTGTAATGTCCAGCCAAGATACTGCTGTACCTGCACCTCCACAGTATCCTACTGACCTGGCTCACATTCGCTCCTTGTTTCCACAGGATGCCTGGACCCAGAGGGCAAACCTCGGGAGGTGAGGCGGTCTTGTTGTTTTGTTCTGGTAGTTAGAGAACTTTAGCTACCAGGGGACAACGTGAGCCTTCCCTGACCTTGCTGATATAAGACAGGTGTGGCTGGGAGGCTCTAGTACGAGGTCTGTCTGTGATTCTTCTATTTCTGCCCTAGTTCGGGGAGGCATTTGAGTACAACTGCCAGAACTGTATCTGCGACTTCAACATGAAAGGAGTGAAGTGTGAGCCAAAGAAATGTCCAGTGAAGCCCAAACCTGTCTGCAGTGGGCCAGGCTTTGTCATCACCAGTGAGACCAGCTCCACGGACGCCTGCTGCAATGAGCTTGTCTGCAGTAAGTTCATTTCATGACCAAAAGAGTAGTCTGCACCGACACTCAACCATCACTTGGCCTCTGTCACAGAAGAAAGGAGGAACCTGCTCTTCCAATCATCCGCCATGTGGCTGCTTCAACCACACATTAAAAATACATCTTGGCTATGTCACATTTTCAGCTCAAGATGTTTGTCTAAATGCATGTATTCTTGGGAACACGTTATCACTGCCTCAGTTGTTTGTGTTGGTGAAGTGGCGGACAGTCTTGCATTGCCTCTTGCTGTTTCTCTTCAGGATGTAATGCCAGCACCTGCCCACCCACTCAGACGGACTGCCCAGTGGGATTCAAGCCTACTGTCATTATCCCTGATGGAAAATGCTGCCCAGAATATAAATGCGGTAAAGGCATTTAATCTTTTAACTCTCTTTAAAAGCCCAAAGCAGAACAGAATGACACTTGTTCAGTCTTCCAGTGCCTATAATAAATTGCTTTGGGAACCACAGGTAATGTTGAAAATAATTAACTGCTATTCCAGGGTCTCTGGTTTTCAGTTTGATTCCTGTGACTTTTTTATTTATAGTTCACATATATATAATCTGTTTTAAAGACCAATTTTTAAGGTTTCAAAGATGACAGCTTTAGGCAGTCTACTATATACACCCTCAAGTGCAAGATGATATGCATTTTGGGCTCCACAGTGAATAATGTTTATTTTTTTTCCAGATCCAAAGGGCGTTTGTGTGCACAACAATACAGAATACCAGGTAACTTAATGGGTAGCCCATCTAGGGGTTTGCGAATGCTGCACTTAATCTAGAAACAGTAGTGTTAGGTTTAAATGGAGATTCCAGCTCACTTCCTGTGACCCATTTTCTTCCCAGCCGGGATTCAGTGTTCCAGTGGATAAATGCCAGCTGTGCTCCTGCACCAAGGATATGGATCTCTCAACCCATCTCGGCATTATCAGCTGTGTACCCCTGCCCTGTAACAGGACCTGTGAAGAGGTAAGGAATTTTCATGAGCAAATGCACAGCACCTTCCATCTCAGGATACTTAATTGGAAGACTGATAACAGTACAGACCTAGATGCATCATGCTGATATACATGGATATTCACAATTCAGTTTGTCATATGCACAAGTGCAATGATACTGTGATACTGTGCTTATACAGTATTTGTATGTATGTTCCAACACAAAGACGTTGAAGAAACACCAACTTAAACACAGAAAAGCAGCAGCAACAACAAAGTTAAATAACACTCAACTTGAATTAAACCCAGCATAAGCAGTGCTAAGAAACCGCATTGTGAATCAGTGGTAGAGGCAGTATTAAATAATCTGACGGCTTGCAGGAAAAAGCTGTCTCTGAATCTGGAGGTATGTGCCTTTCTGCTCCTTACCAGAGAACAGGGGAGAGAAATGTGAGGAATCAGAATTATTGTTATCCTAAGCAATACTCCCAGCCCACCTGAGACAATGAGATGTACAAATGTCCACAACAGAGGTACTCCGACAATGGACTGGACTGACCTGATCACCCCCAGTAAGGCCTTTCAGCCAGACAACGAGCTGCTGCCAAACCACACTGTAATACTGTATTGACAGTACAGTATATACACATGATGTACACATACAGCACACATATGTAATGGATGTTTATATTTTTCAGGGATTCAAATATGTGGAGTCTACCGGCGACTGCTGCGGGAAGTGTGTGCAGACTCACTGTGTCATCCAAGTGGGCGGCACTATCCATGTACTCAAGGTCAGCTCCTGCTGTTTCAAACTTTGGGAAGGAATGCCAGCTTTCCCAGCTGTCTTGGGTCTTCACTAATACCGAGGGCTTCCTTCTCTTTCCAAGCCTGGAGACACATGGTCGCCTCCTGGAGACAAGTGTGAGGTGCACAGCTGTGTGAAGATCAGCAACACCTTCGTCTCCACCAAGGCTACCATTCAGTGCCCTCCCTTCCACGAGAACAACTGTCAGCCGGTACGTGCACAGAAACTAAAGCAACTGCCTGCCAACCACTTCTGCTTCTTCCTTCTGGGTTAAAAGAACGGCCAGTTGACGTGTCCCGGCTCTTCTATTAAACTTATTCCCATTTGCAACCTGTGACTACGGGTGGCTCAGTACCAAGCCAGTTAGTGCTGCGGCCTCACAGACTGTGTGTTTTCTCTGGCTGCTCCAGCTTCCTCCCACAGTCCAAACACGTGCGATCTGGGTTAACGGGCGTCTCTAAGTTGTCTCTTGTATGCACATGTGAGTGTGTGCACCCTGTGACAGGCTGTGCTTTGGCTTGTGCCCACTGTGTGCGAGGTTGGGCTCTACCTCACCAAGACCCTGTACTGGACTGAGCGCTTATTGAAAAACGGTGGATATTGGGCTATTCTACACTCATCTCAACTACAACTGTAAACTGTGCAGCAAGAATCTTCTTAATATCTTCTTTCTTCCATCCAAGGAATAAAATGGCAAACATTTTCTCCTAAAAAAGAAACTGGTAAACTGGGACTAAAGTGAAATATTGTAGATCTGGGAATGTTTTAAACATGAAAAAGCATTTCATTTTAGTGAAAAGATTACGTATTCACAAGCATCTCACATTGTGCATTTAGCGATTGCAAAATTCCCATGAATCTTGGAAGAGTGACTGTGTGGAAGATGTTTGGTCACCTGCTGATCTTTGCATCTGTTTTGGAAGCTCTTGCTCTAGTTTTCCATTTTTATTTTCTCTGTAGGGAACGATTGTGACTGCTCCAGACGGGTGCTGTAAGGCCTGTAAGTATTGCAAAAACTGAGGTTCATTCAGGTCATAAATGCTACCGAGCCACAGTGATGTCGTGTTGACTCACTGAGTCTGCCATGACTGTAACAGTTACAGACTTGTACTAATCCCGTCAGCTGAGTGCAGTAGAGATGCCATCAGCCACTTGCTCTGTTGCACTGGGCTACCCCTGCGGATTGTCCTTGCAGGTGTGGAGAAACAGAAGGCCTGTAAGGTGTCCACTTTGAAGACTCACATCACGGATAAGGGCTGCCAGTCCCAGGAAGTGATCGAGATGACGCACTGTCAGGGTGCCTGTGACACCTACTCCATGTAAGTTCCCCTGCTCAATCAAGACCCTGGATTTCCAGTTTCCATTGAAAAAGCACATGGCCTAAAACCATGGAGCCTTTAGAAGTGACTATATTCTGCTGAGCTGGTGGTTTTGTGAAATAGTTTCTATCGCAACGGGCAGAATTAATTGCTAGTTTGGAATGTATAGATTTTTTCCCCCTAATAGGTCACAAGTTCCTCAGAATTTCACTCACCTGACTTGTCAAAAACCTGCTGCAAAATGTAATGATCTTCCAACTACTCCACCAGGGGGAGTGCTCCACATAACATGTTTCTGTACCTGGAATGGATTTCTGGTTATGGTGGCCAACAGGAAAATGCCCTCTTATGAGTTCCAGACTAGCACATTGTAGTACAGTAAATGAATGTACAAATGTACAGTAAAAGAAAAGTCACAGTTTTCCTCTCTACCCTGTAACGATCAGTGAAGCAGAGGGCTAAGCGCAACGTTGTTTCTCCTGGTCATTTCCTTGCAGATACTCTGCTGAGGCCGCCAACATGCATCACAAGTGCACCTGCTGCCAGGAGGTGAAGACTCACAACCGCACCATCCAGCTGATCTGCCCCGACGGGACCACCAGGCCCTACACCTACATCCACGTGGACAAATGCGACTGCCGCACCACAAACTGCGACCAGCCAGCCTCTGCTGTGCAGCTTCCCGGCAAGCGGAACCGGCGATCGGCTCTCAGCGCAGGGACGGTCTTCTACAGGCACTGAGCTGCGCAACCCGGCCACGCTCGCCAGCGCTAGCCTCCGGATAGCAACGACACTGCTGCGCTTTGAAAGCAAGGGCAATCTTCACGCTTCTTAAATACTGGGTTTTATTTATTGTTGATTTGAGACTTTAAAGTAATCAATTATTCTCCAAAGTGGTAAAATCTATATGCTTTGCTTGTGCAAATAAAAAGCAACTTCAAAACAATTTTAAACTCTGATCTGTCTTGTTTCTGTGTTGAGTGTAAGAAAAAGAAATTGCAAACAATGACCTTCTTGCGAGTATCTCAAATATAGACGTTTCTTACAATTTGTAACTTATTACAATATAACTTTCCTTTTGGACTGTCTGACATCTCAGGAGTATCAAATCATCATACAACCTTTTTAGGAATTAAGCATTTTAACATGAATGTAATCTAGGACTCAATCTCTGAATTCAAGTCTTTCTGAGCTGGAGAGCTTCTCTCCCCATTTAGACCCGGCTAATTTCTCTTCCCTGCGCTACACATCTGCACAGTAAGACGACAGTCGCTTCCTCTTTGTTAACCAGTATTCCCTTGGATTGCCATGACCTTCGACTGGAGATCCAAACTAGACCGACACCTCTACAGTCCTGCCTACCTTCCTTCAGGAACACAGGCATGCATCTTAGATTCATCATTCCTCATCCTTCCACAGCCATTCTGTTTCAGTTACTTCTACTAATTTATAGTTGCACATTAATGCAGTGGCCTTGGGTTTCTAGCACTGAGGTATTGGTTCATGAAATTTGAAGAGGCGTTTGCTCTGGGCTTTTCTGATGCCAGGAGAGCTGGCCAGTTATGAACTGTTCCCTGCTCCACTAGATCCCTAGTAGTTCAGTAATCCTCAACTCCTCTATGCATATGCTTTCCCAGGACACCAGCACCACTCTGGATAAGCGCAGCCTCACCTACTAATACAGGTCTGTGCTGGGCTCTGAGTTCAGAGCTCCTGCAGCTCTCCCAGTCTATGCTGGGCTCTGGGCTCTGAGCTCCTGCAGCTCTCCCAGTCTATGCTGGGCTCTGAGCTCTGAGCTCCTGCAGCTCTGCCAGTCTGTGCTGGGCTCTGCTCATTGCACACTGCACCTTAAAATACATTTTAATTACAGAATTACAGAATACTGTACCTGTTATTAATTATATCTATAATTAGATTTATGACTCCAGCCCAAGGGAAAGAAATATATTGAACATTTAGTTTGACGCACTATTTGCACTTTATATTAAACAAGGGAATTTGTAGCAAACCCCAGACGAGGAGAATTCAATCGATTTTAATGTACTGTATAATTTCACGCCGACTTGACGACACGTTGGCACAAAATGTGAAAGATAACAAAGCGAAGATGGACTACATTTAAATGTAAAACGGTATACTGTAGGAAAGTTTAATTTGGTATAAGACCCCGGGAAGGCAAAAAATCAGACCTCTGATGACTTCGGTCTGCATACCCGCCGCCAGGCCAAACTGGACTGCTAAAATCACACATGTAGCACTTGCGCGTACCGGCAGCTGGATGAGCGCTCACTCTCATATCGACTTCGGACCAACTGAGGACCCTGCTACGCGCAGTGAGGGCGCTGACGTCACCACACTAGCTCCGCTACAGAATGACGGCAGTTAATTGCTATTTCTTAATAATGAGCTCCTCTGACCCGCTATTCGTGATGGAGATAGAGGCCCCACCCCGCAATTAAAGCAATTAGTGGCGTAGTATAAAAGAGAGGGGGGGCGCAATCTTCCCTATCAACCGGGAGAAGCTCTCACGCTCTAGTCTTTAGCTCTCTCTTCAGGCCGCGATGGGGAGGATAACGGTTTGGCTCCGTGTGTGGAGCTTCGCGATTGTGTGCGTTCTGGGCTCTCGGTTCTCCAGAGGTAGGATGCCGTTGTTACACACACACTGCTGCTGCTGTCGCCGCTCGTCCCTGCCGGAGTAATGAGGTGCGATTTGCTCAGCCGGTCCCGTGGCGGAGCTGTCGGCTTGTGAGGCGTCTCTTCCTGCTCCGAGCCGGGCGGTGCTGGACGCGAGTTGCCGGCATTGACAGGCGGCTTTCGTGGAGCCCGCAAGCGGTCCGCCGGCCGGAGTGGGTTCGCTTTCTCCTCGGTCGGCGTGACGACCTCGCCCGCGTCAACACAAATAAAACCTGTCCTTCACTTCATGAGACTGACTTCCTAGTCTCTAATCCCACATGTTAATTTCATTAACAACTAAAATCAAACCCTTTACAGCATAGCGTTTCAAAACCAGCTTGTTTTGTCGGGAGGCTGACGATCCTGTACAGCACCTGACCGCAGGTTGAAATATTGCGGTCTGATCGGAGGAAGAGCTTCACACACTGGTTTCCCTGTGGAAGGGCTCTGCAGATGTCTGCTCGTTATTGTGCATGTTTTAGAACTGGTAATGGGGGTGGGTGGTGGGGGAACGTGAGTGCTGTAATGTGGTAACCCCAAAGTATGCTGTAAGTGGCTGCCGTGTGCAACACAACAGCTGTTCTTAAGAACTGTTGTCAAACTAAGGACTTTTATAGTTTTGCACCTGTTAAACTGGCCGCCCTTCAGCCAGTTGAGCTGCCCTTTGCCCTTCCTCCTAGGCAGTGGCAGTGAGCACATCCAGACGATCTGCAGCACCTGGGGCAACGGGCACTACAAGACTTTCGATGGGGACGTGTACCAGTTCCCGGGGACGTGCGAGTACAACCTGGCCTCCGACTGCCATGACTTCTACCTGGAGTTCTCCGTGCACATCCAGCGGGCAGAGCGCGGGGACCGCCTGGTCATCAGCCAGGTGGTCGTCACCATCAAGAACATCATCGTCGTCCTCCGCGGCAAGCTGGTGTCTGTCAATGGAGACATGTGAGTACTGAAGGCTTAGTCTGGGCTTTCTTAACTGTGCTGACCTTCTGCAGCACATGTTCTTGTGATTCTGACTACACCTACAGCAGGATATGATGCAAGCCCTTTCTTCAATAAAATGAGCCTGGGAATGTTTCTCTTAATTGCCCCTAGTGAAATACAGACTAGTTATACTGCATCCCTTTTCATTAAAAAGTCTTGTGGCCACAAAGCATTCAATGTTGACAAGTGGGAGGAATGATTCTTGTCAGATCTTCATTCTCCCACTCCAGGTGTCTAAACGTGTGGGTCTTATGACGTTTAGGGCCTAGGCTGTGTGGAGGAAAGAGAGCTGCACAGTTCTGGAGTGCAGAAATCCAGAAATTGGCGCAAAACGTCTGTTCCTTGTTCAGAACAGTCAAGGACATGATAAACCTACTTGATTTGAAAGCTTTCTTCTGTTTCAAACCTACAGTACCTTATGTGGTGTAATAGTTTCAGCCTCATGAAGTAGAGCTAACCCCCAAATAGTCACTAGTCTTTAAATCCACAATGTTGATTGTAGCCTTACAACTTGGGACTAACACCATGGATTTTTTGACCCAACCCCAGTGTGAAAACGCCATACTACGGCTCAGGGGTACTGCTGGAGAAGAATGAGGTCTACACAAAGCTGTACGCTAAACTGGGACTCACTGTCATGTGGAACGGAGAAGATGCCATCATGGTAAGAGCCAGGCTGTTTGTCAGTTCTTCAGAGAGGGAAGATTCATTCCCATCCTGTTACCAGTAGGTCACTCCTGGAGCTGTAACGAGACCATAGACATGACTTTGAAATGTTGGCGTGTCTCAGGCCTGACATGCACACATTTCTCCATGTACTTCTGTCAAGACGCCAGGCTACCCCAGTTCTGAACTGAGCATTCTGGGCTTTCTCTCCTCAGCTGGAGCTGGACTCCAAGTACAGGAACCGCACCTGTGGGCTGTGTGGGGATTACAATGGGATCAGCATGTATAATGAGTTCATCTATGAAGGTGAGTGGACTTTTGCCAGAACCTATTTATGTTGTGGCTTTGCAATTAAAAGCAATTTGGATGCTTTAATAGGTTGCTGTAAACTTCTACAGTGTCTCATGCTAGGTTACATTTTGGTGCTTATCTTCAGAGCCTTAAGTATGTGTGGATTTTCTGAGTAGAGAGCCAGTAGGAAATGCTTGAGAGTCTTAAAGGTTCTGCATATCTTGAGTTTTAATTCTATTTTGTGATGGGGAGGGGGGGGCTCCTTCCTCCCAGGAAAGGGGAGATCTTCTCTGTACCCCCAGCTCCCCAATATGCCTACATAGCTTATGTAGGGGTATATTAAACTTCTGGTATTAAGTGATTTCTCCATAATAAGTCTTACAGTAAATGCATTGGTCAACCAACCTGTAGTGAGGTAGGTCTTCTGAGGTAACTTAACTATAAACTTAAATGAAGTGCAACAAATAGTATCAAAACCTGCATTTGTGCGATACTATATAGGCTACACTTGTATAAAGCCAAAATCGTTTGCTCATTCATCTGAAGGGGGGGAGGATGTCAACAGGTTTTCCTAGCTCTTGGATTTCTTGAAAGGGGAAGGTGCCCTCAAATACCATACAAAGTCTAAGCACTCAACAGCTGCTGTTCTCTTGCTTCAAGAGATCAATGCTCATCTTTCAAACAAGTCGGGTCACATTTCAGGACAAGAACTAGCACCTCTGCAGTTTCTCTGAATCGGTTACACACAGGCCTGTGGCGTACTTGGTAACGGATATCCTTCGATAACTAAGCTATTGGCTTCATGACTGGATAGCTTGTAAAATGCTTTTTTTCTCAATTTTTGTGCTTGCATCCTGGTTCAAATTGAATTATTCAAACCCATCGTTGTGTTTTGGGTTAGGCTCCCTTGTCATCTCAAAGATTTTAAAATTTACTAGTGCTTTGGATCCATTTCCAATCTCTTAAGAGTGGAAAGGCAAACAGGATCAGGAAGATGAAATTGGGCATTTGCCAAGGGCACACCATGACATTTTAAACATGTTAAGTGCTTGACTTGTTTTAAATGAAAACGACCATAGTAGCTGCTTCTGAACTTGCAAAGCATATCAACTTGATCTATATCTGAAGCATAAGCTTGTGGGAAGTTCTCCACTGTGGCCTTCTCTTAACTTCACCTCTCCTGTACAAGTAAATGCATGCTGCTATCTGTAGTCCTCCTCTTTCAGGAGACATCTCATGAATGCAGCTAGTAAGAGGCCGTATACATGAAGCTAGATTAGACCTGCCACTGGGTTTTGATTGTTGCCGATGTGGTTCAGGAGACCCAACAACGTCTTTTTCTTCCCACAGTTTCAGTATACCACATCAAGTACAACTATAACTGGGCACCACTTTCACTAGCTCTTGTAGCCAGGAAGCTATGAATCTTGTATTTTACATGATTGAGCTGCACTTTCAAAGGCTAAAATTGGTTGGAGTCCACAGAGGGGCTTCCACCCAGCCAGCTGGCAAGGTGTGACTACCTGGTAGTAGCTAACGTGTACCATAGCTTGGCTGGAGAATGGAGTAGTACAGAGGTTGCCTTGCTAAAATGGTTTACTGTTTATGCAGAGTTGTTAGAAATGGTTGCTTTGTGCAGGTGAATTGATGAGCCCTGTTGCATTTGGGAACCTGCAGAAGATTCATAAACCCAGTGAAGAGTGTGAGGACCCCTATGAGGAGTCAACACCTTCCTGCTCTCAGTATGTGAGTATCGGGTCTAAACCTCCAGCTTGTTCACAGTGGCATTCTGTGCCAGCTTCTCACTTCAGTGGCTGTAACCTGCCTCTTGTATCGTACCTAGCGCACACCCTGTGAACAGCTGCTGAAGTCGCGAGTCTGGGCCGACTGCAAGAGCTCTGTGGACCCTGAGCCCTACGTCCAGGCCTGCATTCAGGACATGTGCAGCTGTAACTCTACCCTGGGTGACTTCTGTGTGTGCAGCACCCTCTCCGAATTCTCCCGGCAGTGCTCCCATGCTGGTGGCACTCCCCAGAACTGGAGGACTGAGAAATTCTGCGGTAAGATGCTAAATCACAGGTGGATTGTTCTACAGCTGAGATTTCCACTTGGATTCTTTGCAGCTTTGAAGTTTTTGCAGTTCTTGGTGGCTGAGATGGAAAGCCTGTTTCCATCTTGAATTTCACTACAGCTTAATTGAATTTACTTTCTGACTGCAGTGATAGAGGTACAGTCCTTTGCATTAAACCAAAGGATTTCTCCTTTAATGCTAGTCTTTTACTATTTACGGTAAAAATCACTGTACAGCGCATCTTGAAAGCAAAGCATCTGACAGACATCTGAACTCCTCACAGCTTCATCCTAATTCATGTCCTGCAGTGCTTAGTGTCATTAACCCATTGCTGTGATGACCTCTAAATATACTGTGTCCAAACTGCAGCCAAGCAGTGTCCCTTCAACATGGTGTACTTGGAGAGCGGCTCCCCCTGTATGAACACCTGCTCCCACACTGACACCAGCAAACTGTGTGAGGAGCATCGCATGGACGGCTGCTTCTGCCCCGCAGGTCAGTGCCCCTGTGTTCTGCAACACCACCCTGTAAAACCAGGATGACATGCTTGGTCTCCAAGACCTGTTTTGGATGCACTGTGCAGTTGTAATTAACAGTATTGCACAAGATGTGAGACTAGAAGCTATTTGAATACAAATGACTAGGAAATGGGATGTTTGACTATTTTTCTGGGTGAGTTAGGCTGAGAGCATGACGTGACTGTAGATCCACATACTGTCACAGTGCGTGATCACTAGTGACCAAGTAGAGAAATGGTGACTTCTTCTCCAGTGAAGAGGTTATTTTTGGGTGTTGAAGTCCTTCCAGCAGGAACAGTATGAGAGTGAAACAGGCAGTCTGTCGTGGACTGTGGTCTCATGCTGCCCGTCTTTGCTGTGCCACAGGGACGGTGTTTGACGATGTTTCTCAGACCGGGTGCATTCCAGTGGAGCAGTGCCAGTGCAACATGCATGGCAAACACTACCAGCCTGGGGAGACAGTCCAGCAGGAGTGCGAGGAATGGTAAACGGCATCTTCTGCCACTGCAGTGGCTTCTGTCACCTGCACTCTCTCTATCTGATTCAGTGTAGTTTGAAACTGAAATGTAAAAGACCAGGTCCCATCTTATCCTCCCATTAAAATGGATTGTGTTCACAAACACTTATTTCTGTGTGACGTGCTGTGCATGCTGTTGTCTCTTTGGCTTTGTGTCCTAAACATGACCCATCCTTGTTTCTAGTGCTCGAGGCAGAGTTCCTCACAGGGGTGATATTCTTCATGCAGGGTGTGAAACTCGAAGGGCTGTTCTGTGTTTCAGTGTTTGTGAGTCGGGGAAATGGGCCTGTAAGAGCCGGTCCTGTCCTGGGAGCTGTGCTGTGGAGGGGGGAGCTCACATCTCCACCTTTGATGGCAAGACCTACACCTTCCATGGAAACTGCTACTATGTCCTGTCCAAGGTAACGTCCCTGCCCATTACTGTAAGATGTCATTTCCAGATGTTGCAAGCTGTCCTGTGGAATGTAAAGGGTGCAGTCATCCATGATAAGTTGGCTTGAGTAGGTCAACTTTTTGTACCCTCTCAGGACTGTGATGGAGCCAGGTTCAGCATCCTGGGAGAACTGGTTCCCTGTGGCTCCAAGGACCTGGACACTTGTCTGAAGACCGTAGTGGTGCTGCTGGACCATGACACGAACAATGTGAGTGTGGAGCCAGAGAGGCTGGTACTGGAGGGACAAGATACCAGGAAGGATGGGTTTCAGTTACTGTAATATCCTTCCAGTGAAGATCACTTGGAATTTCAAGAACCTGTATGGTGAAGGCACCCTTCAAGAATCTTTATGGAGTCACTGCTACTAGCAGGCTTGGCAGCTTATTCTACCAGATACACTTGGAAATGCTCCCTATTCTCAGTAAATTAAAATACTGCATCTGTGGTTGTAGCATACAGTTAAGATTGGGGGGGGGGGGGGGGGGTGATTCCAAAGACCATCCACAAGATCTCTTGCAAAAATCGTATTAAAAAACCCACCCTGTCCATATGAGGCACAATTAAAACCTTCTAGTAGGTTTTCAATGGGTATTGATTCAATTCTGAGCACATGGAAATATGTACAGTATATTACCTGGTGAGCTGCTGGATCTTTAACACGTTTGTTCTTCTTGAAGGCGTTGGTGTTTAAAGCTGATGGGAAAGTGCTCCACAACTCGGCTGAGATCAGTCTCCCATACAACATGGGTGAGAACTAGACTCCGTTGTGTAGGGTGTATGATGAGACTTGAGCTGAGCATTGTGACGGTCACAACATAGAACTGCATGAATATGTGAATAATCAATACAGATCTAATGACTTCCATTTCTGTCATTGTTTAGCTCACCTCCATGTCTTCAGACCCTCCTCCTTCCATATCATCCTGCAGTCTGACTTTGGTTTGCAGCTGCAGGTCCAGCTGGTTCCCATCATGCAGGTCTATGTGTCCCTGGAGCAGTCCTACAAAACCAAGATGTGTGGTAAGTTGCACTGCATCTGTTCCACAATAAAACCTGAGCTCTCTGGTAGCTAATCTTTGCCCAACAGCCTGTATTGCAGTTCCTTTGCTATGGAAAATGTCAGTAAGTTGCTCAGGCAGAAGCCCCACTGTAAGCAGTGTCTTGTGCACAGGTCTGTGTGGAGACTTCAATGACGTTCAGAGTGATGACTTTAAGACCCAGCTTGGGCTGGTGGAAGGCACAGCTGCCCCCTTTGCCAACTCCTGGAAGGCCCAGGCCAGCTGTCCAGACAGGTCTGACCGGCTGGATGACCCCTGTGCCCTCAGTGTGGAGACGGGTGAGAGTCCAAGAGCTGCCTTCCATGTCCATATACAGCATGTGCTGGCCAGATAAAGGGACTGAGTGTATCCAACCATTTGTCTAAAAACGGCATCTCTGCCACGTTGGGGTCTAAAGGTGTACAGGGCTTTTGTATCATTCAGAATGTTTGGGTATGGTGGCAAGTGTTGCCATGAAGCCTGAACATGACCTATCCAGTGCAATACAGAAAAAGCTAATGGTCTTAAAGAGAAGGAGAGCTAATGAAGAACCTGATGCACTGGGTATCAAAATGCAAAGGTTCATATAAATGAAAGCTGAACCTACCTAGACAGTATAACTAGTAACAGTTGTAATATACTGTAAGTCAGAGCCTTCTCTGTTTTGGTAGCTTTGCCTAGATAAAATCATGGGCATGACTTTTTAATGCCAACTTGGTCTTATAAATGGTAATGGACAGTGATTGTCAGGGGTCTGTAAAATTAGTCCATTACAGTAGTTCTGTGGAACTGAGGTGTTCCTGTGCTTCCATCCCACAGAGAACTATGCTGAACACTGGTGCTCCGTTCTGGAGACTGACAGGAAGTTTGCTGAGTGTCATGCGCTGGTGAATCCCAAGGACTACTACAAGGTCTGGATGTGAACTCCAAATCCAGATCATCTTGTTTGCTTCACTTTCTCTACAGATCAAAGAACAATTCTTCTGGTCAACTTGGATGTCTAATGTATAGCTAGTTTCCTGCCTCCTGTGATTCCAGAAATGCGTGTACTCCACCTGTAACTGTGAGAAGAGTGAAGACTGCCTGTGTGCTGCCTTGTCCTCCTATGTGCGAGCCTGTGCTGCCAAGGGTGTGACCCTGCAGGACTGGAGGAGCACTGTGTGTGGTGAGTGGGGGAGGGAGGGACTGGGGTCAGGGGCTCTGGGGGCCTGTCGGTCCCAGAGCTGAGAAACCAGCTGCAGGTACATACCAAGTCCTCTGTCCAAACTCCAGGCAATGGGGACAAAAGGCAGAGGGGAGGGGAGTCTTAAGCTTCAGCTCTGTTCATGTTGGAGCAATGCTGCACATCTTGGGGAAGAACTTTGGCTTGGACGTCTGCAGAAGCTGTATTCTTACTCTGCTGATTTACAGATAAGTACAAGGAGAGCTGCCCTGCCACTCAGACCTTCTCCTATGGGCTCCATGGCTGCCAGCGCACCTGTCTCTCCCTCAGCTCTGATCTCCAGTACTGCTCCCCCACCTTCTTGCCTGTGGACGGCTGCACCTGCCCTGACGGTCTGTACCAGGATGAGGGTGGCATCTGTGTGCCCATGGCCAGCTGTCCCTGCTTCCACAATGGAGACCGAATCCAGCCTGGGAAATCCATCACAATTGAGGATGAGCACTGGTAGGCGTCAATCTTGAGGATATTCCTGAGGTACTCCACACCAGTTAATAGTTAACTACTGAACATCTTATGCATTTTCCTTTTAGCACCTGCACTAATGGAACATTAGATTGCCAGCTAACAGAAAGATCCATAAGTAAGTACTAAAGCCTCACTGCTGGCAGCCCAGATGCTAGGCTTTGTCTGATTCCTATTCTGTATTTAATAGACTGCCCGTCCCATAAGATTCCATTCAGCTGTTCCACAGCCATGGCAGGCTCTCCAGGCCTGGAGTGTGAGCAGACTTGCAGAAACCCTGCTGCTGAATGTGTAAGTACAGAGGTTTTCCTTTCCAGTTTTAATCTGGCTTCAAGTTTAGAATTGGCAGTAGCTTGGTGCTTCATTGTGCTCTGTCCCTGCAGTACACCGTTGGGTGCGTGTCGGGGTGCAAGTGTCCCGATGGGCTTTATGATGACGGGATGGAGAACTGTGTCCTTGAACATCAGTGCCCCTGTTTCCATAATGGAGATGTCTTTCCTCCTGGGGTGACAGTGAGGGACAAGTGCAACACCTGGTAGGTCCTTCCCTAGAGGCATCTTGTGTAGCTTCAATGCAGTTTTTAGGCATCTTAATGGGGATGATGAGTACTTTTATTCTTTTAATTGCAGTTAAGCTTGGTGCTCACAGATGAGAAGCATTTGGTCATTGCTTTACTAGTACAAAACATGAAGTTTACTTCACAAAGTAATTTCTCCAGTGGTGAACTTAACTGTGAGTTCACCATTATCCTGATAATAGTGAGGTACTTCCTGTGTAAATTTAAGCTGTGCTCATCAGGGTACTGGTGTTGATATTGACAGCTGGTGCGATTCCAACTCTCTCTTCCCCTGGTTCAATGCTTTTGGTGACTCTCTCCCTGCAGCACCTGCAAGGCGGGGCAGTGGCAGTGCACGAAGGAGAAATGCCCGGGCACCTGCACCATCTATGGCAGCGGGCACTACATCACCTTCGATGAGCAGAGGTTTGGCTTTGATGGAGACTGTGGATATGTGGCAGCTCAGGTACTATTGCTAATGAGCTGTTGATTTGATAGGGTTGTAAGAAGGTGCTCTTGCAAGTCCACTGAGCTTGTTTTGTCTTAATTGCAACTTGACATGGTGATGTTGGAATGAGCACTCTTTACTAGTGCCATGACCATTGTGTTAAAGGATTTCTGTGGAGATGAATCTACAGACGGCACCTTCAGTGTGATCACTGAAAACATTCCCTGTGGAACAGGCACAACCTGCTCCAAATCGGTGCGGATTTATATGGGGGTAAGAGCCATTTCTTGACTATCATCATAGCTACTTTCAGGTATATCGTCATCCTTCTAGATCCAATCTCAAGCTGTACTCTATTGGCAGAACTGTTCTCCAATGTTTCTGAACCCAGTGCTGAGACGTTGTCTGGTTTCCTGCAAGCCTCCCCACTGTTGGAACTGGTATAAAGGTTGGGCTCACCAGGAGCTGAGCTGTCTGTCTTTCACAGAGAACTGAGCTGAAGCTGTCTGATGGGAAGTATGAAGTAACTAAACTAGACTGGGGAGAACAGGTGACGTACAGAGTGCGGTCTGTTGGCATGTACCTCGTTATCGAAACCAGCATTGGGCTGAAGGTGCTCTGGGACCGGAAGACAGCCCTCTACATCATCCTGGATCCATCATACGCAGTGAGTCGGGACTGCCTGCAGTCAAGGACATCTGGTATAAAAGAAATTAAATGGGGATTTAGCAGAAGAGACCCCATACTGTTTAACATGTTGCATAGTTGGCAATGTGGAATTACTCTTCTTGTAAAGTATAAAGTACTGCTGGACTAGTACACTCGGCTCTAATTTCTCAGCATGAAGTGGCTTGTGGGAGGGATTCTGCAGTGCTGCTGTCGCAGGATGTGCCCTGCAGGCTCCCTGACTTGTGCCCTGTGTCTCCTCTAGGGGCAGGTGTGCGGCCTGTGTGGGAACTTCGATGACAACGGGAAGAACGACTTCACCACCAAGGGCCAGCTGGTGGTGGCCAGCCCCCTGGAGTTTGGGAACAGCTGGAAGGTGTCCAGCAGCTGTCCCGACGCAGAGCTCAATGACCCCTGCTCTATGAATCCCTTCCGCCATGGCTGGGCTAAGCTGAAGTGCAGCATCATTAGGGGAGAGACCTTCCAAAACTGTCATTACATGGTAAGTCCTCCTACAAGATTAGATGGAGGAAGATTAAAAGGATTGTGCATGCAGCTTGGCCTGTCCTTGCTGCTTTCTAAAGCAGAATACAAATACTAACTTATAAACGGATCCTTGTGCAGGTGGACCCCACTCCGTACTACGATGCCTGTGTGACAGACTCCTGTTCCTGTGACGGTGTAGGAGACTGCGAGTGCTTCTGCACAGCTGTGGCTGCCTATGCTGAGGCCTGTAACAAAGCTGGGGTTTGTGTGGCCTGGAGAACACCTGAGATCTGCCGTGAGTAGGGCCTACAAGATGCAAATAGGCAGATCCTTTGAAATGTTATGACCACATCAGGATGTCCTTGCATTTGGGCTTTCTTTTTTAGCTGTATTTTGTGACTTCTATAATACTCCTGAAGAGAACTGT
This sequence comes from Atractosteus spatula, assembly GCF_055471065.1. Taxonomy (NCBI): domain Eukaryota; kingdom Metazoa; phylum Chordata; class Actinopteri; order Semionotiformes; family Lepisosteidae; genus Atractosteus; species Atractosteus spatula. The sequence continues at coordinate 16,338,109 of NC_142721.1, read as the reverse complement.
ACATGGCACTACAGTCCCTGCCACCCTCTATGCTATAAAACCTGTCGGAACCCAGAGGAAAACTGTAGCAGCTCCTTCCTGAAGCTGGAGGGTAAGACCTAGAAATCGTGTCCACCCTTTACTGTGTTCCATCAGCACCACCTCCTACACTGACTCTTGCCATTCTCGAGCAGTATGTTGAAGTGGATCATGGTCTCTAGTGTCCTACTCATTTCTGTGATCCAGAAAAACCTTTCTAGTGAGAAATGTCTAAAATTGGTTCTTGTAGGTTGCTATCCCACATGCCCTTCAGACAAGCCTTTTTTTGATGAAGACCGCGGAGCCTGTGTGGAGAAATGCACATGTTCTGTTGATGGGACTCCATATCTTCCTGGCCAGGAAGTTCCTAGTGACCAGTGTACCACATGGTAAGGCATTCCAGAGCACAGACTTACTTCATCGGAAATTGTAAAGGTCCACCCTTTTACTACAGCTGGTGCTTTATACAGTCCATACTGTTATTAAAGCTTGTGTAATGGCAGAGGATGAAAGCTGCTTTTGGTTAGGTCAACTTCTACAGCACCTTGGGTTGATGGCTGCTTTGATCTGTGCCCCTCTTGTTCTTGCAGTCGCTGTACAGAGCTGGGAACTGTTGAGTGTACAAAGCACCCTGGTGAGTGAATACCCTTCTTTCCAACAAGTCCTGCAGAAGTTGAATTCTTGCCTGACTGGGGGTGTCTTCCACAGACTGCTGCGAGTACAATGGAGTGGTGTATTCTGATGGTCATGTGATTTCCAGTTTCCCAGACCACTTGGGCATGTGCTCTTATGTGACTTGTAAGAATGGAACAGTTATAAAATCTGAGCAACTCTGTGCATCAACTACTCCTCCAACCACAAGTAAGAATTTTACGGTTCTTCTATAGAATCTGCCCTCCAAGTTATTAGCATCTTAAAGTGGCTAATAGCTTGAATTCAAGCACAAGTCTTGGGAGTTCTTGTTGCAATGCAGGAGGAAAGGAACAATCCCTCTGGTCTTAATCCTCCACAGTACACTTGCGTCAAAACTGTGAGCAAACGAATGTAACCAATTTGAGCCAAATGGAATCCAGTGTTTGGTGCACGGAAATGTAGTGCTTAGATGCTGGCATGGTACTAACGGGTAGGCCTTGTGCTCCCGCAGTGTGTGAACCCAGATGTGAATGGTCAGAGTGGTTTGATGTTGACTTTCCGGGATTTGGCCCTGGAGAAGGTGAAAGGGAAACCTATGAAGAAATCCGTCGCCGTGGTTATGAAGTCTGCAGTGATCCCATTGCCATTGAATGCAGAGCTGTGGAGGCACTAGAAAGGAGCCTGAACCAAACTGTGCACTGTGAGCTCTCGCATGGGCTGATCTGCAGGAATGACGAACAGAAGGGGGTGCTGCTCTTCTGCCTCAACTATGAGATCAGAGTTTACTGTTGCCGCCATGGTAGCTGTACCACTACTCCTCCCACAACTCTTCTGACCACAACCAGTTCTCTCCCAGGTAAGTGGTTTTGCTCTGCCTTGGTGGGTGAATGAAGTACTCATTTTCACTATGCTTGCATCTATGGTGACTGAATTTTAACAGTCTACAGCTGGAGGGCTTAAAGTCAATACTGCTGTGTTCTCCTAACTGGGAGAGCCAATCGGATCCAGATTCCTTCTGGACTTGAAGTAGTTCTAGACTTGCTTTTTGGTGACTTTCTAAAGACTGTTTGGGGAAGCCATGGAGCAAAAGGTGATTTGAAAGCAAACATCTGATCTCCATTTGACCTTGAAAGTTCCTGTGGGGAGAATTGAGAGGCCAGTGAATTTTTGTACCAAGTACAAATAAGGGTTATCTTTTAGGTACTTCATTCTCCAGTATCTGGAGGAGTCCATAAAAACTTGCTGTCTAGCTCGGCAAGCCGGGGAGCATGCTGCAGCTTGGATTTTAGCGTTTGTCTAGCTCTTTCTAAATGCTGAAATAGTCTAAAACCTGTTGGGTGCTACTTGATTGAGAAGTTGAGATGTGAGAATGTTTATACATGGACTGCCTTGCTTAGTGCTTCATTTGGGTGAGAAGACTTGTTTTGGCCTAGTGAAGGTTGGGAATGTACTGCACCAACTGATGGTCCCCATTGGGCCCTGTATTGATTCTCCATTGGGGCTGCTGTTCCCTTCATGGGCACGAGATGAAGTGGATTCCCTTCTGTGATGAAGCCAGGGCAAGCCATTTACTTATACTTTACATCTGGAACGTACTGGTTCTATAGTCTGGGGTGCAAGTGAAATGGTTGTTTGGAGGCATTTAACTGGTTATTCTAGTGAAACCATGGATTGTAGTGGTTTAAACTTTGGAATCAACTCCTGTCGGTTAACCTACATGTGACCTTTTTTCAAGCTTGCAAGCCCATCTGTAAGTGGACGGAGTGGTTTGATGTCAGCTATCCAAAGATGGGACCTGATGGTGGTGACTGGGAGACCTATGAGAATATTAAAAGCCATGGTGGTGACATCTGTGATCACCCAGAGGACATCCGGTGCAGGGCTGTGTCCTACCCCGAGTACACCCTGGAAGATCTTGGACAGAGGGCTCAGTGCAATGTGTCATTTGGGCTGATCTGCAAGAACAGAGATAATATGAATGCCCTTCCTCCCAAGTGCTACAACTATGAGATTCAAGTGTCATGTTGCAGTTTTAACTGCCAATCTATAACCCCTGCAGCATCAACTCCCCACACCACCATTGCTGAGTCAACTACTTTTAAAATTGTTACTGGTCCTAAACCCACGTCGGGAGCATTGGTGATCCGAACATCTCCATCTCCAAATGCCACCACCCCCACAGCCCATACCACTGTGCCAACAAGCCATTCCCCGTCCACAGTGGGTACCTCTACCACTGCAGGCTTTCCAACCAGTACCCCTTCAACTGGGGGCCCCATCTCGGAGGGTTCCTCCACATCAGTGAAAAATCCCACCACCACTGTTGGTCTTCCTACAACGAGCACAACACCTGAATGTTTCTGCGTTGTGAATGGCACTACCTTTAATCCAGGTGAGACTTAAATACAAGTTTAGGGGGGTTCCAGTGCACTTGAAGTTGATAACGTCATTGCTAAGGTGCAAGAAAACTGCCCACTTCTGTGGGGGGGTGGGGGTGGGGACTCCAGCATTTATATGGATCTTTCTGGGGAGTGAACTTCTAAAGAGGATGCCATAACCTTTTTTTTTTCTTCCCTTCAGGGGATGTGATCACTGATGTTAACAGTGTGGCTGGTTCATGCTTCTATGATGCGTGTTCTGATGTTTGCAAGATTGAAAGGCACTCAAGACCCTGTACAACAACCCCCACCCCTAGTCCCACGTGGACTACTCCCAGAATCCCGGAATGCCCAGGATGGAATAAAAAAGTGAGTTTACTTTAAGGTCTTGCAGTGAGTAGTGATGACCCAAAGTATTTTTTGGTAGAACTTGGATCAGATCTTGTCCTGGAATGCTGAATCCTGTCCATCAGATCTCCAAAGGGATCAAAAACTACATTCAGTTCTCAAGTTGGAAAACTTTTTGTTCTAGCAAAACGAAGTCTTTGAAATCCACAACTGCACAATGGCTAGATGCATTGAGAACAACACAATTGAGATAATCCCCTATGAATGCCCACCTCTTCAGAACCTCGCCTGCACTAATGGAAGACCCCCAGTCTTGGTGTGGGATGACTACAAGTGCTGCCAGCATTTTGAGTGTGAATGTGAGTATTGCTGTACCTCCCATGGTATTCAAGCTAGAGGAAACCATGTGGTATGGTTTCCTCCCTTTCAGCAGAGCCAGGCTTGCTTGCTTTTTCTGGTGAACACAATCAATACTTGAGGTTAACTTTCCAAGTTCATTCAACAGACTGATTTCTGTTTTACAGGCTACTGTATTGGCTTTGGAGATCCCCATTATGTCACCTTCGATGGACTCTATTACAGCTTCCAGGGCAACTGCACTTATGTGTTGGTGGAAGAGATCAACCCTGTGTATCCTAAATTTGGGATTTATATTGATAATGTGCACTGTGATCCCCGAGAGGAAGTGTCCTGTCCGCGCTCCATCATTGTCTCTTTTGGTGGAGTGGAGATCGCCCTGAAGGATAAAGGGGATACTGTGACAGTGAGCCTGGAGGTCAGTACTCTAGGCCGTTATCCACCTTGTTTCTAGTGGGCAGTGGGATCTCCCACTTCTATGGGGAAGGCTAATGAGACTTTTGAGCAGAGCCTTAATTTATAATTTTTCTAGAAGTACTGGACTAAAGATCTTTAATTTGAAATTCCATGTTTGCCTGCCGTGGCATCCTTCAAAAGAGGTCTTGGCATCAACTTGACCTAGAAACTGGAGGCTGTTAAATACAGCTTGTTCAAAAATCCCTAGTCTTTGACCAGTTATGCCTCTTCACTGTGCATTGCCCTTTCTTTCTTTTTGAAGGTGCTGGTGGATAACCAACTGGTTCAACTCCCTTTCAAAGGGGAGAAGATGAGGGTTGTCAGCTCTGGCCTTAACCTGGTGCTGGAGATCCCAGATATAGGTGCTGTGGTGACTTTCAGTGGAATTGCCTTCAGTGTCAAGCTGCCTTACTTCAGGTTTGGCAATAACACGCAGGGACAATGTGGTAAGAGCAAGGAATACCCCTGTAACAAAACAAGAATTGGGGGAAACGGGAGCCCTGATCAGTGGGGGTTTAGATCTTTTCTTCCTGCCCTTTCTGGGATATTGTATCCAAGAGTTACTTGATTTTGGTGCTTGTGTGGGAAGAGCCAAATCCATTTGTAGAAGTTAACCTCCTCATTTCTGCAATCCTATGGTGTAACTTGGAGCTGGGTTCTCCATCAATGAACAACTTGCCCTCTTCCCTCCTCACCCCCTCAGGAACCTGCACTAACAACCAGACAGATGACTGCATGCTTCCTGGAGGCCGGCTGGTCAAGGACTGTGCTGTGATGGGAGAATACTGGCTACACAAAGATGAGCACAAGCCCCACTGCACCTCACCACCTCCAGTGACCCCCAAACCACCCTCTGGACCCTGCAAACCACATTCTGTCTGTGACCTCCTCAAGAGCAAGTGAGCTAAAGTCCCGTGTATACTCATTCATCCACTATACTGGAGTTCTGTCTTGTAGGCGCACCTAATTGCGCAGACTAAACATGTACAAGACTCTTCTCCCCCAGTGCTTTAAAATTGCAGCTGGCCCGGTCATGTATTCACAGGGTGTTTGCAGCGTGCCATAAACTGGTCCCTCCAGAGCCTCTGTACCAGGGCTGTGTGTTTGACAGCTGCCACATGGAGAACAGCTCCATTGAGTGCACCAGCCTGCAGACCTATGCCTCCATGTGTGCACAGCTGGGCGTCTGTGTGAGCTGGAGAGATGATACAAATGGGAAATGCCGTAAGTGCCTCATCCTGAAGGAATTGGGTGTGGAAGAACTACTTTGGCATGTGGTCAGTCTCTTTCCACTACAGTAACTTACAGCTGGGAAAACGCTTAAATTAACAGCCACAGTCAGACCCTTTATTTAAAATGGTTTTGAGGAAAAGTCTTAAAAGCTACCTTGGTTCTGAAACCTGTAACCTCTGTGAATCACCTTGATTTTAAGCACCGTGAACACAATCCTCTGCCAGCTGGCTAACTGGCATGTTTCTTTCACAGCCCCTACCTGCCTTTCCAACATGGTCTACAGGCCATGTGGTCCTGCCAAGCAACCCACTTGTGAAGACCAGTAAGTTATTGGGCTGAATTGTTATTTAAAATCCCCATACTTCTAGTTGGGGAAGAAATTGTAAGGAATTAAACCTGTATTAATGTTCTCTAGCTCATCTGAAGGCCATGATATCCTTCCAATACAGACGGAAGGCTGCTTCTGTCCTGAAGGCTCAATCTTGTACAACAAGCACACTCAAGTCTGTGTGGAGAAGTGTGGTATGTGCATTTCGGTTTAACTGAGCCTTTAAGGGCAGTTAAAATGCTGCCGTTCACTGTAAATGTTTGCCTACAAGGGTGTTGGTAAACTTGCAATATTGCTATTGAAGTACATTGTCAAGTGAAAAGTTGACTTACTATTGGCTATACCATCAGACATTGGACCAACAGATATAATTGATACAGGTCTTTTTTTAAACATTTGTATAGACTATAATGACCTGCAAAATAGTACTGTACCAGCACATTGATTTAGTTTTATTGACCATTATTGCATTGTTCTGTACAGGGTGCCTTGATCCAGCTGGTGTACCTCGAGAGGTTAGTTCACTGTCAGGCAGGGTCACGTGCGCCTTTCCTGACCTTGCTGAGAAGATGGGTGTGGCTGGGGGGCTCTAGTATGAGGTCTGTCTGTGATCCTTCTATTTCTGCCCTAGTTCGGGGAGACATTTGAGTACAACTGCCAGAACTGCATCTGTGACTTCAACATGAAAGGAGTGAGGTGTGAGCCAAAGGAATGTCTGGTGGAGCCCAAACCTGACTGCAGTGGGCCAGGCTTTGTCATCACCAGTGAGACCAGCTCCACGGACCCCTGCTGCAAGGAGCTTGTCTGCAGTAAGTTCATTACATGACCAAGCGTAGTCTGCACAGACTTGACCATTACCTGTCCCCTTTTCTTTGCAAGTGGGCTAGAACATCTCTTGATTGCATAAGCCTACTGAGTTTTAAGTCCTTATCTTTACTGTCAAAAGCGTTCCAACAATGCCACCCTTATTGTCAAGTGCTCCATAGTGCCTAGACCTATGTGCCAGTGTGGTGATGCTCATGTGAGGTATCTTGTTCCATCTCAGGGTGCAATGCCAGCTTCTGTCCACCCAATGGCATGCTTTGCCTAGTGGGGTTCCAGCCTGTTGTCCAAGTCCCTGATGGAAAGTGCTGTCCTGAATACAAATGTGGTAATGAGCCCTGCATCTCTCTAAGCTGAGACAATGCCACTTTTCATAATTCTTGTTCTATAATGCTCAATGTAAAACCACCTTGATTGGGGGGGGGGGGGGGGTTGAGTGTCAGATTTTAGCAAGACTGGGAGCTGTGAATTGAACACCATGTTCAGTACCAAGTCTTGGATTGGGTTCCCTCGGGAAACCTGAAGTAAAATTTAGCAGTGTTTGGGTTCTGAGGGAGCAATTTCAAATACATCTATAAAATCATGCATTTCTACTCCACCTTCTAGGTCTTCGAGCAGTATAATGCTGACTGAAGGCCACTATCGCAATTCCAAATGGGTTGCAAAACCTGAATATTGAAACAGAATTAGGACTTCAATATGGCTACATGCTTAAACAGTTTTGGTCCCCAACAAAATGCCACCTAAATGTGCAACATGAAGTTGTTAGGATTTGTGAAGTTTAGGATTTTAATACAGAACTGCTTTAGTCTATTCAATGAAGTCTTAAGTAAAAGATTCAGTGTGGAGCCAAAACTGCATTTTCTTTTTCAGTGCCAAAGGAGGTTTGTGTGCACAACAACATGGAATACCAGGTAACTTAATGGGTAGCCCATCTAGGGGTGTGTGAATGCTGCACTTAATCTAGAAATAGTAGTGGGTTTAAAGGGAGATTCCAGCTCACTTCCTGTGACCCATGTTCTTCCCAGCCGGGATCCAGTGTTCCAGTGGATAAATGCCAGCTGTGCTCCTGCACCAAGGATATGGATCTCTCAACCCATCTCGGCATTATCAGCTGTGCAGCCCTGCCCTGTAACAGGACCTGTGAAGAGGTGAGGATTGCGAAGTTGCAAGGCGCTGTTATGGAGTTAAATATCCCAGCTGCTAGTGGTATTAACCTAGAGGCATCATGTGTATTCCAGGGATTCCAATATGTGGGATATAACGGAGATTGCTGTGGAAAGTGTGTGCAGACTCACTGCGTCATTGAAGTGGACGGCACTATTCATGTACTCGAGGTCTGCTGAGCTGTACTGGCAAGCTTATTGATTGAAGTTGCATCATGGCTCTTTACTAATGCTGAGTGCTTCTCTTCTCTTCCTTTAGCCTGGAGAGCAATGGTCCCCTCTTGGACACAAGTGTGAGGTGCACAGCTGTGCAAAGATGAACAATGCCTTCATCTCCACTAAAGCCACCATTCAGTGTCCTGCCTTCCACGAGAACAACTGTCAGCCGGTAAGGGTGCACAAAACCTAAAGCGACTACTTGCTCTTTGAACTGGAAATGTTCATAAAGCTTCTGGCTTGGCTAGAATCTTCTAGCATTGTGGTTGCATTTAAAGCTACATACGGTTTATATTGGAGGACTCCTTCCTATAAAAGGAATCTTCTGGTAAGGATTCAAAAGGGTTGAAGCTCAATATGCTAATTGCATTCTACAGGTGCAATCTTTCTTACTGTGGAACTGGGCACTTTTGAAATGGCTTTTTTTTTCCCCTCAAGGAAGTCGGGAAATGACCTGACTAGGTTTCATTTTTTTTGCCTGTAGGGAACAATTGTGACCGCTCCAGATGGGTGCTGTAAGACATGTAAGTATTGCAAAAACTTTGATAGACTTCTAATCCCGTCAGCCACTTGCTCTGTTGCACTGGGCTACCCCTGCGGATTGTCCTTGCAGGTGTGGAGAAACAGAAGGCCTGTAAGGTGTCCACTTTGAAGACTCACATCACGGATAAGGGCTGCCAGTCCCATGATCAGGTTGAGATGACGCACTGTCAGGGTGCCTGTGGCACCTCCTCCATGTAGGTTTCCCACCAAACTGCTCAATCACATTCTTTCGGGGGGGGGGTTGTCCGCTTTTAAGCGTTTTGTCCATAATGGCTGTTCACTTCAACCAGTTTCCCTTAGTGTTTCATGGTTAAGTAGCAACTATTGTATTGAAGGAATTGTTACTGTTGCAGTGAGTAGGTTTGGGACCCTTTTTATGGGCTAGAGAAACTAGTGCCTTGAAGTGAACTTTGTTCCCCTATGTAGAAGTGTTAACTTCTAGACTAATGCCTCAAAACATCCCAATAGACCCAGAGGTTGTTGCATTAGGAAATTGCTATTGAAGCAGGAAAGGCTTTCTGCTTGAATTTATTGCTTGAATCTACTTGCTGTTTAAGGGTAATTGGCTAGTGAATTCAAAGGCAAAAGCAAGGCTACTTCAATCAAGTAATGAGTGAGCAGAATAGAGGGCTAAATACCACTTTGTTCCCCACATTTGTGCATTGCAGATACTCTGCTGAGGCAGCTAGCATGGAACACAAGTGTGCTTGTTGCCAGGAAGTGGAAACTCATGAGCAGACCATCACCGTGATCTGCCCTGATGGGACCAGCCGGCCCTACACTTACATCTATGTGGATAAGTGTGACTGCCGCACTACGAGCTGTGATCAGACCACTTCTGTCATGGACTCCAGCAAACGGAGCTGGCAATCCACACTAAGTGATGAAAAGGACTTCAATGAAATGCCAAAAATTGTTCATTAGTGCTCAACTTTTTGAATGGAAATACTGCAGCTTTTGGGTCATTTTCCATGGTTGATTTATTGACTTCAGAAGTTTTTATATGGATCTAGTTGTATTGGGCCAATAAAATTGCTTCAAAACACCCTGAATTTTGGTGCAGAGTTTTTTGATTCTCGACTAACTGGGTGGTCGTACTTGAGACCCATTTGAGGGAACGGAACTGGTTTATGGCAATAGCTCAAATACTACCTTGCCATTCCAGTTCACTAGGCTGTATCAATGTTTAATGAGCAGAAGAGATTTTAGGGAATTTCTAACTCCTTGGTATCACATTGGCATGTTTCACAGTGCCCCTGCACTAAAGCTCCAACACTGCTCTGGACAAGTTTGGATAAACTTAATCATTACATATAACCTACTGTGATCAGGTCCATCTATTTCTCAGTAACTTCCTTGTTTCAAGTGCCTTTCTTGGGAGACAAGTTCAGATCCCATTTTTTGAGCAGCAGATCTGGACAGCCAAAAGGAGCCTTGATTGTATTCCCCTACTGTTAAGGGCTTGTCATTATTTTCATTCCGTCTGGTCTCAACATGATTCAGCCCTCCCATCACAGTCAAGCATAACCGTGAATAGCTCAATCCCTAATTGCAAAGTGCTGTCATGAGGAACTGTGCACTCTTCTGTGTTGCTCAGAAGTATCGCGTGCAATGTTTATATAGTACCTTCTGAACTCCATATGGCACAGTTACTGTGAGCATTATCCTAAGCCATCAAGAGCAGAGACCCTCCTACTTAATAAACATCTTGCTGGCAAGGAGGGGATGTAGCCGTCAGCTGCCTTGTAGCTATGGGAGGTGCTGTTTATCTGGCAAAGCTAGTCTGGAAGGAACAGACAGTATTTAAAAAGGCTTTAAGGAAAACCACAGCCTGTGCCTTACTTCTGTAACTTGTTTTTTCCTATTTTTAAATGCAGTACTTTGTTTGGAATATTGTGTGAATACCACTACATAGTTATTTATTGAACTAGGGAATCTACAGGCTTGCTTCATTTCACTTGTACTACAGAATGAGCACATGGCTGAGGTCCCACACTGCCAGTGAAAAGGACTTGAGCTGTCAAGTATTGCCAGAACACCGGATGCTTCACCACTCCTAAGACTCCTTTCAGTTGCACTGTTGATCTTGTGTTTGTCCAGCACTGAAGCACATAATCCAGATAAGGGTTGGCCCCACCTCTACCTCATACAGGATGCAGTGTGTTCTGTCCCCCTACATTCCTGGTGCCATGGTGTTTAATTTAGCAGGGACAGATACCTGAGCCCTTTGCATTCATTCTAATGGCTTTAACAACTAAAACTTATTGCAGGCTTTAGTAGCTCAATTAGGGAGCTGCAGCAGTGTGGGTAGGAACAAGTAAAGGTTTATTCCTGCTGAAAGGAAACATTTAGTCTGTGGAGCCTTCATGTGTCACAGGCTTTTACTTGTTGAGTTTTAATACGATCCACAGTCCTAAATGAAAACTGATCTGTCTCAGAATCATGTTTCCAATGTGAAATGTATCTCTCTTCACCTCCGTTTCCTGCAGCTGCCCCTTGAGTGAGGCCTCCCTCTGCAGGAGTCTCTGCCTCCTGTCCTGTGGTCAAGGGGCTTGGCCCTCAGCAGTGCAGATCTCTCTGCATCAACATCAAGGCTTTTTCATAGCTTCAAACTCAATTTCCTATTTCTACCAGGTATTTGCCCATTTCTGATAGTCTGTCACACACCTGAAAAGGGCTCCACAGACGTTTTCTATTCTTTTTTCAGCATGGAATAAACCTTTTCTTTGTTCCTTTGCAGCTTAACTCAGTGATGCAGCTACCTACTTGAACGTCGTCAGCTAACAAAAGGCTATTTATACTAACTTCTTAGTATTGTTGGGAGCTTTTACATTCCTGCCTTGGTCATGACCAAGGCCTTTGGCCCCTCTGGTGCGGTAGGTAGGTAGTTAGTAGCTGACGGATCTGAAGATCTCATCCAGCCATTTCTTGAAAGACACCAGGGTCTCTGCTTCAATAACAAAACTAGAGTAGGTAGCTTGTTCCTGAATCTTTGTCAAGGTGTAGATGTATTATTGTTTTCATGTTCTATTTTGTTTATGGTCTAAAAATAGAAAAAGTAAACTAAAGACTTTTCCATTTTTTCCCATAAAGGTAATCATTGTTTAATTCTAATTAGTTTCCATACCTTTACTTGTACCTTTAAGTAAAACGTTTTGGTTTATACTGTAAGTACTGTACTTGGTTACTGAACCACTTTATGGACGTGTCCAATATCGGCATTTTTCCAGTCAATGGGTACTACCCATGTCTTGCGTGCCATTCAAAGTGTTGTGTTAATGACTTGTAAACGCAATTTATTTCCTTATGTACAATTGGGGAGAAAACATTCGAGACATGTAGGCGTGTTTATCTTAAGCTTGTCTAGTACCTGTAATACTCTGTTCATCTGTGCTGATATTTAATACAGGACTTTGTGTGCTCAGCTCGAGGCATGTTGTCTGTTCCTTCCTTGGGAAACACCTTAGTGACATACAGTAAGCATTTCATACATCAGTCATTACCTAGAAGTGTCCTGTTTTTATCTCTGAGAAGCATTACTTAATCAGCTGCATTATTTTGTGTAATACTTTCAGTTATAATACTGAACAATACTGAAACAAAAAAGTTTCCTTTGTTATATTCCTATCAATCTCTCCTATAATATTTTTTGTTTAATACATTATGTACTGTACCCTTTCTTTAACTGGATCTTTTCCTTGTATTTTTCTTAATTAAATTATTAATCTATTCCACATAACATAAATGTGGAATTTATGCCAGCAGCCATATCACTCTGCAACTCCCAGCTGGCAGCCCCACTGGAGCTCAGCAGTGTGAGCCTGGTCAGTACCTGGATGGGAGACTCCTGGGAAAGCTGAGGTTGCTGCTGGAAGAGGTGTTAGTGGGGCTAGCAGGGGGCGCTGAGGTCTGTATGGGGGTCCTAATGCCCCAATATACGGACGGGGACACTATACTGTAAATGGGCACCATCCTTCAGATGAGATGTAAAACCAAGGTCCTGACTCTCTGTGGTCATTAAAAATCCCAGAGTGTTTCTCGAAAAGAGTAGGGGTGTAACCCCGTCGTCCTGGCCAAATTTCCCATTGGCCCTTACCAATCATGGGCTCTTAATAATCACACTCTATGAATTGGTTTCATTACTCTGCTCTCCTCCACACTGATAGCTGATGTGTGGTGAGCGTTCTGGCGCACTATGGCTGCCGTCGCATCATCCAGGTGGGGCTGCACATTGGTGGTGGTGGAGGGGATCCCCATTACCTGTAAAGTGCTTTGAGTGGAGTGTCCAGAAAAGCGCTATGTAAGTGTAAGCAATTATTATTATATTATAAATAATACTGTTATTTTCTTTAAGCACACCTGGAGAAACAGCTTCAGATCCACCATCTTCTTAGTTATCAGAACTACTGTAAGTGTTTCTGTGTCAGCACTGTCTCCGATCCAGGCAGGAGTCTGAAGAGTCTGAGGTATGCCACCTGAGCTCCCCCTAGTGCATGTCTCTGACAAATCCTCATTCTTCTTCCCAAAACTGCTGTTTACAGTGTCTCTCACCCTTTCTGATATCCTTTGAAAACCAATCCACATGTGATATCACGGGTCATATAAAAATCTGATGGCTATGAATCTGATAGTGCCTCTGCCTTTCCAAAAATATATAAGTAAATTAAAACAAAACAATTCTTATTAAAAATATAACACTTAAAGCAATGGGATAACATTTTAGTAAAACTCTGTTGAATAGGCAAAAAGCAAATCTTCGCAACAAAGCATTAAGATGAACAGTATTAAAAAAGAAAGTTAAAAGGCACTAGCCCACTCATGTGGTGATTTCCAGTAATACCATTAATTCTAAGTGCATCTGAAATGTTGAACAGGAAGCACTTCTTTACAAAGGGTTGTGAAGGTCTGGAACAAGTCACCCAGCGATGGACAGTACCTCAAGCTGGATGACTTCCTCAGATCTAGTTAGCAACTACTGTAGCAACCAAGCAAACTAGATTTGTTGTGTGGCCTCCTCTTGTCAAACCTTTATGTTCTTTCAAATAAGACTATATATAATTGCCTTTTTAAAGCCATGCCACCAAAAGCTATGGGCCACTGTAAGGCCATCCAGTGTCAGGATTTGTAGGTGTCTTTCAAACGGTAGAAAGGTGTACCTGCTCTTTCATCTGCTAATACCAGGATGTGATGTGAGTGACAGGAGTGACAGAACTTGGGGCTTTTTTCTGTCATTATGTTCAGTTTCTAAAAGTCAGTTTCCAAATTCTGTCATCAAAAATAAGGAAAATTTTAAGGTTGTTAAAAAAGACTTGGGGACAAAATCTTGTGTGCTTCTTTTAAAGTTCAAGAATTTTACGTTTAGAACAGACATTTGACATAAAAGTAATATAAAATAATATTTCAGGGCATCATCTTTCTTTCATGAAAGTTAATTCTGAGTGTGATTTTGGGGAATGTTAAGGATTCAGATCTGCCGAACATCTTTCGAGAGCAGAATGGCCTGATCTCTAGTGGCTTTTCCATCAGCTGGCTGCCACTATCCGTCAGGGTGAGAATCAGGCCTGCGGAAGGCCATCCGGGAACAACATTTGCATGTCTTCACTCTGGTTTTCAGGTTTCCTGTCAGTTGGTTTCACAAGAAACAAATTTGTGAAACAAACACAGAAAAGGAATTTCATAATTGTAATGTTGTGGTAGTATGTGTGTGTATTTACACAATAGATTTGCAGTTAACCGTAGTTAACCTGCTGTGACTATTTATAGCTAAGTCATAAAAAGAAATTCACAGCACAAAATTCTCTATAAGATGTGTCAAAAGCTTTTATTACCAAGCTGTTAATAAAATCTTAAATTGCACCACTGGGCAATCAAATCAAATGGAATGGAATCAGATCGGATCAAATAAAAAAAATTGCCTTAACCAGAGAAATGCTGTACATTGGTATAATTTAAATGTTCTATGTTAGACTTGTTAAAAGAATAATTATTGCAAAATGTTGCAAAGTTGTATCTTGTAATAAGAATATTTTTTTCTTTGTGGCGCTAATTGGCTTCCATACATAACACTACAGTTATAAGCAGCTGTACGTGGATTTTAACACATAATATATTTTGCAAGATACAAAGAAATAATGCAAAGCCCAATTGCTAGTTTATTTGTCCCACACTCTTACATTTGCTCCCATGTGTACAGATGTGTACTGTATGTTATTCACTACAGCAGTGGTGGGTGAAATGTCTTGCTAAAAGGTACAGCAACAGTCTCTCACACAGGGTTTAAACCCACACCCTTTCATTTAGAAGTTTACAGCCCTGATCTCAGCTCCACACAGCTGTCCGTGTGGTGCTGAGCCTCTCAGTAACCCTGCCAGTCACATTAATTTTTTTTCCCATCACTCCTCCTAGTTGGTCTCGCCTCATCGTGACCTGGACCTGATGAGCTACCCACAGTGCAAGTCCATCGAATCTGCCAGCACGGATCTATGCCGCAGGTCTCTGATGCAGCAGTGGAAGGCCAGGAAAGGCCTGTACCTACATTATAGGGGATAGGATGTTCTGTCTTGGCTCCTCTGCCAGCTTCAGGTCAGCATTCACTAGTTCAGTCAATTTCTAATTACAATGAATAGAAATGACTAATATAAAGGGATGGCGTATTTAATGCTGTAGTGTTTGGCATTAACTCATCTAAATGAGAAAAAATGGCAGCCCCAGCCAAAGGTCAGAGTTGTCAAACCCCCCTCGTTTATGAGGAATGAGACAGGGAAACAGCTGCAAGGGCGCAGACGGGGTGAGAGATGCACATAGAGATGTGGGCAGCCAGCGAGTGTTATTACGAAAGAGAGCAGAATTGGAAGAGGAGAAACAGAAGTGTTTCAGGTACTAGCAGGACTCAAGGTAAATCAATCTCTAGGTCCCAATGGTATCTTACCAGTTAGCAAAGGAAATGAGTGATGTTCTTCAGAACATACTGTATCAATTCAACTCTTCCAAGAGTCACTCAAGTCAGGGTGAATACCCATGAATTGCCAAACAGTAACTGAAGTGCCCGTCCATAAGAAGGGTGACAAAACCAACCCAAGTAATTATAGACCAATAAGTCTAATTTCTGTCAGGTTAGGGAAACAATTGTTAGAACTAAACTAGAGGATCACCTAATTTATATGGAAAAGCCATCCTAGGGCATAGTTAACACAGTTTCAGAAAGATGGATCTTGCTTAATCAACTTGTTAGAATTCTTTGAATAAGCAACAACAGAAATGGACAAGCACAGATCATATGATATTGCGTATTTAGATCTTTAGAAGTTTTATGATAAAGTTCCAGATGAAGACCACTGCTCAAATTCCAGATGAAAGAATTTCAAGGAAATGTGTGAATGAATTAAGAACTGATGAATAAATAGGAAACAAAGACTATAGATAAGGGGTATATAGTCAAATTGTGTGATGTACAGTAATGTACAGTAGTGGAGTACCACAGGGGTCTGTACTAGGACTACTGCTCTTCCTAATTTATATCATTCAGGTTTGTAGATTATGCCAAATCAGGTGGATCAGCAAACATTAAAACTGTTAGCAGAAAATTAAATTAAAAAAGATTTAGTAAAAGACTGGGCAACCACCTGGCAGATGACATCTAATGTTGACAAGTGCAGAGTTTTGCATACAGGTAGTAAAAAACTAAACTACTTAGGATAGTTTTTTATGTTGACATTACTTAAATCTACCAGACAGTGTGGAGAAGCAAAAAAAAAAACGGCAAGCAAAATGTTAGGCTATATACTGTAGCTGGAAGGGTAGGAGTTAAATTAAGGAAAGTCCTGTTAAATTTGTATTATGCAGTCAGGCCCTATTTACAATAGTGTGCACACTTCTGGTTGCTACGTTACAATACATATTGCAGACATTGCTCTGGAATCAGACCTGCAGCTGAACAAGGATGGAGCCTTTCCACCTGAGCTCGTTCAGCTGCTGTAGCAGAGTTGTCTGATCTCAGGTGGCATTTCCATCAGCTGGCTGCCACTGTACTGTATCTGTCAGAGTGAGAATCAGGCCTTGAGGAAGGCCTAGAGCAACCACAAGAAAGTGTCCAGGAACAACATTTGCATGTCTGATGTTTACCTGTCAGGTGGTTTCACACAATTCACATCAAAAACAAACAAGCAAAGGAAATTAAATAGTTGTATTGTTGTGGTATTATGTGTATTTACACAATAACTTAACCATTGATTCTAGAGTTACTATGTAAACTGTAGCTATGTAATTAAAAGTGACTCACAACACAACTTGTGTTCTTTATAAGATATGTGCTCCACATTTGTCTTAATCAAATGACAGAATAGTTGTGACTTAAATCTGCTGTTTTACTATGGACCTTCTGTACACATAATAAAAACAACATAATTTTACAAATAAGGGAAGGCCATTCAGCCAACCCAAGCTTATTTGGTTGTTATTCAAGAATCTCATCCAGCTGTTTCTTGAATGAATACAGATATGTCTCAATTACAGGGTCAGGGAATGTGCTCTACATCTCCACAACATTCTCTGTAAAGAAATTCCCGTTCTCAGTTTTACAGTATGCAGTTCCAAACTGTATCCTTCCGTTCATTGTCCATGAACACTGGTTAATTTATCCATTACTTCATTCAACTCAATTGACTTCTCATTTAAAATACGTAAGTCAATTCAAATCTATAATTGCAGAGAGCCAAAAGTCATAATTAAATATTAAAACACCAATTGACTTCACGCCTTATTTTCATACACATAAATGTGGTGAATTTGAAAGTAGAGAGAGTACAGCAATGTAATTCATGACTACATTGAAAGGCCAAAAAATGTACTGTTTTTAGTATAACATTGGTGTATATGCATCAGTAAGGGGTTGAAAATCAGATGAAATGGACAGATTTAGCTTGTCTTGTTATTTCCATGGCTTTAAGGCAAGGGGAGATTACACTGGAAAACACTGCAATCATCCGCACTCATTACTGGTTCCAGAGGGGTTACAGAGAGTTTCTGTAATTCTGTACTAGCTACAGAGGGGTGTGTGGAACAGTAATGAAGCCAGCACAATAACACATACCATCTTTGGAATTAAAGTACAAATGTAAAACTACAATTCTTCAAATACTAGATCATACAAATCATGAACTGTGAAATCAACTACTACACTGTATCAGATTATAATCTGAAAAGCAATTAAACATCAGTACAGAGTCAAGAAAATAATAGTCTTATTTTAAATGGTCAAAAACTAGCTTCAATTAAGATCTGAAAAACATTCTGTACTGTATAGTTCACATAGGGTTGAATTTTACCCTATTGGTGACCTTCATGAAAGTTCCTGCCTGCCTCATTTCTGCAGTTATTTAATAAATACTCTGAGCTGGGCTCCTGCTCACTGCGACGCTGTATTGGACTGAGTGGTTAAAGATGATGGAAGAATGGTGGTGGTGAAGCTCCTGCTTTTGCTCCTGTTTCATCGTTGTGTTTAACTTCTTGCAAGAAAATTCTACAAGATACCTGTTTACATTGAGGAAGCATCAAGCTCAGCCCCTGATACTTTAGTCCCTCCTTACCTCTGGAGATATAAAAGCCAGAGCTAGAATCCAGGTGGGACACTTTCCCTGAAGATCCTGTGGAGACGCTGCAGCCTATCCATAGTGAACCATGGGAAGAAAGGCAGGGGTACCAGTATTGGTGCTGATGTGGCTGATGATGTTTGCTGCTTATGGCTCTACGCAAACAGGTAGGCAGAGTAGACTGCAGCTACTAAAGGTTTATGTTTAAAATCAGTCAAATGTTGGCAGTGTCAAAGAATACTTTCGGGAACTCGTACACAGATTTAAACAATGAAGATGAATGTGTAATAAAACTGCGGCGTCCACTGACACTTCGGTGTGTCACGCACTTTTTAAATAAGTGCTAAAAGTCGGCACCTGTTGACGTGCTTAATAATGGCACTATTTACCTTCTTCATATTCACCCTTTTTATTCCTGTTGCTTTGTAGTTGTAAATACACAACAATAATCCACAAACCTAACAACCTGCATGAATCATGTCAGGAAAGCTTGAGGCTCTTCTTATTCAAATTCACTTGGGAAATATTTATCTTTATTGGAGAGATTTTTGAATGATGGTATAGGTACAGTTTGTCTAGTGTTTGCAAATACATGCAAAATTTGATTTTTTTAAGAAGGTTTTTTCTTCTGTCAGAAGTTTCTTTTTAGATGAATATATGATGGCAAAAGTGGACCAGCTTTCTGATCTGGTATTTGGAGAATAAATACACAAATCAGCTATTTCAACAAGAATATGAACTAAAACTTAAACACTTCTTTAAGTAACAACAAGCTTAAAAAATACAGCAAGTTTTATCAAAATAAGTGTTTAAAACACAATTTCCAAGATTCTACTAAAACAGTGAGACCTGTACCAACAAACTTCCTTCAGCACTGAACGTCACTGAACATCATTCAGACACTGGTTTCCCTGTGGAAGACCAAGGACTGAGATGGATGGGCTCTGCAGATGTCTGCTCGTTATTGTGCGTGTTTTAGAACTGGTAATGGGGGTGAGTGGTGGGGGAACCTAAGTGCTGTAATGTGGTAACCCCAAAATATACTGTAAGTGGCTGCCGTGTGCAACACAACAGCTGTTCTTAAGAACTGTTGTCAAACTAAGGACTTTTATAGTTTTGCACCTGTTAAACTGGCCGCCCTTCAGCCAGTTGAGCTGCCCTTTGCCCTTCCTCCTAGGCAGTGGCAGTGAGCACATCCAGACGATCTGCAGCACCTGGGGCAACGGGCACTACAAGACTTTCGATGGGGACGTGTACCAGTTCCCGGGGACGTGCGAGTACAACCTGGCCTCCGACTGCCACGAGTCCTACCTGGAGTTCTCCGTGCACATCCAGCGGGCGGAGCATGAGGACCACCCGGTCATCAGCCAGGTGGTCATCACCATCAAGAACGTCGTCGTCGTCCTCCGCAGAAAGCTGGCGTCTGTCAATGGAGACATGTGAGTACTGCTGAGAATGTCTGAAAACTCAATTTATAAAAGGGGGGAACAGAACTGAGCCAAGAAACTGGAAGTGTGCTTCTGTTACAAGTAAAACCTTGGAAATGACACTTAGAATTAGAAGTTAGCAAAATACTTATAAAACAATAACATCTTAAAAAACAGCCAACTAGTTTTTGAAAAGCAAGGTTTTGTTTTAACTAGCTAGAATTCTTCACACAAGCTCAAACAGAGCAGATAATACACGTTGATATATAGACTTCCAAAAACATTTTGTCAAGGTCTCACAAAATTTTAAGGGGCACAATTTTTAATTGAATTGCAGTGGCTTTGGATGTTTGCCCATTATACCTTCCAGCATGTAGGGGCAGCAACATCCTGTAACATTCGTTTTTTAAGGGACAGGGTTGTTAGCCTTGTGCCCAACCTCCAACATGGAGGACCCACTACTCTGAGATGATGAGTCTCATGCTCTACTAACAGAGCTAGTCTGTGCCTGCAATTGAATTGCAGTGGTGTGAATGCTGAAATAGTTGCAAAGGCCTCATAAACACTTGGGCAAGGTCAAGGATTTATCAGACACTTAAAATACCAAATAAAATGTAATATTGATACGTTCAAAGTGCTCTGCACTAATAGTATAAACACATACAATACTGTACATATCGATCCTTATCAGATGTGTGATTCAGACTGTGGGACTGTGTACAGTAAATGTGTTTCCTTACTATCCTGTAACAGTGTCATTTTATGGAAGATGTAAATGAAAGTTATCATTAACAAGAGAGAGTGTGGGTTGCATAATCTCCATTATTTTTTAAACAAATCTACTGTACTTTTTTGAAGAAAAACTGAAATCACAAAAGGTTGTTAATCTGAGAAAAAGACTAGGATTGTCTCAGCTTGCCCTTGACACAAGCTTAACTGGGCAGTTTATATCATAAAATCAAATGACTGATTAATGCGTTTGGCATTACAGCTTATTCATTATTGCTTATTCATTTGGCATTACTGCTTAGCCAGCAGCCATATCACTCTTCAACTCACACCTGGCAACCTACTGAAGCTAAGAAGGTGTGAGCCTGGTCAGTACCTGGATAGGAGACCTCCAGGGAAAAACTAAGCTTGCTGCTGGAAGAGGTGTTAGTGGGGTCAGCAGGGGGCGCTCACCCTGCGGTCTGTGTGGGTCCTAATGCCCCAGTATAGTGACGGGGACACTATACTGTAAAAAGGCGTCGTCCTTCGGATGAGACGTAAAACCGAGGTCCTGCCTCTCTGTGGTCATTAAAAATCCCAGGGCGTTTCTCGAAAAGAGTAGGGGTGTAACCCCGTCATCCTGGCCAAATTTCCCCCTGGCCTTTACCAATCATGGCCTCCTAATAACCCCCCTCTCTGAACTGGCTTCATCACTCTGCTCTCCTCCCCACTGAGAGCTGGTGTGTGTGAGTGTTCTGGAGCACTATGGCTGCCGTCGCATCATCCAGGTGGGGCTGCACATCGGTGGGGGTGGAGGGGATCCCCATTACCTGTAAAGCGCTTTGAGTGGAGTGTCCAGAAAAGCACTATATAAGTGAAAGCAATTATTATTATTATTATTATTCCCTCAGGCTGAGGATTTCTGTCTCTGACTGCTCACTGCAGTATGTACACTGAATGCTGACACCACCTCTCTCCTGGTGCTCGGGCAGGTTATAAAGTATTGGTGTGAGAATCTTTATGTCTCTTCAGAAGCTCAGTTCAAGGACTAAGCTGACAGAAGTGAGAAATCACAAAGGCATGGTAGCAAACATAGAAATCAGCACATGATTTTTAAAACAGTGTTGAGTTCTGAAAATAAATTCAGTTTAACTACACTAGGCTGTTCTTAACTGTTCTATTTACCTGTAGAACTTAACTGTTCTAGGCTGTAAAAGTCTTATATTCTGTCCTTCAAACCATATTTTTTCTTGCGCTCATATTAGTGAGGAAAGCTTCCTCATGCAGGTTGTTTCATTAAGTAAAGTCAGAACAATCTTCTCTCTTTAATGTACACAGTCCAGTTACAGTGTTGAAAATGAATTGCCTTAAAATCAGGCTGCAAAAGACAAGGACCTAAAACTAACGCAATGTATTTCAACCCCAGTGTGAAAACCCCATACTACGGCTCAGGGGTACTGCTGGAGAAGAATGAGGTCTACACGAAGCTGTACGCTAAACTGGGACTCACTGTCATGTGGAACGGAGAAGATGCCATCATGGTAAGAGCCAGGCTGTTTGTCAGCTCTTCAGAGAGGGAAGATTCATTCCCATCCTGTTACCAGTAGGTCACTCCTGGAGCTGTAACGAGACCATAGACATGACTTTGAAATGTTGGCGTGTCTCAGGCCTGACATGCACACATTTCTCCATAAACTTCTGTCAAGACGCCGGGCTACCCCAGTTCTGAACTGAGCATTCTGGGCTTTCTTTCCTCAGCTGGAGCTGGACTCCAAGTACAGGAACCGCACCTGTGGGCTGTGTGGGGATTACAATGGGATCAGCATGTATAATGAGTTCATCTATGAGGGTGAGTTATTGGAACGAGGGACTTTGAAAAGTATGAGACAGTCGGCAATCACACATTGTTGTCAAACATGAATAGTGAAGACTGAGTTTATATACTTGTGAAACTACTTTTCTCATGGTTACTGTATAATTTATATAATATAATAAAACACCTTCTGTGTACTAAACACAAATGAATTTAGTAAACTATTAATCAGTTATTCTGTAAATGTCATATCTTTTGCATTGCCAAAACATATTTAAAACCGTAAACCTTCTTATGCAGGTGAAGCCCTGAGCCCCATTACATTTGGGAACCAGCAGAAGATCCATCGGACCAATGAGGTGTGTGAGGACCCCTATGAGGAGGAGTCAACACCTTCCTGTTCTCAGTATGTGAGTATCACGTCTAAACCTCCAGCTCAGCACAGAATGTGATTGTGTACAGTTTCTCTCTTCAGTGGCTGTAACCTGCCTGTATTGCACCTAGCGCACACCCTGTGAACAGCTGCTCAAGTCCAACACCTGGGCCAACTGTATGAGCTCCGTGGACCCTGAGCCCTACCTCCAGGCCTGCATTCAGGACATGTGCAGCTGTAACTCTACCCTGGGTGACTTCTGTGTGTGCAGCACCCTCTCCGAATTCTCCCGGCAGTGCTCCCATGCTGGTGGCACTCCCCAGAACTGGAGGACTGAGAAATTCTGCGGTAAGATGCATCAGGGTCCAGTGCTAGATTACAGGCAAACTATTTATACCAGATTAGTATTGGGTTATAAGTCATTACTACTTGGATTCTTGCCCTTAGGCTGTAACTGATGTTTTTGCTGCTCCTTGTAAGAGAGCAGGGTTTTTATCCTGAAAACTACTTTGTCTTTTTTGCTGCATAACTGTGAATTGCTTAGCCTTCTTTACTGCTGTGAGAGGCAATATTGTATATAAATATTATCCTTTGCCTTAAATCAAAGAGTCTAGGATCTGCCCTGAAGCAGAAGACCTTTGCAGTATCTTGAAATCAAAGCATCTGACAGACATCTGAACTCCTCACAGCTTCATCCTAATTCATGTCCTCCAGTGCTTAGTGTCATTAACCCATTGCTGTGATGACCTCTAAATATACTGTGTCCAAACTGCAGCCAAGCAGTGTCCCTTCAACATGGTGTACTTGGAGAGCGGCTCCCCCTGTATGAACACCTGCTCCCACACTGACACCAGCAAACTGTGTGAGGAGCATCGCATGGACGGCTGCTTCTGCCCCGCAGGTCAGTGCCCCTGTGTTCTGCAACACCACCCTGTAAAACCAGGATGACATGCTTGGTCTCCAAGACCTGTTTTGGATGCACTGTGCAGTTGTAATTAACAGTATTGCACAAGATGTGAGACTAGAGGCTATTTTAATACAAATGACTAGGAAATAGGATGTTAGACTATTTTACTGGGCAAGTTAGGCTGAGAGCATGACGTGACTGAAGATCCACATACTGTCACAGTGCGTGATCACTAGTGACCAAGTAGAGAAATGGTGACTTGTTCTCCAGTGAAGAGGTTATTTTTGGGTGTTGAAGTCCTTCCAGCAGGAACAGTATGAGAGTGAAACAGGCAGTCTGTCACGGACTGTGGTCTCATGCTGCCCGTCTTTGCTGTGCCACAGGGACGGTGTTTGACGATGTTTCTCAGACCGGGTGCATTCCAGTGGAGCAGTGCCAGTGCAACATGCATGGCAAACACTACCAGCCTGGGGAGACAGTCCAGCAGGAGTGCGAGGAATGGTAAACGGCATCTTCGGCCACTGCAGTGGCTTCTGTCACCTGCAATCTCTCTATCTGATTTAGTGTAGTTTGAAACTGAAATGTAAAAGACCAGGTCCCATCTTATCCTCCCATTAAAATGGATTGTGTTCACAAACACTTATTTCTGTGTGATGTGCTCTGCATGCTGTTGTCTCTTTGGCTTTGAGGCAGAGTTCCTCACAGTGCTGCTGAGCCAGGGGTGATATTCTTCATGCAGGGCGCGGGTGTGAAACTCGAAGGGCTGTTCTGTGTTTCAGTGTGTGTGAGTCGGGGAAGTGGGCCTGTAAGAGCCGGTCCTGTCCTGGGAGCTGTGCCGTGGAGGGGGGAGCTCACATCTCCACCTTTGATGGCAAGACCTACACCTTCCATGGGAACTGCTACTATGTCCTGTCCAAGGTAACGTCCCTGCCCATTACTGTAGGACGTCCTTTCTTTGTCATTTCCAGATGTTGCAAGCTGTCCTATAGAATGTAAATTGGTGCAGTCATCCATGATAAGTTGGCTTGAGTAGGTCAACTCTATTTGTACCCTCTCAGGACTGTGACGGAGCCACGTTCAGCATCCTGGGAGAACTGATTCCCTGTGGCTCCAAGGACTTGGACACCTGTCTGAAGACAGTGGTGGTGCTGTTGGACAATGACAAGAACAATGTGAGTGTGGAGCCAGAGAGACTGGTACTGGAGGGACAAGATACCAGGAAGGACAGGTTTCAGTCACAGTAACTATATTCTTACAAAGAAGAAAAATCCCATTAAAGAACAAACCATAATAAGAGTTGGCAGAAAATGTATGTACCCGATTAGACAGTAGATTTTGTGTTTCCTCCATCTTTATATTCCTTGTTATTGTTGTAGGCGTTGCTGTTTAAAGCTGATGGGAAAGTGCTCCACAACTCGGCTGAGATCAGTCTCCCATACAACACGGGTGAGAACTAGACTTCGTCTGTTGGGAACGTGCCCTGTTCTGTAGGGTGTATGATGAGACTTGAGCTGAGCATTGTGACGGTCACAACAGAGAACTGCATGAATATACGAATAGTCAATACAGATCTAATGGCTTCCATTTCTGTCATTGTTCAGCACACCTCCATGTCTTCAGACCCTCCTCCTTCCATATCATCCTGCAGTCGGACTTCGGTTTGCAGCTGCAGGTCCAGCTGGTTCCCATCATGCAGGTCTATGTGTCCCTGGAGCAGTCCTACAAAACCAAGATGTGTGGTAAGTTGCACTGCATCTGTTCCACAATAAAACCTGAGCTCTCTGGTAGCTGATCTTTGCCCAACAGTCTGTATTGCAGTTCCTTTGCTATGGAAAATGACAGTAAGTTGCTCAGGCAGAAGCCCCACTGTAAGCAGTGTCTTGTGCACAGGTCTGTGTGGAGACTTCAATGACGTTCAGAGTGATGACTTCAAGACCCAGCTTGGGCTGGTGGAAGGCACAGCTGCCCCCTTTGCCAACTCCTGGAAGGCCCAGGCCAGCTGTCCAGACAGGTCTGACCGGCTGGATGACCCCTGTGCCCTCAGTGTGGAGACGGGTGAGAGTCCAAGAGCTGCCTTCCATGTCCATATACAGCATGTGCTGGCCAGATAATGGGACTGAGTGTATTCAACCATTTGTCTAAAAACTGCATCTCTGCCACGTTGGAGTCTAAAGGTGTACAGGGATTTGTGTTCTGAATATGCTGCAAATGTTTAAGAACATGTCTGGATATTGCAGCGATTGTTTTATTATTAGTAATTAAGACAAAAATAGACATTAGCTTTTCTGTATCACACTGGAAGAGACTTAACTGGATGATGAAAAAACAGCAAGAGGAAGGTGAATATCAGCCTCACAACAAAAGCTTGAGTGAATAATGACTACGAGATTCCTCATCTTATTCCTCATAAAGACACTGACAGAGACAATAAGGAGAGCTAATCAGATCAATTTTGGTCATGTCAGATCTCTGATGCAAAACATTTTCTTGCTTCAATTTTTAACATCTAACAGCTAATAGTCAGGTTTTTTCTAAAGTTGTGCATCATCAGCCTATAAATGAAAGTTGATGCCATACAAACAGTATGAAGAGTCTGTACTGTAACTCAAAACCTTCACTACAATTGACAATCTTGACTAGATTTTAATAAAAAATGTCCAGGATTTTATTCCTTCATGAGTTTGGGCAGTACGCAATACCAACAATTTGATAACAGAAAACAATCTGTTGGATTTATCATAGGCTGTCACTATAAATGGTAATAATTGATGGTATTGATTATTAGGGGTCTGTAAAACTAGTCCATTACAGTAGTTCTGTGGAACTGAGGTGTTCCTGTGCTTCTATCCCACAGAGAACTATGCTGAACACTGGTGCTCCATTCTGGAGACTGACAGTAAGTTTGCTGAGTGTCATGCGCTGGTGAATCCCAAGGACTACTACAAGGTATGGATGTGAACTCCAAATCCAGATCATCTTGATCTGTAGAGAAAGTGAAGGAAATAATTCTACGGGTCAATTTGGATGTCTAATGTATAGCTAGTTTCCTGCCTGCTGTGATTCCAGAAATGCGTGTACTCCACCTGTAACTGTGAGAAGAGTGAGGACTGCCTGTGCGCTGCCTTGTCCTCCTATGTGCGAGCCTGTGCTGCCAAGGGTGTGAGTCTGCGGGACTGGAGGAGCACTGTGTGTGGTGAGTGGGGGAGGGAGGGACTGGGGCAGAAATCACACTGGAGTAGTGCTGACATACAGTACAGTAGGGGGTGTACTGATCCTCAGAACCACACAGAGAAACCAGCTGTTTTGGGCACATTAGCTGAACCCTTTACAAAAAATGTAAAAGAGGACAAAATATGGGAAATTTTACAGCTGCCAAACCCCACCTCAGCTATCCCATGTGATTCAGACCAAGATGACTGGTGTATCTGCCTGTTTTGCTGTAATGGGCCTGTGTGCCAGAGTCCTGTTTGCTGAATATAGTAACAGCAGCAACTCCAATAATGAAAGAGTCCTTCTGTGTTTCACTCTGTCAATGGTGACCTTGCATTGCCCATTGCTCATTACAGGCTCTTGGCCTGTACAAGGGATTGCACATCTGAACCCGTTAAGATTGCACCATGCCCAGTGACACCTCATTTAGAATATTGTATATAATTGTAGTGACTGGGTTACTAAAGATATTTCTGCTCTGGAATCAGTCTAGAGAAGATCAACCAGGCACATCCCTGGGATCAGAGGGAATATCCTAAACTGACTACAAATACTGAATCACTTTAGTCTCAAACAAGGAGGGCTCAAGCAATATCACTTGCTATAGTACTGTAGTAGATGAGTAGAACCTTGCAGCATAACCCCGGTCTTGTTAAGAACATAAGAATTCCTCCATAAGAACTAATGATGATCGTTTATTCCATGCTGAAAAGAGAAGAAAAGAAACACAACGTTTTGGCTGTGAAGCCTTCACACCCGAAGAAGGCTCCACAGCTGAAACGTTGTGTTTCCTTTCTTCTCTTCTCAGCACGGAATAAACCTTTACTTGATCCTTTGCAATCTACACATGCTGACGCAGCTGCCTACTGGAACTAATGATGATAATAATGAGATAATGAGAATCTCAACAATTACTAATCAAGATGAGATTAATTCAACTTTTAAACAGTTTCACTCTAATCTTTATAGAACTGATCACTTGCCTAATGATGTAGACATTCAGTCATTCCTGAAGACTATTAAACTCCCTACTCTTTCAGCTGAAGAGTTAAAAAGCCTAGATTCTCCTCTCTCATTGGACAAACTGTACAAAGCTTCGTTCAGCATGTGTAATGGAAAACCACTAAGACTGGGTGGTTTCCAGCTACATTTTATAAACATTTTTAGCATTTTCTCTCATCTACTCTATTTAATATGTTTATTGATGTCACATCTAAGAATAAGTTCCCTGAACATATGAATACAGCTCTGATTATTCTTATAGTTAAAAAAGATAACAACCTATCCTCTTGCTCAAACAATTGTCCACTAAGATTGTTAAATGTGGACCTTAAAATGATTTGTAAAATTAATAGATTAGCCTCTGTGATCCAGAGATTAATTAATTCTGACCAAACTGGATTGTTTAAAGGAAGACAAGCATCAGATAATAGTAAGTGTTTAATTAATCTCATCTATCATGCTAAGCAATTGTCCTTTGACAGAGTCAATTGGAGCAATGGGGTTTGGACCTGGCTTCATCCACTGGATTCAGACCCTATATAATTGTCCTAAAGCCTCAGTTTTTACTATTAGAAAGATATGTAGTATTTTATACTCTGTGATGGACCTAGACAAGGCTGTCCTCTTTCCCCTCTACTATTTGATATCTTTATTGAACCATTATCCTTAGCAAATCTGATTATATTACTGGTATTACTGTACTGTACTACAGAGCACAAAATTAGTATTTATGCAGATGGCTTTTTATTTACAAAATCCTAAAACGTCTCTTCTTGCCTTCTTAAACTTTTGGTAATATTCCAGGATACAAGGTCAACAAGGTCAATTGGTCCAAATAAGAAGTCTTTCCACTAAACAGATTGGAGTCGGGATACTCTGGCTAGCTCTTTACCTTTTAAACTGAACCTTTCTGGTTTTAGATATCTTGGTGTATGAATACGCTTAAATCTGTCTGATCCCTCTACTTGATTCTGTTACATTGCAATGACTTCAATGGATTGCCAGACTCTCTAATGGGGCGTATTGCTGCAGTAAAGATAAGAATACTTCCTCACATTAATTACATGCTTTCTATACTTCCCATCTTTCCAAATCAAAAATGGTTTTCTAAACTGGAAAGTGTACTAATCAGATTCTATTGGAAAAATAAAACAGTCGTATTAAACTTTCAACTATTCAAAATAATACAAAACAGGTTGGCATATCAGCTCCTAGCTTTCTTCATTACTTGCCATTTACTCAATGGTTTAACCAGAGTCAATTAGATACCTATTCTTGGTTGGAATTAGAGCAGGAGTCTAGTACCCCAGTGCTGTTACATCTCCCTTTGCTTGGCAACTCAGTTAAAAAAATGGTTTAAATAATGACTATTTAAACTATTTTAACATGGGTTAAAAATCCATGTATTTCATCCATAACTGAAATATGGTTTAAGATGAATGAAATTCACAAATAGAAAATCATTTTCTCTTTTAACTTCTATTTGGCATAATCCTGATTTCATAATCAATAAGAAACGTATAGGCTTCTCAATTTGCTACTCAAAAGGCATTAAACAGCTCGGACAACCTTACAATAAGAGCCAGTTGATTCCATTTTCTAGATTAGTATTCTCTCCCCCAAAGCCAATTATTTCAATTTATGCAGGTTTTTAAAGACAAACTTTCCTCACTCCCATTGTTACCTTATCATTTAAAGACGACAGATATA
Source organism: Atractosteus spatula (assembly GCF_055471065.1). Taxonomy (NCBI): domain Eukaryota; kingdom Metazoa; phylum Chordata; class Actinopteri; order Semionotiformes; family Lepisosteidae; genus Atractosteus; species Atractosteus spatula. The sequence continues at coordinate 16,308,874 of NC_142721.1, read as the reverse complement.
CTTCTTAACTTGCCAAGAAACCGGTGTTCGGTGTGTAAAATATACAGAATACTGGATGCATTAGACACTGGAATGTATTTACAGTACCAAGTGTAAAGTGGCCACGGTTATATCCTAAGACATTTCATCGGAACTCTGATCGCCAATATGTCTCAATATATTTACAGTAAATGTTCTACTAATAAAAAAAATCCACTCATTAAGTATAAAGTTTTACACATTATACACTTTACTCCAAGAACTTGTGACCTTGAAACACACCAACATTGCAATGAAATCCTGCCATGTCTTCTGAAAATCCTGTCTTTCATTTTTGGTGTGAAATGACATTATATTAAATTAGATAGAAAAAATATATTTTTCTTTCACAAAGGACATCAGATATGTTTGAAATTCTTTTATTTGGGAAAACTATGATGTCTATTAAAAATCAAATATTGACATTTCATGATATTTGGGTGCCATTCATTACTCATCTTCATTTGTATGGGAGGTGATCCTGATCTCATTACTATTGTATATATTTTTCTCCTTTTCTTTAGACTTGATGTTGAATGTTTTTTTTCTGTTATCCCTTTCTTGTTTCTTTCCTGTCCTCATCATTCTCCTTTTGTGATATATTGATGTCTTTCTTTGTTGCCCTATGTTGCTGCAATTGTTGAAATTATGTAATTTTTGTTTGTTTCCAATAAAAAAACACTAAAAAACAACATGAGAATTGTTACCAAATGACGCAACTAGTTCATTTGATTAAAATAGTTTGTTGCAAGCAATTATACTGCACAATTGTTTGTCCACCATCATAAGTGAATAGTAGGTAATCAGTTCTCTAATCAAATATTTTATGAAATGAAGGGGATAGATTTGAAATTGGTACCAATAGCTTTTGTTGCATTATTGCTGCCTCTCAGTATCTAATGATTGGGAATGTACGGTAGATGATGTCTTGTATTTTACTTATTTCAAATTCACTTCAATGACTTTTGTTATAGAAAAGACTGAATCCCTTTATTGGCTTGGCACTTTTTATTGTATAGCTTTATGCATCAGGAAGCATCTCAGTAGACTACCTCTCTTCTGTCAAAGAGAAAGCCTCTAAAACTAAAAATCAGCCTTTTCAGATGTTTGAATAGTCCTGAATTTGTGTTCTTTATACTGTATTTTTGTTACTGTATTCCATTTTATTAAATAAACAACTATGTTTGGATAAATAAGCAAAAAGTCAAAACTTCCATAAAATACTATTATTTTGAAAAAGATTGACTTACATACAGTATGATATTAAATGAAAAATATTTGTTTGATAGCAGTGAACATTTTGGCAGCTGTTGAAAAATGAAATATTGTTCTACTATAGTACAAGTGCTCCAAGAACAACTGTGTGAGTGTAATAGTTATATTTAACAGGATCACACTGTTAGTTTAACTGCTTTAATTAAAGAAACAGTGCAAATATTGTGATTCACCTAATTAAATTATAATCCCATCCTTAATTTCTTTATATGTGATAAGACACACAGACACACTGTTACTGTTACTGATGGTCATTAATTGTGCATGTTCTGATTCACAGACACATATATAGAGAGCTGTCCTGACACCCAGAACTTCTCCTATGGGCTCAGTGGCTGCCAGCGCACCTGTCTCTCCCTCAGCTCTGATCTCCAGTACTGCTCCCCCACCTTCCTGCCTGTGGATGGCTGCACCTGCCCTGACGGTCTGTACCAGGATGAGGGTGGCATCTGTGTGCCCATGGCCAGCTGCCCCTGCTTCCACAATGGAGACCGAATCCAGCCTGGGAAATCCATCACAACCAAGGATGAGCAGTGGTAGATACCATTTCCAGTATTCTTTAATAGACTTACAAATGGGAGATTACGAAAGTGGTGAAAATCAGGATGAAGCAAAAAGGTCAGCATTATATGAATCAAAATCCATTATTCAGTCCACTTTCTTTCTTCCTGGGGTATCAAGCCGGTTACTGGCTGATCCTTTTCAACCAGGCTCCATAAATGGTGCCCTCACTGCATGCAGCTTTGGTCTGCCCAACACAAAAGCAGGCCTGGTTCTATTCGTCAACACTGGGCTACTGGGAGTGAAGCTGTTCTGGCCCAAATTAATGCCCACTGCCTCCAGCTGGCACTACAGTGTGAACTCCCAGATCAGTTCAAATCGGTGCTGTCTAATCTTATTGCTGGGAGTCAGAGAAATGGCAGCAAGGCCAATGTTAACTGGAGACCTGATGGGTTCATTGCTCTATCTGTGCTCCTGCTGCAGTGAGGAAGGGAAAGTTAAGGAATGAAATCCTGGCCCCCTGATACCTAGCAGAGCTTCACTGGAGAGGCTGAAAGACCCTGAATGTTGCCTGAGTCACAGCTGCAGACAGATGTAGGTGGTGACACAGACAGCTTGTTAGTCCTGCAGACAGAAGTGAGTTCTTGAAGAGGCGTGTATGCAGGTTCGCCAAGGAAAAGCTGTCCCTGCCGTAGGACACAGTCTCTAGGATGACAGGGCAGGCCTCAGAGCTGTTGCCCTGCTCTTGCAGTGTCTTGCAACTCACCCAGCCCCCTGAGGTAGCCTGATTGTTATAAGGACTCTGGTAATGCCACAGGCCTCTCACAGGGACCCAGGGGCTCAGGCTACTGACACCAATACTGTCAGTACTTCTGCCTCCGGGAAAGCTGCTTCCAGTGCTGCTGTGCTCTGTGTCTTCTGTCGGCCGGGGCTCTTCCTTCTCTGGCAGCTTGTGGAAGCCAGGTGGAGGTGCAGGAAGCTGAGATCCACCCTCAGGTGTGGTTCCTTTGGGTGTAGAGGCCTGTTACTGTGGAGCTGGTGGCTGTTTGGCAGTCTCTGTCTCGAGTGGTGGACCGCTGTCTGCAGTCTTTTATGCAGTAGAACATTCTACCGTAGACAGTTCTAGCCCTGACATTTGATCATCCAAAGAAAACAGATGACCCTGACACCTCTGCATCTATCAAACTCTCTTTTGACCTGTTGCTCTTTGATTCTGTCTCTCCCACATTTGAACACCAATTATGTAACTTATTCCCTAGCTCTTTGTAAATTATTTTTATTTCACTCGAAATCAGAATTTGACCAAGCGGTTTAGTTAGTAAGTAAAATAACTATTTATAACCCCCAAAGTGATTTCTAGCAACATACAGTACTTGAGCGGCTGGTATAACTAGAGGCACGTGAGCTCTTTGTTCTCTGGCACAGCTTTGGTGAGAGGAGTAATAATCCAGGCACACTTGGTTAAACAAATATTTATTAGAATGACAAGACACAAACTACACTACACAAAACAAAACATACTATACAACACACTAGTTACTCTATGTACAGTAATTACAAACAAGGTGTTTCTGAGGCCTAACATTCTGGTCACCCAGAAAACCCCAGACTGCTGCTATGCAAAGTTCTTAATGCCCACAGAGGCCAGACAGGAGAGAAGCTGCCTTCTAACTAAATACTGTACAATGTAACCTGCAGTTAAATCTCTCTCTCTGCACCCTGGATGCACAAAATAAATGGGAGCCTATATCCCTATCCATAAAAAAGCACCCTTAGCAGGAAAGACATTTCTAACTGAGGTATCTTTTACACAACAAACCCAAGTTCCCTAAAAACACAGAATAGCATGCTCTCTCTAGCAAGGTTCAAATGCTTAGCTCCAGTCAGGTTTGGTTTGGAAGTAGGGGCTCTCGCCTGGCTACTTAAGCTTCAAGTCCCAACTCTTCTGGACACTTGTCTCTCCTCTCCTTGTTCCCTGCCTCTGCCTTCTTCTCTTTCTCTGTGCTCTTATATTGCGTGTTTCTGTACTGCTCCTTGACAATCATTAACCCACAACTTACCTACTGTACAGTAGGTACTGTATACTAAGGTAAACTTTACAATTTTGTCTGCTCAAGGGACCCCTGTAACAATACTGTACACCCGATTATCAGTGAGATTCAAACAAATGGTGGCATAATTGTCTTTTTCTTAAGTGAACTGCAGCATAAAACCAATGCAGGGACAATGTCACATTTTAGTATATAATTTTAAATGCATCTGTTTTAATACTCCTTTTTCTTCTTGTTATCACTGAGACATGTAACCTACACATTCTGTGTTTTCAGCGTGTGCACCAATGGGAAGTTACACTGCCTGTCTACAGAAACATCGACAAGTAAGTACCATGGGCTTGTGGCTAGCAAAGCATGCAGAGAGCTCTTGGTTTCTTCTGCTGGCTCTGACTCCCTGTGTCCTGTGTACTGCAGGCTGCCCATCCCCCATGACCTACTTCAACTGTTCCACAGCCAGGCCAGGCTCTCCAGGCCTGGAGTGTCAGAAGACGTGTAAGAATCTGGCGATGGAATGTGTGAGTACAAGCACCCTTCCTGTCAGTAACACAGCCTGTCACTTACAGTAAGTACAGGTACCTTACATAATATTTTTAGCTGTTCTAAAGTTTTTATATATTGATTTCAGTATTCACAAAATATGAATAAAGTTTTGTGTTTAAATAAAAAAGCCCACTCAGTTTGTGCTGGGTGTCCTTTGTCCCTGCAGTACACCGTTGGGTGCGTGTCGGGGTGCAAGTGTCCCGATGGGCTTTATGACGACGGGATGGAAAACTGTGTCCTTGAACATCAGTGCCCCTGTTTCCATAATGGAGATGTCTTTGCTCCTGGGGTGACACTGAAGGACAAGTGCAACACCTGGTAGGTCCTTCACTAGAGCAAATCAGCTTATCAACTTCAGACTCTTCTCGCTATAGAGAAGTGTAAGAATATAACTTGAATACGTTTTATCAGAATACATCATTTACAGTACACCTCACACTACGCCTCATGTATACATTTCAACATTCATAACTGCTGCAATGCAAAATGCTTGATGCTTGATAATACACCAGACTACAGAGGGGTACTTTCTGTGTAAATTTAAGCTGTGCTCATCAGGATACTCCTGTTGATATTGACAGCTGGTGTGATTCCAGCTCTCTTCCCCCGGTTAAATGTTTTTGGTGACTCTCTCTCCAGCACCTGCAAGGCAGGGCAGTGGCAGTGCACGAAGGAGAAATGCCCGGGCATCTGCACCATCTATGGCAGTGGGCACTACATCACCTTCGATGAGCAGAGGTTTGGCTTTGATGGAGACTGTGGATATGTGGCAGCTCAGGTACTGTAACAGTCTATCAGCCCAAAGTGTGTTATGAATATGCACAGTAGCTGCTGTTTCATAAGGTAGTTTATGCTGTTATCTTTGTTTTTTAAAAAATCAATATCCTTGCACAGAAAACAACAATTAAATAAGAATTTATAAACTAATCTTGTAACAATTATGTTTGATTTTTTTTATTTTTTAAAAATATTATAACTATGACTACTGTGTTTATTTTACAGGACATGTGTGGAGATAAATCTGCAAACGGCACCTTCAGTGTGATCACTGAAAACATTCCCTGTGGAACAACAGGCACAACCTGCTCCAAATCAGTGCGGATTTATATGGGGGTAAGAGCCATTTCCTGAATATCATCATAGCTACTTCTTTCAGGTATATCGTCATCCTTCTAGATCCAATCTCAAGCTGTACTCTATTGGCAGAACTGTTCTCCCATGTTTCTGAACCCAGCGCTGAGACGTTGTCTGGTTTACTGCAAGCCTCCCCACTATCTCTTGTTGTAGAAACTGGTATAAATGTTGGGGTCACCAGGAGCTGAGCTGTCTGTCTTTCACAGAGAACTGAGCTGAAGCTGTCTGATGGAAAGTATGAAGTAACTAAACTAGACTGGGGAGAACAGGTGACGTACAGAGTGCGGTCTGTTGGCATGTACCTCGTTATCGACTCCAGCGTTGGGCTGAAGGTACTGTGGGACCGGAAGACAGCCCTCTACATCATCCTGGATCCATCATACGCAGTGAGTCAGGACTGCCTGCAGTCAAGGTCGTCTGGTATAAAAGAAAGTTAGTGGGGATTTAGCAGAAGAGACCCCATACTGTTTTCTATCATGTTGCATAGTTGGCAATGTGGAATTACTCTTCTTGTAAAGTATAAAGTACTGCTAGACTTGTGCACTCAGCTCTAATTTCTCAGCATGAAGTGGCTTGTGGGAGGGGTTCTGCAGTGCTGCTGTCGCAGGATGTACCCTGAGTGCACCGCAGGCTCCCTGACTCGTGCCCTGTGTCTCCTCTAGGGGCAGGTGTGCGGCCTGTGTGGGAACTTCGATGACAACGGGAAGAACGACTTCACCACCAAGGGCCAGCTGGTGGTGGCCAGCCCCCTGGAGTTTGGGAACAGCTGGAAGGTGTCCAGCAGCTGTCCTGATGCAGAGCTCCATGACCCCTGCTCTGTGAATCCCTTCCGCCATGGCTGGGCTAAGCTGAAGTGCAGCATCATTAAGGGAGACACCTTTGAGAACTGCCATCCTATGGTACACCACACCACAGACAATTCACAGACAATTCACATCTTAAATGTGGACTTTGTATTAAAACAAAGGTTTTATTAATTAGTCACAGATCATTATTAAAATTGTACTTTGACAAAGGCCAAGCCTGATGAGTTTAGATTTGACTTTAAAATCCTGCTTATAACTTGTATTATAACAGTGCTCTGATTGCTCTGATAATTTTTTACAAGTAGGTTTGTATAATAAAAACAATTTATTATTATCACAATCATCTTCACTATTTGGATAACTCGTGTCTAAGCACTTGTGTTGTATATCTTGACTGAATTTGGTTAGGGTTATTTAAAATATCCAAAATGTTTATAAGCAAGCTGAGTGTGTGGTTTTGATGATGTGTGATAAATGTAAAAAGCAGTGTGTCTTGGCCCTTCCCTGTGCAGGTGGACCCCAGTCCGTATTATGACGCCTGTGTTCATGACTCCTGTGCCTGTGACACTGGAGGAGACTGTGAGTGCTTCTGCACAGCTGTGGCTGCCTATGCTGCAGCCTGTAATAAAGCCGGTGTTTGTGTGGCCTGGAGAACACCAGAGATCTGCCGTGAGTAGAGTTTACAAAATACGAGTTTATATTTATGGTTCTGCATTTTGCTTTGTAGTTGCTGCTGCAATTCATGCCTTTGAAAGATACTATCTATAGTGTCTGAAACACCTACATTTCTTGTTTAATAGTTGTATTAATATCACTTAGATTTTTATTGTTTTTGCTATGCATCTTATTCAGTACATGATTGGTACAGTATGATAATATCTGCAATGTAAAATAACAAATAGGATGGGTGTATAAGTCTGTTCCAATTAGATAGATTCTTAACTTATATGACTTTCTGCACAAGTACAGAGTGAAAGCAGTTGAACTTCAGTACAGTTATCTCTCTGTAAGTAAAAACGGGTTCATTGCAAGTAGATGGCCAACCAACAAAGTCAGAACTCAGAGCTTGAAATGAAGGTTATGTATTCTGAATTATGCATTCTGTTTAAGGATTGTATATGTGTTTTGTCTCTTGCAGCTGTGTTCTGTGACTTCTACAACCCCCCTGGAGAGGACTGTGAGTGGCACTACAGTCCTTGCCACAGCCCCTGCATTAAAACCTGCGAGAACCCGGAGGGAAACTGTAGCAACTCACTCCTGAAACTGGAGGGTGAGACTACAAAAACATCATTTCAGCCTGTTTGTCTCCATTCACCACATTCTGATAATCCTCCCACCATTATACTATGGCAGTGGACGATGATAGACTATGAATATAGATACTGCAGATAAAAAGCAAACAAACTTTATATGTCAAAAAGCAGACTTAATACGTGTTTAAAGACACTTTGCGGATCCCAGAACAGACTGCATCATTATTACCAATTGCAGCTATAAGAAATTAGCTTGTTTCTAAGTACTGTATAATTACAACATGTTTTTCTCTGTTGCTTTGTAGGCTGCTACGCCAGATGCCCTCCAGACAAACCCCTGTTTGATGAAGAAACCAAAACCTGTGTGGAGAAATGTGGATGCTATATAGATGAAATTCTCTATCGTCCTGGGCAGGACGTTCCCACTGCTGAAAAGTGTACCACGTGGTAAGGCACTCTCAAAAAGAACTACTCATCCAAACTTAAATAATTTTACATCTCTCAAATTGGCTATTGGCAATTCTGTCCTTGACTCTCTTTATCAACAGTTGTACTACCACAGCAGGTTAACATCCTCTGAAATGTAAGCTGCTGGGTCATCTGTTTCTTTTCCACACAGTGAGTCCAGTGTTAACAAGAGAGTTAACAGATGGAGGATGGATACTTTTCCTAACCATAACATTAAAGGCCACAAATGGGCGCTGTGAGGGTAACTTTCCTCCCACAACCCCAGTGGGACTCAGTTGTGTGACACATCTGGGGTATCAGTCAATTCAAGCCATTCCAGATTCATACTAGAGCAGATGAAGACTGCACCCTGAATGGGCACATTTACTGGATAAACTAATTCAGAACCATGGAACAATCAATCTGATAACTGTCACAATATGCTCAGCAAACACAAAACACCTCTGAGAAAGCTGTGGGTTTTATTGGTAAATATATATTTATGATCTAAACTATCTAAACTGATGACTGTCAGAATCCTATGCAGACAGCGCAATCCGGAAGGGAGTGAGAAAACACAGGGAAAAAAGACTAGGATAGGGGCTGGAAGAAGAACAGGGGGCATGTCCAAGGTGCGCTGGTGCTCGATGGGTGTGTCCAGGGCAAACAAGTCCAAAGGGAGTCCATGAGAATAACCTGAGAAAGCCAATGTCCAGAGCCGGGTGATCCATCCTGACACAGACGAACGAAGTTAAAAGCCGGAGCGGGATCTGGCGAAGGGTCGGGGGGAATAAAAGGGGGTAACGGGGCCAGGAGCTCCCAGTCCCGGACCCAGATGGTCAGGACGCCGTTGCGAAGCCTGTGCCGTCGAGCCCCTCCTGGACTCGCGGGTAGGCGGGCTTCCGGGCGTCCGTCTTCCAAAGCTGAGCCCAGATTGGCAGGAACGCCTGGCTCTTATAGGACGGGGGCAGGTGTGGGAGATCAAGAACAGACAAGGAAGGGCTGGAGCGTCCTTAAGAGGAGGGGTTTACGAGTGTGACAATGACGTGTACTTTGTTTTTATTGTTGCAGTAAATGCACACAATCTGGAAACACAAAATGTGAAAGGAAGCCTGGTGAGTAATTTAAATATAGGCACTTTATAATTGCTGAATGTCTTGAGTCCATGACTCAGTTTGAATCTGCTTTCCACAGGTTGTTGCTTTTACAATGGAAAGGAGTACAAGGAAGGAGAATCCACTTCCCAGGACAACAAAGAAGGAGAATGTGTAACAAACATATGTAGAAATGGAACCATAACAACATTCAACTGCATTATTACTACAACCATTACATCTACAACTCCCACTACTACACCCACAACAAGTAAAAACTATTTGAGTAATTCTGTTGTTTTAGAATATTGCCAATAACCTAGTGCTCTGTTCGACTACAATAACACAATACTACAATCATATGGTTTTTTGTGTAACTAAGCAGAAAGAGAGAATGATGTAGCTAAAGAGAAAGAATTTAGATAAGGTTAACAGTTTCTGAAGAAAAATGTTCAGAATTCTCTGAGCTTAACACTCAACGGGTCTATAGGTATAGAAATTTAGTAAAAGCTGGAAATCACTTAAAGAAAAGGAGAGAGTAAAATACATAAACAGGACGAATTTAAACTGAAGTCTCATTATAATAAAAAAAATATATAAATATTTTTGTAAAAATTATAACTTTGTCTTTTTCACCCACAGTAACACCTGCAACTACCACCCCCCACATTTCTACAACACGTAAGTCTATTCTGATTTGCCAATTCTCATATTCTTTACACACAAGGCTTAATGTTGATGTTCAAAGCTCTCACAGGTCAAAACGGAGAATGTGAGTGTACATTTCTTCCTCTGAACTACTGTATTTTAAGAAGGAGAGCTGAAAGACCCAATGCTTTCTTACATTATATACAGTTTGATTAGGACAGTACAATTTTTTAAAACTTTTTTCAGCTTGTGAGAGGAGATGCACATGGACTTCCTGGTTTGATACTACTGATCCAGAGTTCACACCTGATGGTGATGACTGGGAGACCTATGAGAATATTAAAAGCAAGGGTGACAACATCTGTGATCACCCAGAGGACATCAAGTGCAGGGCAGTGTCCTACCCCGAGTACACCCTGGAGGAAGTGGGACAGAGGGTGCAGTGCAATGTCTCTTTTGGCCTGATCTGCAAGAAAGAAGACAACGTGAATTTAATTCCTCCCAAGTGCTACAACTATGAGATTCAAGTGCTTTGTTGCAGTAATACCTGTCCACCTACAACAACCCCCTACCCTCCCTCTACAACAATCACCCCTCCACCTCCTACAACAACCCCCTACACCCCCTCCACAACAATCACACCTCCACCTCCCTCTACAACAACCCCCCACACCCCCTCTACAACAATCACTCCTCCACCTCCTACAACAACCCCTTACACTCCCTCTACAACAATCACCCCTCCACCTCCTACAACAACCCCCTCCACCCCCTCTACAACAATCACCCCTCCACCTCCTACAACAACCCCCCACACCCCCTCTACAACAACCCCCTACACCCCCTCTACAACAATCACCACCCCTCCACCTCCTACAACAACCCCCTACACCCCCTCTACAACAATCACCCCTCCACCTCCCTCTACAACAACCCCCCACACGCCCTCTACAACAATCACCCCTCCACCTCCTACAACAACCCCCTACACCCCCTCTACAACAATCACCCCTCCACCTCCTACAACAACCCCCTACACCCCCTCTACAACAATCACCCCTCCACCTCCTACAACAACCCCCTACACCCCCTCTACAACAATCACTCCTCCACCTCCTACAACAACCCCCCACACTCCCTCTACAACAATCACCCCTCCACCTCCTACAACAACCCCCTACACCCCCTCTACAACAATCACTCCTCCACCTCCTACAACAACCCCCCACACCCCCTCTACAACAATCACCCCTCCACCTCCTACAACAACCCCCTACACCCCCTCTACAACAATCACCCCTCCACCTCCTACAACAACCCCCTACAGCACCTCTACAACAATCACCCCTCCACCTCCTACAACAACTACCCACACTCCCTCTACAACAATCACCCCTCCACCTCCTACAACAACCCCCTACACCCCCTCTACAACAATCACCCCTCCACCTCCTACAACAACCCCCCACACTCCCTCTACAACAATCACCCCTCCACCTCCTACAACAACCCCCTATACCCCCTCTACAACAATCACCCCTCCACCTCCTACAACAACAACCCCCCACACTCCTTCTACAACAATCACCCCTCCACCTCCTACAACAACCCCCTACACCCCCTCTACAACAATCACCCCTCCACCTCCTACAACAACCCCCTACACCCCCTCTACAACAATCACCCCTCCACCTCCTACAACAACCCCCCATACCCCCTCTACAACAACCCCCTACACCCCCTCTACAACAATCACCACCCCTCCACCTCCTACAACAACCCCCTACACCCCCTCTACAACAATCACCCCTCCACCTCCCTCTACAACAACCCCCCACACGCCCTCTACAACAATCACCCCTCCACCTCCTACAACAACCCCCTACACCCCCTCTACAACAATCACCCCTCCACCTCCTACAACAACCCCCCACACTCCCTCTACAACAATCACCCCTCCACCTCCTACAACAACCCCCTACACCCCCTCTACAACAATCACCCCTCCACCTCCTACAACAACCCCCTACACCCCCTCTACAACAATCACTCCTCCACCTCCTACAACAACCCCCCACACTCCCTCTACAACAATCACCCCTCCACCTCCTACAACAACCCCCTACACCCCCTCTACAACAATCACCCCTCCACCTCCCTCTACAACAACCCCCCAAACGCCCTCTACAACAATCACCCCTCCACCTCCTACAACAACCCCCTACACCCCCTCTACAACAATCACCCCTCCACCTCCTACAACAACCCCCTACACCCCCTCTACAACAATCACCCCTCCACCTCCTACAACAACCCCCTACACCCCCTCTACAACAATCACTCCTCCACCTCCTACAACAACCCCCCACACTCCCTCTACAACAATCACCCCTCCACCTCCTACAACAACCCCCTACACCCCCTCTACAACAATCACCCCTCCACCTCCTACAACAACCCCCCACACTCCCTCTACAACAATCACTCCTCCACCTCCTACAACAACCCCCCACACTCCCTCTACAACAATCACCCCTCCACCTCCTACAACAACCCCCTACACCCCCTCTACAACAATCACCCCTCCACCTCCCTCTACAACAACCCCCCAAACGCCCTCTACAACAATCACCCCTCCACCTACTACAACAACCCCCTACACCCCCTCTACAACAATCATCCCTCCACCTCCTACAACAACCCCCTACACCCCCTCTACAACAATCACCCCTCCTCCTCCTACAACAACCCCCTACACCCCCTCTACAACAATCACTCCTCCACCTCCTACAACAACCCCCCACACTCCTTCTACAACAATCACCCCTCCACCTCCTACAACAACCCCCTACACCCCCTCTACAACAATCACTCCTCCACCTCCTACAACAACCCCCCACACCCCCTCTACAACAATCACCCCTCCACCTCCTACAACAACCCCCTACACCCCCTCTACAACAATCACCCCTCCACCTCCTACAACAACCCCCTACACCCCCTCTACAACAATCACCCCTCCACCTCCTACAACAACCCCCCACACTCCCTCTACAACAATCACCCCTCCACCTCCTACAACAACTCCCTACACCCCCTCTACAACAATCACCCCTCCACCTCCTACAACCCCCCACACTCCCTCTACAACAATCACCCCTCCACCTCCTACAACAACCCCCTACACCCCCTCTACAACAATCACCCCTCCACCTCCTACAACAACCCCCCACACTCCTTCTACAACAATCACCCCTCCACCTCCTACAACAACCCCCTACACCACCTCTACAACAATCACCCCTCCACCTCCTACAACAACCCCCTACACCCCCTCTACAACAATCACCCCTCCACCTCCTACAACAACCCCCCACACTCCTTCTACAACAATCACCCCTCCACCTCCTACAACAACCCCCTACACCCCCTCTACAACAATCACCCCTCCACCTCCTACAACAACCCCCTACACCCCCTCTACAACAATCACCCCTCCACCTCCTACAACAACCCCCTACACCCCCTCTACAACAATCACCACTCCACCTCCTACAACAACCCCCTACACCCCCTCTACAACAATCACCCCTCCACCTCCTACAACAACCCCCTACACCCCCTCTACAACAATCACCCCTCCACCTCCTACAACAACCCCCCACACCCCCTCTACAACAACCCCCTACACCCCCTCTACAACAATCACCACCCCTCCACCTCCTACAACAACCCCCTACACCCCCTCTACAACAATCACCACCCCTCCACCTCCTACAACAACCCCCTACACCCCCTCTACAACAATCACCCCTCCACCTCCCTCTACAACAACCCCCCACACGCCCTCTACAACAATCACCCCTCCACCTCCTACAACAACCCCCTACACCCCCTCTACAACAATCACCCCTCCACCTCCTACAACAACCCCCTACACGCCCTCTACAACAATCACCCCTCCACCTCCTACAACAACCCCCTACACCCCCTCTACAACAATCACCCCTCCACCTCCTACAACAACCCCCTACACGCCCTCTACAACAATCACCCCTCCACCTCCTACAACAACCCCCTACACCACCTCTACAACAATCACTCCTCCACCTCCTACAACAACCCCCCACACTCCCTCTACAACAATCACCCCTCCACCTCCTACAACAACCCCCTACACCCCCTCTACAACAATCACTCCTCCACCTCCTACAACAACCCCCCACACCCCCTCTACAACAATCACCCCTCCACCTCCTACAACAACCCCCTACACCCCCTCTACAACAATCACCCCTCCACCTCCTACAACAACCCCCTACACCACCTCTACAACAATCACCACTCCACCTCCTACAACAACTACCCACACTCCCTCTACAACAATCACCCCTCCACCTCCTACAACAACTCCCTACACCCCCTCTACAACAATCACCCCTCCACCTCCTACAACAACCCCCCACACTCCCTCTACAACAATCACCCCTCCACCTCCTACAACAACCCCCTACACCCCCTCTACAACAATCACCCCTCCACCTCCTACAACAACCCCCCACACTCCTTCTACAACAATCACCCCTCCACCTCCTACAACAACCCCCTACACCCCCTCTACAACAATCACCCCTCCACCTCCTACAACAACCCCCTACACCCCCTCTACAACAATCACCCCTCCACCTCCTACAACAACCCCCTACACCACCTCTACAACAATCACCACTCCACCTCCTACAACAACTACCCACACTCCCTCTACAACAATCACCCCTCCACCTCCTACAACAACTCCCTACACCCCCTCTACAACAATACACCCCCTCTACAACAATCACCCCTCCACCTCCTACAACAACCCCCCACACTCCCTCTACAACAATCACCCCTCCACCTCCTACAACAACCCCCTACACCCCCTCTACAACAATCACCCCTCCACCTCCTACCACAACCCCCCACACTCCTTCTACAACAATCACCCCTCCACCTCCTCCACCCCCTACACCCCCTCTACAACATTCACCCCTCCACCTCCTACAACAACCCCCTACACCCCCTCTACAACAATCACCCCTCCACCTCCTACAACAACCCCATACACTCCCTCTACAACAATCACCACCCCACCTCCCTCTACAACAACCCCCCACACGCCCTCTACAACAATCACCCCTCCACCTCCTACAACAACCCCCTACACCCCCTCTACAACAATCACCCCTCCACCTCCTACAACAACCCCCTACACGCCCTCTACAACAATCACTCCTCCACCTCCTACAACAACCCCCTACACCCCCTCTACAACAATCACCCCTCCACCTCCTACAACAACCCCCTACACCCCTCTACAACAATCACCCCTCCACCTCCTACAACAACCCCCTACACCACCTCTACAACAATCACCCTCCACCTCCTACAACACACCCCCCACACTCCCTCTACAACAATCACCCCTCCACCTCCTACAACAACCCCCTACACCCCCTCTACAACAATCACTCCCTCCACCTCCTACAACAACCCCCCACACCCCCTCTACAACATCCCTCCCCCCAACAACCCCCTACACCCCCTCTACAACAATCACCCCTCCACCTCCTACAACAACCCCCTACACCACCTCTACAACAATCACCACTCCACCTCCTACAACAACACCCACACTCCCTCTACACTCCACCTCCTACAACAACTCCCCTACACCCCCTCTACAACAATCACCCCTCCACCTCCTACAACAACCCCCCACACTCCCCTCTACAACAATCACCCCTCCACCTCCTACAACAACCCCCTACACCCCCTCTACAACAATCACCCCTCCACCTCCTACAACAACCCCCCACACTCCCTTCTACAACAATCACCCCTCCACCTCCTACAACAACCCCCTACACCCCCTCTACAACAATCACCCCTCCACCTCCTACAACAACCCCCTACACCCCCTCTACAACAATCACCCCTCCACCTCCTACAACAACCCCATACACTCCCTCTACAACAATCCACACCCCACCTCCCTCTACAACAACCCCCCACACCCCCTCTACAACAATCACCCCCTCCACCTCCTACAACAACCCCCTACACCCCCTCTACAACAATCACCCCTCCACCTCCTACAACAACCCCCCACACTCCTTCTACAACAATCACCCCTCCACCTCCTACAACAACTCCCCACACCTCCTCTACAACAATCACACCTCCACCTCCTACAACAACCCCCTACACCCCCTCTACAACAATCACCCCTCCACCTCCGTCTACAACAACCCCCTACACCCCCTCTACAACAATCACCCCTCCACCTCCTACAACAACCCCCTACACCCCCTCTACAACAATCACCCCTCCACCTCCCTCTACAACAACCCCCCACACCTCCTCTACAACAATCACACCTCCACCTCCTACAACAACCCCCTACACCCCCTCTACAACAATCACCACCCCTCCACCTCCTACAACAACCCCCTACACCCCCTCTACAACAATCACCCCTCCACCTCCTACAACAACCCCCTACACCCCCTCTACAACAATCACCCCTCCACCTCCTACAACAACCCCCACACCCCCTCTACAACAATCACCCCTCCACCTCCTACAACAACCCCCTACACCCCCTCTACAACAATCACCCCTCCACCTCCTACAACAACCCCCCACACTCCCTCTACAACAATCACCCCCTCCACCTCCTACAACAACCCCCTACACCCCCTCTACAACAATCACCCCTCCACCTCCTACAACAACCCCCCACACTCCTTCTACAACAATCACCCCTCCACCTCCTACAACAACCCCCCACACCTCCTCTACAACAATCACACCTCCACCTCCTACAACAACCCCCTACACCCCCTCTACAACAATCACCCCTCCACCTCCGTCTACAACAACCCCCTACACCCCCTCTACAACAATCACCCCTCCACCTCCTACAACAACCCCCTACACCCCCTCTACAACAATCACCCCTCCACCTCCCTCTACAACAACCCCCCACACCTCCTCTACAACAATCACACCTCCACCACCTACAACAACCCCCTACACCCCCTCTACAACAATCACCCCTCCACCTCCGTCTACAACAACCCCCTACACCCCCTCTACAACAATCACCCCTCCACCTCCTTCAACAACCCCCTACACCCCCTCTACAACAATCACCACCCCTCCACCTCCTACAACAACCCCCTACACCCCCTCTACAACAATCACCACCCCTCCACCTCCTACAACAACCCCCTACACCCCCTCTACAACAATCACTCCTCCACCTCCTACAACAACCCCTTACACCCCCTCTACAACAATCACCCCTCCACCTCCTACAACAACCCCCTACACCCCCTCTACAACAATCACCCCTCCACCTCCCTCTACAACAACCCCCCACACCCCCTCTACAACAATCACCACCCCACCTCCCTCTACAACAACCCCCCACACCCCCCCTACAACAACCCCCTACACCCCCTCTACAACAATCACCACCCCTCCACCTCCTACAACAACCCCCTACTACCCCTTTACAACAATCACCCCTCCACCTCCTACAACAACCCCCCACACTCCCTCTACAACAATCACCCCTCCACCTCCTACAACAACCCCCTACACCCCCTCTACAACAATCACTCCTCCACCTCCTACAACAACCCCTACACCCCCTCTACAACAATCACCCCTCCACCTCCTACAACAACCCCCCACACTCCCTCTACAACAATCACCCCTCCACCTCCGTCTACAACAACCCCCTACACCCCCTCTACAACAATCACCCCTCCACCTCCGTCTACAACAACCCCCTACACCCCCTCTACAACAATCACCACCCCTCCACCTCCTACAACAACCCCCCACACTCCTTCTACAACAATCACCCCTTCCACCTCCTACAACAACCCCCCACACCTCCTCTACAACAATCACACCTCCACCTCCTACAACAACCCCCTACACCCCCTCTACAACAATCACCCCTCCACCTCCGTCTACAACAACCCCCTACACCCCCTCTACAACAATCACCCCTCCACCTCCTTCAACAACCCCCTACACCCCCTCTACAACAATCACCCCTCCACCTCCTACAACAACCCCCTACACCCCCTCTACAACAATCACCCCTCCACCTCCGTCTACAACAACCCCCTACACCCCCTCTACAACAATCACCCCTCCACCTCCTTCAACAACCCCCTACACCCCCTCTACAACAATCACCACCCCTCCACCTCCTACAACAACCCCCTACACCCCCTCTACAACAATCACCACCCCTCCCCCCACCAACCCCCCCAACCACACACCCCCCCACACCCACCATACACCCCCCACCCCAAACCACACCCCCCACAACAATAACCAATCACCCCTCCACCTCCTACAACAACCCCCTACACCCCCTCTACAACAATCACCCCTCCACCTCCCTCTACAACAACCCCCCACACCCCCTCTACAACAATCACCACCCCACCTCCCTCTACAACAACCCCCCCACACCCCCCCTACAACAACCCCCTACACCCCCTCTACAATAATCACCACCCCTCCACCTCCTACAACAACCCTCCACACTCCCTCTACAACAACCACCCCTCCACCTCCTACAACAACCCCCCACACCCCCTCTACAACAATCACCCCTCCACCTCCTACAACAACCCCCTACACCCCCTCTACAACAATCACCCCTCCACCTCCTCCAACAACCACCCACACTCCCTCTACAACAATCACCCCTCCACCTCCTACAACAACCCCCTACACCCCCTCTACAACAATCACCTCTCCACCTCCCTCTACAACAACCCCCCACACCCCTTCTACAACAATCACCCTTCCACCTCCTACAACAACCCCCCACACCCCCTCTACAACAATCACCCCTCCACCTCCTACAACAACCCCATACACTCCCTCTACAACAATCACCCCTCCACCTCCTACAACAACCCCCAACACCCCCTCTACAACAATCACCCCTCCACCTCCTACAACAACCCCCTACACCACCTCTACAACAATCACCCCTCCACCTCCTACAACAACCCCATACACTCCCTCTACAACAATCACCCCTCCACCTCCTACAACAACTCCCTACACCCCCTCTACAACAATCACTCCTCCACCTCCCTCTACAACAACCCCCCACACCCCCTCTACAACAATCACCCCTCCACCTCCTACAACAACCCCCCACACCCCCTCTACAACAACTCCCTACACCCCCTCTACAACAATCACCCCTCCACCTCCCTCTACAACAACCCCCCACACCTCCTCTACAACAATCACACCTCCACCTCCTACAACAACCCCCTACACCCCCTCTACAACAATCACCCCTCCACCTCCGTCTACAACAACCCCCTACACCCCCTCTACAACAATCACCACCCTACCCCTATCTACAACAACCCCCTACACCCCCTCTACAACAATCACCCCTCCACCTCCTACAACAACCCCCTACACCCCCTCTACAACAATCACCCCTCCACCTCCCTCTACAACAACCCCCTACACCCCGTCTACAACAATCACACCTCCACCTCCTTCAACAACCCCCTACACCCCCTCTACAACAATCACCACCCCTCCACCTCCTACAACAACCCCCTACACCCCCTCTACAACAATCACCACCCCTCCACCTCCTACAACAACCCCCTACACTCCCTCTACAACAATCACCCCTCCACCTCCTACAACAACCCCGTACACCCCCTCTACAACAATCACCCCTCCACCTCCTACAACTCCCTACACCCCCTCTACAACAATCACACCTCCAACTCCTACAACCCCCTACACCCCCTCTACAACAATCACCCCTCCACCTCCTACAACTCCCTACACTCCCTCTACAACAATAACCCCTCCACCTCCTACAACAACCCCATACACTCCCTCTACAACAATCACCCCTCCACCTCCTACAACAACCCCCTACACCCCCTCTACAACAATCACCCCTCCACCTCCTACAACAACCCCCCACATTCCCTCTACAACAATCACCCCTCCACCTCCTACAACAACCCCCTACACCCCCTCTACAAAAATACCCCCTTATACAACTTCTACGACAACTCCCTCTCCACCACCATTCTCCTATACTCCGTCTACTACCAAAACATCAACCCCGTATCTCTCTTCTACATCAGTAACCTCTGCTTCTCTGTCTACATCACGTAAGTCTGATTCTCCTTTATCTTATTTGTTTATATAAAACAAACAGTATTTAAGTTTAATTTTGCTGTGACTTAGTTTAGAGTCATCAAGCCATTTTAAGATCTTGATAGTAACCAGTACTGGCTGAAAATATTCTCCGGATCACTTTTTAAATATTTAATTTATGGGCACCTATGGGCTCTTTACTTATAATTAGAAGGTCTTGAGTTTAAATCCTCTTATTTTGTTATTTTACCCTTAATATTCTCAAAAGTAAATATGGTTAGGGTCTAGTGTGCTATTTCTGACATTATTTAATTTCTCCACAGATTCCACCACATTTTCAGTAATTACTGGTACTCGTCGTCAATCAACACATGGACAGAATAAAATAACAACAACACAAAAACCACCATGCCCTTGCATTTTGAATGGAACTCATTTTAATCCTGGTGAGTTAGACTTTTTACACACTTATGGAGAGTTTATTATTTATTATACACACATATAATTCATATTTATTTCCCCTTTTTTGTAATCATTTTTTGGTAACAAAATAACAACATAAAATAGAAAAACAGCCTCCTTTTCTATTATATCCTTTCCCTTCACCTCTCTTGGGTGGTAATCACCTCTGCTCCCAAACCGTCCCACAGAGAAGCCCCGATTAACTGAATCAACAAGTTGAGCATGGTGATGAACTCACTGGAGCTTAGATCTTGTCGGCTGTATCTATTGTCGAGAGGTAAAATGGAAATTGTTCCAAACAGCATCAGAAGAAATGCTTTCCTTTATACAAGGTACATATCTTTATCAAATGTCATGATCTCAGCAAAAGAAAGTAGAGCCAGGACACCAGTTTCAAAGATTAGAGATGTGATTATTCTAGAATAAAAAAAGTACTCTGGACAAAAAAATTATGTGAAGTCACTTAATAAGGCATTGGGCCACCACATGTGGCCACTGCAGTCTGTATGTGCCTATACCCTAGAGTCCACCCATGTCTGTAGTTCTGTACCACTCTTCCATGAGAAAGTCAATCAACCATACAGTACCTGATTGGTGATTGAAGTGGAAAAAACACTCCTGGTCATAGTTCCTGAAGACCCCATAAAAACCCAGCTGGGTTCAGATGTGGTAACTGAGAATGTCATGACATACAGTATGGATGACATACAGTATGGATGATGAGATGAGTGTCATCTCATCAAATTGTTGTGCGACCACACATGCTCTGTGCATGGAGGCGTAGTAATCATCCTGGAGATCACCCCTCCCTGCAGGAAAGAATTGCTTCAGGATGGGGTGAAGACCATTAAGTAGCAATTAGCTTTGTCCTTATCTTCTAAGGGAATGAGTGCATACAAACCATGCCAAGAAAATTGCACTTTAGAACCTTGCTGAGCCACCAGAAGCCCTCACTGCTGTTGTAGTCTTCTTTAGGTTGGCCACAAACCTTTTTGTCTGTCAAGAATAAGATGAAGGATGAATAACCTGACCCCATTGCATTTATCCCCTGTTCAACAGTCTCTTGCCAGTAGTCTTTGCACCACTGGACTCTCAAACATTGACACTTGTGAGGAGCAGTTTGTGCCCTGATATCCAACTGTGGATATGATGCTCTCCAGACTATTCGGTGGAGGGTTTTTGATAAAACTAACTGTGGACTGTGCACAAGTTGAAATTTGCAGTCAATTGCAAATTGATGCTCACCTGTTTATCTTGCACTTCAAAACCCCCACTGCTGTCTTTCCTGATGATGTCTTCCCTCTGAGTTCCATGCCAACATCACTTTAGACATCATTTCTTGTGAAACATTAGCATTTTGAGCTGTTATGATGACTGGAAGCCATGCCAAATGCACCCCAACAAGCACCCTTCACTATCACTGCTAACCATTATTCTAGGCAAAGAGGCCTATCCAGCATTAATATACATGACTCAAGGCATACTGGGATGTCATTTCTTTCATTAGTGCATGAGTCACACTTGTGTGGAAACTCTTGTTTTCCACATACTTGGTGTGCCTCATTTACGGAGAAGTTTCTAGTTCTTCCAAGAGTACCTCTACTTCTGTTGAGTTTGGTAGCAATACAGAACAATACAGAACAAGCAATAAAGTGAAAGGCAATAGTTTTGTTTGAAGTAATTATCAGTAATGATCTTCTTTCTAAATTCTGAGAAGACTGACCTCACTATTTACAAAAATCATTTGTGTTCAATATTGTGAATCCTTTCACATCTGACATGGAAATTGTAGATGTGAATTGTAGATTTATTCTTAAAATAAATTAATTAATTTTTGTTTTTCATTTATTTTTCTGCAGGAATGAATATAAGTGTTGTTAGAAATACAAATGGATTCTGCAATTACACTGTCTGTTCTGTTGCTTGTAAGATTGAGACAAAACAAGAGCCATGTCCTTTTGACTGCCCAACATGGAATAAAACAGTGAGTAAATTCTGCTAATGGTTTGGTTGATGTTCAACCAAACATTGTTGAGACCTTCAAGTAACATTCTCATAGGTTCAACAACCATTTTACACAGAGTAATTTCAGATTCATTAAGAAGTATTCATATAATAATTATAATTTCTTATTCAGGAATAGAATACTGTATATTGGTATGCACTAGTGAAGGTACTTATTACAGGAAACATAAATTTATCAACAACAACTAGTTGCCTGTCTGCTAGTTGGTTTCTTTGAGTAAACATGTATTAAAAACTAAATAACGTGTTAGAGTTAATTGGAAACCAACATCACTTGGATACAAGAGAGTATAATATGGTACTGAACACTTTGTTTTTGTAAATGATTTGTGTTGAAATTAAAAAGTATTTCATAAACAGTATTATTTCTTGTAATCATGAATGGAAAGATCAAGAAAAAATGAGAGTAATTGTGATACTTTAAGAAGGTCCATATTTCCATATTTATTTTTAGTTAATTCTGCTTTACTAATTATGTTACAACAACCTGTGGCACAGTGACTATACTATAGGTAGAAATACATTCCCCATAGCAATTTTGGTAATGTGGTCCAGAGAAGAATCTGTATTATGTCTGAACCTATAGCCTTCTCACACCATCAAAATGATATTAACCTTAGAACGAGCAAAGAAAAGCAATAAAATGATTGCCTCCTCTCACTGGCCCATGTTCTCATGTAGTTATACTGTATATAGAAAAATGACATGGGTCAATAAAGAAGTGGAACAGTTATCTCTATGCTGAAAATGAGAAGAAAGGAACATTTGTGCCAATACCTTTCAGCACAGCAGATACCTTAGAGGTAATTTAATCTTACAAATGAAATCCTAGACAAAGCTTTATTTATAATGCAATCCTATTACAGTAACATGTACAGTAGCTGATGTTGTCTGGCACTATTCTTTCTGTACATCAGATGAACAGGTGGCTATAAAGTTCACGCCTGATGACTTGCTCAAAAAGTAACAGTCCTCAGCAAATGGTTTCCATGCCTGTTTCAGGTATTTGCTGAATTCATCATCTTGAGCCCCTCAAACAAAACCCAAAGGTAAACTAGATAAGCGTACATGATTTCATTGTAATACATGTTTTCTATTAAATACAGTTAAATGAGGTCTTCTGGCTCAGTAATTGCAAGAAGGTTATATGCATTGGGAATGATACAATACAGCCAGTCCCCTATGAATGCCCACCCACCACAAAGATCTCCTGTTCTAACGGAAGAACCCCAGTGTTGGTTTCCGATGAGAACACGTGCTGCCAGCATTATGAATGTGACTGTGAGTATTCTTTTACACTTCTGCACAAAGAGACTGGACTAGACTGTATGTAAAATCTCTGTATTTAACAATCTAGGTTAAAAGTTATAATTGAAATTTTAAGGTTTTATTTCTGCTACAAGTAAATCCTCATTAATTGCAATTGAAAAAACAAACATCTTATCCTAGGTAATGTAATGTATTTAGCAAGATGTTGTAACTAATTGCAGTGTTGCACCTTCACACAGACCGCTACAGATTGGTGCCAAAGTAAAACAAGATCATAAAGTCAAACTGGTTTTGTGTTTGCAGGCTTCTGTACTGGCTGGGGAGACCCCCATTATGTCACCTTCGATGGACTTTATTACAGCTTCCAGGGCAACTGCACTTATGTTTTGGTGCAAGAAATCATACCTAAATATGATCAATTTAAGATTTATATCGACAATGTCCAGTGCAACCTGCGAGATAATGTGTCTTGCCCGCGTTCGATCATGGTTTCTTATGGCACACAAAAAATCACCTTGATTAATAAAGATGTCACAGGCAAAGTCAAACTGCAGGTCAGTATGTATTGCAAGAATGTCAAATAATTTCTGCTGTATACATTTCTGCATTCATTAACTTCTCATAACCGTATGAAACAGTTTTCTAAGTACATATCCTACATTGATGTGACTTGTCTTTAATTTTGATCATCTTCATAGATTAATTTCCTGAGAAGCCAGATTAAACATCTTCAACTATTAAGCTTCTCCTCACAACATTGAGAAAAACATTATTTTTCTCTAAGTCATTCAGCACCAAAGCTTATCATGTGTACATTCAGTAATCTGTATTACAAAATAAAACTAAATGTATAAATGAATACAATATATTTTATTAGAGTTTATTTAATCTAATTTCTGTGTTTTCACCATACTGTATCTAAGTAATCTTACCATGCTGCCCAAAAAAGTCTTTAATTGGGCACAGATCCTAAGTGAGTCATATCAAAAGCCACATGTGGCTACTGTATATCTTCACCAAAGGCAAGAAAATGTACTTATTAGTTTTATGTATCATCTGAAACTTGAAATCAAAGATTTTTAAGCATGTCAAAAAGAATACGCTATTACAACTTGATCCGTTCAGCAGTATTGTTCCCGCTTTATTGCTTCTGTAACTTTTCCCTTATTGTTTTCTGTTTGAAGGTGTTGGTAAATGACAATGTCATTTCATTGCCTTTCACTGGGAATGGCACAGAGGTCTACAGTGCTGGCATTAACGTGGTGCTGCAGATACCAGAGATTAATGCTGTGGTGACCTTCGGTGGAATTGCCTTCACTATCAATCTACCTTACAGGTTATTTGGCAATAACACACAGGGACAATGTGGTAAGGCCAATACATTTGTCCCGTATAAACATTATTTTACACGTCACCTGTCGGACACCTCAAAGTGGCTTGCATTGAAAATCCAAAGGAATAATAATAACCTACAAATGTGAAAGAATAATAAGGGAATGGAAAAGGTTTAAGCCATGACTTAATAACACATGAAATCATGCTTAGTAGAGGGAGAAGACCCCACAATTTTGGATCATAGGAACAATATGTCTGGTCCCTAAAAAATGCAATACAGTATGTACTGTGATCTTGTAAATCTGAGAAGAAAACAGAATGACAAGCAGATCTGTCAGGTACTCTGGAATTAGACCAGTCTTTAAACACAACAACACCATTCTCAACTCAATCTGATATTTCCAAGGTAACCAATATCAGGAATATAAAACTGGATTGATGTGATTACATAATTTAATTTTATCTAATATATATTGTGTATTAAATAATCTAACATTTTTTCAACTTCAGCTCCACCAATACACTACTTTTGCTGTGTTTTAAAAGAAATCACTAAAATATTCTCCTTAAAGATTCGAGGAATTGGATGTTGCAAGCTGTTCACTGTTATACACGCAGTCTTCCTCTAGAGTGTTAGAAGCTTTAGCTTCTGTGTGAAAAATGATTTGCCATGTAAGGTTGTATGTTTTGAAGAAAAACATCTCAGCAATAGAATTTGTGCCTTCTGGAATTAATTTGAGCACTGTGTGAATAATAATAGTGAAGAAGACCTATTTATACAGTAACTGGAAAAGACTGAGAGAAGGAAATATTTTCTCTCCTCAGGAACCTGCAATAACAACCAGGCGGATGACTGCATGCTTCCTGGAGGCCGGCTGGTCAAGGACTGTGCTGTGATGGGAGACCACTGGGTGACAAACAAGAGCAAGCCCTACTGCATCCCACCTGTAGTGCCCACCAGCAAACCTTCAAGCCCCACCAAACCCCCCTGCAAACCTGACTCTGTCTGCGACATCATTGGGTCCAAGTAAGATAATAAAACAGTCCAACAGAGACCCATTCATTGACACAGGGTGTCAGAATCTTTTTCCAAAAGATTGCAGACTCCTTCAGTTTCACCTGTGCTCTTAATTGAACTAATATCTCACAGCCCCCTACAAAGCCTGCAGAACTCTGCCCTTAGAAGACTTCAATTTACATACCCAAAGCTTATCATAATCTCAGTGAGTGATGAATTTAATCACTGATTTTGCACTCTGAACTGATTGTGCAACTGCACTGACTCCTGTTGCCCAGTGATGGACTGCCTGCATGTTGGTATCCGCAGGGTGTTTGCAGAGTGCCACAAGGTTCTCCCTCCAGAGCCTTTCTACCAGGGCTGTGTGTTTGACAGCTGCCACATGAAGAACAGCTCCATTGAGTGCTCCAGCGTGCAGACCTACGCCTCCATGTGCGCACAGCTGGGCGCCTGTGTGAGCTGGAGAGATGCCACGAAAGGGATATGCCGTAAGTGCCTCCATCTGAAGCTGGGAGAAATCTGGTATAGACTCACACGACATGTGGCCGGTCTGTTTCAATATCTTATAGAAAAGGATAGTGGGTTGTAAGGGATGTACATTCATGTATACTTAGCTCCTGAAGCTGTAGCTTGAGAAAACTGCGTCATTGTTTGGTTTGGGAATTGTAAGATCTCAGTCCACAAGTCCCTGCAACGAATTGTCAGTACAGCAGAAAACATCATTGGAGCCTCCCTTCCGTCCAGTCAGGACATCTACTGTACCCCACACGCTGCACACACCAAGCCTTCAGGATCGTGGACGATCCCTCCCACCCCTCCTGCAACCTCTTTGCCCTCCTACCATCTGGTAAAAGGTATTGCAGTACACAGCCCAGCTCCACCAGACTCTGTCATAGCTTTCTTCCACAGGCTGTCAGGCTCCTCAACACCCTGGTACCTACTGCACCTACTCCAAATCTGGAAACCCAGCTCTTTTTTGCCTAATGTCAGGCACACTGTCTGATGTATTTTTTGCACAATCCTGTAAAGTAAATTGCACTATGCAAATTGCACTTTATGTACCCTGTACCCTGTCAGAAATGTCTATGTCTATAGCATTGTCTTGTCAGTGTCTGTCTGTATTCGCCAGACCTGGAGAACGATATCTCGCTCCTCTGTATACTTGTATATGGCTGGACTGACAAATAAACTTGAACTTGAACAGTTTCATATTGGTAAACTGGAAACATAACAAGTTTATTAAAAGGTATCCCAGAAAAATATTCATTGATCACTTAGCCAAACAAAGCCAAGGGAAAAATTAACCAAATGCCAAAAGGATTGCTGTAGAAAGTAAAACTTTCCTAACACTATACAATGCTTTGCAAAAGTTTTTATTCCTGCAAACAATGGCAAACTTTGCACCATCCCAGTGTTCAAGGTTAGTAGATGTATCCAAAAAGGCTGGCAGCTGTAATTACTGCCAAAGGTGTTTCCATCAACTAGTGACTCAAAGGAGTGAATGCTAATGCAGTCAGCATGTTTTAATTTTGATTTTTCTTTGTAGTTCTTGCTAACATTTAACTTCTTTTACTCATTAAAGTGTTTATATCAAGCATTCAAGTTTTTTAAAAAATATATTCACTCTAAAAAAGTGTATTCATCATTTGTAATTAATCAGAATGCAAAACGGAAGGGGAAGAATACTATTTCAAGGCACTGTAGACTGCACAATACCATAAAGTTTACTCCTCCTGACACACCAAGGCACTATCGATACTATTTTTGCCGGGTGTTTTATTTTACATAAATGGCATCACACGTTTTCTGTTTTACAGCCCCTACTTGCCCGCCCAACTTGGTCTACAAGTCATGTCATCGTGCAAAGCAGCTCACTTGTGATGACAAGTAAGTTATTAGGCAGATGAAGAAAGAAGAATGTACTTTCCAGTCAGGTTATGAACATCTATGTCTGGTGTGTGTTTCAAGTCAGTGAACCAAGTGCAAACTGCAAGTGTTATTGAAGGAAAAAGTGTAAAGATTTCTTCTACTCAGTTATATTTTTTTTTATTCTGGAGAACTTCACAGAAGCTTCAAATACCAGTAACAAACACAATCCAGTTCACACCGTTGAAAAGGTAAAAGAGGGAGGAATAGGTTAAAATAGTTGGACAACAGCATTAATATTCTCTTTTTTAATTTGGATTTTATTTTTTTTTCTCAGCCCATACGAAGACCAGGATATCATCCCACTGATAACAGAAGGCTGCTTTTGTCCTGATGGGACTACAATGTACAATAAGCAGACTCAAATCTGTGTAAAAGAATGTGGTGTGTATATTTATTTTCCATTTTGTCTGGAGAGATGCTGTTTGTTTTGGAGCAAATTGAGGAGGGTTAGTTAGACTGCTAGTATAGTCTCCCTTAATTAACTGGTACTGTATGAGTCAAGGTCGCAGACAGGAAAAAACAGTGAAAAAGGCTGCCCTTATCTGAACCTGAATGTGGAATTCTTTGACTTCTATTCTACTAAAGGGTTATTGATAGAAAGCATGTTCAAACACAAGGCATCTTATCACCACTCGGCAAACAATGTTGGCCAGACAGAGGTGAGAGACTGTACAGATGCTTGGGAACATCTGGAGGATGACCGTGTATGGACAGATGCTTGGGAACATCTGGAGGATGACCATGTATGGACAGATTTCAACTCCCTCCTCCGGGAGGGAGTTGAAATTGCATTTCCCTTGCATTTTGGATGTTACCGAGGTCACAGCAGCAGTTACATTCGTAGTTGTAAGACAACAGGTGTGGATGACATTCACCTGAAGATGTTAAAAAGTTCTGAGAAAAAGGGGTTGATGGTTAATACATTTTAATGTTGAGTGAAGGTACAGGGCCTCTGGATTGGCAAACTGGGGTGCAGGAAAAAGGATGTGTTCCAACTATAAGGGGATCACATGTCCCAGCCTCTCTGGAAAAGCTTATGCCAGAGTGTTGGAGGGGAGATTCCATCCTTCAGCTGAATCACAAAATGTTAAGGAAAAATGCAGAACCTGTCCCAGCTTTTTGCTCCCTTGAAGATATGTGAATGTTTATTGGGGTTGATAATCCAGTTTACCTCTGTTTTGTAGACCTAGAGAAAGAAAATGCCCTGTAGGACCTGTCTCACCATAAGAACAGACAAGACACTGTGTTCTTTACCTACTGTTTTTATAGAGAGACCTAATAAAAAACAGCTGTATTAGGTTCCTTTCTTATGTGAATGCCTGCACTTATTTCCTTTTAAACTGCCCTCTTAAACTTAAACTGATCTTAAACTGCCCTCTAGCTCAGAGACACAGACATTTCAGAGTTACAGCAATTCTAAAGCATCCAAAGGCAAGTGTATTCTCAGTTCCTCTGCCTCTCACTCTGTCAGGCACTTTATGTTCATGATCCTATAGCTTGGTATAAAAATATATTCATTTGATATGTTTGTATCAGATTATTTGTACATAGCTGATTACTAAGAAATGGGGTTCCACAACTGCTGGTCCCGAGCCTGTGTAGCAGCAGAAGCATTATTAGAGTCCATTACAATTTGACCTGGTCTATCAGCTATACCACCAGACATCTCAACGTAGCAGCCTCTCCACTACAGTCAATAAGGGTCTATTTAGAGCTCAGATTCAGTTTGTAATATCTAGCCAAGACACTGCTGTATCTGCACCTCCACAGTATCCTACTGACCTGGCTCACATTCGCTCTTTGTTTCCACAGGTTGCATGGATCCAAATCGTAAAGCTCGACAGGTGAGGTGCTGTTCTTACACATCAACATACTGTATGCTACACTTACCAGGGGACAACGTGAGCCTTCCCTGACCTTGCTGATATAAGACAGGTGTGGCTGGGAGGCTCTAGTACGAGGTCTGTCTGTGATTCTTCTATTTCTGCCCTAGTTCGGGGAGACATTTGAGTACAACTGCCAGAACTGTATCTGTGACGTCAACATGAAAGGAGTGAGGTGTGAGCCAAAGAAATGTCCAGTGAAGCCCAAACCTGTCTGCAGTGCGCCAGGCTTTGTCATCACCAGTGAGACCAGCTCCACGGACGCCTGCTGCAATGAGCTTGTCTGCAGTAAGTTCATTTCATGACCAAAAGAGTAGTCTGCACCGACACTCAACCATCACTTGGCCTCTGTCACAGAAGAAAGGAGGAACCTGCTCTTCCAATCATCCGCCATGTGGCTGCTTCAACCACACATTAAAAATACATCTTGGCTATGTCACATTTTCAGCTCAAGATGTTTGTCTAAATGCATGTATTCTTGGGAACACGTTATCACTGCCTCAGTTGTTTGTGTTGGTGAAGTGGCGGACAGTCTTGCATTGCCTCTTGCTGTTTCTCTTCAGGATGTAATGCCAGCACCTGCCCACCCACTCAGACAAACTGCCCAGTGGGATTCAAGCCTGTTGTCGTTATCCCTGATGGAAAATGCTGCCCAGAATATAAATGCGGTAAAGGCATTGTTTAATTAATTCATTCTGCAAGCACAGAGCATAAAGGAATGACACTTGGTCAGTTTCCACAATGTGTAAAACATTGTTTTGTGAACCACACATAATGCCTGAAATTGTGTGGTCCCTGCTTTATTGTACTTATAAGTCATCTGACAATAGCCAATGAAACAGCAATTTAAAGAAATACTGTATATAGAAATTTTCCTTAATTTAACACAAAACACAAAGAGCTAGAAGAGGAGCTGTATTGTAGGATTTAGTACCTGGTATGTTTGGAAACCATTGGTTTTCCTTTAACAAACAGTATATGCCGATAACAGATCTCAGCATGAATAACACATTAGTAAAATCTGCTGTCAAGTCTTGGTATAAACAGCAGAACAGTTTCGTGATGTCATAACTGGAAACAGTTTGATGTCAATAACAGAAACCAGTTTTTACAGGGGAATGGAGTCAGATATGATGTGATCTTTAAAAACTAAGATTAGTGCTCTGATGGGATCATTTGGTATATAAGAAAATATCAAGCATCAATGATTTTTCTTATGTTTCTTAATGTTTTTGTTTTTTAGAGAAAAAGGGGGTTTGTGTTTACAGCAACACAGAATATCAGGTAACCAGTTAGAGGATTTATTATTGTATTTATATTCATGTATTTGTGAACGTGCAGTATTCTACAGAGTATTCTCTGTTCTTCCCAGCCCGGATCCAGTGTTCCAGTGGATAAATGCCAGCTGTGCTCCTGCACCAAGGATATAAATCTCACAACCCAGCTCAACATTATCAGCTGTGTACCCGTGCCCTGTACTAAGACCTGTCAAGAGGTAAGGCTTTCAGCCAATGCACAGTGCCTTGTATCTCAAGATATTTAATTACAAAGACTGATAATATCACTATGGATATGTTTTCCAGGGTTTCCAATATGTCCAGTCTACCACGGACTGCTGTGGAAAGTGTGTGCAGACTCACTGTGTCATCAAAGTGGATGGCACCATCCACATACTCCAGGTCTGCTGAGTTATTTATTGTATATATATATATTATTTGTGGAAAAAACATATTCAAACACCATAAAATAGGATGCAAAAATGAAAATATCTCTTCATTTCTCACACTACATGAACTTCTTTTTCACTTTTCTACCTAAGGACTCCTGAAACATGGTCGAACAGCTACAATGTAACCCCTGTGTAATAAGGCTTCGATTGTGTCCATGATAGCACCATGGACCCAGCAGTCAGAAGTACCATATCAATAATATGAAGACAGGCCAGGATCCTGGTATCAGGAGAGGGCATGACTGGAGGTTCCTAATGCTGGACCAGCTCTGTTTAGCTGCAGTCAAACCAGCCAGCCAGATCCTTTCTGCCACTAAGAGGCGCAGAGTTGTCATGATTCACAGGGATACTAAATGTGAACACGGAATAATCCTATTTAGAAAAATGGGACCCAACCTATTCTGAACTAGTCAGGACTGTTATCTGCACTATCATAACTGCATTTTTTGATACATAGAACATTTGAGTCACAAGAGGGAGATTAACTCTTTAGTTTCTTCAAGGCTGAGGAGGAAATAAGTCCAGTTTCTTTCATGTCCCTGTCACCTAAGACCTTCAGAAATGAAAATCTCCACCTAAACACACATCTCAGAAATGAGGGACAACAAAAAACTCAAAAGAAAATAGGTGGATGGAGCCTTATTGTTGAGCAGGCTTGCCAGAATCCTGGTCAGGTGATCTCCTACTGTTTTTAGCATTAGCAAGACTGCCAGCTATCAATACTGATTAACACCACGTGCTTACTTCTGTCTTCCAAGCCTGGAGATAATTGGTCGCCTCCTGGAGACAAGTGTGAGCAGCACAACTGTGAGATAATCAGCAACACTTTTGTCTCCACCAAAACCACGATTCAGTGCCCTCCATTCAACGAAAGCAAATGCCAGCCTGTAAGTGCACAGAAACCTAAAGTAATTACTTGTTAAAAACTTTGCTTTCTTCATTTGGATAGCAGAAAATGTTTCCTGCTGAGATTTCTTGATTTTCTTTTAATCTAATTTATATTTCAATTTTTTTTTTATTCATCTCAATAATATCA
The DNA here is from genome assembly GCF_055471065.1 of Atractosteus spatula. NCBI lineage: Eukaryota > Metazoa > Chordata > Actinopteri > Semionotiformes > Lepisosteidae > Atractosteus > Atractosteus spatula. Next base: position 16,276,194 of record NC_142721.1, on the reverse strand, counting down.
AGACAGGCCAGGATCTTTTCACTATTGACGTGTGTCTTCCTATCAACTATCCTGGTCTGATCATGTCTGTTTAACATACCCTCTGGTTCATATTTACCTCCTTTACAGTTCCTTTCACCCTAAATATGCTAAAACAATCAGTTTAATAGACACTGGGATTGCTTTTCAAAATGTCACTCTCAGCCGAGCCAGAAACAGTCATGTTTGTCCAGTCATTTTTTTATTGCAGACACCGCCCTGCTATTTACATCAGATATCAGGAAGAATACTGGCTGATCGTTACAAAGATGAAAGATTTCCCTGCTCACAGTTCACCACTTTACCTCCCCCTATTATTAACTCACTGATCATCTTTGTGTTCTGGATTTAAATATTCTTACAAAAGGAAAGTACTGTATCGGAATCTCATACTCAGATTGTGTTCACATATTTCTCATTTACAAATGCAGTCTTTCACACTTCCCCCAGAATTAAATTTAAAAAGCTGTATTGGCAAATAGTTGCTTTTCTGACACATCTACAGATATTTTAACTCCTCTGCCATTTTCTCTTTTCCCTTTACTTGTAACTGGTAGCACTGCATTCAGCTGATGACAACAAAATGTGCATACTCTTAAACTTGTAAATGAGTTTTCTTATTTACTTCCCAGGAATAAAGCAATTATCTCTAGAATCTATTTAATGTTTATTTTACATGTTAATTTCCGTTGTGATAATGCAGGGTTAAAATCGTCGCCGCGGTTATCGCCGGGTTTGTCCGATATCTGGGGGCAGGAGAGGCGTCGCTCTGAATGTATTTCTGTTAAAACAGCCTTAAAGCTCAGTTGTTAGGGAAATCTCGAGAGAAAGTTGCGCCTACGCTAGAATCTGGCTCGTCCTCTTGTGCAGCTCATTCACCCGGATCCCGGAATGACACTCTCACACGGGTGTGACGCTCACCTGTATCCCCTCTCCCTTGACGCCCTCTAGCGGTAACCTCAGATATAGACTGATTCTCTGCTGTCACGCCGTACAGTGTACAGAGAAAACACAACACACAAAATCTCATCTTCTTCAGAAAGCAATAAAATACATTCAAATTATTTACTTTGCACTTTTAAATAGCAATATAAAAGGGAATTAGCATAAGCTAATTGAGGCGGACATTAAAGATACTGTATGCTCATACAGTATCTACAGTACTTGAAAACTGTTCTTAATATGTATGTATTCCCTGTAGGAGACCATTACGACTACTGAAGATGGTTGCTGTAAGACATGTAAGTATTATGAATACTAAACTTAATTAGGTGAAATTATAACAATTACAGGAATCTATGGGCCACATTTATTTTTTAGCAAAAAATATGACATCACATGTTAATTTGTCTTTTCTAATATGATTGATATTACATAAAGCATTATGGTTAGGGTTGATAATGTTGATAATAAAAAATCAGTACATTGTGGTACAGTTCCTTCACCCATTTATTCCTGACAAAGCATTCCAAACACTTTGAAAAGATGTAGGTGGGTTCAAGGTCACCACACCATAGTTCAACAGGTCACAGTCATTATTTTTACTTTTTGCAACTGTTAATGTACAATATATTAATAAACAGTAGTGATGTATTTAAATGTATCATATCTGTTCTTCGATAAATGTGGTAAATGGGTGTTGTCATACCAAGTTTGTGGAAAAGTTTTTTCATTTGAAGCAAAATGATCATTTTTTGTAGAGTAGATATCTGACTACTTATGAGATTTACATATTGTGAATGTTTTACTAATTTTACTAAAATGTATCAAGAGAACTCTTTACCTTTATAATTTAAAATGTAGTTAATGAAAAATGTAATGTAATAATTAAACTTAGCACATTCATAAATTATTTCATTGTGCTGTATGTATACAAATCTTAGCTTTGTAGCTTCACATGACAGTAGGCCATTGAGTGGATCTAGCTTGTTTGGTTTTTCATAGTTAAAATGTTCCAAGGATTATCTGTGATCCAACCTTCTTTTTTGGAAGAAGCCAGAGTATCAATGTCAACAATTTGGCTGGGGAGCTTGTTGCACACTCCCAAATCCTTCTGGGCAAAAACGTGCCTCCTGCTGTCAGTTTTTGCTAAAAAAACAGTATATATAAGTCACTGAATGTACTTATTATTTTTCACTTGGGTCTGGAAAATCAGACCATGAATGATCATGAAGTGTAGTTTTTCTATTTTCTAAAAATGATTGGTATTGCTTGTAAGCTCAGACCTGTTAGGTAGTTGTTTTACTTGTGGCAGATCTCCTCTTCTCCTTACTGATTGAATAAATAAGACTCTATCTTTATTTTTAATATGGACCCCATTAGCTTGATGTGCTGTGCTCTGTAAGTATGGCTAAATATTCTATGGTAGTTGTCTTTCAGCTAGGTCCATAAGGCGTAAGTCGCAGCCCGTGTTGTTTTTCCTCACAGGTACTGAGAAGACTTGCCAGGTGACCACAGTGAAAAGGAGCATCGCTCAGAATGGCTGCGAGTCCCCAGATGTCATAGAAATGACACAATGCGAGGGTGCCTGCAGCTCCTACTCCATGTGAGTTGCCCACGAATCACATTCTGAAAGGTGCCCATAGATGGGACAGTATTCTATTGCAGGATTAGCCTTAGCAGTGTAGATACCTATCTATGCAGCTGGGTGGACTGGGGGAGTCAGGATGAAGATCACAGTGAGGACTCGAACCCTTGATCCTCCTGTCGGCAGTCTAAAACTCTGGCTACCAATCTAGGATAATCTGCCCATTCCACTACTGACATTTTTGTTCATTTACGATCAAAATCTACTTTGCTTGTAACTGTGCAGGCCTAAATGGTGACTTTCACAGCATGGAAGCACACATAAAGTAATCCAAATATGGATTACAACCAGAAAGGAAACTCCTAGAGTTATCATAATGTCTTTGGATTCTACAGGCTCAAAAGAAATAGTGCCTAGATATCACTGATTTGATAAACTGCTCTGTGATCCCTTATACAATGGACAGAAACAAACACAAAACGTAATGACAAGCTAGGTATATCTTACACTAGAATTTCAGTAGGTGGAGTATTTTCCACAGAAAATGATGTACTGTTATGCAGATAAAGGCTTTCAACTAACAATACATGATCTATTTTGTGATACAATCTTTTTTTAATTGTCAGGCAAAATATAAAAAACAAACAAAACCATACAATCCCATTTTCTCCTCTACTGCCCTCTCTGGAGCCCAGGTAGTATCCTGCCCTCCATCTCTCCCCTCAGGTTATTATTGCAGTTCAAGTGGCAACTCCTTCCCTACCCAAAAGGGCACCTCCTCCCCAGCCCGTTGGAGCTGCTCAATGGACAGCTCCACATGAACACTGAGGTTCAGCGGTGCCAAAACAGGGCCGGCAGAGGCTATGCCCCCATCTTCATAGCAGTAATAACACCAGTCAGTCAAATTCACTCCTGTGGCACAGATAAAACTGATCAGCTTTAACTTAAGTAAACATGATACCACATAGCACAGATTGCCAGAGGTTAATATGAAGATCTCAGTTTGGTGGCAAGAGCAAAGAGACCAGTTCCACTGTGCAGATCTTTACATTCAGTATTATAATTAGGGACTGGAACAGACACACTGCGCCTCAGGGAACTCCATTAGCTTGCATTGCTGAATGATGGTGTATACAAAAAAGAAAACAGTACCCTATAAATTGTATGAGATTGGAGGTGTTAGGCTGTAAAGTACATACTTGTAGAAAGTTTCTTACCATTTTCTAAACTGTGAATTTCCAGATCGGACCACTAGGGGGAAACAAAGACATGCTATAGTGGGAACCTGTATTGTTTTTCCACCACATACTGTACACCCTGACCAGATAAGAAACATCAGGGCTGAAACATAATTTACATTTTTCAGAGAAATTCCAGAGTAAATGAAGTCTTGTAATTTGCAAGGAAAGACTTTCTTCTCATTGTTAAAGCAAACAGGAGCATCGGCATCAAACCAAAAAAGGTGCTATATGAATAACCAGAAATAATGTCTAAAGCTGAAAACATTCAAACTAAAATAATTAAATTTTAATCAGCTGACAATAATCCAAAAAAGAAGGAAGCAAAAACCATCTATTTTTATGGTACCCCATAAAGCTGGCTATGTAGTCAGTGCAGTGGATGGAGCTTTGGTCAACATAATATTTAACCTGACACACGTCTGCTTTGACTGTCTGAAAGAAGTGGTTAATATCCCTTTTCGCATGACAGAGGTCTGCTTTCAGTGTGCTGACACACATTTCTCTCATTGATCTGCATGTCTGGGCTGTCTGAGAAAGCTTAGGACTACAGTACTCATGCAGGACCATGCCACAGATGGTGTCATGAAATGGCAGAAAAGAAACTTCACGTGGTTTAAGATCCATTTTACAGTACATGACCTCCCTAGATGCTGAGGATAGATTCTGCACAGCCCAGCTTTAAGCTGTGGGATAGACACAACGATATATGAGTTGTTCTTTCTTATGCCCTTGCAGGTACTCTGTTGAGGCCGCCAGCATGCAGCGTAAGTGCTCCTGCTGCCAGGAGGTGAAGACTCACAACCGCACCATCCAGCTGATCTGCCCCGACGGGACCACCAGGCCCTACACCTACATCCACGTGGATGAGTGCGGCTGCCAAATCCCACAGTGCCGAGTGCCATAGCAGTGCGAGCACCTGGAGATCAGTAACACGCACAGGAAGGAAATGAGCTGCTGAGCTACTGTACTTGCCTTTGTATTCACATGTTTTTAGATAGATGACAACCCCACTATGCTTTTAAAATGTGCTACTTTGTTTCTGCCTTCTAAAAAAATCTTGACTTACTTTTTTGTGAAGGTGTCTTACACATATTCACTGTTTTTCAAAGGGGAAAATAAGTTTGCCTGATCCAATAAAAAGCAACATCAAAACAATTATCAAAATCTCTAAATTATTGCAATCTAAGAGTAACTAAAAGGAAACACTTAATTTATAAATCAGAGTTGGGGGCCTTTTTCATCTCAATTCCCACAACATACTGTACCTATGTTGCAAGTTCTTCAAATGATATGGCTGTAATTAACTGGAGAAACGCAACAGTGTACTGGAAGACACACTATTCTGAGTCAGTCCAGGTCTCCGATGGGATGTATACTGTAGATGATTAATGGGAGAACGATGGAAAATGTTTAGGGAATTATGGAGCACTCGCCACATTTTGTGTCTCCACAGTTTCTGCTCCAGCTCTAAAGCTGGACTAGCTGCCTCTCTGCCGAGGGTAAGCTTAGCTGTCCTTGGGAAATCAAGAGTGGACAAACATATTAATGAAGCAGAAATCTGTATTCAGAGCAGGTTACATATAACCCGCTGCAATCAACTATTGCTAACAGCTCAAATTCCCTACAGTATACCACAACACACAGTTATGAGGAATTGTGCGCTCTCCTGTGTGAGTTGGGTTATTTCTAAACAGGAATGTGAGCTGCTAGGAAAAACTGTGCAAACGTCTGTACAGTACTTTCTGAACTCCCTATGGCACAGTTACTGTGACCATTATCCTAAGCCATCAAGAGCAGAGACCCTCCTACTTAATAAACATCTTGCTGGCAAGGAGGGGATGTAGCTGTCAGCTGCCTTGTAGCTATGGGAGGTGCTGTTTATCTGGCAAAACTAGTCTGGAATGAACAGACAGTATTTAAAAAGGCTTTAAGGAAAACCACAGCCTGTGCCTTACTTCTGTAACTTGTTTTTTCCTATTTTTAAATGCAGTACTTTGTTTGGAATATTGCGTGAATACCACTACATACAGTTATTTCTTGAACTAGGGAATCTACAGGCTTGCTTCATTTCACTTGTACTACAGAATGAGCACATGGCTGAGGTCCCACACTGCCAGTGAAACGGACTTGAGCTGTCAAGTATTGCCAGAACACCGGATGCTTCACCACTCCTAAGACTCCTTTCAGTTGCGCTGTTGATCTTGTGTGTTTGTCCAGCACTGAAGCACATAATCCAGATAAGGGTCGGCCCCACCTCTACCTCATACAGGATGCAGTGTGTTCTATCCCCCTGCATTCCTGGTGCCATGGTGTTTAATTTAGCAGGGACAGATACCTAAGCCCTTTGCATTCATTGTGACAGCTTTATTAGACACAACTAAAACACTTGTTTTACAACAACCTTTGCTAATAATCTTCACAATCCGTGAGCCACATAAAAAAAAAGATTTTCCTTAAACTTACAACAAACATCATGACCCGCAAACTACGTTTAGTTTAGTTTGTATAGTATACAAAGGAAAGAAATTCATGAAACAGCCATCCCAGGAGCTGGGAAAACTCAACTCTAACAGTTCACAGCTCCATTTACTAATAATAACTCATTACACTTATACAGCGCTTTTCTGGACACCCCACTCTGAGCTCTTTACAGGTCTTGGGGATCCCCTCCACCCCCACCAGTGTGCAGCCCCACCTGGATGATGCTCCAGTCTCACACACACCAGCTCTCAGTGGGGAGGAGAGCAGAGTGATGAAGCCAGTTCAGAGATGGGGGTTATCAGGAGGCCATGACTGGTAAAGCCCAGGGGGAAATTTGGCCAGGACACAGGGGTAACACCCCTACTCTTCTCGAGAGACACCCTAGGATTTTTAATTACCACAGAGAGTCAAGACATCTTTTTACATCTTAGTTTTACATCTTATCCAAGGGACAGTGCCTTTTTACAGTAGAGTGTCCCCGTCACTATACTGGGTCATTAGGACCCACACAGACCGCAGGGTGAGCGCCCCCTACTGGCCCCACTAACACCTCTTCCAGCAGCAGCCTCAGCTTTCCCAGGAGTCTCCCATCCAGGTACTGACCAGGCTCACACTGCTGAGCTTCTATGAGTTGCCCGTTGTGAGTTGCAGGGTGATATGGCTGCTGGCTATTTGTGGGAGGCTAACATCCAGCAAGTCTCTTTATGATACTGAAAATACAGTCCTCTGTCTTTTTTCACTGTCTCAGTTAAGCAAACTGCTTCAGCTGCAAAACTGAACCTTAACCTTAAAATGCCCACATGGGTATGACTAAAGTATTTTGAATTGAATAACTGAGAACTTGACCGAAATGGAAAGTAGAAGATGTTCTACTGTAATTGGACAGCCAAAGGAGATACTGAGCAGAAGAAGCATTCAGCTATTTTTTACATGAAGCTGGGCTCTTCATTTCACACAGCTAAAAGCCAAAGACATACAAATAACAGTGGACAACAGTAACTTTGGATTGTGTATTGTACTTCAAAACCCTCATTAGCATGAATTTTCCTCTATACTGGGGAAAGGACTCCACAAAATGGAAAAGCCCGCAAAACAGTTTGTATCAATAATCTGTCGGCAGCTGACATCCCATAACTGTTATCTGACAAATTACGCACTCTTCCTCCTTGAGTTTTCTGCCATGTTGTGGAATGGTCTCAAAGTGAAGGACATTTAAAGAGTTGAAATTAGAGTCTATCAGAAGTTGTTAAAGATAACATCCCACAGTAACAAAGATAATGAAAATAACGATTAAGATAATGAAAATAACAAAGATAATTAAAATTGCCTGGAGTTCTCATGTTCTCTCTGTGTTCGTGTGCAGTTTTCCTCAGGGTGCTCCTGTTTCACACACTGGGAGGCTCATTGGCTTCTGGGAAAACTGGCCCTGGTGTGAGTGTGTGTTTTTGTCTGTGTCTGTTCTGCGATGGACTGCTGCCCCATCCAGGGTGCATCCTGCCAAGCACCCAGTGCTTCCAGGGATGGGCTCCAGACCACAAGAATCGTTATTAAAAGTGTTGTGATCATGTGAAAAACAATGACTTGCGGTATTTCAATGAATTCAAGATTGCTATAAGATAGCACAGTAAAGGGCATTGCAATTAATGAGTGAAGCACAGTGGACACACAAGGTGAAATGTTTCAAGGACCTGTCAGAGAGCTGCAGTACTGTGAAACCTCAGTACTATCTGAATGAGCATTCTCAGATCGGACTGGGAAACCGTCTCACAGGTTGAGAACTAATAAATATCATTATCTGAAAGCCAGATGACCCCCCACTGAAGATGTTAGACGACTGCCTGAGTCACCCCATACCATCTTCACTACTTTATACACAAATGTCTTTAAAAAGTGTGAGTTTTTGTCAAGCTTGAGTGTGAGTAAATATTCAGTGTTATTTAATTAGTTATCTTGTTTAAATCATGCCAGAAGGTTATTCCTTAAGGGTAAATATTACATAACCTTACATACAACACTCTTACCAAAAGACTGTTTTGCTTTTGAATTGATCGACTAAATGAACAATCAATAAAATTTACTGAAAGAGCATAACTTATAAATATGTAATATGTATACAATACATACTGTACGTACTTTATATATAATAATATGTATAACTCTTTATGTGTGTCAGTCAGATACTATTAGATCAGGTGTTACTTACTGTAGGTGCCCAAAAACCTGCCCTATTTCACAAGTTCTGGGACATGACATTTGGAAAATATTCCCTAAAGGAAACAAATTCAATTTCACAAGTCACATCTGAAAGGTAGGACAGTGACGCACATTAAAGAGGTCTTGCAGCCCAAGCTGCAGGAGCTTTGTACAGTTTGGTTTTGAGAGGTTTGTTTGAATTTTCCCCATGTTCTGTTTTCCAAATGACTGTGCCCACAGAGTCAACAGAATCATGTGGGAAGATCAACAGAGCGTATAAGAGACTAACGCTATTTCATGTTTAAACAGTTTTGATTTACAAATATTAGTAAGTACACATTTACCTATGGCCATAGATTGCTGCTGATTGACTGGAGAGGTGTGTTTAATGTCATCGATAAAAATACAATTGACCAGGTGGGGTCAGTTTTCTGTGCCGAAAAAACATTGTACACGATCAGTTGTGTTGATTTAAACCTTTTCATTCAGAGACAAAAAGCCTGCACACGGCATTATCATCAAACAGAGCCAGGAAACACAATACAGAATCCTATACCAGACAGAACAGTGATGTGCATCTCCTGCCCTTAGGGACTGCAGTCCAGGAGGGTGTGTAGGTCCTTTAAATCGTTTTTCTTTTTCTAAAACATTTTAAACCTTTAAAAAATATTAACAACTGAAAACCTTTGAAAAACAAATCCAAGTAACCTGATTTATCAGTTGTATGGGCAGATTAGAGATGTCACACATCTCTTGATTAGAAGTTCAAGGAAAACCCTGTGATTCCTAGGGACGGGGGCAATGCAATGCTAATCAAGAGTATCTGACGTGTGGTACGAAAGCACACAGGTTTTGACATTTGAAATCCTGAGCTCATTTATCCTGGTGAGCCTCCGGTGTTTTCCGGATTCAGTGCTTCCCAGCAGTATGGCAAATGCCCACCCAGCATTGCTTTGGCAGCAGCCCTCAGATTCCGAGCGAGACCTGTCCTTGTCTGGTGCGCTGTGATGGAAGCAGGAAACAGGTCTGCTCTGTGAAAGGACTGAGCACACATTCGGGATGGAAAGTGTCAACAGGAACTGTGTGACGTGCGCGGCTGGAACATCCTGGACCCTGGCTGCGCCTGCAGTTGGGTCAGCAGTGCGGCTCCCCTGTGCGCTCTGGGCAAAACCATCATTTCCTCATCACTGGGCATCAGCCCAGTGTGGGCAGCAAGGGCAGCAAGAGCGCACCCACAAGTCCTCTAGCACCCCTCTGCCCCTTAAAGCTAAACATCATAGTTTATACTGTATTACAACACTGAGAGCTGGCTGTCTGATAATAATTAAGAGTGTCAAAGGTGTGACTGACAGCATAGCAATACAGTACCTCAGTTTAAAATGCTGTAACCAAAGCCCAGTTTGTTTCCCGTCATTAACCATATATCATTTGTAATGTGTCTTTTAGTACAGTATGTCTTATTAGTATGTACTGTATGTGCTCTCCAAAGAAATACTGCAGTAGGACTTAAACTGAAACGTGTAGCACTTTTTATTTATATAAGTAGCCGAGAATCTTTTTCCACATTGGTCTAAGAAGAACTAAATTGTTAAGAGTACTGCAAAGACCAACATCAATAAAAATCTAATACTGGTCAGTGGCACACTGACTTTTCAGTGAAGGCAGGTTGTATTGAGTCAATACGAACGTCATTGAAATAATTCAGAAAATCGCATCACAAAATCCACATTCTTAAGTTTTATCCAATAGGAATCTCTTAGCAACCAAAGGTATCTTGTGTAAAATTAGACAAATTGCTTCAAAATGATAAACAGAAAGAAACCTTTCACACACAAGTGTTAAAGAGTGTGCCGTGTTGCAGATATCATTATGTGAGGATTAAGTGGAAGACTTAACTTGGCCAGTCCTCAGACATCATTCAAATTGTGCAAACTCCTTAAAAAAATGTTAACAAATGTCATATGCCATAATGCCAATGTCATAATGTCATATGAGAATTTTATAGGTACAGTATACTCGCACGTGATACTAATCACACAATACTGCGAGACTAATAAGGCTAGAATATGACATTAAATTCTATAGTACATTTATTAATGTATTTATTATTTAATTTCTTCTGTTACAGTGTCACATGTTTTGTTATCAGTGACAAAATTAACAAAATGTCTCAACGCTTGTTTTGTGTGTTAACTGTACTGTTTTCTGTTCTTTCTATACATCTAAAGGGTTTTGTCTAAAACATCCTGTAATTTTTTTTTAATAATTATAAATGCTCTGTAAATCACAGAACACTTCTCTCTCTCCCTGTCTGCTGCTCATACAGTTACTCCAGTTTTCTCTGTGACCAGTGTAGCCTACAGACAGGAGGAGGTCATATGGCCCAGGCCCAGTCTTGCTTGTTTGATAGTTAATGCTGCTTAGTAGCCAAGTGAGTCTGAATCATCTAGCCTTTTATTAAAAGGGTCCAGAGAATGGTCCTTAACTTGTTGGCTGGCAAGCATATTCCATATTCAGGATATTTACACCTCTTTATGTAAAACATGTTTCCTAATCACCACCCCAAATAAATACTGTATCTCTTTTAGTGACCCTGTTGTGTGTTGTAACTCCTAAACACTGTAGAGGGTTTTAGATTCTTGTAACAAATAGCCTTCCCATCAAGAATGATCAGGAATCATTCTTCACTGAGCTGTTTCTAATGATATAATATCCTTTTATGGTGTCTGGCTGAGCACAAAAATCTACTTGATATGAGGTCTTGATAGTGCATTATCAAGCTTCCCTCTATTTGAATTCCCCACTCTTGTGCGTTCTAGCCAAGCATCCTGTATGCTTCTCTATTGCCTCCCCCCATTGAGGACAGATCAGATCAGAATGACTCGTGCAGCATGAAGTGGTTTGTATTGTGTGTGCTTCTACTTCCAGTGTGGATCGTTTTGCACTCACCGAAGTGAATTTGTCTTCTTGTTATTCCCTTGATACTGTTTCTGTTTCTATAATGTACACATTAATAAATAATAATAATATATATTAAAGTATAAGCTTTATAATTATAATAATTTTAAGCTTTCTGTATAAAGCACCTTTCTAAACCTGGACATAGTCTTAAGTACATAAAAACATAAATAATAAAAAAATAAAAAGGAAATACAGTACATGATGAATTGCAAGGCAATCAGAATGGCAATATTTTAGATTTGAAGTGTATTCCATAACTGCAGGAACAACAGAAAAAGAACGATCACCAGAAGCCTGAGATTCAGTCCTTGTGAAAGCCTGAAGAGCCTACAGGAGGGAGTGCAGACATGAAGGAGATCAGAGATGTATGATGGAGCCAGATGATTTGAAGCCCTAAAAGTCTTCATAAGCACCCAACACAGAGTTTGTTCACATGGGGTTCCAAACACAGGAGAGCATCAGGTGTGACTCCCAGATTCCTCACTACGGCTGACTTGTAAATGGGGAAGCCATCATCCATTATTGTGAAGCTCACCAGTTTTTCCAGCTGATATTTACTGCCCACCAGTAACATTTCTGTTTTGTCACTATTTAGCTTCAAGAACTTTAATGTCAAGCAGAGATTAATTAAGCACAGAGAGGAGATAAGTGACAGGAGCAGGAGATCTGAAGAGGAAGAGGTTTCAATATAAATATAAGTATGTGCATAACATTGAAACTAAAGACTACTGTATGTTTGCGTACAACATGAGCAAGGAGAAGTGTATAAATGACAAAAAACAATGGGCCCAAAACTGACCCTTGCAGTGATTAACTGGGGCCAAGGGAAACACAATGCTGCCTGCCAGTCAAATATGAGTGGAACCAGTTAAAAACAGTACCATTGATGGACAAGACGCGTGTATGTTACAGTAATATACTGTATAGACTATTAATAAGTGTATAATGTATGCTAATATAATATATATGTCACTCTTTTGCTCAGACATTCATGTTTATCCTCTTACACTAGACCAGACATACACTACAATACAATACACTAGTATTGTCTACAGCACATTCAGTCAGCACAGTAAGCTCAGTGATGGGACTGTTTGCAGCATTCCTCTCCTTGTCCTCCTGATCATGAGGACTTCCCTTCAAGGGAAACAGTGTGTGAGACAGCTTTCACTGTCCTGTGTCTCCTAGATCTCCTCAATGGCCATGGAAGAAAGAGCTCCATGCCACCGCAAGGTGAGCCATGTTTCTCCTGTGGCACTGCATTACTCTGCTACACACACCAACCCCAGGGAGTTCTGTACAACGTGCACTAATATGATTGAAAAAGATACTTCAATACCATCCTAATGATATTTCTCCTTGTGTATTAAATATTACATTTATCCTGTTTAACATTATTTTTAATATTTACTTAGGAGGCTTTAAAATGTTTTAAATATTTGCTGAACAAAAGGCAAAGAAAATACACACTGTAAGCACTACACCCACATGCAAATCATTAGGTGTGATCATTGTAGTTGACAGCTAAGCATATATAATTAGTGCCACACATACCAAATGTATGTTTGTTTTACAACCTTACTCATCCTGTTGTCACTTAATGTTGATCTACACCCTTCTTATTAAGTATTAAACTTTAATGTAATTGTATCTTTTTAAAAAAATAAGCATTTCTTATAAATTTCTAAATGAATCTATATCTCATGTAGCTTTTGGTGCATTAGCAAGGTAATATCCTGAAATATTTCAGTAAGCTGAATAGTACTGTATGCTTTACTGGTCTTCAGTAAACAAACGCCACCTGGTGGCCCTGTGCTGCAATGGAAAAAAAGTTGCCTTCTGCTCCAGTATTCGAAGGAGTGGGACCTTGAACCATGAAGGAAGGTAGAAATGTTGGCAAGGCACAAAGTAGCCACACAGTATCATCCTGCAGCTCACTGGTGTGAGCCTGGTCAGTACCTGGAGGGGAGACTCCTGGGAGAGCTAAGGTTGCTGCTGGAGGTGTTAGTGGGGCCAGTAGGGGGCGCTCACCCTGCAGTCTGTGTGGGTCCTAATGCCCCAGTATAATGGCGAGGACACTACAGTGTAAAAAGGCGCCGTCCTTCAGGTAAGACGTGAAACCGAGGTCCTGACTCTCTATTGTCATTAAAAATCCCAGGGTGTCTCTCGAGAAGAGTAGGGGTGTTACCCCGGTGTCCTGGCCTAATTTCCCCCTGGCCTTTACCAGTCATGGCCTCCTAATAACCCCCATCTCTGAACTGGCTCCATCACTCTGCTCTCCTCCCCACTGAGAGCTGGTGTATGGGGAGTGTACTGGTGCACTCTGGAAGCTGTCACATCTGTCACAAGTAACCATGCATGGAAGAAAAAAAGATATAAAATAATCTACTTATAAGGTGCTTATTCTTCTACAACTCAAATAAGTTGTTACTGTTTGAAGCACTACAAAATTATGGAGCCTAAGTTTCAGAAATATTGTATATATACCTACTGTATATAGATACACACATACTATACATAGTAACTTCTGTATAACCTCTGTCGAGACTCACACTTGTGTTTGGCCCAGAGACATGTCTTCACCTCAATCACTCAATAAGACAGTTTAATATCCTGGATTGGTCACAGTGTTTTCATCCTTTGCTATGGTTTAATCTATGACTTTTCAATTTAACATACTTTCAAGAAGTTTTCTTTCTTTACTAAGCTGGATCTTGGAAGCAGCATGATATACTTTAACACATGTATCTAAAGAAAGCTCACAAAACTACACCACTCTATACACTTCACCGTCATTCACAAAATTCTACCAGATAAGGAAAAGAAAAGTCTGGGGCCTTTTCTGTTTTCCTTCAGTGGATTTTATTTATAATCAAACCTGCCAATAGACTGTGATTTTAAAGTTAAGTCTAAATTTTGAATCCATCCCGAATTCAATTACTGAAGTCATAGACTTGTATAAGATAAGATCATTTTATTGACCATATACAATTTCTTGTATTAGGAATGTGTCTTCTCACATACAGTACCCCAGCCTTCTCTCCATGAGACACACAGACAGGGAGAGAAGCTGGGGGTCAGAGCGCAGGGTCAGCCATTGTACAGCGCCCTTGGAGCAGTTGGGGTGAAGGGCCTTGCTCAGGGGCCCAGCAGAGTAGGATTCCTCTGCTGGCCGGGGGATACGAACCGGCAAACTTCCAGCCACAGGCGCAGATCCCAAGCCACAGAGCCACTGCACCGCCCCCCAACTATGGAGTGAAGCTGTGTGGTGGCTCACTCTTGCAGCCTGCCAGAAAAGTCTGTAGACTCAGGAGGCGGCTCTTGTTAGCCAGGTCCCTCCTGGTGACTCATTTCCAATTCAAACTGGCTTTGCCTTGCAGCTCTGTCAGCAGCATCAGCTGGAGGTATTTATTTACTGGGATTGGAGTAGCACACAGGCCTGGCATGATACACCTAGGAGCTGTGATGAGTTTCCACATACAGGCACTGTTCTATTGTTCTGTTGGTCACGCTGCAGTTAATATTTGACCACACAACCAGTTTAGCATTTGCTAAAGTGAGAAGGATTCCAAGATAAACTGATACACAGTCCTGCATGTTGTGAATTTCTTCCACACTGGGTTTATGTAAGACAGTATTTTACCATATTTTAGGTTTAACAAAGAAAAATAAAAAATAATGACTGCATACCATAATATTTTGTAAAATAGCATCTGAAAGAAAGTATACTATGTCACATATTTAAAATATTAGAGATTATGATGAGAAAGAAAATTATTCTTATACCTGAAAATAACTGTTCCCTGTCTAGATGGGTTCAGTACATTAAACCTTAAGGTCGGAATTCGTTGAGATACAAAATAACTGAAACTTAATAAGGTACATTTATATAGTCTCCTCCCTTTTCATATTCATAAATGTATACATTTTCCTCATTTTGAATGTATATAGTTAAAGTTATAAAATTGTAAAATACTAGGGGAACAAACAGGAATAGACAATTTTTGCTTGTGATGTATAGTCAGAAGTGTATTGTAAAAGTAAGGCTGAATAATGGTGGTTTATATGTAAAACGGTTTTGTTTTGTTCTCTAAAATAAAAATAAAAAAAAAGAAAATAACTGTTCCCAACTGTCTTACACATAAAAATATCATTCAAATAGACTTTGATATTCTTATGGAAAAAGAAAACACAAACAGACAAAAGAAAGTGACCTCATCGATCCTGTTAACTAGAAGATTTGCTACATGCCTTTTCCGTTCATTTCAACACATTTGTATTCTCAAACACAATGTTTTGTCTTTATAAACAATATAATTTCTCTAGTAACTATGGCTGACATTTATTTTTCACACTTTAACCTCATTTATGATAAGGACAATAAAATAGTTTTGTTTCTTACTAAGCATCCATTTGTGATTTGTTTTTACTGAACCACTATATAAAAATGAAAACCATACAGTATAAACATATATGATAATTTTAGTAACCATTTCATTTTTTTTGACACCTACCAAAAGTCTGTTAATATTAATGCAATGTACATGTCTTTAGGAGTGTGCAGTATTATGTTGTGTAATGCCTCTGCACATTTATGGGTTGTAAGCTCATAGTGTAATCCATGCTAGTTATTAGCCTGTAATTTTAAATCCAAAAAATAACTCAAGACATTATCAAACTTAGTCTCCAAAAATGAACTTAATCTGATTGACGCAAAAAATGCAGGGAACCATATTTATAATATAATTTAACAAGTTTTTATCATACTTAATTTGAATTTAGGTGAAAATATGTTCAAGGAAAAAATTCAAGAGCAAAGCTTTCAGACAAACATTGAGACAGAATTACTCTGGTAGCCAGATATCATATCAATACATTTGATAAGGTGCCAAGTTCAACCCTCTGCCCCACCTTCACCTCTGACTTCAAGGGATCATGGTAGCTCCTCGGCTATGGTGGTATAAAACCCAGAGCCAGAGCCCAGGTGAGACTACCCTGCTGCTGACAATCTGATTGACCCACTGGGAACCATGGGGACACGAAGGGGAATGTCCACATGGGTGCTGATGTGGATGATGATATCCATTGGATATGGCTCTATACAGAAAGGTAGGCAGAAGACATCTTCAATATACGAGCTCAGTACAGGATAATAGTGTATGAACTGATCAAATGATTAATTGATTGACAAGCAGGGTTTAAAGAATGTGACTGTACATGATCTAAAATACATCTTTGTCAGAATTTCCTTTGGGAGCCAGTGAAACATCTTTGATTGACTGGGCAATATCCATGCCTTTGAAACATATTCAATCCACAGCAGAAATAGGGAGGGTTGAAAACCTTTCTCTTAAGTACTTTCTTTAGTATTAGTATTTTCTGTGAATTTTCTGACAATTCATTTGTTAATACTGAAATATCTGTGGACTTAAAAACTCATTAAAATATTCATATAAGAATCTGTTCAATTAACAATGGAGTATGTGTATATTTTTGGTATACATACCAGCTTTATGTGTGTCTTAACTGCAGCAAGCCTGACAAAGTCCAGGATCACAGACCCGAGGTGGTGCCCACGGGCTCTGTTGTGCCGTTGGTTTTTGTCACAGTTGTGTTGCATCTTTGTCAAGGCTGCTCATTTTAGAATAACATGACATCTGGATATGAATGTGGCAAAACCACATGTGCAATAAACTTCATAAATTAATTAACTTAATGATACTTAGTAATCAGGAATACTGTATCATTACAAAAAGCATGTTGTAAGTGAAAAAGGACAAGGTCCTCAGTCAATGTCGATGTATGACATGAAGCTGCTTAAAGTTAAATGTATTCATTAAGTATGAAACAGATACAAATATTGTTGAATATTCAGTAGTTTCAGTACCAGTGTCATTCTAATCCATTTTACATTTAAGAATTTCAACCAGGACCTGTATAATTTAAATACTTTCTGTAATTGCAGATGTTTTAATATACTGTATTACAGAAAA
Source organism: Atractosteus spatula (assembly GCF_055471065.1). NCBI lineage: Eukaryota > Metazoa > Chordata > Actinopteri > Semionotiformes > Lepisosteidae > Atractosteus > Atractosteus spatula. The sequence goes on along the minus strand of NC_142721.1, from coordinate 16,258,780 downwards.
TATTGATGACTATATTAAAATTAAAAATTGAATAGTTTTATTATTTGCTTTGAGTTTGATATAGAATTTAATTTTCTGAATCATATATAATTATTTTAATTGTCATTTACATCATTACATTACACAGCATAGGAAAAATATCTGTCATAAATGAAAAAGGGTGATGAATTCTAATTCTACCTAATGACTTTTTAGCTATTTTAGTTTTAAAGCTATTTGTGCCCCGGATTCATTTAAAATGAGGATACTGTAAGAATATATTACAACAACAACAAAAAACTGGCCATTACAGGAGGGTAGTACTAACAGATAAAGCATAGACTAATACTTAACTCTGATGCACCTGAAAAAACAAACTCTTCTGATTGCTCGAAGTCTATGTAATCACTCTTACATTGCTTTGTTAAAAATAAACTATATATTTTTTAATATAATACTTCACTTATAATGTGTTTTAATAATCATTGAAATGTACTAGTCTAAGGACATACAGTATTCCACCCTGAACACAGTTCAGGAAGCATCCATTCAAAACTCTCTGTCTCTACATAGGCAGTCAGCAACAAACTCAGCAACAGACTGAAGACTATGACTATGGTGGTCCCACAGGTAATTCATAAATCACCAAACACCTGAACTTCAAGGACACTTTAATTTCAACACTTTGCAAAAGAAAATAATTGAAAGAAAAGAGAGACATAGAAGAATATGGTTCACATGTCATAGAATTTTCTCATTAAAACTGAAAATACTACATTTCTTTAAGAAGTATTTAAATGGTTTCCCCTGATGTTAAAACTCTAAGATGAGAAACGGTTTCTGCCTGTTTGATTGAGAGACATTCTACAGATATTATCATGACAAATACATGATAAATACATGCCACACAGATGATAAATAATAAACTTTTCCTATTAATTTGGCTAATTTGTATTTTTAATTTGTCAGATGGCCCGCCTATTCCTGGTAAAACGGTTACAATTATCCCTTCAATGACCAAGATAACAACAATAGGAGGTAAGGTCTACACAGTGCATTTACTGGCATTGATAAATGGACACCCAGATGAACAGTTCAAAGTGCACTGTTTAATAGTGCAATCCTGGATGATGAATACTGCTTGACATCCCTAGTCTTTCTTGCCCAAGGCGTGAGCCCAGCGCACAATGGCCAGGTCTGCAGCACATGGGGTAACTACCACTTCAAGAGCTTCGATGGGGACGTTTTCCAGTTGCCGTCCACCTGCAACTACATCCTGACCTCCCACTGCAAGAGCACGTATGAGGATTTCAACATCCAGCTGAGGCGCCAGGTGGTGGACAAGCTGCCCGCCATCAGCAAGATCACCTTGAAGCTGGACGGGACAGTGGTGGAATTCTCCAAGGACTCCATCATCGTCAATGGAGAGACGTGAGTTCTTTGTCACAGTGATGTAAAAATTGCAAACCCGTTCAGCTCAAAGTTTCAGACAATAAGCCTGAAGCTCTGAAAGCTTCTTAGGGGTTAATTATGAAGGAATCATAAATCTGGGAAATCTTTTCTGCTACTAGTTTTATTTTTCCAAATGTTTACTGACATATACAGGAAAGTGTTTTACATGAAACAAAGCAGTCAGAAAGTTCAGGGAACTTTTTGAATGCTTTGTTTGTCGGGGAATTTAACGCTGATTATATAATGGCCACCCTGACCCTGTAGCTATACACAATGTAACAAACTCTGATCAGACCATGACTTCCACCTCTTTCAGAGTCCTCCTGCCATTCAGCCAGTCTGGTGTTCTCATTGAGAAGAGCTCCTCCTATATCAAGGTCACTGCCAAGCTGGGTCTCGTTGCCATGTGGAATGAGGAAGATGCCTTCCTGGTATGAAGTACACACATATTACATGTTCTAATTTTCCAATTTTATTTAAAAAAACAAATAACAGAAGCGTCATCTCTTTACTGTAGAATATATGGCTAATAATCATGCCATCAGATTGCACTAGGAACGTTAAAAATACCCATTTTTCCTTTCTTTAAAACTTATGAAAGAGTTTTTTTTATCTATAACAATTGCTTAGAACCGAAACCTTGAGGCCAACTCCCAGTTGTAAAGCAGCTAGTCAACATCAGCAAACACTCACAAAGGAAAGATTAATGAAAGATAAGATAAATCTCAATTTAATAGATCACCTAATAAACTCCTATCACAGCCTCATACCAACTCTGCAAATTTAAAGACACACCACAATCCTAAATGGCATTATATAATTAGGCTATTATTTATACATTTATATGATTTATTGGGCAATTATTTTATACAATACTGAATTAGTTTAGAACTTGGTTACTACAGTTCACAAAAAGTTAATTACATTGAAAAGCATCAGCTATTTTCAAGAAAAGTTTTCATTTCACTGTCTAGGTGGAACTGGATGAAAAATACCGAAACCAGACCTGTGGGCTGTGTGGGGACTTCAATGGGGTCCAGCTCTATAATGAGTTCATTCAGAATGGTAAGCAGGTATTAGAAGGGCAGCTAGGGAGGTTACTGCCAGTCAGGCTCTGTCACAGCCCCTAGATCTAGCCACCCATCCCCTTCACATTCAAAGGTCTAGAACTGCCAGTGACAACGTACAGTAAGAGATATTGCAAAGAACATTACAGTTACTACAGTAAAGTACAGAGCAGGACCTCAACTCAGTAATCTTGCTTTTTCAAGGCATGAAAGTATCTCCTTACGACTATGGAAACTTCTGGAAAATGGATGGCCCAACAGAAACCTGTGTTGAACCCACACCAGCATCTGATGACAAATGCTCAGACCTGGTAACTGTCTTCTTTGACATCTTCACTTTATAACAACTTCTGGAATCCTTAATCAGACTACATTTTAAGCACACTCTTGATATTGTTTTCATTATATTATGTAAAACTGTGAAGCACAAACCATATATCCTCTCTTCTAAGACACTTTCAGACTATAGTAATAAGGAAGCTTATTAGTTTCTAATTCAGCACTGATTAGCAATTAACAATACCAATGGAACCATGTAAATTCATCAGAGTCATTGTGCTCTTCTGTGAGTGAGGGTTACTCTTATGCTTCTAACAGTAAACTTTCCCTCTACAGACACCGATATGTGAGCAGCTTCTGTCCAGTCCTGCGTTTAGCAGCTGCAAGGGCCTGATCTCGACTGACTCCTTTGTCCAGTCCTGCGTCAAGGACATGTGTCACTGTGGCAACAGCACCAGTGCCTTCTGCCTCTGCAACACTCTTTCAGAATACTCACGGCAGTGTGTGCACGCTGGAGGGAAGCCCAAGCAATGGAGGACTGCCGAGTTCTGCTGTACGTTTACCACCCTGCTGCCGAGCTCCCATTGATCTATGCGGCTTTTAAACCTCTTGTGCCCGACGTGTACAGGAGACATAGTCATATAACCCTCCTCAGGAGAATAAGAGGCAAGACAAGCTGACATGTATTTCAGACTCATGACTTCAGCTTTGTGTGCTCTGCAGCTAAGAAGTGCCCTTTCAACATGGAGCACCAGGAGTGTGGGATTCCCTGTGCTGACACCTGCTCTAACCCAGAGAGAGGACAGCTGTGTGAAGACCACTGTACAGACGGCTGCTTCTGCCCCCCAGGTAGCCACTGCATTCGCTGGCTTTATTAGTCAATCTACAGTGTAGTCTGGCTTGTAAATACTGAACTTGGTTAATTGTACCTCACACCTGGCTTTTAGAAAGAGACATTTTTCACAGGAAAAGGAGTCATTCTTTGTTTCTAATTTAGTATCTAGTACTATGAAGTGTAATATCTGACTTGAACACTTTCCTCTCCAAAAAGACACTGTTTTTGATGACATCACTCAGAGCGGCTGCATCCCAGTTCAGAAGTGCTCCTGCAGCCACAACGGACAGACGTACACACCTGGGGAATCCTACTCCAGCAGCTGCAGTCGCTGGTAAACTGTGCCTTTGTGCCTGCTTTCATTCTGTATACCAAAACGTGTGGATTTACAGACCTTTCAGATTATACTCACAAGACCTGCAAACAGATTTCTGTGCTTAAATAAAATGTTATTATGCAAACAAAATTATTTATAAATGTGTTTCAGAAGGACTATACAACACTGATTAATAAATAAAAAAATACTGGAGCACTAAAATTATAAGCAAATAAAAGTATGGCATAAGAAACAAAGATGTCAGGCAACTTGCTCAGCTGTCCGTTAATGCTGTTCCGTGCAGCACCTGTGTCGGGGGACAGTGGAGCTGCCAGGACCTGGACTGTCCTAGAACCTGCTCTGTACAGGGAGGCTCCCACATCACCACTTTCGACGGGAAGCCCTTCACCTTCCACGGAGACTGCTCCTACGTCCTGGCCAAGGTCTGAGCTCACACACACCACCAGTCTATTACTTCTACAGTTCAAAGCAACTGCAGCGATAAGTACATTGCCCTGTTTAAGAATATCTGGAAAGGGATTCAAAGGCAACTTCAAGAAACCAAGCACATTAAATCTTCTGATGCTGTGAATGTGGACCTGTTTCTACTGGTGTAAAGTGTTCTCAAAGCATCTCAAACAATTAAACCGTCACGTTTCTCCTTCTGTTCATTTTCCTCAGCAATGCAATGACAGTCAGTTCACAGTCTTGGGTGAAATTGTCAAGTGTGGATTAACAGACACTGAAACCTGCTTGAAAGCTGTGACCCTGGCCATCTCAGCAGGACAAACTGTAAGTTACCTTTGAGCTTCCTTCACGCACCACACAGAAAAAGATAATCTATGCTGCTCTTTCCTGGGTGGGAGCAACCTGCCACTGTGGTCTAGGAATTGTCTCAGGTACTACTGTCAACTTTCAGTGTCCCAGAACCCAGCTTGGGAATACAGTAAGTACCACTGGTGCATGTTTGGCACATTGTTGAGATAGCAAGGTTAGGTAATAACGAAACCATTCAAATACATATTGTAATTTCTCATCTCCAAGCAAGCCTGTAACCAGGTAACAAACCAAAATTACAAAACAAAAAAACTGCAAAGATATTTTTATATTTCGGGGTTAGAAAGAATCAGCACTGATGAGTGCAACAAAACGTCCGGAGGCGTAATGTGGCCTTATTATATTGTAAACAAGCAGGCTTGTGAGCACATCTCTTGTAATCCAATAGACATATTGCTCTCGATTGTGAGATGCTTTTGCCAGCAAATACAACCGACTTGATAACTCTGCATTACAGATCATGCAGATTCTGCAGTGAAAAGTCTGCTGCCTATACTTATTCGCTTGTCATATTACTACTCACATTACTATAGTCATTACAACGACTAGTGAGCAGGAAGGGCAGCCTCACGTCTCAGTTCTTGGGAACTCTTGGTCTCGCCAGGGGGCTGCAACAACATTTTGTACTTAATTAGAAATTTGTACATTTTCTCTTTTAATTTATTTTGTTACTGAGATCTAATTACTGCTCTGAGAAACTGGGACTGCAGTTCCCCTTTGATTTTAGAGGGGTAATAAAGATGTTCAATATCTCCTCTACGTGTATATTCCCCAGGTGATCAGCATCAAGCCCTGTGGAAGTGTTTTTGTGAATGGCATCTTTTCTCAGCTGCCACTCTCTACAGGTCAGCTCATTTACACTCTTATTCTACCCAATATATTGAATGAAAATTCATTATCACAATAAATAGTTTCTCTTAGCCTGGACAAGGCTGGCAACACTGTGAGGATTACGTTTCTCGACTTCTCCAGTGCCTTCAATACTATCCAGCCCTTACTGCTAGGGAGGAAGCTGGAGGTGATGCAAGTGGGTGCCTCTCATGGATCACAGACTATCTGACAGGCAGACCACAGTCTGTGAGACTTCAGAACTGTGTGTCTGAACAGGTAGTGAGTAACACAGGGGCTCCACAGGGTACAGTTCTTTCTCTGTTCCTCTTCACCCTCTATACCTCGGACTTTAAATACAATTCAAAGTCATGCCACCTGCAGAAGTTCTCAGACGACTCTGCAATTGTGGGATGTATCAAGGGTGGGCAGGAGGAAGAGTACAGAGGACTGGTCAGCAGCTTTGTGGAGTGGTGTGGGGAGAACCACCTGCAATTGAATGTGGCAAAGACGAAGGAGCTGGTGATAGATTTCAGGAGGAAAAGTGTCCAACCTACTCCTGTCTACATCCATGGGAGAGGCGTGGAGATAGTGGATTCATACAAGTACCTGGGAGTGCACATCGACGATAGACTGGAATGGTCTAAGAACACCGAGGCCATCTACAAGAAGGGTCAGAGCCTACCTTACTTCTTGAGGAGGCTCAGGTCCTTCAATGTGTGTAGGAAGATGCTACATATGTTCTATCAGTCGGTTGTGGCGAGCGCCATTTTCTACGCGGTAGTATTCTGGGGCTCTGGGATTAGAGCAGGGGATGCTAACAGGCTGAACAAGCTCATCAGGAGAGCAAGCTCTGTCATTGGGTCTGACCTGGACCCCCTGGAGGTAGTGGCTGACAGGAGAATGGTGTCCAAACTAGAGGCCATCATGGACAACGTCTCCCATCCCCTCTATGACATGCTTGTGAGAATGAAGAGCACGTTCAGCAATAGGCTGATCCATCCGCGGTGCGACAGGGAGCACTACAGGAGGTCATTCTTGCCTTCTGTCATAAGACTGTACAACACATCCACTGTGTGTCTGGGCAGGGCCGACATTGACATTGACCTCTTTCTGGACTAAACAGTAAACTCTCTGCTACATCTGGCTTTTTTCATTTAGAACTGTTTCTGTGCAATATATGCCAGGGATGTGTGCAATTTATTTATATTTATATTTATATTTATAATTTGCACTACAACTTTTTGTGTACTGTTCTGGTTTGTTCTTTGTATATTCTGGACCGTGAGTAACTCTTCTTGGTGCACTTCTCACTGACTGTACTGACTGTATTATATGTATTGTATTGTATTGTTGTATTATTGTATCATTTTGTTACAATGTGCTGTGTTGACTGTGTTAAGCTGCTGTTGCACTGCAAGTTTCCTCACGGGATCAATAAGGTATCTATCTATCTAATATGATATTTGCGATTGCAGCGGATGTTGTCATCTTCAGACCCTCCACATTCTACATCATTGTCCAAGCCTCCTTGGGGCTCCAGCTACAGGTACAGCTCACTCCGGTCATGCAGGTCTACATCACCGTCAGCTCCTCCAACAAGGGACAGACATGCGGTACGTTCTGAGCTTCATCATGTCTTCAGAGAGATCCCGGACAACACTTAATTTTAACACTGACTGCCCACTGCTAGAAATCCGATTATGAGTAAAACTGGTTTATTACACCTCTTTACAGGTCTTTGTGGAAACTTTAATGATGTCCAAGGGGATGATTTTAAGATCAACAGTGGAATAGTGGAAGGAACAGCTGTAGCTTTTGCCAACACCTGGAAAACCACAGCGAATTGTCCAGATGTGACGACCAGCTATGAAAACCCCTGCAGTCTGAGTGTGGAGAACGGTAAGACTGGCCGCCACTCCAGCAGGTTTTAGTGTTACTGAGTCTGACCTGCAAATCCTGGCTGACATTCTGTAGGCTTGTGGAGAGGGGAAGCAACAGTCACAGGAAACGTTCTTGTTTATGAAGGGCAAAAGAAGTTACTTGCACCTTGCCTTTTGGAAATGAGAAAAGGTGCCTGTACTTACCCCACCTTTCTCTCTCTTCACAGAGAAGTACGCCCAGCACTGGTGCTCCATGCTGTCAGATCCTCAAGGAGTGTTTGCTGTGTGCCATGCTGTGATTAGCCCAGATATCTACAAAACAGTACGTTTCTTTTAAATTTAAAAACTGAAACCTTTGTAAAATCTGTCACACTCATATGAAGACAATATATCCTGAGTCTGAGAGGCACGACCACACGGGGCAGTCTTGTGAAAATATCTCACAAGGTCATTGGTGTTGATCTTCCTATCCTCTCCTCCATCATAGACGTGTTTTGCATTAATCAAAATCCATCTGTGACCATCCTTCACACCCCTTGATTAGTAATTTCTAGTTACACCCATCAGAACACAGATACCGACTCCCCAACTGCAAAATCAACAGATTGAAGTTCTCATTCATACCTGTAGCCATTACTCAACACTCGAACTTCTATGTAAATATGTAGATTGTTGTTCCTGTTCTTTTGTTTCTTGTGTCTGTCTGTACACCAGCACTGCTGCTGTAAAAGAACTTTGTAGTAGTCGTAGACATATAATGGGGTGTTGATGTTTACTTTAATGTTTGAATGTTTGATTTTCAAATTCCAACATCAAAACTTGTAATACAGACAAAAACAAAAATGAATTTCGAGCTTATGAATTGGCTTCTGTTTTTCTGAGAAGTAGTAGCATTTCAACTACTCTTGAATAACCGAGAGCACACCCTCTGCTCCTCTGCCCCCAGAACTGCATGTACGACAGCTGTAACTGTGAGAAGAGTGAGGACTGTTTGTGTGCTGCCATCTCCTCGTACGTCCGTGCCTGTGCTGCTAAGGGGGTGCAGCTGGACGGCTGGAGAGCCAGTGTCTGCAGTAAGTGTCTGCAATAGCCAGGGACCTGGGAGCTTTCAGGGCAGGAAGTTCAGACACCTGAAGGGAGTGTTCCTGTGACTGAAACCCTGGTTCTCCCTTCCTTCAGCCAAATACTCCAGCACCTGCCCCAGGACTCTGGTCTTTGGCTACAGCATGACCAGCTGTAATCGCACCTGCCGCTCCCTCAGCCAGCCTGACCCCACCTGTAGCATCCAGATTGTGCCTGTGGACGGCTGTGGCTGTGCCAAAGGGACCTACATGAACGAGGAGGGCAAATGTGTGCCAGCTTCACAGTGCCCCTGCTACAACAAGGGCACAGTGGTGCCAGCTGGAGAGGTCATCAGGAAGGATGGTGCAATTTGGTGAGGAGCTTTTCCCTCTTGTCACTATACTATTATAGATGAAACACATTTCAGGCTTTCTGGCTTCATGCTGCCTTGTGCATATTCTTCAGCAAGGACAGTGCTAAGTTGGTAGGAAGAATCTTATCACAGAAATATCAGGGTTCGGGGATGTCTAGTTGGTGTGAATATCTCTTCGTGGGAGACAGAAGGGCCAGCTGCAGGCCTCAGGAGAGTGTGCTGTGCTGTGGTCTTTTCATGCATTTCCAAATTCTTTTCATTCCTTTTCCAGCACTTGCAAACAAGGGGAACTGAACTGTATTGGACGTCCAGAGCCGAATCCTAGTGAGACTGCCTTTCTCTTACACTCTTTTCTGAAAAACATGCATGTTTATTTTCTGTTTTTGCTGAACACATTTTTAAGTTATGGGAAATGTGATTTCAGATATGACAGCCATATTTACTGAAATGTTTTTCAAAAACTAGTTTTATAAAATATGACGGAAAAAATAATTCAAAATAAATTGTTCAATCTTGGCATGCTTAACAACAGTCCACAAAACCACAGAGATGGATTGTGGAATAATCCAAATGAGTGCTTAAATGACTTTAACTGGTACCTTCAAAACAAACATATGATGGACACACTTGTCTATTCTTGTCAATAGGTTTCAAAGTAAAAGACATGTTGGTCTAGGTCTGGATAGGTCCTGCAGAAATAAAACAGTAAAGATACATTCTGACAAGCTTAAGTACCTCTGTGAGCTGCTGTTGAATTAACTACTGACTAAAAAATATTTGAAGGTTTTGATACACAAAGGAACAAAATACTTTATTTTCTTAGAAAAGGTGAGATGCAAAAATAGAAAATGTTTCCTTGCTTTTCATTTACAGCCTGCAAGGAACCAATGATCTTTTTCGACTGCACTAAAGCTGGGGCTGGAGCCAAGGGATCAGAATGTCAGAAGAGCTGTCAGACACTGGATATGGATTGTGTAAGTGAACCTGGACATCTTAATTCTAAACAACAAGAACTCTAGCAATCTGCACAGTGTTTGGTGTCCTAAACCCAGACATCTTTACAGTTCGCATGGAAAACCTCGGGGGAGGCTTTCCAAAAGATTAAAGGACACATCTAACTTTTGTAATGCCAGACAATTCTTCTGGGATAAATTCATGCTAAACCTGGTTAAAATTATGGCACATTTCTCTTAACAGATCAGCACAGAGTGCACATCAGGCTGTATGTGCCCACAAGGTCTAGTTTCTGATGGGAAAGGGGGCTGTGTGAAAGAGGACCTTTGTCCTTGTATGCACAATGGAGCTTCGTATCAGCCTGGGGACAAGATCAGAGTGGACTGCAATACCTGGTAAATGAGCTCATTACACTATACGTGTTTCAATATCTAAGTTATGCACTACTATAACTGTAAGCTTATAATAGTGAAAAGGGTTTGAAAAATGATATTTGGAATTAAATCTAAACATTCACTGCTTTTTGCTGTCCATTTGTTTCACTTCAGTACTTGCAAAGATAGAAGGTGGCAGTGTACCAGTAACCAATGCCAAGGCACCTGTGCCATCTATGGAGATGGACATTACATCACTTTTGATGGGAAGCGATTCAGCTTCAGTGGAGACTGTGAATACACCCTCATTCAGGTACATTTCAAAATAAAGAGACTTTCACAAGAGAACTCAAATCATAATTGTCAGTGCATAATTCACTTATTGGGCTTATACATTTGTCACAAGTATTTGTACCTATTCTTCCAGCAGGATATTTTCTTAATGCAGTCTCCTCAAAGGTACAACTGCAATGGCTCTCACAGTATGAAGGTGTTCATGTTGTACACAAAATAAAAAAAATTATTTATTTCAGGATGATTCAGACAAAACTCTCTCTTCTTAAGATGAGAAAGGGATCATCAGTTCTTTTATCTATCAATTGTTCAGGACTACTGCAGCCAAAACAATGAAAACGGCACCTTCAGGGTGATCACTGAGAACATCCCCTGTGGCACCACTGGGACCACCTGCTCCAAGGCCATCAAGCTCTTCCTGGGGGTGAGCAATCAGCCCTCTTTCTTGAAGGAAATCCAGCTCAATTGAAACTCTTTAGAATTACTGGCACTTATGTTGAATTTAAATGCATTTAAATGCTAATTCTTCTTTTCAGAACAATGAGCTGAAGCTATCTGAAGGAAACTACCAGGTGATCCAAAGAGACACAGGTGTAGAGGTTCCCTACCAGATCCGCTACATGGGGATTTACCTGGTGATTGAAGCCAACAATGGGCTGATCCTCATGTGGGACAAGAAGACGAGCATGTTTATCAAGCTCAACCCTAAGTTCCAGGTCAGTGAGCATGTCTGCACTAAGGTTAATCTTACAGATAAATGTGTTTCTGTCAGTGCAGTTATGGAATATGTGTGACCCAGGATAAATGAATACCTAATCGAACTTTCAAAGCTACAGATCTGCTATAGGTCTTGTGGGTCTTGGAGCCCCAGCTCTGGAGAGAATGTGGATTTCTGCATTGTGCTCTTATTCCTCAGGGCCTTGTCTGTGGACTCTGTGGAAACTATGATGGCAATGAAAACAACGACTTTACCACCAGAAGCCAAGCTGTTGTGGTGGATACACTGGAGTTTGGAAACAGCTGGAAAGTCTCTCCCAGCTGTCCTGATGCTGTTGTCACAAAGGACCCCTGCAGCTCCAACCCCTACAGGAAGTCCTGGGCTCAGAGACAGTGCAGCATCATCCAGAGCACAGTCTTCACAGCCTGCCACTCTCAGGTACTGCGATCACACTGGAGATATGCGCACACCACGGCAAGATCAGGGCAGGAAAGACACCAAGCTTCTCAGTGTGATTGGAATTTGAATCTAAAACAACAGGAACTGTGCATTCCTGAGTGGAAAACTAATGAAGAGTAAGGGTGATTAAAGACATTTCTCTCTAAAGGTGGACCCCACTCCATACTACGACGCCTGTGTGACGGACTCCTGTGCCTGTGACACTGGAGGAGACTGCGAGTGCTTCTGTACAGCTGTGGCTGCCTACGCAGAGGCCTGTAATGAGGCTGGGGTTTGTGTGGCCTGGAGGAGTCCAGAGATCTGCCGTGAGTCACAGACAGAAGCACAATTCTACTTTAACTCACTGTCTCCAAAAGAGAGAGATGGACACAATGACTGACCAACACACTGACACTCAGTCTCTGTGATGAAGACAGGAGAGAAATGACACCTACATAAAAGCTGAAAAGGGATCTGTATGTTAAATAAATGAGATTTTGTCATTCCTCTCTCCAGCTCTGTTCTGTGACTTCTACAACCCCCCTGGAGAGTGTGAGTGGCACTACAAGCCCTGTGGCTCGCCCTGCATGAAGACCTGCAGGAACCCCTCAGGGAAATGCTCCAGTCAGATCCCAGCCCTGGAAGGTAGGAATTTCTAGCTCATATTCTTTGAAACTTGAAGACACATCATGAAGGAGGTAATCACATCATAAGCTCTCAACGTCAGCTTTCAAACACTGCAAACGTGTTTTCAACAATCAGTGTTCCATCACCGGCTGATTCTTACTCTCTTTGTAGTTAAAGACATCTCAGTTTTCAGTGACTGCTCCAAGTCTTAAAATTCATAGCAATGAGCAAGTATAATATAACAAGCTTAAACGCTGTTTATATATCACAATTCGTGTTCATTCATTTTTGTGCATATTTTCTGTCAATTTGTTTTTATTTCATTCTGTATAAACAGAAAAAAATGCCCACACCGAGATTTTCTCTCATATTCTAAAAAACTCTTATCCTGAAACAGTAAGAGAGAAATTCTACAGTTCTTACGTTTTATGATAGAATTCATCTCTCTGTATGCTCAGAGTTGTGCGTACTACATGAATTACATTTAAAGAAAGAAAATAATACAACAAATACTGTAAGCATGTTTTTTATCCAGGCTGCTATCCAAAATGCCCTCCTGAGCAGCCCTATTTTGATGAGGACTCCATGACGTGTGTGCAGAGGGAGAGCTGTGGCTGCTTCGATGGTGACGGGAATCATTATAAAAGCGGAGAAGAGGTTCCCTCCGCTGGGAACTGCCAGACATGGTACATTTTCTGTTTCATACAATACCAGAACCAGCACTATAACACTTCTCGTATGAAGAGCTGACCAAATGTATGAAGGTCGAAAACACTAAACCTTACTTTCTGTCCTTTAGTTATTGTAAGTCCACGGGAGTGCAGTGCAGCTACAACGTTCACGGTACAGTATGCAAACTGTTTCTATTATCTAAATAATACTGCAGTAGTTTCAGTTCACAACAAATGGGCGTTAGCAGCATGCAAACTGACCTGCCTGTGCCTACAGCTTGTTCCTGCACATACCAAGGAAACAAGTACCCATACGGCACAACAATCTACAACACCACAGATGGGCTTGGAAGCTGCATTACTGCCGTGTGTGGAGAAAATGGCACAATCCACAGGGACATGTATCACTGTACTACTCCTGCTACAACAACAACCACCCCAGAGCCAACGACAACAATCTTCAACTTCACAACACCATCGCCAAAGACTACCAGTAGGTTTTATTGGAATGTAATTCTGCCTTTCTATCTATCTCCTTCTCCCCATGCACACACACTATGTATATTTAAGCAAAAATACTGAATGTGAATTTCTAGTTCTCCAAATCTATTCCTATTAATTCAAAAACTTAATATTTGAAAAAGGAAAAACAGTTGCACATGCAGTGCGCTGCGTTGAAACAGTGAACATCTTGGACAAATGGAAATGCACTAATTAAAACACTATTACACTAGCTGAACAAGCTCATCAGGAGAGCAAGCTCTGTCATTGGGTCTGACCTGGACTCCTTGGAGGTAGTGGCTGAGAGGAGAATGATGTCCAAACTAGAGGCCATCATGGACAACTTCTCCCATCCCCTCTATGACAGGCTTGCAGGAATGAAGAGCACGTACAGCAATAGACTGATTCATCCACGGTGCAACAGGGAGCGCTACAGGAGGTCATTCTTGCCGTCTGCCATAAGACTGTACAACGCATCCACCTTGCGTCTTGGCAGAGGCAACATCGACAGTGACCTGTATCTGGATTAAACGCATCTACACATCTACTGCTACATCTGTTCTCTTCTTCTTCTTTTTCTTTTTCTTTTTCCCGTTTACAACCACTTTCTGTGCAATATATGCCAGGGACCTGTGCAATACATTTATATTTATATCTACAGTTACATCTATATTTATATCCATATGTGTGATATGAGTGTGATATGATTTTCTGTGTACTGTTCTGTTCTAGTTTGTTCTTGTGCGTCTGGACTGTGAGTAACTCTTGTATTGTATTGTATGTATTGTACTATTATTATATAATTCGTTACATTGTGGCTGTGTTGTGTGTGTTAAGCTGCTGTTGCACTGCAATTTCCCTCACGGGATCAATAAAGTATCTATCTATCTATTCCAGCTGTAGTATCCCCATCATCTGTTTCCCAGCCTGAAACTATTCAATATTGTCTTCTATTGTAGGTGAGACCTCTCTATCATCAAGCACTCCAGGGACCACCAGCTGTGTGGAAGAAGTGTGCCAGTGGTCAGTCTGGTATGACATCAGCTCCCCAACTAAAGACAATGAAGGAGATCATGAGACATATGATAACATCCGAGCTAAAGGACATTCAGTGTGCGCCCACCCGATTGAAATTCAGTGCAGGGCCCAGGATTACCCCAGCACTCCTCTAGGAGACCTAGAGCAAACAGTACATTGCAACAGATCTTTCGGACTGAAATGCAACAACAAGGAAAATCCCACTGTGTGCTTGAATTACGCCATCAGAGTGTTTTGCTGTCGTGTTGTGCCTTGTGGAACAACAAGTGTACCGCCGATAACGTCTTCCAGTACAACACCAAAGAAAACAACAACCCCAAAGACAACACCTGAAGAAACAACATCAGCCCCGTCAACTAAATCTTCTCCTTCAACATCCTCAGCACCAAGCTCCACGGAACGTACCAGCACTGCAACAGTAACAACGCGACAACCTCCGTCATCATCCACTGTTGTTTCCACAACATCCAGAGGAACACAGCCCACTAGCACATCAACTTCACTTCCCACAACCATCTCCACCAGCTCAGCTACCACCTGCCGGCGCCCATGTAAATGGTCCCAGTGGTACGACACCACTTTCCCCACACTTGGAACCCCAGGAGGGGACTCTGAAACGTATGACAACATAAGGAAACATGGTGGAAAAATATGCGAAAAACCAAGCAAAATTGAGTGCAGAGCAGAGAAGTACCCAGATAAGGCCATAGACGATGTGGGTCAGATTGTGCAATGTGATATTGCGAAAGGACTTATATGTAAAAATGAAGACCAGTCAGGCATGGTCCCATTGTGCTATAACTACCAGGTGAGGGTTCTGTGCTGTGATGAGTATCAATGTGAGACAACGACAGAGCCAACCACTCCTATCACAACCCCTCCCACCACAACCATTCCCATCACAACCCCTCCCAGCACAACCACTCCTATCACAACCACTCCCACCACAACCACTCCTATCACAACCCCTCCCACCACAACCATTCCCATCACAACCCCTCCCAGCACAACCACTCCTATCACAACCACTCCCACCACAACCACTCCTATCACAACCCCTCCCACCACAACCATTCCCATCACAACCCTTCCCACCACAACCACTCCTATTACTACCACACCCAGCACAACTACTCCCACAACAACCACTCCCATCACAACCACACCCAGTACAACCACAACCATCACAACCACACCGAGCACAATCACTCCTATTACAGCCACACCGAGCACAATAACTCCCACCACAACGACTCCAATAACAACCACTTCCACCACAACAACTCCCAGCACAACCCCTCCCACCACAACGACACCTATTACAACCACTCCTATCACAACCCTTCCCACCACAACCACTCCGATCACAACACCTCCCAGCACAACCACTCCTATTACTACCACACCCAGCACAACTACTCCCACAACAACCACTCCAACAACAACCTCTCCCATCACAACCACACCCAGTACAACCACAACCATCACAACCACACCCAGCACAACCACACCGAGCACAATAACTCCCACCACAACGACTCCAATAACAACCACTTCCACCACAACTCCCAGCACAACCCCTCCCACCACAACGACACCTATTACAACCACTTCCATCACAACCCCTCCCACAACAACAACTCCCATTACAACCACTCCTATCACAACTACACCCAGCACAACCACACCGAGCACAATCACTCCTATTACAGCCACACCGAGCACAATCACTCCCACCACAACGACTCCAATAACAACCACTTCCACCACAACCACACCCAGCACAACCCCTCCCACCACAACGACACCTATTACAACCACTCCTATCACAACCCTTCCCACCACAACCACTCCGATCACAACACCTCCCAGCACAACCACTCCTATTACTACCACACCCAGCACAACTACTCCCACAACAACCACTCCAACAACAACCTCTCCCATCACAACCACACCCAGTACAACCACAACCATCACAACCACACCCAGCACAACCACACCGAGCACAATAACTCCCACCACAACGACTCCAATAACAACCACTTCCACCACAACTCCCAGCACAACCCCTCCCACCACAACGACACCTATTACAACCACTTCCATCACAACCCCTCCCACAACAACAACTCCCATTACAACCACTCCTATCACAACTACACCCAGCACAACCACACCGAGCACAATCACTCCTATTACAGCCACACCGAGCACAATCACTCCCACCACGACTCCAATAACAACCACTTCCACCACAACCACACCCAGCACAACCCCTCCCACCACAACCACAACCAGCACAACCCCTCCCACCACAACCACTCCCACCACAACCACACCCAGCACAACCACACCGAGCACAATCACTCCTATTACAGCCACACCGAGCACAATCACTCCCACCACAACGACTCCAATAACAACCACTTCCACCACAACCACACCCAGCACAACCCCTCCCACCACAACCACCCCCATCACAACCACAACCAGCACAACCCCTCCCACCACAACCACTCCCACCACAACCACACCCAGCACAACCACACCGAGCACAATCACTCCTATTACAGCCACACCGAGCACAATCACTCCCACCACAATGACTCCCATAACAACCACTTCCACGAAAACCACCCCCATCACAACCACTCCCAGCACAACCCCTCCCACCACAATGACACCTATTACAACCACTTCCATCACAACAACTCCCACAACAACCACTCCCATTACAACCCCTCCCGGCACAACCACACCCAGCACAACCACTCCTAACACAACTCCTCCCACCACAACCACTCCCATCACAACCACAACCAGCACAACCACAACCAGTACAATCACTCCCACAACAACCACTCCCACCACAACCACTCCCATCACAACCCCTCCCAGTACTTCTTCACCAACAGCTTCAACAACAGTGTACCCTACTACTTCACACTGCACTGTGTGTGAATGGTCAGAATGGATTGATGTCAGTTATCCTACTTTTGGTCCAGATAATGGAGATAATGAAACCTACACAAAGATTAGGGAGTCTGGTATTCATATTTGCAAATCTCCAGAGGCAATTGAGTGCAGAGCACTAGACTATCCAAATGTCCCCCTCTCAGATCTGGGGCAGCATGTGGAATGCAACCCATCAGTAGGACTGATTTGCAAAAACAAAGATCAGGGTATACCACCAATGTGCTTCAATTATGAAATCAAAGTTAAATGTTGCAAAAATATATGTACCACAACTACTGGCAAATCAACTTCATCTACAACAACTACAACCGCTACCCATACATCATCTAAGAGCACTACACCTCAGACAACAACACAAGGACCCACTACAACTAAATTAACTAAATCTCCTGAAACCACTACAGCCGTTCCCACCACTACTACAAAAGCAACTCCCACCACAGAAACCACCACATCTACAACAGAAACCTCAACAGCTCCCTCTACATCCACCCATGAAGTCTCAACAACATCACAAGTGGTCACAACCCCTACTCCTGTCACCACAACAGAGACCACCTCTGTGCCCTCTTCTACAAGAGTAACCACAACTTCATCCCCTGAGACAACAATGTCCTCATCAACAGAGAGCACCACTACTTCAACAACAACTGTATCTACGGAGACAACTACGACAGAAAAACCAACAACTACAAAATCAACACAACCAACCAAGACTACCACCACTGTTAAACCAACCACTACTTCAGCAACACCTGTGACCACAGAAACCTCAACATCATCTTCTACTCCTATCCCTGTGACTTCAACTGCACCCATTAAAACAACATTCTCTGTTATTACTGGCAGAACTCGAATGCACTCAACAGAGCATCAGGTTCAAACAACAAATTCATTCACGACTGCAACTACAACAGAAAAACCAACAACTAGAAAATCAACACAACCAACTAAAACTACCACTACTGTTAAACCAACTACTACTTCAGCAAAAACTGTGACCACAGAAACCACCACACCTACAACAGAAACCTCAACAGCTCCCTCTACATCCACCCATGTAGTCTCAACAACATCACAAGTAGTCACAACCCCTACTCCTGCCACCACAACAGAGACCACCTCTGTGCCCTCTTCTACAAGAGTAACCACAACTTCATCCCCTGAGACAACAACGTCCTCATCAACAGAGAGCACCACTACTTCAACAACAACTGTATCTACGGAGACAACTACAACAGAAAAACCAACAACTACAAAAGCAACACACCCAACCAAGACTACCACCACTGTTAAACCAACCACTACTTCAGCAACAACTGTGACCACAGAAACCACCACACCTACAACAGAAACCTCAACAGCTCCCTCTACATCCACCCATGTAGTCTCAACAACATCGCAAGTGGTCACAACCCCTACTCCTGTCACCACAACAGAGACCACCTCTGTGCCCTCTTCTACAAGAGTAACCACAACTTCATCCCCTGAGACAACAACGTCCTCATCAACAGAGAGCACCACTACTTCAACAACAACTGTATCTACGGAGACAACTACAACAGAAAAACCAACAACTACAAAAGGAACACAACCAACCAAGACTACCACCACTGTTAAACCAACCACTACTTCAGCAACAACTGTGACCACAGAAACCACCACACCTACAACAGAAACCTCAACAGCTCCCTCTACATCCACCCATGTAGTCTCAACAACATCACAAGTAGTCACAACCCCTACTCCTGTCACCACAACAGAGACCACCTCTGTGCCCTCTTCTACAAGAGTAACCACAACTTCATCCCCTGAGACAACAACGTCCTCATCAACAGAGAGCACCACTACTTCAACAACAACTGTATCTACGGAGACAACTACAACAGAAAAACCAACAACTACAAAAGCAACACAACCAACCAAGACTACCACCACTGTTAAACCAACCACTACTTCAGCAACAACTGTGACCACAGAAACCACCACTTCTACAACAGAAACCTCAACAGTTCCCTCTACATCCACCCATGTAGTCTCAACAACATCAG
This sequence comes from Atractosteus spatula, assembly GCF_055471065.1. Lineage (NCBI taxonomy): Eukaryota > Metazoa > Chordata > Actinopteri > Semionotiformes > Lepisosteidae > Atractosteus > Atractosteus spatula. The sequence goes on along the minus strand of NC_142721.1, from coordinate 16,239,224 downwards.
AAGTAGTCACAACCCCTACTCCTGTCACCACAACAGAGACCACCTCAGTGCCCTCTTCTACAAGAGTAACCACAACTTCATCCCCTGAGCCAACAACGTCCTCATCAACAGAGAGCACCACTACTTCAACAACAACTGTGTCTACAGAGACAACCACAACAGGAAAACCAACAACTAGAAAATCAACACAACCAACCAAGACTACCACCACTGTTAAACCAACCACTTCTTCAGCAACAACTGTGACCACAGAAACCACCACTTCTACAACAGTAAAACAGAGTTCATCTTCACCTACAGCTTCAACAACAGTGTCCACTACTACTCCACGCTGCACTGTGTGTGAATGGTCAGAATGGATTGATGTCAGTTATCCTACTTTTGGTCCAGATAATGGAGATAATGAAACCTACACAAAGATTAGGGAGTCTGGTATTCATATTTGCAAATCTCCAGAGGCAATTGAGTGCAGAGCACTAGACTATCCAAATGTCCCCCTCTCAGATCTGGGGCAGCATGTGGAATGCAACCCATCAGTAGGACTGATTTGCAAAAACAAAGATCAGGGTATACCACCAATGTGCTTCAATTATGAAATCAAAGTTAAATGTTGCAAAAATATATGTACCACAACTACTGGCAAATCAACTTCATCTACAACAACTACAACTGCTACCCATACATCATCTAAGAGCACTACACCTCAGACAACAACACAAGGACCCACTACAACTAAATTAACTAAATCTCCTGAAACCACTACAGCTGTTCCCACCACCACTACTTCAGCAACAACTGTGACCACAGAAACCACCACACCTACAACAGAAACCTCAACAGCTCCCTCTACATCCACCCATGTAGTCTCAACAACATCACAAGTAGTCACAACCCCTACTCCTGTCACCACAACAGAGACCACCTCTGTGCCCTCTTCTACGAGAGTAACCACAACTTCATCCCCTGAGACAACAACGTCCTCATCTACAGAGAGCACCACTACTTCAACAACAACTGTATCTACGGAGACAACTACGACAGAAAAACCAACAACTACAAAATCAACACAACCAACCGAGACTACCACCACTGCTAAGCCAACTACTACTTCAGCAACAACTGTGTCTACGGAGACAACTACAACAGAAAAACCGACAACTAGAAAATCAACACAACCAACCGAGACTACCACCACTGTTAAACCAACCACTTCTTCAGCAACAACTGTGACCACAGAAACCACCACACCTACAACAGAAACCTCAACATCACCCTCTACATCCACCCAAGAAACCTCAACATCACAAGTAGTCACAACCTCTGTGCCCTCTTCTACGAGAGTAACCACAACTTCATCCCCTGAGACAACAACGTCCTCATCAACAGAGAGCACCACTACTTCAATGACAACTGTGTCTACGGAGACAACTACAACAGAAAAACCAACAACTACAAAATCAACACAACCAACCGAGACTACCACCACTGCTAAACCAACTACCACTTCAGCAACAACTGTGTCTACGGAGACAACTACAACAGAAAAACCGACAACTACAAAATCAACACAACCAACCAAGACCTCCATAACTGTTAAACCAACCACTACTTCAACAACACATTCAAGAACAACTGAATGTGGCTGCCATTACAACGGGAAGCTGTTTCCACGTGGTATGTAAGATACTGTATATATATTTAGAACTATATGTTTCTTATGTATATTTACATGTGAGGAAATTAAGGAGTCAAATCAGAACACCTTTCTATACACAAATAATCATGACATTGTGAAAGACACCTCCCAGCCATGTTGAAGCAGATTTATCGGGAACCTTCACAAAACAGCTTGATAGACACTTTGATGAATAGGTTACCACCAACCAAACAGACATAAATTATAACAGACATATAATTATGAATCTCTGCTTAAATCATCTAAATATCTGTCCATGTCTCATTCTTTATCCAGAAGGAGTCCTCTCAGACATTATAAAATACTTCTTTAAATCTATCAGTGTGGGACAGATTTAAGACCAGTAATGAGTCTGCACAAACCCAAAATGCAAATGTGAATATATTAAGATTAATATCAAAAATCTAAAATAGTTTTCTTACTATTGCTTTTCACCTTTTTACGTTCAGGTTCACTGCTGTATAACACCACTGATGGCGATGACTGGTGCTTCACTGCTTTCTGCAACGAGACGTGTGAAATAGAGAAACATTCCAAGCACTGTCACACCACTGTTTCTCCTCCAACCACAAGTGCCCAGACCTCCACTGCAGTTGGCCCAACAACACCAGGGAAGACAACTACAGTCAAATCAACTCCCACAAAGACAGAGTCCTCCACTGCTGAGACATCAGCCACAGCTCCAACCACCAGCCTTCCAACCACAACTCCTTATAAAAACTGTGACCACCTTACTCCTCCTAGAAAGGTACTTTATATCTCACTTCCTGGGTATTACTTGAATTAATAGGAAAATGTGTTTAGTTCTAAATGTTGCTCTTTAAAATAACATTATTGTGTAACTTAATGCAATTTCTTTAAATCAGTATTTTACTGAAATATTAAAATAATATTAAACACTAGTGTTTATTACCAGATCATCAAACAATTTGTGTCAATCTAAATAAGCATTTTAATTTCAAAATATCTGGTAATATTACTGTAGGTGTCACATTTTATTACATTGGCATTGTATGAATATCTTGTTTTGCTTTGTTTCATTTTGATAATTATTATACTGTTTCTAAGCTTGACAGAAATGTGCAGAGACTTTGTCACACTACTGTGCCTTTGCTCAGTTTCTTTCATCTTTTGTGCTAGCATGGTGAATCCTGGCACTTTGGCAACTGTACCATAGCAACTTGCCAAGGAGGCTCCAACATCACACTAGAGCCGGTGCCCTGCGAGCCTGTGACTAAACCACAGTGTGCCAATGGTCTGCCTCCGCTTGCGAAGTATGATGAATCTGGGTGCTGCGTCCGCTACGAGTGTCAATGTAAGATCTCCACAACATCAAAGATTAAAAATGTATTTCAACATTATGACACAAAGACAAACTAGGAAGACAAAACACCTTCAAGATTTGAACTTGCAAAATGACAAAACACAAACATGAAAGATGCTTCTGTTTTGATCTCACCTGAAAATTTGCATGCACCCCCACACATATTTTCTCACTCTTAGTTATAATACTATTACTACATTGATTTTTCTGTAACAACATTTTCATTTATCACAACCTTTTCATTTATTCCACTGAACTGTTCAGTTTTACATGTGGAAATGTGTGTCCATTATCCACTAACTCATATTTCTCAATCTTCCTCTCATGCTCAAGTGATTTATTCCCACACCCCTGTCATTACCTTGCTACAGAACACAATTTAGCTTAAACTGCAACAAATAAAGCAGAGCTTTACAACAGTCAAATTGTCTTTCAAAAAGAAACAAATCTATTTGATTTATATTAAAACACACATTTTTGTATGGGTTCCAATAAAAGCATCATATAAAACTTTAGTTTTAGAAATTGACTTACAGAAAATAGTTAAAGTAATGATCACAGCAAGTTATTTTCTGAGAAATGTCCAGTCTTTCAAAGCTCAATTAAACATTTGAACATTTCTGAATACCACAGCATTGTTAGGAAAACCTGCTTGGGATAGCACAGATTGAATTCAGTTATTAAATACTGTATTATGAAAAATACAACTTGAAAATCACCAAAACTATTAAACATGCATATACATAATATTCCTTTGCAAGTCTAGGATCCTTATCTGTTTGTCTGCTACATGTAGAACACCTGGCAAGTGGTCTTATCAACAAGTCTCTTGTGTGCCTCCCCAGGTGTCTGCTATGGGTGGGGAGACCCTCATTATGTCACCTTTGATGGACAATACTATGGCTTCCAAGGAAACTGCACCTACGTGTTGGTCAAGCAGATCATCCCCAAATACGACAACTTCACCGTTATCATTGACAACTACAATTGCCACTCTGAGGATGGCCTGTCTTGCCCCAGGTCACTGACTATCTATTACAAGTCGTATGAGGTGATTCTGGACCAGCGGACAATCAATGGAATCACTACAAACTTGGTAACTGTTTCCCTATTTGTTTAGTTGTTTAGAGGGCAGAAAGCTTTCTAAGAGGAACTTTAGGATGAGTTAAGACTTTCTTCTACCTTCATCAGAAGTCAGACTAAAGTGGAATAAACAATGAAAGGGATCATTTTAAATATTTTTATATACATTTTTAACTTTAAATTTATTCAAATCCCCTGGTGAAATCAAAGGGTTTTGAATAAATTTAGGGATTTTTGTTCATATGATGAACAAAAAAAATCATATAAAAGCCTGACTTGTGTGTGCTTAAAAAATAAAAAAAAAGTTAGATTTTTGTATAGTAGTGCCACACAGAAGAAATCCATGTGACACCGCTGTATCATAACCCTATTATTTCATCAATTCTTCTCTGGCTGGGACTGTCCCATACTGCTGTAAACCAGTCTTCCAGGCAGAACTGCGCTAGTTTCTTTAGTTCCTGTGGTTTTCAGTGGTGATCAGCTTTCTCAAATGTTAGATTGGATTGAGGCCTGGATATTGACCTCAATGCAATATGTGAACATTAAATGTTTTATTTAATGCTTATTTAATACAGTTACATTTTTATACTTGCATCTTATAACTATAAAAAATACTTTTTCAATATTGAATAACATTTACCAAAATGTACCAGTCTGATTTTTGGATCAGTATATTGTGTAAACTATATAATTGCACAAAAATTATAAAAACAAAAGCAAACATTAAAAACAATTAGAATCTGTACAAATGAAAGAACCTGAGTGATTCAAATAAGTGCATTTTTATGTTATTGTGTTTGTTATTAATCCATTCTTCTAAAACTTCTCAGATATATGTCAACCAAAAACGAATCATCCCAGCCTATAAAAACAGCGTCTTTACAATTACAAGCAGTGGAATTGACATGGTTCTGGAAATCCCAGAGATCAACGCTCTAGTCTCATTCAAAGGCCTCACGTTCAGCATCTTCTTGCCCTACTCCCTCTTCCATCACAACACGGAAGGACAGTGTGGTAAGAGGAGACTGTTCATTGTCTTCATGCTTATTCTAATCAGAGCTGTTGAGCAACTGTGATCACTGAGAGACGAGGGAGAAAACAAACGAGGAGCATTCTCTTAAACTACATGCAAACTCCTCCTTGCACAGCTGTTTTAACAACCTTGATCTGGTTATGTGTGTTTAATTAACTTAATTTATTTTCACATACACTGTATTCTAATTAAATTATCCTAATTAAATCTGCTTTCCTCTATTTTAAAGGTACCTGTGACAACACAAGGAAAAATGACTGCAGGCTGCCAAATGGACAGATAGATCCCTCATGCCCTGACATGGCCAACCACTGGCGTATTCATGACAAGAATAAACCCTACTGTGACACAACAACTACAGTGCAGCCTCCTGTGACACCACTGCCACCAAGAACAACAGAGACACCCATCTGCAATCCAGTCATCTGTGAGATTATCTACGGAAAGTAAGCAGAATCAAGTGTAACCTGAAGAATCCTTGTGTTGTATCTTCATAGGACAGTAGTCACATTCCACAAAAAGAAAATAAAAAATTAGCACAAAAACAGGACAGCCATGCTTTACCTCTTAATGAACACTACCGCATAAATTCAAATTCAATCTTATTAACACAGTAGAGAGCTGAGGGCAGAGAACGTCTGCTGTTTGAAATGTAGAACGTTTTGCTGTTGTGTGACTCAACGCAGCTGATGCGACCCCTCTGCCGCAGGGTGTTTGAAGAGTGCCGCACAGTGATTCCTGCGCTGCCCTTCTACGAGGCCTGCAGGTTTGACGTCTGCCACATGCCCCACACCAAGATCGGCTGCTCCAGCTTGCAAGCGTACGCCGCCCTGTGCGCATCGGTCGGAGTCTGCGTCGACTGGAGGAGCGCGACAGGGGGAGAATGCGGTAGGGCCAAGTCAGAAAACAGCGGGGTAGCTGCCTTCCTTACTGCTCAAGAGCTACCAGTGTAAAGGAGAAAACATGCGAGCTCAACTGAGTACGGGCAACAACTGACCGAATCTGTGCTGTACCAGATACCACACTCAGCTCCATATGAAATTCATTTTTAATTTCCACTAAACACATGATTGTCTCTTCGAGTTACTGTAGAACACAGCAGGAACTCAAGGTCCCCTTTTCTGCTCCTATACAGACTATAACTGCTCAGCAACCAAGGTGTACAAGCCATGTGGACCAGCAGTGCAGCCAACCTGCAATGCAAGGTAAGTGAAATGAGTTGCCTGTAGCTGAGCACACACTAAGATTTACCTTTGTGATTTTCTTTATCATACTTTTGAATTATTATGCAATAAAACAATCCCATACACTCAATTTAAGGACTTGCAATTCTATTTGTATGCCACAAAAATAAAGCACTGTCGTCATTTTCTAGACAATTCTCAAGATCAGACTCCAGATCTAATAATATGTACAGTGTTACATTTTCTATCAGTCACACTAAACACAGGCCAAACACAAATGCTGTGTTCACACTTTTAAACAGGTACAATGAGAAATTCATCCAGCAGAACAGCAGAGAGCAGACAAGTGACTTCACTGAGGGCTGCTTCTGCCCCCAGGGGACGATCCTGTTCAACTCCTTCTCAGACATCTGTGTCCCCTCCTGCGGTAAGGACTGCTGGCCCCCACACTTGGTTGCAGAAGTTACAGAGTACCCACCTTCCAGGTCAATCCAGTGCTGGTACACTGTTTACAGTGAAATACATGACGTTTGGGAAGCTAGACATAATTAGCACTTTATTAGTTATTTTTCAAGCTTAATTTTCAGTTTTCTTTTATTGTTAACAGAGGATAAAGCTACAGCAGTATTCACTGAGGAATTAACTCTGTTTTAAAACTTTCTGTTTAGACTGCACTGGACCAGATGGGAAACCAAAACTGGTAATGAAATTTTATATGTTATTGTTTTGTCTTTATTTGTGTCTTATTCGATTAATTACCAGTATGTCAATGGTCAAGATAAGAGATCTTTAAAGCAGGAGCTCTTTCCCTCCACATACTCTTCTGCATAGCTGAGCTAACGGCAGGTGCCTGAGGGCAGGATAAGCTGGCGCGTTCACTCTGTGTGTCTGTCCTCAGCCTGGCGAGACGTGGGACAGTAACTGCAACGAGTGTGTGTGTGACGTCGATTCAATGAGCGTGCAGTGCAAACCCCGGCAGTGCCCCGGGCAGCCCCCCGTCACCTGCAACAAGGAGGGCCAGGTGCTGGTAACTGAGACAGTCGACTGCTGCAACAAGTCCCGATGTGGTGAGTAGCTGCAGGGACAGGGACAGACTCAGGGCTGGAGGGGTTAGTGCTGCTGGGAGACTGGCTCTTTCAACAGCATCATAGAGGTGCAGCATTTAGAGCAGCACAGTTAATGCTTTGAAAAGACTATTGTTATTAAACTATTACAGTACTTTTGCAGTTTATCATTTTGTACCTTGCTAATAAGCATATGCTTAGCATGCTCTTTTCTTTGGTGCAGTTTTAACATGTTTCCTGTTGCCCCCTGTTCTTTATTGCTCTTCTTCCCAACAGAGTGTGATGTAAAACTCTGCCCAAAACCACAATCCTGTGAACTAGGATTCAGACCAGTGATAACAACCCCAGAAGGAAGCTGCTGTGCTGTTTATAAATGTGGTGAGTGTTACTGGTGTTTTTCGCTGTGCTGTGCTGACACTGTCAGTAGCTATCTTCCCAGAAATGAGAAGTACAGTAGAATCTTCCCAGAAATGAGAAGTACAGTAGAAACTTCCCAGGAATGAGAAGTAGACGACCTGCTTTTCTGTATTTATAGTATTTATTATTCACAAAGGTTTTTAATACAACCAGATGCTCAGTAGAGAATCCAGTTTATTTTCATGTCTATTTTAATTAAACTGATTCAAGATTTATCTCTTTCTTTACAGAACCAAAAGGTGTCTGTGTTTTCAATAATACTGAATACAAGGTAAGATCCTTAACTAACTTTAACATATTCTGGGCTTGCAGCTGGCCAGATCCTTTGACATGTGAATACAGACACTTTACAAATCAAGATAAGGTCATGTCATACCATTTCAGTTACTTCTGAAATGAGTTTGAGAATTAAATGACAATTACATGTGTACACGTGTTCTTATGTTGCATATTTTGTGTGTATTTGTCTATGAACTGCAATGACTTTAGTAACTGGATGTGCAAATTCACTTCAGTTGCCCTATCAGCTGTTAACAGGTTGGGATCTCCTCTTCTCTGTGTGATTCTAAGGGTGGTTCTGTTTTGCTCTCCATCACAGCCAGGTGTCAGTGTTCCTAAAGACACATGTGAGTTGTGCCAGTGCAGTTATGAGGTGGATCCCAATACAAGACTGAACATCATTGCCTGTGATCCAATGCGCTGTGACAAAAACTGTCAGCTGGTATGGAACTTCCCTCAAAATTCCTACTGATATCATATCTACAGAATCATAAGGAAAGACAATTAGTTGTATTTCTGTGTGACTAAAATGTGTTAATTAAGGTGTCCCTATTAATAACATTTTTTATGAAGACTATTTCTAGCATCATTCTGAATTACAAAACCACCAATATACAGTAAAATCTATACTATCTAGTATTATTTCTTAATACTTTTCCAATTTTCTGACTAATGTGCTGCAGATGAGAATAGAAACTGGTTAACTGGTTGCCTGTGTTCTGTACATTCATTTTCTCTGCAGGGTTTTACATATCAAGCTGTCCCTGGACAGTGCTGTGGCCAGTGTGTACAGGACAGCTGTGTCATCATGCTGCCAGACCACACAGTGCATGTCATTGAGGTGAGAGCACAACACTCAGCATGTCAACCAGATTAACATTAGTGCTCCTATAACACTGAAAGCACATGCAGGCACTGCTGTGGAAACAAATTTGATGGCTGGATTAGAGGTTATTGGAGATCACTTACATGTACAATACTTAAGAAAATGATTAAAACATGTTGTTTATGATAATATAAAGTGTAATGTATATTGCAAATTTCCACATTGCGAAATCTGTGTCAAAGACGCACGGAAAAGTTTCTTGGCTAGAAAGCATGTCTATCAAGCTTTGTTCTTGAGATTACATAAACAGAAAACTCAATCACATCCTCCTGCAACAATTATACCTCATTCCCTCCAACAGCCTGGAGACACCTGGTCGCCCGCTGGTGACAAATGTGTGAAATATGAGTGTGTGAAGATCGAGGATCAGTTTGTACCAGTAGAGGCCAAGACCACCTGCCCTCTCTTCAACCGCAAGGACTGCACTCCTGTAAGTGTACGAGTCACTTCCTCATTCTCCAGTGTGAGAGTGTACGAGGCTGCAGGTTTCACAGCTCTGAGCCAGCTCTGAGTTTGGTGATTCCTACTGTGTTGGATTATAATAAAAAAATAAACTGGGATTCCAAATTTAAAAGACAATTAACAATGACTGTGGGTTTTGTCCAATCCTGGACCTACGGTGTATAGACTTGGTTAAGAAAGCTATATTGTCACAATTTCCATTCTGTATGGCCTAACAACTGGTTTCTATGGTCATCCACCTTTTTCCTGAAAGAATCAGGAAGTGCCTTCAGGAAGTGTTCTTCCAAGTGCCTTCGTTTAAAAACAAGCCTCCTGTTCTCGGTTTTAAACAGATCTTTTCTCATAAAAATCTTATCTAAATTTGTTACTGCAGGGCACAGAGAGAATTGCCCCAGATGGTTGTTGCCATGTCTGTGAGTATCATTTACATCTTTGTTACATTCTTGAAATCAACACTGTAAACCACTGTGAATAAATACTTTGCTTTATTAATAAAATCAATGGTTACTAGAAGCCATTTATTTTGTATAAAGCAGAGCTCAGTCCTGGTGACCTTGTCTTTACTCATCAGTGGAGTAATCCTGAAGGAGTCCACAGTCTTGAAGCTGATCTTACTTCTCCTTGACAGGGTGTGGTAGATAATGCTCTTGGGCTCTGGGTTTCGATTCGGATTGGTACATCTTTCATGTGGAGTTTGCGTGTTCTCCCCATGTCACAGAGGCACAACGGCATCAACCCCATATAGCAGAACAAACAGTCTACCTCACTTCTTCAAGCAGTGTCAGTAACGCTCTCTGTGTGTCACCTGTCCAGGTGTTCCAATACCAAGGAACTGCAACATTAAGACGAACACCACCTACATCACCAACAACGGCTGCCAATCCAGCAAACCTGTGGACATCACGTCCTGCGGGGGCTCCTGTGGAACCTACTCCATGTGAGTTTCAGAACTGTCTCTGCAGCCTCTCCCTGCAGCTTGGAGTTGTTTCATGTTCAGGTTTCACATAGCCCTCACACACCCTTATCATTATAATAGGGCAATGCTTGAAATTATGGATCTACGTCCGGTATTCTACATATTTCTGAGATCAGGAATGATTCAAAAAAGAGGTTTTGAATGAAACTACTTTACACACACAACCATCAACCACAACGAGTGACAAGCCCACTTCATTTGTGAAGTACAGTAATGCAGTTAAAAGTACATAACTGGGCTTAGTATCATGTACACAGTATCAGTGAACCCTTCCATGCAGCAGTGCGTGGGACAGTAACTGTGAGTCCCGCTGCCCTGCCCATGCCTGCACACCTCTCCAGGCTCAGCCCTCTGTCCTGCCCTTGCCAGGTACTCTGTGGAGGCCAACACCATGGACCACACCTGCTCCTGCTGCCAGGAGATGGACACCACTCAGAAGCAGGTGCAGATGGTTTGCCCCGACGGCACCACGTTCAGCCACTCCTACACCTACGTTGAGAAGTGCGGCTGCAAGGAGATCGAGTGTGAGGACAGGGACACCCAGCAGTCTACCAGCAAGGGTCAGGAGCCCTCCAAGTCCTCAAAGGGGCGGAAAGTGTACAGAAGGCGACGGTGAACTCGAGGAGAATGAAGACTGCACTACCCCGATTTTAACCCCAAATCCCGTGCTTTTGTTTTTGCTGCATTTAAAATATCTGATACACATCCAACTACCAAAGACTGTCAGCTGAAATTAATATATTAAATTAAAGAGGGGCTAGGTGACTGCTGCAGAATTATTTCCTCCCTTAATTTTCAGTGTGATTGCTTGCTGTATTTATTCTACACGTACGCTGAGACGTGTGGCTGCAAGGAAACATAATGTGCGGACAAGAACACCCCCAGATCTATGAAATCTACTGCTAAGGGTCAGAAGAAGACTGGCAGCCAACAGCACACAAACAGGTCTTCAAGGGGAATGAAAGCCCACAGCAAACAGCAGTGAGCAGGAAGTAAACTGACTGCTGCACTCTGCTGATCTAAATGATTTTTGTCTTTGTTTCACTCCATTTAAATCACCTGTTAAACTACAGCACACCCCGTTAAGATTAAAGCAATTGATTTTTTTATGAGTTTAAACTGAGTCAGGCATCTTTTTCCAAGTATTGCTTACGTTGTTAACTCTTTAGAGAAAAAGGAAACATACTGTTGTTTTTCTTCTTTGTGAAGTGTTTTGTAATAATACAGTTACATCTAAAAAGGTAAAGCTACGTAGGAAAAAGTTCAAAAGCGCTATAGGTTTTGCATTATTTTCTTGCAATTAAATAGAAAAAATATATGCAAATTTAAGCTCTGGATTGTTTTGACTTGTCATATAAAATATAAATAGCTGTAAAGTGTTCCTGTTTATTTATCAGCATATCACCCAATTATATATCAAACAATTTATCTGAATCCATACCCATGGGCTAACTGTTCAACACACATGAAAAACTGCATCTTGCTTTCCTTTCCTGTGCAAAATGCTGAATCTGATCAATAAAAAATTCCCACTTTGCATGACTCTTGTTTCTCTTTGAGTCATTTCAACACATTCAATAAATTGCATTTATTTAAGCCTTGAGAAGCACTGTTTCAGAGATATCTAAGTAATGGGTGTTACTTCACTGCAGTCATGTACTCATTGAATATCACAGTATTCTAAAGGCACATAAAGCTATGGCACCTACTGTTTATCTGTAATCCAAACAAAGCCCTAATTTATAATTAAATTTCTAAAGGAGTGGTAAATTATACTGAGTGTAAAAAGCAATATATGAATCTATGAATCATATATGAATATACCGTATGAAATGAATGAATTGTATGAATCCTAATGTCAAAATTTTGTAGTGGTTAATCTCAGCACAGAGAATCTAGTACATGACAATCTTTCCTTTCTTTATTCCTGTAGTTTCATAAACCCAATTTCTAGTTTCATAATCTCCACTCTCAAGCTGTTGATCTCATTATTCAGACTGGAATTATCTCTATTTTTACTCCTTTGTGCTGTTGAGTCTCTTTTTTTATTCTCTCCAGACTCACTCTGAGGGCAGTGACTAAGATGCTAACACATACAGCTTTTATTACTACTTTGTCATCAGCATGACAGTTTCGCACTGTCATGCAAACTAATCTAGTTACAGTTTTAGTTACATTGAGGGTGTTTAACTTTCCAGGTGAGATATTCCCTACCTCTGTCTGTTTATGAAGTGAAACGTAATGGATCTTAATTTAAATCAGCATCTGCAGTGGTCAAATAAACAAAATCACATTCCAGTCAAAATGAGCGAACAGTTGTGGTCTTTTGGCTTTTAGGTCCAGTATCTTCCTGCTCCCCTCCCTGCAACCTTCATTAATCTGACTCTGGTCCCCTGTCTGTCCCCTGAGCTTGTCCACACTCTGTGGGTGACAGGGCTTCTCCTGCTGCACCCCAGAGCTCTGGAACTCTCTTCTCACGGATATCAGAGTCACCCACCCTGAGCACATTCACATCCAGACTCCAGAGCTTTCTCTTCAGAAAGGCTCTTATTAATTTGTGTCTGTGTCTGCGCATTGCATCTTCTACTGCATTTCTACTCCCTAGTGTTTATTTGTGCTAATTTTGTTAGCTCCTATCTTTGTAAACTGTTTGCTTTTGTTTCAACTATTTAACAATAAAACTCTTTGAGAAGCTGATTTTAAAGGAATAATATAAAAATGATTATGATATAAAAGAAGAGGTAAATACTTAATGAACTTAATGAACTCTAAAAAGTAGTTGCCTTGTGCTTACAAACAATTACAGGGCGGCCTGGCTACTAGAAGACACATCTGTTTTCCACCATTATCAAGTACAGTCATACTAGTAGACAGAAGTCTTTAAATGGAGTTTATTTGAGTTCGGGAGGGATGACAACAACCACGCTCAGTCATCCCCAGCCGTCAGTGATTAGCAATCACTTCCTTCGTCCTTCCCCCACCGAACGCTATAAATACCAAATTTTCCCACCTCGAAACGCTGAATTCGGAACGCACATGCAGTGCTTGTTACAGACAGCACTTTACAGAAGGTGGTCTTTTTGATGTTGGAATAAAACCTGGCTTTTTAGAAAGTCAATACTAATGCAATGGTTGGCTCTCAGCCAAGCAGGTTAAGCCAAATATTCACTCCACAATAGTTCGTTACGCTTCGATTTTGGGGCGTTGTCATTCCTCGTGAAATCAATCACTCATCATAAAATTACTATAAAATATAAATAATATCTTGAGATATATATATATGAGTATAATATTTCCTTATCAATTATCACTTTTTGGGCAATCTGGAAGATCCAATAATGAACATAAACTGAACATAAACGAAACAGTCAAACACAGGTATGCCAGCACTTAACACAAAAACAGCACAGTTGTTATACTGGCACAACACTAGCTGCTTGGGTGGAGAGATTCATTATTACATTTCTGGGTGCGCGGTAGATGAAAATATGTGTAGAAAAGAAACAGTGAAGATTCAGTTCAATTCAATTTATTTTCATATAGTGCCTTTCACAACAAGGTTGCCCCAGGGCGTTTAACAAACAAGAACAGCAGACCAGATGACAACAGAGGAGAGGAACCAAAAACTCCTTCGTAAGGAGAGAAAAAACCTCTGGGGGTCCAAGGTCAACTGGCTGCCCAACCCCTTTGGGCATGCTAACATGATATAATTATAAAAAGGAAACGATGAGGGTATTAAGATGAGTACTTGTGTAATTTAGCAACATGAAAAAATATTTTGTTTATTAAGTATTTTGTTTTTTAAAGGTTATCATAGAAATATTTTGCATCAGAAGTATACATTGCACTGTGAAAGCTATAGTCAAGTGTTTGTTTCTACACTATCTAAGATACCAAGAGTGACACCTACTGTTGAACTGAGGTCATTAACGGTCCCACAGCACTGTTCATATGAGTAGGAGACTGTTAAATGAGACGAGATGATAAGATCACTTCATTGGCCACATACAATTCCTTGTATTAGAAATTTGTCTTTTCGCAGACCCCAGCTTGCTCTCCATGAGACACACAGACAGGGAGAGAAGCTGGGGGTCTGAGCGCAGGGTCAGCCATTTATACAGCACCCCTGGAGCAGTTGGGGTGAAGGGCCTTGCTCGGGGCCCCAAAGGAGTAGGATTCCTCTGCTGGCCGCGGGATACAAACCAGCACAGAGCCACTGCACTGCCCCCGTATGATGTCTCCTATAACTGTGCTATTTATCTCAAAACATGGCAATGTGCTTTACATATAGGAGAACAAATCTAAATAAATTATACCTCTGCAAATCTAAACTTACAAAACCAGTAGCACTGAGTGTTTGCATATAGTGTAGGGAACACAAGAGTATCCAAGGGAATGGTCAGTCTAATGTATAATCCACAGATAGTTCTATGTAGAAAAACAGTTTCTATTCTAACATCCTTTGCAATAAACCCTTAGATTGGATTCCCCGTTCTGAGTGTCTCTCTAAAATTGGATAAAATAAGTACTGAGTCTCAAAATTAAGTTCAGCTCAGGAATTCTTCTTTCCCTCGATATTTCCCTGTTGATCAGTTACTTATAATCAAATTCTTCTCTTGTTTGTGCTCTAATTAAAGTGGAAACTGAATACAAATGAGAAAACTCACTTGCTCCTTATCGTGGTTAAAAGCTTCTGAACTAAGGTTAATCATTTGCATGGCACAGAGTTTGGTAACTAAGAGAACCACTCAGCTCATGACCTTTGCTATTTACAGTATCACTACTCTACAAAATACAGACTCACGTGCACAGACACTGCCTTTGCTTCTCATAACCTACTACTGTATCTTCAGCAGAGACCTGTCATATTCTCCTCCCAAAAAGCTCCAGTTTTCTCACAGTATTGTGCTTTCACTGGGCTGCATGATGCATGGTTGTGTGCATCATGTTCTGCATATTGTGCAAGGCAGGACTGTAAGATATAGATGACTGGCATCTGACCCATGTGGCTATAAGATACAGCTGGCTCGCGTCTGACCCATGTGGCTATAAGATACAGCTGGCTCGCGTCTGACCCATGTGGCTATAAGATACAGCTCGCGTCTGACCCATGTGGCTATAAGATACAGCTGGCTCGCGTCTGACCCATGTGGCTATAAGATACAGCTGGCTCGCGTCTGACCCATGTGGCTATAAGATACAGCTGGCTCGTGTCTGACCCATGTGGTTAGAAGTTGGTAGTGCCTTATCCATGTTTTACTTCTTTATTTGTCTTTACTGTTTTTGTGTCAGGGCTCTGTAGGTCTCATAACAACAGACAGTATGAGAGACTATAGACAATCTGAAATCATTAAACCCAACAGATGCTAAACCTTGCTCATGACATATTGATCATAGAAGCCATTGAGATGTTTCTTCAGATATTCTAGTAGATAAAGTCTCAGATTGTTAATCCTCTCTCAATACACTGGATTCCAGCAGGGGAAGGACACAGAATCTTTTTTTCATCTCAGGAAATTCAGGAAGGTAACATATTTTAGCACACACAAGGCACTGGAAATTGGTACACAAGATTACAAAGAGAATATTTTTCTTAGGCAAAGAAAGAAAGAAGATGGGCAGTCTTTATTGGAAACTTCATTGACTAAGAAAAGTAAGCACTAGATGATATATTAACAGCAAAACCCAAGGTTTTCCAAGGTTTGACCAAGGTTTACAGTAACATAGGAGTTATCAATTTTTTCTCAGTAATTAAATAAGTCTAATTTAACTCACATTTATTTAAGCAATTTACAATTGAGAAACAAAAGTATCACTGCATATAAGAAAGAGGAGAAGGGACAGGTACAACTATTTTTGTATGTAAGACCTTGAAAACTGGTTGTCTTAAGAAAACATTAATTGTCTTAATGCTAATATGCTTAAAATATCCTTCTAGGTTCCTGTTCAGAGTTTCTTTTTCATCAATTATTAACAATATCAACTCCCTAAAAGGAATGAAGTAGAAGCGTAAAGAATCATGAATACTTTTCAAAAGGAAAAACAAAAAAAATGAGAAATGAATGAACGTATACAACATGAGAAGATCAGGATTCAGGATCTCGTATATTTAAAAGAACACAGAATTCAGATTTTAACTGGAATAACTGGAAGTCTCCCTTCAGACATTTTGCAGGGTATGGAAGATGCCCAAAAGGTCTCAAGACTCCTCCCACTATTCTATGCAAACTGATTTCAATAGGAAGGAAATCTATTTCAAACTGCATCCTATTTGTCAAATAGAAAGAGTCAGGTTCAATTCTCGGCTCCACCTTCCTGTTTGACTTTTATGACAATTTAGACCCTCCTCAACTTTGGTGGTATAAAACCAGAGCCAGAGCCCAGGTGAGACTACCCTGCTGCTCACACCTGTGGAGACAATCTGATTGACCCACTGGGAACCATGGGGACACGAAGGGGAATGTCCACATGGGTGCTGATGTGGATGATGATATCCATTGGATATGGCTCTAGGCAGAAAGGTAGGCAGAAGACATCTTCAATATACGAGCTCAGTACAGGATAATTGTTCTTTGTGTAGGACTTGACAAATAAGAAAGCAACTTCTTAGTGAAACTAGTACAGTACATACATATTGGGCACATCTATTAGTCAGTATTTAGTTTAATTGATGCTCTCGGAGTAAGGGAAGCATAATAGACAGGGCAGTTTCCATGTCTATGAAACATCAATTCCACAGGATGGGGCTTAGAATCCCACTTTTGAAAAATTATTGTCAATAATTTTCTATTTCTGTGACAAAAATACTGTATATATTTTTAACATTTTAAAGAAATGATTTTAAACAATAAAGATAACTGTAAGCTTACATATTTAGCTTTTTCATATAAATAAACTGGAAAGGACACATATAGAGGCTATTGAATAAGTTTTAATAAGTTGAATACGTATTGAATGAGTATGAATATTGAATAAGTTAACATATGCAAAATCAAAGACATTACCTAGACAATACCTAGTGCGCATCACAAGTTTTGAGGTATTTTTGTCTTCAATGGTTAAACATTACTTTTCAAATTAAATTATTGTTTTACAAAATAATATTGACTTTTCAGCTTCAATATTTTACATTAAGCATCATCTATATAAAAAATAACATCATATATCTATTTAAAAAACAAGATACAAATAAATATGAAAATTTCATATAAATATGAAAATGTCTTAAACAAAACACTTCTCCTGACACTTGTCTTCACACAGGGGCTCAACGAGAGCAGCAAACCCAGGAGCCTACAGACTACAACTACAAGGGTGTCGTTCAGCAGGAACCTCACAAAGGTACTGTACTGCTAGATATCACTGCTCTACAAAATACAGACTCAGGAGTGAGTCTCACAGCCGCTCTCCTGC
The DNA here is from genome assembly GCF_055471065.1 of Atractosteus spatula. NCBI lineage: Eukaryota > Metazoa > Chordata > Actinopteri > Semionotiformes > Lepisosteidae > Atractosteus > Atractosteus spatula. The sequence continues at coordinate 16,221,407 of NC_142721.1, read as the reverse complement.
CGAGACCCTGCACGCCCCTGAGAACACATCCTAGCTCATTCCTCCTCATTTCTCTTCACCATTTAAATGTACACGTTTAAGGGAATGTTTCCAGAAATTCTTTCCAGAGTGTTTTCTCAGATGTTTATCAATTAAACCCTGGTAGTTTTCTGTGTTCTGATGAACACAATATCAAAAAAGATAAAGAATCAACCCACCATTTTAATTAGCTAATATTTGCATTTCATTTCTCAGACGGTGCACCTAATTCTGCACAAAGGGTAATGCTCATCCCTCCGATGACCACAATACCAATAATAGCAGGTAGGATCCATCTGCTGTTTCTAAAGACTAATCTGTAATGCATGAGTCTCCAGTTATCAAATCCTTAATGATGAAAATGGTTTTGTGGTATTTTTTTTTTAATTCTGTACTATTTTAATTAAAAATGTAATATTATTTCCAAATGCAATTGATTTGATAACAACAATAGGAGGTAAGGTCTACACAGTGCATTTATTGGCATTGATAAATGGACACCAGTTCAAAGTGCACTGTTTAATAGTGCAATCCTGGATGATGATTACTGCTTGACATCCCTACTCTTTCTTGCCCAAGGCGTGAGCCCAGCGCACAATGGCCAGGTCTGCAGCACATGGGGTAACTACCACTTCAAGAGCTTCGATGGGGACGTTTTCCAGTTGCCGTCCACCTGCAACTACATCCTGACCTCCCACTGCAAGAGCACGTATGAGGATTTCAACATCCAGCTGAGGCGCCAGGTGGTGGACAAGCTGCCCGCCATCAGCAAGATCACCTTGAAGCTGGACGGGACAGTGGTGGAATTCTCCAAGGACTCCATCATCGTCAATGGAGAGATGTATGTCTGTTTGTTTGCTGGCAGCAAACTATTAGACTACCTGAGCTCTGACGTACACAAAGAAAATTGATCTCAGACTGAAGAAGCTGAAAGTATTACCTGTTGGGATTTTAAAGCTGAGGTGAACATGCCTGGGCGAATTCAGTCACATTGAGAGCATGTTTGTGATTGCTCAATTGCTTTTAGTAAATATTTTTAATTGGTAATTTATTGAAAGTTTAGAAAACATGTGTACCTAGAGTATAATTTTTTATGTCTTTTATACAGTATACATTTTTTTAAAAACTCATTACTTATAACTGCAACAAATTCACAATGTTATTATCAGGAAAATAATCTTTTTGACAAGTGTGCTGACATTTTACTGAGCAGATATGATCATGTAAATTCAGATATAAATTCATTATACTAATCATGCGCCTAATCAACTCTCTCACCAATTAGGTGATTTAACTCACTGTCGCTCATGAATAAAAAACAAAATAATATGGAAAACATTTAATTAATGTCCAGCATCCATATTTTTTTCTAACCGCATACATGAAATGCAAAATAGCCTTCTTTTGAAGCTCTGGACATTAAGATGTCAGAGCAAACGCCTATTTCATAACAAAATCGGTGACGCCATCTTAACTTCACAAACTCTGATCAGACCATGACTTCCACCTCTTTCAGAGTCCCCCTGCCATTCAGCCAGTCTGGTGTTCTCATTGAGAAGAGCTCCTCCTATATCAAGGTCACTGCCAAGCTGGGTCTCGTTGCCATGTGGAATGAGGAAGATGCCTTCCTGGTATGATTTTTCAAGCTTGCTTTTTTTCTTTTTGCAAACAAGAATTGTTTGTAGACAAGAAGTTTAATAATTTAGTAAATCTAACATTTCATCCAGCCATTTTGTAAAATAACTAAGAGCTTAGGTGTCACAGTACACACAGTGCTACAGTACCTGGCAGGAAAGGCTGTTTCAGATACCCATAAATCTAAAGAAGAAGGTTTACTCATTCTCCAGCCTGGATAAATTCCTTTCTAGTTTCAAATTGTGTCAGATCATGTCCTTGTCTCCAGGCCTGTCTCTGTCTCTACCCCTTAGTTTATAGACAAATCTCTCCCAATCTCATTTGTTCCAGACTGAATGCATTTAGTTCACTTAAACTATTACAATCTCTTGAAATGACAAATCATTCTGATTACTCTTCGTTGAACTCTTTCTAAGGTATGGTACCAAAACGAGACACAGTGTTTATATCAAGGGCTTACTAGTGCATTGTAAAGTTTAAACATAATTTCCCTCAATTTAAACTTTGCATAGTTTACTTTATATTTCTATTGTAAAAGTCTAAGTAAAAAACAATTAGATATTTGGGGTCAAAGCTTAAGAGAACAATTTGAGAGAAACTGTTATAGTTTACTTTAACCAAGGAAACTCTTTTGTCTCGTTAAAATCATTGAAAAAAGTTACAAGCAGGGGAACACCTTTCTTAAGTCAATAATTCAACAACCATCCTGGGAAAAACAAGCCAAGAGCCTCCTCCAGTTATCAACAACGTTCATTTTTATGTATGTAGAGACAACAACAGTAACGACACAAAACCAGCAGGGCTTGAGGAGCAGATATGCCTCGGAACTACAGTTAGCCAAGTATCTTTAGTTTATAGTCCAGAACACTCACCCCATCTCCATAATGTCATTGGAAGCAGGATTTTCATTGTAACTGCAATACTGCTATGATTATTTTGTACAATTCCTTTTTAAATTCCTAATTAACTGGATACCATTTACTATTTTCAAATATTGAGGAGTTTTCATTTCACTGTCTAGGTGGAACTGGATGAAAAATACCGAAACCAGACCTGTGGGCTGTGTGGGGACTTCAATGGGGTCCAGCTCTATAATGAGTTCATTCAGAATGGTAAGCGGGTATTAGAAGGGCAGCTAGGGAGGTTACTGCCAGTCAGGCTCTGTCACAGCCCCTAGATCTAGCCACCCATCCCCTTCACATTCAAAGGTCTAGAACTGCCAGTGACAACGTACAGTAAGAGATATTGCAAAGAACATTACAGTTACTACAGTAAAGTACAGAGCAGGACCTCAACTCAGTAATCTTGCTTTTTCAAGGCATGAAAGTATCTCCTTACGACTATGGAAACTTCTGGAAAATGGATGGCCCAACAGAAACCTGTGTTGAACCCACACCAGCATCTGATGACAAATGCTCAGACCTGGTAACTGTCTTCTTTGACATCTTCACTTTATAACAACTTCTGGAATCCTTAATCAGACTACATTTTAAGCACACTCTTGATATTGTTTTCATTATATTATGTAAAACTGTGAAGCACAAACCATATATCCTCTCTTCTAAGACACTTTCAGACTATAGTAATAAGGAAGCTTATTAGTTTCTAATTCAGCACTGATTAGCAATTAACAATACCAATGGAACCATGTAAATTAACTCAGCTCAGATCCTTGTCATTGTGCTTTCTGTGAGTGAGGGTTACTCTTATGCTTCTAACAGTAAACTTTCCCTCTACAGACACCGGTATGTGAGCAGCTTCTGTCCAGTCCTGCGTTTAGCAGCTGCAAGGGCCTGATCTCGACTGACTCCTTTGTCCAGTCCTGCGTCAAGGACATGTGTCACTGTGGCAACAGCACCAGTGCCTTCTGCCTCTGCAACACTCTTTCAGAATACTCTCGGCAGTGTGTGCACGCTGGAGGGAAGCCCAGGCAATGGAGGACTGCCGAGTTCTGCTGTACGTTTACCACCCTGCTGCCCAGCTCCCATTGATCTATGCGGCTTTTAAACCTCTTGTGCCCGACGTGTACAGGAGACATAGTCATATAACCCTCCTCAGGAGAATAAGAGGCAAGACAAGCTGACATGTATTTCAGACTCATGACTTCAGCTTTGTGTGCTCTGCAGCTAAGAAGTGCCCTTTCAACATGGAGCACCAGGAGTGTGGGATTCCCTGTGCTGACACCTGCTCTAACCCAGAGAGAGGACAGCTGTGTGAAGACCACTGTACAGACGGCTGCTTCTGCCCCCCAGGTAGCCACTGCATTCGCTGGCTTTATTAGTCAATCTACAGTGTAGTCTGGCTTGTAAATACTGAACTTGGTTAATTGTACCTCACACCTGGCTTTTAGAAAGAGACATTTTTCACAGGAAAAGGAGTCATTCTTTGTTTCTAATTTAGTATCTAGTACTATGAAGTGTAATATCTGACTTGAACACTTTTCTCTCCAAAAAGACACTGTTTTTGATGACATCACTCAGAGCGGCTGCATCCCAGTTCAGAAGTGCTCCTGCAGCCACAACGGACAGACGTACACACCTGGGGAATCCTACTCCAGCAGCTGCAGTCGCTGGTAAACTGTGCCTTTGTGCCTGCTTTTATTCTGTATACCAAAACGTGTGGATTTACAGACCTTTCAGATTATACTCACAAGACCTGCCAACAGATTTCTGTGCTTAAATAAAATGTTATTATGCAAACAAAATTGTTTATAAATGTGTTTCAGAAGGACTATACAACACTGATTAATAAATAAAAAAATACTGGAGCACTAAAATTATAAGCAAATAAAAGTTTGGCATAAGAAACAAAGATGTCAGGCAACTTGCTCAGCTGTCCGTTAATGCTGTTCCGTGCAGCACCTGTGTCGGGGGACAGTGGAGCTGCCAGGACCTGGACTGTCCTAGAACCTGCTCTGTACAGGGAGGCTCCCACATCACCACTTTCGACGGGAAGCCCTTCACCTTCCACGGAGACTGCTCCTACGTCCTGGCCAAGGTCTGAGCTCACACACACCACCAGTCTATTACTTCTACAGTTCAAAGCAATTGCAGCGATAAGTACATTGCCCTGTTTAAGAATATCTGGAAAGAGATTCAAAGGCAACTTCAAGAAACCAAGCACATTAAATCTTCTGATGCTGTGAATGTGGACCTGTTTCTACTGGTGTAAAGTGTTCTCAAAGCATCTCAAACAATTAAACTGTCACGTTTCTCCTTCTGTTCATTTTCCTTAGCAATGCAATGACAGTCAGTTCACAGTCTTGGGTGACATTGTCAAGTGTGGATTAACAGACACTGAGACCTGCTTGAAAGCTGTGACCCTGGCCATCTCAGCAGGACAAACTGTAAGTTACCTTTGAGCTTCCTTCACGCACCACACAGAAAAAGACAATCTATGCTGCTCTTTCCTGGGTGGGAGCAACCTGCCACTGTGGTCTAGGAATTGTCTCAGGTACTACTGTCAACTTTCAGTGTCCCAGAACCCAGCTTGGGAATACAGTAAGTACCACTGGTGCATGTTTGGCACATTGTTGAGATAGCAAGGTTAGGTAATAACGAAACCATTCAAATACATATTGTAATTTCTCATCTCCAAGCAAGCCTGTAACCAGGTAACAAACCAAAATTACAAAGCAAAAAAACTGCAAAGATATTTTTATATTTCGGGGTTAGAAAGAATCAGCACTGATGAGTGCAACAAAACGTCCGGAGGCATAATGTGGCCTTATTATATTGTAAACAAGCAGGCTTGTGAGCACATCTCTTGTAATCCAATAGACATATTGATCTCGATTGTGAGATGCTTTTGCCAGCAAATACAACCGACTTGATAACTCTGCATTACAGATCATGCAGATTCTGCAGTGAAAAGTCTGCTGCACAACCTATACTTATTCGCTTGTCATATTACTACTCATATTACTATAGTCATTACAACGACTAGTGAGCAGGAAGGGCAGCCTCACGTCTCAGTTCATGGGAACTCTAGGTCTCGCCAGGGGGCTGCAACAACATTTTGTACTTAATTAGAAATTTGTACATTTTCTCTTTTAATTTCTTTTGTTACTGAGATCTAATTACTGCTCTGAGAAACTGGGACTGCAGTTCCCCTTTGATTTTAGAGGGGTAATAAAAATGTTCAATATCTCCTCTACGTGTATATTCCCCAGGTGATCAGCATCAAGCCCTGTGGAAGTGTGTTTGTGAATGGCATCTTTTCTCAGCTGCCACTCTCTACAGGTCAGCTCATTTACACTCTTATTCTACCCAATATATTGAATGAAAATTCATTATCACAATAAATAGTTTCTCTTAGCCAGGACAAGGCTGGCAACACTGTGAGGATTACGTTTTTCGACTTCTCCAGTGCCTTCAATAGTATCCAGCCCTTACTGCTAAGGAGGAAGCTGGAGGTGATGCAAGTGGGTGCCTCTCATGGATCACAGACTATCTGACAGGCAGACGACAGTCTGTGAGACTTCAGAACTGTGTGTCTGAACAGGTAGTGAGTAACACAGGGGCTCCACAGGGTACAGTTCTTTCTCTGTTCCTCTTCACCCTCTATACCTCGGACTTTAAATACAATTCAAAGTCATGCCACCCGCAGAAGTTCTCAGACGACTCTGCAATTGTGGGATGTATCAAGGGTGGGCAGGAGGAGGAGTACAGAGGACTGGTCAGCAGCTTTGTGGAGTGGTGTGGGAAGAACCACCTGCAATTGAATGTGGCAAAGACGAAGGAGCTGGTGCTAGATTTCAGGAGGAAAAGGGTCCAACCTACTCCTGTCTACATCCATGGGAGAGGCGTGGAGATACTGGATTCATACAAGTACCTGGGAGTGCACATCGACGATAGACTGGAATGGTCTAAGAACACCGAGGCCATCTACAAGAAGGGTCAGAGCCTACCTTACTACTTGAGGAGGCTCAGGTCCTTCAATGTGTGTAGGAAGGTGCTACATATGTTCTATCAGTCGGTTGTGGCGAGCGCCATTTTCTACACGGTAGTATTCTGGGGCTCTGGGATTAGAGCAGGGGATGCTAACAGGCTGAACAAGCTCATCAGGAGAGCAAGCTCTGTCATTGGGTCTGACCTGGACCCCCTGGAGGTAGTGGCTGACAGGAGAATGGTGTCCAAACTAGAGGCCATCATGGACAACGTCTCCCATCCCCTCTATGACATGCTTGTGAGAATGAAGAGCACGTTCAGCAATAGGCTGATCCATCCGCGGTGCGACAGGGAGCACTACAGGAGGTCATTCTTGCCTTCTGTCATAAGACTGTACAACGCATCCACTGTGTGTCTGGGCAGGGCCGACATTGACATTGACCTCTTTCTGGACTAAACAGTAAACTCTCTGCTACATCTGGCTTTTTTCATTTACAACTGTTTCTGTGCAATATATGCCAGGGATGTGTGCAATTTATTTATATTTATATTTATATTTATATTTATAATTTGCACTACAACTTTTTCTGTACTGTTCTGGTTTGTTCTTTGTATATTCTGGACCGTGAGTAACTCTTCTTGGTGCTCTTCTCACTGACTGTACTGACTGTATTATATGTATTGTATTGTTGTATTATTGTATCATTTCGTTACAATGTGCTGTGTTGACTGTGTTAAGCTGCTGTTGCACTGCAAGTTTCCTCACAGGATCAATAAGGTATCTATCTATCTAATATGATATTTGCGATTGCAGCGGATGTTGTCATCTTCAGGCCCTCCACATTCTACATCATTGTCCAAGCCTCCTTGGGGCTCCAGCTACAGGTACAGCTCACTCCGGTCATGCAGGTCTACATCACCGTCAGCTCCTCCAACAAGGGACAGACATGCGGTACGTTCTGAGCTTCATCATGTCTTCAGAGAGATCCCGGACAACACTTAATTTTAACACTGACTGCCCACTGCTAGAAATCCGATTATGAGTAAAACTGGTTTATTACACCTCTTTACAGGTCTTTGTGGAAACTTTAATGATGTCCAAGGGGATGATTTTAAGACCAACAGTGGAATAGTGGAAGGAACAGCTGTAGCTTTTGCCAACACCTGGAAAACCACAGCGAATTGTCCAGATGTGACGACCAGCTATGAAAACCCCTGCAGTCTGAGTGTGGAGAACGGTAAGACTGGCCGCCACTCCAGCAGGGTTTTAGCGTTACTGAGTCTGACCTGCAAATCCTGGCTGACATTCTGTAGGCTTGTGGAGATGGGAAGCAACAGTCACAGGAAATGTTCTTGTTTATGAAGGGCAAAAGAAGTTACTTGCACCTTGCCTTTTGGAAATGAGAAAAGGTGCCTGTACTTACCCACCTTTCTTTCTCCTCACAGAGAAGTACGCCCAGCACTGGTGCTCCATGCTGTCAGATCCTCAAGGAGTGTTTGCTGTGTGCCATGCTGTGATTAGTCCAGATATCTACAAAACAGTACGTTTAGTATTATGTTCAAATTAACTTTAATCACATCAGATCTGGGAATACAGAAGAAACAAAAATGAATTTCGAGCTTATGAATTGGCTTATTCTTTCTGAGAAGTAGTAGCATTTCAACTACTCTTGAATAACCGAGAGCACACCCTCTGCTCCTCTGCCCCCAGAACTGCATGTACGACAGCTGTAACTGTGAGAAGAGTGAGGACTGTATGTGTGCTGCCATCTCCTCGTACGTCCGTGCCTGTGCTGCTAAGGGGGTGCAGCTGGACGGCTGGAGAGCCAGTGTCTGCAGTAAGTGTCTGCAATAGCCAGGGACCTGGCAGCTTTCAGGGCAGGAAGTTCAGACACCTGGAGGGAGTGTTCCTGTGACTGAAACCCTGGTTCTCCCTTCCTTCAGCCAAATACTCCAGCACCTGCCCCAGGACTCTGGTCTTTGGCTACAGCATGACCAGCTGTAATCGCACCTGCCGCTCCCTCAGCCAGCCTGACCCCACCTGTAGCGTCCAGTTTGTGCCTGTGGACGGCTGTGGCTGTGCCAAGGGGACCTACATGGACGAGGAGGGCAAATGTGTGCCACCTTCACAGTGCCCCTGCTACAACAAGGGCACAGTGGTGCCAGCTGGAGAGGTCATCAGGAAGGATGGTGCAATTTGGTAAGGAGCTTTTCCCTCTTGTCACTATACTATTATAGATGAAACACATTTCAGGCTTTCTGGCTTCATGCTGCCTTGTGCATATTCTTCACCAAGGACAGTGCTAAGTTGTTGGAAGAATCTTATCACAGAAATATCAGGGTTCGGGGATGTCTAGTTGGTGTGAATATCTCTTCGTGGGAGACAGAAGGGCCAGCTGCAGGCCTCAGGAGAGCACCAGAGAGAGTGTGCTGTGCTGTGGTCTTTTCATGCATTTCCAAATTCTTTTCATTCCTTTTCCAGCACTTGCAAACAAGGGGAACTGAACTGTATTGGACGTCCAGAGCCGAATCCTAGTGAGACTGCCTTTCTCTTACACTCTTTTCTGAAAAACATGCATGTTGATTTTCTGTTTTTGCTGAACACATTTTTAAGTTATGGGAAATGTGATTTCAGATATGACAGCCATATTTACTGAAATGTTATTCAAAAACTATTTTTTAAAAATATGACGGAAAAAATAATTCAATAATTGTTCAATCTTGGCATGCCTAACAACAGTCCACAAAACCACAGAGATGGATTGTGGAATAATCCAAATGAGTGCTTAAATGACTTTAACTGGTACCTTCAAAACAAACATATGATGGACACACTTGTCTATTCTTGTCAATAGGTTTCACAGTAAAAGACATGTTGGTCTAGGTCTGGATAGGTCCTGCAGAAATAAAACAGTAAAGATACATTCTGACAAGCTTAAGTACCTCTGTGAGCTGCTGTTGAATTAACTACTGACTAAAAAATATTTGAAGGTTTTGATATACAAAGGAACAGAATACTTTATTTTCTTAGAAAAGGTGAGATGCAAAAATAGAAAATGTTTCCTTGCTTTTCATTTACAGCCTGCAAGGAACCAATGATCTTTTTCGACTGCACTAAAGCTGGGGCTGGAGCCAAGGGATCAGAATGTCAGAAGAGCTGTCAGACACTGGATATGGATTGTGTAAGTGAACCTGGACATCTTAATTCTAAACAACAAGAACTCTAGCAATCTGTACAGTGTTTGGTGTCCTGAACCCAGACATCTTTACAGTTCGCATGGAAAACCTCGGGGGAGGCTTTCCAAAAGATTAAAGGACACATCTAACTTTTGTAATGCCAGACAATTCTTCTGGGATAAGTTCATGCTAAACCTGGTTAAAATTATGGCACATTTCTCTTAACAGATCAGCACAGAGTGCACATCAGGCTGTATGTGCCCACAAGGTCTAGTTTCTGATGGGAAAGGGGGCTGTGTGAAAGAGGACCTTTGTCCTTGTATGCACAATGGAGCTTCGTATCAGCCTGGGGACAAGATCAGAGTGGACTGCAATACCTGGTAAATGAGCTCATTACACTATACGTGTTTCAATATCTAAGTTATGCACTACTATAACTGTAAGCTTATAATAGTGAAAAGGGTTTGAAAAATGATATTTGGAATTAAATCTAAACATTCACTGCTTTTTGCTGTCCATTTGTTTCACTTCAGTACTTGCAAAGATAGAAGGTGGCAGTGTACCAGTAACCAATGCCAAGGCACCTGTGCCATCTATGGAGATGGACATTACATCACTTTTGATGGGAAGCGATTCAGCTTCAGTGGAGACTGTGAATACACCCTCATTCAGGTACATTTCAAAATAAAGAGACTTTCACAAGAGAACTCAAATCATAATTGTCAGTGCATAATTCACTTATTGGGCTTATACATTTGTCACAAGTATTTGTACCTATTCTTCCAGCAGGATATTTTCTTAATGCAGTCTCCTCAAAGGTACAACTGCAATGGCTCTCACAGTATGAAGATGTTCATGTTGTACACAAAATAAAAAAAATAATTTATTTCAGGATGATTCAGACAAAACTCTCTCTTCTTAAGATGAGAAAGGGATCATCAGTTCTTTTATCTATCAATTGTTCAGGACTACTGCAGCCAAAACAATGAAAACGGCACCTTCAGGGTGATCACTGAGAACATCCCCTGTGGCACCACTGGGACCACCTGCTCCAAGGCCATCAAGCTCTTCCTGGGGGTGAGCAATCAGCCCTCTTTCTTGAAGGAAATCCAGCTCAATTGAAACTCTTTAGAATTACTGGCACTTATGTTGAATTTAAATGCATTTAAATGCTAATTCTTCTTTTCAGAACAATGAGCTGAAGCTATCTGAAGGAAACTACCAGGTGATCCAAAGAGACACAGGTGTAGAGGTTCCCTACCAGATCCGCTACATGGGGATTTACCTGGTGATTGAAGCCAACAATGGGCTGATCCTCATGTGGGACAAGAAGACGAGCATGTTTATCAAGCTCAACCCTAAGTTCCAGGTCAGTGAGCATGTCACCACTAAGGTCAATCTTACAGATACAGGTAAATGTGTTTCTGTCAGTGCAGTAATAGAATATGTGTGACCCAGGATAAATGAATACCTAATCGAACTTTCAAAGCTACAGATCTGCTATAGGTCTTGTGGGTCTTGGAGCCCCAGCTCTGGAGAGAATGTGGATTTCTGCATTGTGCTCTTATTCCTCAGGGCCTTGTCTGTGGACTCTGTGGAAACTATGATGGTAACGAAAACAACGACTTTACCACCAGAAGCCAAGCTGTTGTGGTGGATACACTGGAGTTTGGAAACAGCTGGAAAGTCTCCCCCAGCTGTCCTGATGCTGCTGTCACAAAGGACCCCTGCAGCTCCAACCCCTACAGGAAGTCCTGGGCTCAGAGACAGTGCAGCATCATCCAGAGCACAGTGTTCACAGCCTGCCACTCTCAGGTACTGTGATCACACCACGGCAAGATCAGGGCAGGAAAGACACCAAGCTTCTCAGTGTGATTGGAATTTGAATCTAAAACAACAGGAACTGTGCTTTCTTGAGTGGAAAAGTAATGAAGAGTAAGGGTGATTAAAGACATTTCTCTCTAAAGGTGGACCCCACTCCATACTACGACGCCTGTGTGACGGACTCCTGTGCCTGTGACACTGGAGGAGACTGCGAGTGCTTCTGTACAGCTGTGGCTGCCTACGCTGAGGCCTGTAATGAGGCTGGGGTTTGTGTGGCCTGGAGGAGTCCAGAGATCTGCCGTGAGTCACAGACTGAACCACAATTCTGCTTTAACTCACTGTCTCCAAAAGAGAGAGATGGACACAATGACTGACCAATACACTGACACTCAGTCTCTGTGATGAAGACAGGAGAGAAATGACACCTACATAAAAGCTGAAAAGGGATCTGTATGTTAAATAAATGAGATTTTGTCATTCCTCTCTCCAGCTCTGTTTTGTGACTTCTACAACCCCCCTGGAGAGTGTGAGTGGCACTACAAGCCCTGTGGCTCGCCCTGCATGAAGACCTGCAGGAACCCCTCAGGGAAATGCTCCAGTCAGATCCCAGCCCTGGAAGGTAGGAATTCTAGCTCATATTCTTTGAAACTTGAAGACGCATCATGAAGGAGGTAATCACATCATAAGCTCTCAACTTCAGCTTTCAAACACTGCAAACGTGTTTTCTTCACCCTACAACAATCAAAGTTCCACCACCGGCTGATTCTTACTCTCTTTGTAGTTAAAGACATCTCAGTTTTCAGTGACTGCTCCAAGTCTTAAAATTCATAGCAATGAGCAAGTATAATATAACAAGCTTAAACGCTGTTTATATATCACAATTCGGGTTCATTCATTTTTGTGCATATTTTCTGTCAATTTGTTTTTATTTCATTCTGTATAAATAGAAAAACTGCCCACACCGAGATTTTCTCTCATATTCTAAAAAACTCTTATCCTGAAACAGTAAGAGAGAAATTCTACAGTTCTTACGTTTTATGATAGAATTCATCGCTCTGTATGCTCAGAGTTGTGCGTACTACATGAATTACATTTAAAGAAAGAAAATAATACAACAAATACTGTAAGCATGTTTTTTATCCAGGCTGCTATCCAAAATGCCCTCCTGAGCAGCCCTATTTTGATGAGGACTCCATGAAGTGTGTGCAGAGGGAGAGCTGTGGCTGCTTCGATGGTGACGGGAATCATTATGAAAGCGGAGAAGAGGTTCCCTCCGCTGGGAACTGCCAGACATGGTACATTTTCTGTTTCATACAATACCAGAACCAGCACTATAAAAACAACACTTCTCGTATGAAGAGCTGACCAAATGTATGAAGGTCGAAAACACTAAACCTTACTTTCTGTCCTTTAGTTATTGTAAGTCCACGGGAGTGCAGTGCAGCTACAACGTTCACGGTACAGTATGCAAACTGTTTCTATTATCTGAATAATACTGCAGTAGTTTCAGTTCACAACAAATGGGCGTTAGCAGCATGCAAACTGACCTGCCTGTGCCTACAGCTTGTTCCTGCACATACCAAGGAAACAAGTACCCATACGGCACAACAATCTACAACACCACAGATGGGCTTGGAAGCTGCATTACTGCCGTGTGTGGAGAAAATGGCACAATCCACAGGGACATGTATCACTGTACTACTCCTGCTACAACAACAACCACCCCAGAGCCAACGACAACAATCTTCAACTTCACAACACCATCGCCAAAGACTACCAGTAGGTTTTATTGGAATGTAATTCTGCCTTTCTATCTATCTCCTTCTCCCCATGCACACACACTATGTATATTTAAGCAAAAATATTGAATGTGAATTTCTAGTTCTCCAAATCTATTCCTATTAATTCAAAAACTTAATATTTGAAAAAGGAAAAACAGTTGCACATGCAGTGCGCTGCTTTGAAACAGTGAACATCTTGGACAAATGGAAATGCACTAATGAAAACACAATTCCAGCTGTAGTATCCCCATCATCTGTTTCCCAGCCTGAAACTATTCAATATTGTCTTCTATTGTAGGTGAGACCTCTCTATCATCAAGCACTCCAGGGACCACCAGCTGTGTGGAAGAAGTGTGCCAGTGGTCAGTCTGGTATGACATCAGCTCCCCAACTAAAGACAATGAAGGAGATCATGAGACATATGATAACATCCGAGCTAAAGGACATTCAGTGTGCGCCCACCCGATTGAAATTCAGTGCAGGGCCCAGGATTACCCCAGCACTCCTCTAGGAGACCTAGAGCAAACAGTACATTGCAACAGATCTTTCGGACTGAAATGCAACAACAAGGAAAATCCCACTGTGTGCTTGAATTACGCCATCAGAGTGTTTTGCTGTCGTGTTGTGCCTTGTGGAACAACAAGTGTACCGCCGATAACGTCTTCCAGTACAACACCAAAGAAAACAACAACCCCAAAGACAACACCTGAAGAAACAACATCAGCCCCGTCAACTAAATCTTCTCCTTCAACATCCTCAGCACCAAGCTCCACGGAACGTACCAGCACTGCAACAGTAACAACGCGACAACCTCCGTCATCATCCACTGTTGTTTCCACAACATCCAGAGGAACACAGCCCACTAGCACATCAACTTCACTTCCCACAACCATCTCCACCAGCTCAGCTACCACCTGCCGGCGCCCATGTAAATGGTCCCAGTGGTACGACACCACTTTCCCCACACTTGGAACCCCAGGAGGGGACTCTGAAACGTATGACAACATAAGGAAACACGGTGGAAAAATATGCGAAAAACCAAGCAAAATTGAGTGCAGAGCAGAGAAGTACCCAGATAAGGCCATAGACGATGTGGCTCAGATTGTGCAATGTGATATTGCGAAAGGACTTATATGTAAAAATGAAGACCAGTCAGGCATGGTCCCATTGTGCTATAACTACCAGGTGAGGGTTCTGTGCTGTGATGAGTATCAATGTGAGACAACGACAGAGCCAACCACTCCTATCACAACCCCTCCCACCACAACCATTCCCATCACAACCCCTCCCAGCACAACCACTCCTATTACAACCCCTCCCACCACAACCACTCCTATCACAACCCCTCCCACCACAACCATTCCCATCACAACCCCTCCCAGCACAACCACTCCTATTACAACCCCTCCCACCACAACCACTCCTATCACAACCACTCCCACCACAACCATTCCCATCACAACCCTTCCCACCACAACCACTCCTATCACAACCCCTCCCACCACAACCACTCCCACCACAACCACTCCCATCACAACACCTCCCAGCACAACCACTCCTATTACTACCACACCCAGCACAACTACTCCCACAACAACCACTCCAACAACAACCACTCCCATCACAACCACACCCAGTACAACCATAACCATCACAACCACACCGAGCACAATCACTCCTATTACAGCCACACCGAGCACAATAACTCCCACCACAACGACTCCAATAACAACCACTTCCACCACAACAACTCCCAGCACAACCCCTCCCACCACAACGACACCTATTACAACCACTCCTATTACAACCACTCCCACCACAACCACTCCCATCACAACACCTCCCAGCACAACCACTCCTATTACTACCACACCCAGCACAACTACTCCCACAACAACCACTCCAACAACAACCACTCCCATCACAACCACACCCAGTACAACCATAACCATCACAACCACACCGAGCACAATCACTCCTATTACAGCCACACCGAGCACAATAACTCCCACCACAACGACTCCAATAACAACCACTTCCACCACAACAACTCCCAGCACAACCCCTCCCACCACAACGACACCTATTACAACCACTCCTATTACAACCCCTCCCACCACAACCACTCCTATCACAACCCCTCCCAGCACAACCACTCCCACCACAACCACTCCCATCACAACACCTCCTATCACAACCCCTCCTATCACAACGACACCTATTACAACCACTCCTATTACAACCCCTCCCACCACAACCACTCCTATCACAACCCCTCCCAGCACAACCACTCCCACCACAACCACTCCCATCACAACACCTCCTATCACAACCCCTCCCACCACAACGACACCTATTACAACCACTCCTATTACAACCCCTCCCACCACAACCACTCCTATCACAACCCCTCCCACCACAACCACTCCCACCACAACCACTCCCATCACAACACCTCCCAGCACAACCACTCCTATTACTACCACACCCAGCACAACTACTCCCACAACAACCACTCCAACAACAACCTCTCCCATCACAACCACACCCAGTACAACCACAACCATCACAACCACACCCAGCACAACGACACCGAGCACAATAACTCCCACAACAACCACTCCAACAACAACCTCTCCCATCACAACCACAACCACCACAACCACACCCAGCACAACCACAACCATCACAACCACACCCAGCACAACGACACCGAGCACAATAACTCCCACAACAACCACTCCAACAACAACCTCTCCCATCACAACCACAACCACCACAACCACACCCAGCACAACCACAACCATCACAACCACACCCAGCACAACGACACCGAGCACAATAACTCCCACAACAAACACTCCAACAACAACCTCTCCCATCACAACCCCTCCCATCAAAACCACTCCCATCACAACCCCTCCCACCACAACCACTCCTATCACAACCCCTCCCACCACAACCACTCCCATCACAACCACTCCTATTACAACCCCTCCCACCACAACCACTCCTATCACAACCTCTCCCACCACAACCACTCCCACCACAACCACTCCCATCACAACCCCTCCCATCACAACCACACCTATCACAACCCCTCCCATTACAACCACTCCTATCACAACCCCTCCCACCACAACCACTCCAATCACAACCACATCTAGCACAACTCCTATTACAACCACTTCTATAATAACCACTCCCACCACAACCAGCACAACTACTCCAAAAACAACTTCTCCCACCACAACTACTCCCATTACAACCATGTCCATCACAACCACAACCATCACAACCCCTCCAAACACAAAGCCTATGACAACCAGTTCTATAACAACTAGTCCCACCACAACCACTCCCACAACAACATCTCCCACCACAACCACTCCCATCATAACCCACCCCAGTACTTCTTCACCAGCAGCTTCAACAACAGTGTCCACTACTACTTCACATTGCACTGTGTGTGAATGGTCAAAATGGATTGATGTCAGTTATCCTACTTTTGGTCCAGATAATGGAGATAAAGAAACCTACACAAAGATTAGGGAGTCTGGTATTCATATTTGCAACTCTCCAGAAGCAATTGAGTGCAGAGCAGTAGACTATCCAAATGTCCCCCTCTCAGACCTGGGGCAGCATGTGGAATGCAACCCGTCAGTAGGACTGATTTGCAAAAACAAAGATCAGGGTATACCACCAATGTGCTTCAATTATGAAATCAAAGTTAAATGTTGCAAAAATATATGTACCACAACTACTGGCAAATCAACTTCATCTACAACAACTACAACTGCTACCCATACATCATCTAAGAGCACTACACCTCAGACAACAAAACAAGGACCCACTACAACTAAATTAACTAAATCTCCTGAAACCACTACAGCTGTTTCCACCACCACTACTTCAGCAACAACTGTGACCACAGAAACCACCACATCTACAACAGAAACCTCAACATCACCCTCTACATCCACCCTTGAACCCTCAACAACATCACAAGTAGTCACAACCCCTACACCTGTCACCACAACAGAGACCACCTCTGTGCCCTCTTCTACAAGAGTAACCACAACTTCATCCCCTGAGACAACAACGTCCTCATCAACAGAGAGCACCACTACTTCAACAACAACTGTATCTACGGAGACAACTACAACAGAAAAACCAACAACTACAAAATCAACACAACCAACCGAGACTACCAGCGCTATAAAACCAACCACTACTACAGCAACACCTGTGACCACAGAGACTTCAAAAGCACCTTCTACAACCACCCTTGAACCCTCAACAACATCACAACTAGTCACAACCCCTACTCCTGTCACCACAACAGAGACCACCTCTATACCCTCTTCTACAAGAGTAACCACAACTTCATCCCCTGAGACAACAACGTCCTCATCAACAGAGAGCACCATTACTTCAACAACAACTGTGTCTACGGAGACAACTACAACAGAAAAACCAACAACTAGAAAATCAACACAACCAACCAAGACTACCACCACTGTTAAACCAGCTACTCCTTCAGCAACAACTGTGACCACAGAAAACACCACTTCTACAACAGAAACCTCAACATCACCCTCTACATCCACCCAAGAAACCTCAACATCACAAGTAGTCACAACCCCCACTCCTATCACCACAACAGAGACCACCTCTGTGCCCTCTTCTACAAGGGTAGCCACAACTTCATCCCCTGAGACAACAACATCCTCATCAACAGAGAGCACCACTACTTCAACAACAACTGTATCTACGGAGACAACCACAACAGAAAAACCAACAACTAGAAAATCAACACAACCAACCAAGACTACCACCACTGTTAAACCAACCACTTCTTCAGCAACAACTGTGACCACAGAAACCACCGCTTCTACAACAGTAAAACAGAGTTCATATTCACCAGCAGCTTCAACAACAGTGTCCACTACTACTCCACGCTGCACTGTGTGTGAATGGTCAAAATGGATTGATGTCAGTTATCCTACTTTTGGTCCAGATAATGGAGATAAAGAAACCTACACAAAGATTAGGAATTCTGGTATTCATATTTGCAACTCTCCAGAGGCAATTGAGTGCAGAGCAGTAGACTATCCAAATGTCCCCTTCTCAGACCTGGGGCAGCATGTGGAATGCAACCCATCAGTAGGACTGATTTGCAAAAACAAAGATCAGGGTATACCACCAATGTGCTTCAATTATGAAATCAAAGTTAAATGTTGCAAAAATATATGTACCACAACTACTGGCAAATCAACTTCATCTACAACAACTACAACTGCTACCCATACATCATCTAAGAGCACTACACCTCAGACAACAACACAAGGACCCACTACAACTAAATTAACTAAATCTCCTGAAACCACTACAGCTGTTCCCACCACCACTACTTCAGCAACAACTGTGACCACAGAAACCACCACACCTACAACAGAAACCTCAACAGCTCCCTCTACATCCACCCATGTAGTCTCAACAACATCACAAGTAGTCACAACCCCTACTCCTGTCACCACAACAGAGACCACCTCTGTGCCCTCTTCTACAAGAGAAACCACAAGTTCATCCCCTGAGACAACAACGTCCTCATCAACAGAGAGCACCACTACTTCAACAACAACTGTGTCTACGGAGACAACTACAACAGAAAAACCAACAACTACAAAATCAACACAACCAACCGAGACTTCCACCACTGCTAAACCAACTACTACTTCAGCAACAACTGTGTCTACGGAGACAACTACAACAGAAAAACCAACAACTACAAAATCAACACAACCAACCGAGACTACCACCACTGCTAAACCAACTACTACTTCAGCAACAACTGTGTCTACGGAGACAACTACAACAGAAAAACCGACAACTACAAAATCAACACAACCAACCGAGACTACCACCACTGCTAAACCAACTACTACTTCAGCAACAACTGTGTCTATGGAGACAACTACAACAGAAAAACCAACAACTGCAAAATCAACACAACCAACTGAGACTACCACCACTGCTAAACCAACTACTACTACAGCAACACCTGTGACCACAGAAACCACCACTTCTACAACAGAAACCTCAACATCACCCTCTACATCCACCCTTGAACCCTCAACAACATCACAAGTAGTCACAACCCCTACTCCTGTTACCACAACAGAGACCACCTCTGTGCCCTCTTCTACAAGAGTAACCACAACTTCATCACCTGAGACAACAACGTCCTCATCAACAGAGAGCACCACTACTTTTACAACAACTGTGTCTACAGAGACAACCACAACAGGAAAACCGACAACTACAAAATCAACACAACCAACCGAGACTACCACCGCTGTAAAACCAACCACTACTACAGCAACACCTGTGACCACAGAGACTTCAAAAGCACCTTCTACAACCACCCTTGAACCCTCAACAACATCACAACTAGTCACAACCCCTACTCCTGTCACCACAGCAGAGACCACCTCTATACCCTCTTCTACAATAGTAACCACAACTTCATCCCCTGAGACAACAACGTCCTCATCAACAGAGAGCACCACTACTTCAACAACAACTGTGTCTACGGAGACAACTACAACAGAAAAACCAACAACTACAAAATCAACACAACCAACCGAGACTACAACCACTGCTAAACCAACTACTACTTCAGCAACAACCGTGTCTACGGAGACAACTACAACAGAAAAACCGACAACTACAAAATCAACACAACCAACCGAGACTACCACCACTGCTAAACCAACTACTACTTCAGCAACAACTGTGTCTATGGAGACAACTACAACAGAAAAACCAACAACTGCAAAATCAACACAACCAACTGAGACTACCACCACTGCTAAACCAACTACTACTACAGCAAAACCTGTGACTACAGAAACCACCACATCTACAACAGAAACCTCAACAGCTCCCTCTACATCCACCCATGAACCCTCAACAACATCACAAGTAGTCACAACCCCTACTCCTGTTACCACAACAGAGACCACCTCTGTGCCCTCTTCTACAAGAGTAACCACAACTTCATCACCTGAGACAACAACGTCCTCATCAACAGAGAGCACCACTACTTTTACAACAACTGTGTCTACAGAGACAACCACAACAGGAAAACCGACAACTACAAAATCAACACAACCAACCGAGACTACCACCGCTGTAAAACCAACCACTACTACAGCAACACCTGTGACCACAGAGACTTCAAAAGCACCTTCTACAACCACCCTTGAACCCTCAACAACATCACAACTAGTCACAACCCCTACTCCTGTCACCACAGCAGAGACCACCTCTATACCCTCTTCTACAATAGTAACCACAACTTCATCCCCTGAGACAACAACGTCCTCATCAACAGAGAGCACCACTACTTCAACAACAACTGTGTCTACGGAGACAACTACAACAGAAAAACCAACAACTACAAAATCAACACAACCAACCGAGACTACAACCACTGCTAACCCAACTACTACTTCAGCAACAACCGTGTCTACGGAGACAACTACAACAGAAAAACCGACAACTACAAAATCAACACAACCAACCGAGACTACCACCACTGCTAAACCAACTACTACTTCAGCAACAACTGTGACCACAGAAACCACCACTTCTACAACAGAAACCTCAACAGCACCCTCTACATCCACCCCTGTGACTTCAACTCCACCCATTACAACGACATTCTCTGTTATAACTGGAGCAACTGGAAAGCAATCAACAGGGTATCAGGATAAAAATACGATTTCTTTAACTTCTACAACTTCATTCATAAAAGAAAGTACCACTGGAAAAGTGGCAACCACAGAAAAATTCACAAGCCCTAAATCAACAGAGCCTCCTAAAACACCAACCACTTCTCTGACAGCACCCACTATGACTACTGAAAATGCCACTACTGCGAAACAGACCACTTCTACAACAGTAAAACAGAGTTCGTCTTCACCAACGGCTTCCACAATAGTGTCCACTACTACTCCACGCTGCACTGTGTGTGAATGGTCAAAATGGATTGATGTCAGTTATCCTACTTTTGGTCCAGATAATGGAGATAAAGAAACCTACACAAAGATTAGGGAGTCTGGTATTCATATTTGTAACTCTCCAGAGGCAATTGAGTGCAGAGCAGTAGACTATCCAAATGTCCCCCTCTCAGACCTGGGGCAGCATGTGGAATGCAACCCGTCAGTAGGACTGATTTGCAAAAACAAAGATCAGGGTATACCACCAATGTGCTTCAATTATGAAATCAAAGTTAAATGTTGCAAAAATATATGTACCACAACTACTGGCAAATCAACTTCATCTACAACAACTACAACTGCTACCCATACATCATCTAAGAGCACTACACCTCAGACAACAACACAAGGACCCACTACAACTAAATTAACTAAATCTCCTGAAACCACTACAGCTGTTCCCACCACCACTACTTCAGCAACAACTGTGACCACAGAAACCACCACAGCTACAACAGAAACCTCAACATCACCCTCTACATCCACCCATGAAGTCTCAACAACATCACAAGTAGTCACAACCCCCATTCCTGTTACCACAACAGAGACCACCTCTGTGCCCTCTTCTACAAGAGTAACCACAACTTCATCACCTGAGACAACAACGTCCTCATCAACAGAGAGCACCACTACTTCAACAACAACTGTATCTACGGAGACAACTACAACAGCAAAACCGACAACTACAAAATCAACACAACCAACCGAGACTACCACCGCTATAAAACCAACCACTACTACAGCAACACCTGTGACCACAGAGACTTCAAAAGCACCTTCTACAACCACCCTTGAACCCTCAACAACATCACAACTAGTCACAACCCCTACTCCTGTCACCACAGCAGAGACCACCTCTATACCCTCTTCTACAATAGTAACCACAACTTCATCCCCTGAGACAACAACGTCCTCATCAACAGAGAGCACCACTACTTCAACAACAACTGTATCTACGGAGACAACCACAACAGCAAAACCGACAACTACAAAATCAACACAACCAACCGAGACTACCACCACTGTTAAACCAACCACTACTTCAGCCACAACTGTGTCTACGGAGACAACTACAACAGAAAAACCAACAACTACAAAATCAACACAACCAACCGAGACTACCACCACTGTTAAAACAACCACTACTTCAGCAACAACTGTGACCACAGAAACCACCACACCTACAACAGAAACCTCAACAGCTCCCTCTACATCCACCCATGAAACCTCAACAACTATAAACCACTCTGAAACAACTGAATGTGGCTGCCATTACAATGGGAAGCTGTTTCCACGTGGTATGTAAGATACTGTATATATATTTAGAACTATATGTTTTTTATGTGTCATTACATGTGAGGAAATTAAGGAGTCAAATCAGAACACCTTTCTATACACAAATAATCATGACATTGTGAAAGACACCTCCCAGCCATGTTGAAGCAGATTTATCGGGAACCTTCACAAAACAGCTTGATAGACACTTTGATGAATAGGTTACCACCAACCAAACAGACATAAATTATAACAGACATATAATTATGAATCTCTGCTTAAATCATCTAAATATCTGTCCATGTCTCATTCTTTATCCAGAAGGAGTCCTCAGACATTCTAAAATAATTCTTTAAATCTATCAGTGTGGGACAGATTTAAGACCAGTAATGAGTCTGCACAAACCTAAAATGCAAATCTGAATATATTAAGATTAATATCAAAAATCTAAAATAGTTTTCTTACTATTGCTTTTCACCTTTTTACGTTCAGGTTCACTGCTGTATAACACCACTGATGGCGATGACTGGTGCTTCACTGCTTTCTGCAACGAGACGTGTGAAATAGAGAAACATTCCAAGCACTGTCACACCACTGTTTCTCCTCCAACCACAACCGCCCAGACCTCCACTGCAGTTGGCCCAACAACACCAGGGAAGACAACTACAGCCAAATCAACTCCCACAAAGACAGAGTCCTCCACTGCTGAGACATCAGCCACAGCTCCAACCACCAGCCTCCCAACCACAACTCCTCCATTAAACTGTGACCAGCTTACACCTCCTAGAAAGGTATATTTCATTTCCTGGCTGTTACACAGTTAAAAGGACGAAAGATCAATTTTATAAATATTGTATTTATAACATATTGTTTATTAATATATACATATTTATATATTGTTTAATACCACCTCTTTTAATAATAATAATAACAACAACATCACTTTATTAAACCTTTACAATTTCTTACATTAGGAATTATCTTTTCGCATACCCAGCTTGCTCTCCATGAAACACACAGACAGGGAGAGAAGCTGGGGGTCAGAGCGCAGGGTCAGCCATTTATACAGCACCCCTGGAGCAGTTGGGGTTCAGGGCCTTGCTCAGGGGCCCAACGGAGTAGGATTCCTCTGCCGGCTGCAGGATCTGAACCGGCAACCTTCCAGCCACAGGCGCAGAGCCACCACCCTGCCCCAATAGCACTACTTTTGCACATCACCAGTTTGTACAAGTAGAAGAGTCTTATTTCCAGCCTAGGCAGTAAAGAGACTACTGTGTACCTTTCCTTTATGTATGCTTTGATTTGGACTTTTCTTCAAGTGTTGGGCTGATCAACCCCAATGAGGGCAGAATTGATTTTATTTAGAAGTCACCCACTGCTTTTTAAAATGCTAAGAGCTAATTAATAATAATTTCATGACCATAATTTGTAAATATGTTTGTGTGTTTGATGGTGCTGAAATCAAATCCTGATCAAAGCTGGAATCCTTCACTTTATTCTAAGCCCATTATTGTCATTTGAAGCTCTTATCACAAAAACATTTTTCTGCACCTGTGTAACAGTCAGTTAAGACTCTTTAACTATCTGACTGTAAAGACGTGGCCTAGGCTGCGTCAGTAATCAGGCTGAGGAATCCACGTGCAAGAGCTGAACAAGTGGAAGATGAAGCAGGCAGGGCAGGAGGCAGCTAGAATGGAGGGAGTTCATTTTGCAGGGGCAGAGGTAAGCGCAGGGGTGGCAGCTGAGCAGCCAGCAGACAGGGCTGGTGCTGCAAGAGCAGCGTGCTGATTAGGGGATAAACAAGCTCATAGGAAACGTGCATACAGAGTTTGGTAGCAGATAACCAGAAGACAAGCTCAAGCTGAAGGGAAGATCTGAAGACAAAGTTGAAAATTGAGGCAAAAAGTGAGGAATACTGAACAGGCTGAACAGGCAACCTGAGCAGCTGAGAGCTAGGAAACAGACTCAGTGTCAGAGTGCCAAAAGAAACCCTGAAAAAGTTTGAATAAACCAGATTGAGTTATTAACCAAGGACTGGTGATGAGAAGCAGCACCTGGCTTGAGTTTGGCTGGCAATGGGCTGTTCAGAGTGATTTGCTGCCATGGTAGCTGATGCCTGCAAGCCCTGGCTCACCACAATATGACACAGACAGAATTTTTTGCTTGACCTTATCGTGTCTAGACTATTGTAACTATTGTACCTGCGGTATATTCTAAGTCACTAAACAAGCTGCGGTATGCCCAGATTTCTGTGTCTCTAGCTCTACTTATCAGTTCTCCGCATCAACATGTGTCTCTCATCACTCTTCAGCTGCACTGGCTCCCAGTGACATTCTGAGTGACCTGTCTCATATATCCAGATGAACCTAACAGTTTACTGAATAAATCCAACACTTAATCCAAGATCATCTAATTCAGGCTTTTATTGTTTATTATTATTATTATTATTATTATTATTATTATTATTATTATTACAGCATGGCGAATCATGGCAAATTGATGCATGTACCACAGCAATATGCCAAGGAAGTTCCAATATAACCCTGGAGTCAGTGTACTGTGAGCCTGTTACAGCACTTGAATGTGAGAATGGCCGCCCCCCAGTCAAGGTCTTTGATGAATCTGGATGCTGCTTCCACTATGAATGTGAATGTAAGTCCAAAGAGAAAAAAAATAACTTACTCTACAGAGAAATGTCAATAAGTAGTCTCTAGCACAATCAGTGTGTTAGACGTTGAGGAGAGTTTAAGAGTTTCTTGTAGTAGTTAGGAAAAGTCTAAACACTGTTGAGGACTAAAAATATTGTTTTGTATCACTGTTTATCATTGAACCTATTAAAAGCAATGCTTTTACAAATGTTCTATTACACAACTTAGCAATTGTATATTACTCAAAATGAGCAAATGTAACTACCATTGGTTCTGATTACCAATTAAGTCTCATACATAATTATTAAATGCAGTATAATATAGTAAGAAATGAACAATAAGTATCAAATTTTACATTTTAGAAAGTACTTGTTATATAGATTACTATAATATAATAAATGATAAACATTAAATAAAAGAAGATTAAATATAATAATCATTTATAAGTAATAAGTCAGCTGTATTCCATGTCAATAATGGGACATCATTCTGGAACTGATTATGTTGTCACACTGAAATAACTATCAATGAAACATGCATACTGATAAGTGTACGAAGAAGAGCCATATCATACATGAAGTGCTGGTGAATTTGAATCACTGGGAACAGTTGTTTCACTAGGCCTCTTGTGTGCCTCCCCAGGTGTCTGCTACGGGTGGGGAGACCCTCATTATGTCACCTTTGATGGACAATACTATGGCTTCCAAGGAAACTGCACCTACGTGTTGGTCAAGCAGATCATCCCCAAATACGACAACTTCACCGTTATAATTGACAATTATTTCTGTAATGCCAGAGATGGCCTTTCTTGCCCCAGGGCTCTGACTGTGTATTACAAGTCCTATGAAGTGATCTTGAGGCAGGAGATAACTCAAGGAGTAGCAACAAACCTGGTAATGTTTACTCATACGTGATGATTTCTTACATGAGCAGTACTTACATGGCATCTACTGTACATATCTTACATCCCTGGTTCCCATCATAAATACAGACATGAAGAGAGCAGACCATCACAAATGTGAATGTATATAACTTGGGAGATCTCCTGGGTTAACCAGATGATCTTTCCTTGAATGCCTTGTGAAAAGGAATAAAGCTACTGAGGATCATCTGTCATTTTCTTTACCGGATTCAGTTAATTAACTAATTTAATATAACTAGCCCAGTTAATTGAGCCTGACCAGAAGTCGGAAGAAACACATGTAACTTGCAAGTTGCAGACTAGGAAACTTTCATAGTTTAAACAACAATTGAATTTGTATATACTGTACAGTATCTGTATATGTCAACACTCATTATAAAAAATAAAACATATGACTAATTTTATAAAACGGGTCAATGAAAATATACATCTGAACTGTATATGAAAACAATTATAAACCTTATTTGTCAGGGAATTCTTGACACAGTCACTATTCTTATTGATATTTTTTCTGAAAGTACACATTATTGATTCACATTCTATTTGTAATAGTAATACTGCCATATTGTTGTCATTATGAGATAATTAATTGCATCTAAAAATTCCTCAGATCTACATCAACCAAAAGAAAATCATCCCGGCTTATACTAATGAGCATCTTACAATTACAAGCAGTGGAATTGACATGGTTCTGGAAATCCCAGAGATCAACGCTCTAGTCTCATTCAAAGGCCTCATGTTCAGAATCTTCTTGCCCTACTCCCTCTTCCATCACAACACGGAAGGACAGTGTGGTAAGAGGAGACTGTTCATTGTCTTCATGCTTATTCTAATCAGAGCTGTTGAGCAGCTGTGATCACTGAGAGACGAGGGAGAAAACAAACGAGGAGCATTCTCTTAAACTACATGCAAACTCCTCCTTGCACATCTGTTTTAACACCCCAGCCTAAATGTTTGAACTCATTGCTGTGAATTTATCTGCTTTTAGTAATCTATCTTTTTCAAAGAGTATTGTGATGAAACTATGTAATATAGCAGATTCTCTATTTTGAAGGTACCTGTGACAACACAAGGAAAAATGACTGCAGGCTGCCAAATGGACAGACAGGTTCCTCATGCTCTGACATGGCCAACCACTGGCGTATTCATGACAAGAATAAACCCTACTGTGACACAACAACTACAGTGCAGCCTCCTGCGACCCCACTGCCACCAGGAACAACTGTTACTACTAAGCCTTGCAAACCAGCTATCTGTGATATCATCCAAAGCAAGTAAGGGCAATCACTTGAGTCAAAATAGGTCCATCCTCAATGTGGAATTTTCTTAATAATTCCCGAGCACTATTAAAAAATGTAATATGCTGTAAAAATTGTTGTTTTCATTTTAATAATCAAGAATTTGAAATACCAAGGTTAGAAAGCTAATATTATTAGCTAAATAAGAAGTACATGTCTAGTATTTTGCTGTGCTGTTGTGTGACTCGACGCAGCTGATGCGACCCCTCTGCCGCAGGGTGTTTGAAGAGTGCCGCACAGTGATTCCTGCGCTGCCCTTCTACGAGGCCTGCAGGTTTGACGTCTGCCACATGCCCCACACCAAGATCGGCTGCTCCAGCTTGCAAGCGTACGCCGCCCTGTGCGCATCGGTCGGAGTCTGCGTCGACTGGAGGAGCGCGACAGGGGGAGAATGCGGTAGGGCCAAGTCAGAAAACAGCGGGGTAGCTGCCTTCCTTACTGCTCAAGGGCTACCAGTGTAAAGGAGAAAACATGCGAGCTCAACTGAGTACGGGCAACAACTGACCAAATCTGTGCTGTACCAGATACCACACTCAGCTCCATAAGAAATTCATTTTTAATTTTCACTAAACACATGATTGTCTCTTCAAGTTACTGTAGAACACAGCAGGAACTCAAGGTCCCCTTTTCTGCTCCTATACAGACTATAACTGCTCAGCAACCAAGGTGTACAAGCCATGTGGACCAGCAGTGCAGCCAACCTGCAATGCAAGGTAAGTGAAATGAGTTGCCTGTAGCTGAGCACACACTAAGATTTACCTTTGTGATTCTCTCTATCATACTTTTGAATTATTATGCAATAAAACAATCCCATACACTCAATTTAAGTTGCAAAGCTATTTGTATGCCACAAAAATAAAGCACTGTCGTCATTTTCTAGACAATTCTCAAGATCAGACTCCAGATCTAATAATATGTACAGTGTTACATTTTCTATCAGTCACACTAAACACAGGCTAAACACAAATGCTGTGTTCACCCTTTTAAACAGGTACAATGAGAAATTCATCCAGCAGAACAGCAGAGAGCAGACAAGTGACTTCACTGAGGGCTGCTTCTGCCCCCAGGGGACGATCCTGTTCAACTCCTTCTCAGACATCTGTGTCCCCTCCTGCGGTAAGGACTGCTGGCCCCCACACTTGGTTGCAGAAGTTACAGAGTACCCACCTCCCAGATCAATCCAGTGCTGGTACACTGTTTACAGTGAAATACATGACGTTTGGGAAGCTAGACATAATTAGCACTTTATAACTTATTTTTCAAGCTTAATTTTCAGTTTTCTTTTATTGTTAACAGAGGATAAAGCTACAGCAATATTCACTGAGGAATTAACTCTGTTTTAAAACTTTCTGTTTAGACTGCACTGGACCAGATGGGAATCCAAAACTGGTAATGAAATTTTATATGTTATTGTTTTGTCTTTATTTGTGTCTTATTCGATTAATTACCAGTATGTCAATGGTCAAGATAAGAGATCTTTAAAGCAGGAGCTCTTTCCCTCCACATACTCTTCTGCATAGCTGAGCTAACGGCAGGTGCCTGAGGGCAGGATAAGCTGGCGCGTTCACTCTGTGTGTCTGTCCTCAGCCTGGCGAGACGTGGGACAGTAACTGCAACGAGTGTGTGTGTGACGTCGATTCAATGAGCGTGCAGTGCAAACCCCGGCAGTGCCCCGGGCAGCCCCCCGTCACCTGCAACAAGGAGGGCCAGGTGCTGGTAACTGAGACAGTCGACTGCTGCAACAAGTCCCGATGTGGTGAGTAGCTGCAGGGACAGGGACAGACTCAGGGCTGGAGGGGTTAGTGCTGCTGGGAGACTGGCTCTTTCAACAGCATCATAGAGGTGCAGCATTTAGAGCAGCACAGTTAATGCTTTGAAAAGACTATTGTTATTAAACTATTACAGTACTTTTGCAGTTTATCATTTTGTACCTTGCTAATAAGCATATGCTTAGCATGCTCTTTTCTTTGGTGCAGTTTTAACATGTTTCCTGTTGCCCCCTGTTCTTTATTGCTCTTCTTCCCAACAGAGTGTGATGTAAAACTCTGCCCAAAACCACAATCCTGTGAACTAGGATTCAGACTAGTGATAACAACCCCAGAAGGAAGCTGCTGTGCTGTTTATAAATGTGGTGAGTGTTACTGGTGTTTTTCGCTGTGCTGTGCTGACACTGTCAGTAGCTATCTTCCCAGAAATGAGAAGTACAGTAGAAACTTCCCAGGAATGAGAAGTAGACGACCTGCTTTTCTGTATTTATAGTATTTATTATTCACAAAGGTTTTTAATACAACCAATGATGCTCAGTAGAGAATCCAGTTTATTTTCATGTCTATTTTAATTAAACTGATTCAAGATTTATCTCTTTCTTTACAGAACCAAAAGGTGTCTGTGTTTTCAATAATACTGAATACAAGGTAAGATCCTTAACTAACTTTAACATATTCTGGGCTTGCAGCTGGCCAGATCCTTTGACATGTGAATACAGACACTTTACAAATCAAGATAAGGTCATGTCATACCATTTCAGTTACTTCTGAAATGAGTTAGAGAATTAAATGACAATTACATGTGTACACGTGTTCTTATGTTGCATATTTTGTGTGTATTTGTCTATGAACTGCAATGACTTTAGTAACTGGATGTGCAAATTCACTTCAGTTGCTCTATCAGCTGTTAACAGGTTGGGATCTCCTCTTCTCTGTGTGATTCTAAGGGTGGTTCTGTTTTGCTCTCCATCACAGCCAGGTGTCAGTGTTCCTAAAGACACATGTGAGTTGTGCCAGTGCAGTTATAAGATGGATCCCAATACAGGACTGAACATCATTGCCTGTGGTCCAATGGACTGTGCCAAAAACTGTCAGCTGGTATGGAACTTCCCTCAAAATTCCTACTGATATCATATCTACAGAATCATAAGGAAAGACAATTAGTTGTATTTCTGTGTGACTAAAATGTGTTAATTAAGGTGTCCCTATTAATAACATTTTTATGAAGACTATTTATAGCAACATTCTGAATTACAAAACCACCAATATAAAATCTATACTATCTAGTATTATTTCTTACTGACTAATGTGCTGCAGATGAGAATAGAAACTGGTTAACTGGTTGCCTGTGTTCTGTACATTCATTTTCTCTGCAGGGTTTTACATATCAAGCTGTCCCTGGACAGTGCTGTGGCCAGTGTGTACAGGACAGCTGTGTCATCATGCTGCCAGACCACACAGTGCATGTCATTGAGGTGAGAGCACAACACTCAGCATGTCAACCAGATTAACATTAGTGCTCCTATAACACTGAAAGCACATGCAGGCACTGCTGTGGAAACAAATTTTAAGGCTGGATTAGAGGTTATTGGAGATCACTTACATGTACTATACTTAAGAAAATGATTAAAACATGTTGTTTATGATAATATAAAGTGTAATGTATATTGTAAATTTCCACATTGCGAAATCTGTGTCAAAGACACACGGAAAAGTTTCTTGGCTAGAAAGCATGTCTATCAAGCTTTATTCTTGAGATTACATAAACAGAAAACTCAATCACATCCTCCTGCAACAATTATACCTCATTCCTTCCAACAGCCTGGAGACACCTGGTCGCCCGCTGGTGACAAATGTGTGAAATATGAGTGTGTGAAGATCGAGGATCAGTTTGTATCAGTAGAGGCCAAGACCACCTGCCCTCTCTTCAACCGCAAGGACTGCATTCCTGTAAGTGTACGAGTCACTTCCTCATTCTCCTGTGTGAGTGTGTACGAGGCTGCAGGTTTCACAGCTCTGAGCCAGCTCTGAGTTTGGTGATTCCTACTGTGTTGGATTATAATAAAAAAATAAACTGGGATTCCAAATTTAAAAGACAATTAACAATGACTGTGGGTTTTGTCCAATCCTGGACCTACGGTGTATAGACTTGGTTAAGAAAGCTATATTGTCACAATTTCCATTCTGTATGGCCTAACAACTGGTTTCTATGGTCATCCACCATTTTCCTGAAAGAATCAGGAAGTGCCTTCAGGAAGTGTTCTTCCAAGTGCCTTCGTTTAAAAACAAGCCTCCTGTTCTCGGTTTTAAACAGATCTTTTCTCATAAAAATCTTATCTAAATTTGTTACTGCAGGGCACAGAGAGAATTGCCCCAGATGGCTGTTGCCATGTCTGTGAGTATCATTTACATCTTTGTTACATTCTTGAAATCAACACTGTAAACCACTGTGAATAAATACTTTGCTTCATTAACAAAATCAATGTTTACTAGAAGCCATTTATTTTGTATAAAGCAGAGCTCAGTCCTGGTGACCTTGTCTTTACTCATCAGTGGAGTAATCCTGAAGGAGTCCACAGTCTTGAAGCTGATCTTACTTCTCCTTGACAGGGTGTGGTAGATAATGCTCTTGGGCTCTGGGTTTGGATTCGGATTGGTACATCTTTCATGTGGAGTTTGCGTGTTCTCCCCATGTCACAGAGGCACAACGGCATCAACCCCATATAGCAGAACAAACAGTCTACCTCACTTCTTCAAGCAGTGTCAGTAACGCTCTCTGTGTGTCACCTGTCCAGGTGTTCCAATACCAAGGAACTGCAACATTAAGACGAACACCACCTACATCACCAACAACGGCTGCCAATCCAGCAAACCTGTGGACATCACGTCCTGCGGGGGCTCCTGTGGAACCTACTCCATGTGAGTTTCAGAACTGTCTCTGCAGCCTCTCCCTGCAGCTTGGAGTTGTTTCATGTTCAGGTTTCACATAGCTCTCACACACCCTTATCATTATAATAGGGCAATGCTTGAAATTATGGATCTACGTCCGGTATTCTACATATTTCTGAGATCAGGAATGATTCAAAAAAGAGTGAATTTTTGAATGAAACTACTTTACACACACAACCATCAACCACACGAGTGACAAGCCCACTTCATTTGTGAAGTACAGTAATGCAGTTAAAAGTACATAACTGGGCTTAATATCATGTACACAGTATCAGTGAGCCCTTCCCATGCAGCAGTGCGTGGGACAGTAACTGTGAGTCCCGCTGCCCTGCCCATGCCTGCACACCTCTCCAGGCTCAGCCCTCTGTCCTGCCCTTGCCAGGTACTCTGTGGAGGCCAACGCCATGGACCACACCTGCTCCTGCTGCCAGGAGATGGACAGCACTCAGAAGCAGGTGCAGATGGTTTGCCCCGACGGCACCACGTTCAGCCACTCCTACACCTACGTTGAGAAGTGCGGCTGCAAGGAGATCGAGTGTGAGGACAGGGACACCCAGCAGTCTACCAGCAAGGGTCAGGAGCCCTCCAAGTCCTCAAAGGGGCGGAAAGTGTACAGAAGGCGACGGTGAACTCGAGGAGAATGGAGACTGCACTACCCCGATTTTAACCCCAAATCCCGTGCTTTTGTTTCTCCTACATTTATAATATCTGATACACAGTTAAAATGAATAAATTTAATTAAACAGGGATTAGGGGTTAGGTAACTGCTGCAAATTTATTTATTTTAAATACATCTTTGAAGTCTATATTTTATTAATATGCACAACTATATATAAAACCAAGTGAAACTAAATAAAACACATTTTCCCTCTTTTGAATACCCCTAGATCAAATATTATGAGTTTGTCTAAATCTAGACTTTTTTCTCTGTGATTAAATACTACATATATATGTATCACTTCTGTCAACTTCATCAAATTTGACTGTAGTGTGCAAATGTCAATGAGCTCCTTTCTGTAATTAATAAATTGTATCCCTTTGCATACTTCCTGTTTCTCTTTGTCTTATTACATCAGATTTACACTTAATAACTGACATTTTCTCTAGAATTAAGTTGAACACATCTGATAAAGAAGAACACTCTCGTCTGAAAAATGTGGGAGTTTGCTTCAGGCTACTCCAAAAGCCACTGACAATCCTTAAATAAAACAAAGAGGGTCAAATGATGTTTAGCCAATTGCACCATTCTGTTTTCATGTTTTTTTTCAGCAGAAGTAACATACAGTATATGCCTTTTCGGACATGTGTCACTCGTCCGCCAAGAGGGTTTAAGGAAAAACCTTTTAGAAGAAAACCTAGTAACCTGTGTTTTACATTACGTCTGAATGCCCAACTATTTGTGTGAACACAGTGCGTGCAGGCACTGCCTGTTTAATCTTTCTGCCAGTGTGTTTCCAGACTTGTCAGCCAGGATCACTGACTTACACAGGACATCCTGAGCCAACCCCAAGAATGCTTTCTGTCACTCTGTCAGCTGAAGGATGTTCTTGCCCAGAACCAGAACCAAGTGTCTGATAACCCCCTGTACCT
This sequence comes from Atractosteus spatula, assembly GCF_055471065.1. Lineage (NCBI taxonomy): Eukaryota > Metazoa > Chordata > Actinopteri > Semionotiformes > Lepisosteidae > Atractosteus > Atractosteus spatula. The sequence continues at coordinate 16,187,569 of NC_142721.1, read as the reverse complement.
GTTATCAGTATTTACCTAAGCTTAAGGGCAGGTTAGCCTGCAGAGACCTGCAGAGCTAGTTCCTCTCTCCACCCCTGGGCTTCTGTGCAGCATGGCTGCTGTGTATCACCCAGGTGGGCCTCCTCACATGTGTACAGATCTTTGAAATTAAAAGTGTTATGTAAACACAGTTGATTGTATTTAATGACTCCTGGGTCACTAGAGACCCCAGGGCTGTGTGTGAGAGGAGGGGTGCTCACACTGCTGTCCTGACTCTGGGCTGTACAGTCTGGACAGTAAACTGACTCCTGACTGCTGGGTCACTAGAGACCCCAGGGCTGTGTGTGAGAGGAGGGGTGCCCACACTGCTGTCCTGACTCTGGGCTGTACAGTCTGGACAGTAAACTGACTCCTGACTGCTGGGTCACTAGAGACCCCAGGGCTGTGTGTGAGAGGAGGGGTGCTCACACTGCTGTCCTGACTCTGGGCTGTACAGTCTGGACAGTAAACTGACTCCTGACTGCTGGGTCACTAGAGACCCCAGGGCTGTGTGTGAGAGGAGGGGTGCTCACACTGCTGTCCTGACTCTGGGCTGTACAGTCTGGACAGTAAACTGACTCCTGACTGCTGGGTCACTAGAGACCCCAGGGCTGTGTGTGAGAGGAGGGGTGCTCACACTGCTGTCCTGACTCTGGGCTGTACAGTCTGGACAGTAAACTGACTCCTGACTGCTGGGTCACTAGAGACCCCAGGGCTGTGTGTGAGAGGAGGGGTGCTCACACTGCTGTCCTGACTCTGGGCTGTACAGTCTGGACAGTAAACTGACTCCTGACTGCTGGGTCACTAGAGACCCCAGGGCTGTGTGTGAGAGGAGGGGTGCCCACACTGCTGTCCTGACTCTGGGCTGTACAGTCTGGACAGTAAACTGACTCCTGACTGCTGGGTCACTAGAGACCCCAGGGCTGTGTGTGAGAGGAGGGGTGCTCACACTGCTGTCCTGACTCTGGGCTGTACAGTCTGGACAGTAAACTGACTCCTGACTGCTGGGTCACTAGAGACCCCAGGGCTGTGTGTGAGAGGAGGGGTGCCCACACTGCTGTCCTGACTCTGGGCTGTACAGTCTGGACAGTAAACTGACTCCTGACTGCTGGGTCACTAGAGACCCCAGGGCTGTGTGTGAGAGGAGGGGTGCCCACACTGCTGTCCTGACTCTGGGCTGTACAGTCTGGACAGTAAACTGACTCCTGACTGCTGGGTCACTAGAGGCCCCAGGGCTGTGTGTGAGAGGAGGGGTGCTCACACTGCTGTTCCCCCTAATTCAACCACAGAGCCGGTTTCTCTCTCCTCACATGGGCTGTGTGCAGTGGGACTGCTGAGTGTCACCCAGATGAGTCTTGTCTTGTATGGAGAGCTCTGAGTGCCTTTGGAGTGAAAATCAGTATACAAATAAAATTAACTATCATTATGAATTTATTCATTTGTATTGTGGCATTGTACTGCTGTTGTACTGTATTGTATTACTGTTGTATATGTAATATGTTTATGAGCTCTTGGTGTGCAAGAGGGTTAAAGGGTAATTCATTTAATTCAACTAATTCTGGAAAATATTCATCTCCACTAGTGACAGAGAGCTACCTGGTGGCAGCAACATCGTACAGCATGTCTGGAGAAAGTAACAGTACTGCTTGTTGTCTACAATTTCGTATTAGTACTAGTATCTTACCTTAATCACCTTTGACTTTCCAGTTCGGAAGAACGGAATTAATCTTGTGGAAAACTGGACGATGAAGAAAAATATTCAGCTGATTTTTGTTGCTTTTTGTTGCCGTCGGGCGACTAGGGCGTTAAAACTGTAAAAAGTTCCGTTGTAACTGCAGTGCGGTTAGCAGAAAGAAAACAACAACAACTTCACGAACTGGGAGGTGGCGTTTTAGCACGCAGAACAATTTCTCGAGTGAAGTGTGAATTTTTAATGTAAAATACTTAAATTAAAGGAGAGGGGAAAAAACCGTCCGTCCATTTTCAAGCGCCGTCCGGCCGCCTCAACGACTTAGGGGCTGGCGCGCGCCTGCCCGCCCGCCAAATTCAAATTTAACGTCCTTTCGTCTGCCGGTGGAAAAATAAAATGTAAAGTTCAAAAACACTTTTATTTAGTTTCGTCTCTCATTAATTCTCACAGCGCCAATTAGGGATCCGGACAGTTCACAATGTACTTTTATTAGGTGGACAATTGAGGCTAAAAATAAAGCCTCCTTTTACCTGAGTTTTGCTTCAAATTTCGCGCTGGTGTGCGGGGGGCAGCCTTCCTTGCCGAAAACCACAATAACAAGCCAATAAAGTAATGAAACCTGTAAGAGAGACGTCCTACTTTTCACCAAAAACCGTTTAAAGCTTGTGGTGCTTGAAATAACACGTCTCGCTTGTCTCAGACAGAACGATCAGAAATAAAAACTGAGAAAACGTTTTTTTTATTAAACTTCTTAATCATAACTACTCCTGCTGTATCCTCTCCAGGTAAAACGCGCATCCTTGGTTAACCGTGTATCAGACACCACAGCAATCGTGTCCTGGGCTGTTAAGGCCTGCTGACCCTCACACTGCCTGGCTAAAGCTGTTTTGACTTTAAAGTGATCAGATATTTGAGCCCAGGCACCTCTCTGTTAAGAAAAGCTCTTCCTTTGCTTGTGTGATGGCCTTTCCCTCTTTTGAACCGAGTTCCAACTTTCCAGTGATCCTCTGATCAACCTCCTGAAACCCCAGGGACACCGAAGAGGAAACGCAGACAGACAGGAAGCAGCCATTAACCCAAAACCTTCAAAAGCTTCAACACACCACTAAGAAATTCAGAAGACTTAATACTAAAATGTTAAAACGTGAACAGCTGTCTTTACCCACAAATCCCACCCCTGACGCACAGCTTCTCACAATTTTGATCACAGACCCAGAAACACACAATCCTTTTTGATTTATTTTCCACTTTATTAAGTCAGATTTGTTCCTTTTTTAAAAAACAAAATGTGTATGTTGGAGGAGAACAATTTTACACTTTTTATAAACGTTTCAAGAACAGAGCAGCACATGCCCAGAAACTGAACACACCGACAGTGAATTTACAAGCTGGCCTGACCTTCCCTAACAAAACTTTGGGGAAAACCTCCGGAGATAGCCGGACTGGAAAAGGCCAGGGATGCGCACAATCCAGGCGGACTACGAAACTTCAGAGGTCGACATCTGTGGAGACCATTCTCTCTCTGAACACAGACGGGTTCCTCCTGCAGTTGGGTACCTAGCGCTCAGGACATGAGGCCTGCAGTGATTCTGGCTTGGAGCCTCACGTTAAAGCAGAAAAACCATGCCGCAGTTCAGCCGAGAGCAGAGCCACGTCTGCCCCTGCAGAGTGAGATGTTCCAGCACCGGACAGTCACGCCGGAGCTGGGAATAAGAGTCGATTTCTGCTGGAAGGGAAAGGTTTACAACATCGCTGACGAAGTTCATTGCTGGCCACACTGGATCAACAGAGCAGGAAGTACAGTAACACTGCATTTGCGTCCGTGTGTGCGTCAACATAATAGCACAGAGCACGGGAGAGCCGAAACTCAAAAACACACAGCAAACGCAGTGTACTGAGAGGTGCAGCACATTCCTCGAAAGTGAACACACCGACAGTGAATTTACAAGCTGGCCTGACCTTCCTTAACAAAACTCGGAGACAGACACTCTGGAAAGGCCAGGGACGCAGGTGCGATTTCCCACATCATCCCCTATCTCTAAAGATGGGAGTCAGTGAACAGTTTACAGAAGCAGAAGAAAGTCTGAACAACTGGCTCTGCGGAGCTTCTTTCAAACTTGGCATCCATTTTATTTTGTATCTTCAAAATGCAGTACACAAGCGCAGAGACACAGTGTGCACACGCTGGTGGGACACATACGATCTTCTCACACGTTTAAAATTATATTAAAACAACAACAAAAAGAAACACTTTATGGCGATTTCTTATAAGGGGGCTGAACTTGGAAGGGTAGTTTTCTGGCTGAGAGGTGGGGGTGCATCCCCACCATGTGCCACCAGGGGGCAGTAGAACAGCTCAGGCAGGGCAGGGCAGGGCATGGTAGGGAGGCTGGAGTCTCAGAACAACAAGCGCAACATTGTGCAACAAGTACAGTAAAAGTAACTTTAAAGCCTGGACACTCACCATCAATCTGCACACTGACCAGGGATTGAAAAGCAGTGGCATACGCTACAAAAACACTGTGCTCTTAACATAATCTTTCTCATTCACAAACTCTCACAAGTGAGTTCTCCAAATACATCGGAACTACCACTCTGCTTAAGCGACAATCTTAATATGAATGTAGCTGACATTGAAAACAAAGGGCAAGGGTGAGTAATGCAATAGAGCAGAAGACTTCACCACCTTCGAACCCTTCCTGCTATCTCCTCAGCTGTAGAGGCGGGGAGTCTGAGGTACAGCCTGAAGTGCACAAGGACGAGCCAAGAGGAAGTGCTCTGGAATTCGCAAATTTAATTTTGTTTGATTGCCTTGTAAAATTAATCAATACATTTCCCTGCATCTCATGCGGAGGACATCCAAATGTTTTCTTTTTTGTTGAGATACTGACGTTTTCCAAATATGGATAATTTAAACAAAGGAGGCAGCTGGGCTTGGGAGCCTGTGTGGAACAGGCAGCAGGAGCAGCGTTTAGGAATCGTTCAAACGGAAGGAGAAAGTGTCACATGGGGCATGGGGGGTGTTTTCCTCCTGCTCCCACTCTCTTATTGCCCCAGGTAGGGCTGCAGGTCCAGCGCCCCCTGAGCTCAGGAGCTCTGGAGCTCCTATCCGCCCCAGGTAGGGCTGCAGGCCCAGCTGCCTCCTGAGCTCCAGAGCTCCTAATCCACCCCAGATGGGGCTGCAGGCCCAGCTGCCTCCTGAGCTCCACAGCCCCTAATCCACCCCAGCTACAGGCACAGCTGCCTCCTGAGCTCCAGAGCTCCTAATCCACCCCAGATGGGGCTGCAGGCCCAGCTGCCTCCTAAGCTCCAGAGCTCCTAATCCACCCCATCTGCAGGCCCAGCTGCCTCCTGAGCTCCAGAGCTCCTAATCCACCCCAGCTGCAGGCCCAGCTGCCTCCTGAGCTCCAGAGCTCCTAATCCACCCCAGCTGGGGCTGCAGGCCAGGCTCCCGCCAAGCCAACATCCACCAGAACCGCACCAGGTCAGAGTGCAAGACGCTCACCCAACATGGCACCCGTGCCCCCCAGTCCACCCCCCAAAAATAAATACAGGGTCTGCAAGCCCAGCCCACCGTGCTAGAGGCAGCCGCGGCCAACACTGGGTTTGGTTTTTTATTAACTCTGCAGCTGCCCCCCCCACTAGCCGAATTCCCACCTCCAGGAACCAGAGCCCGAGCTCCCGTCTGGAAGAGCCTGGTTTCGGGAGGAGAGTCTCCCCTCCCTGCCTAATGGCAACGAACCGCCTGGCGCCAGAGCAGGAGCCTGGCCTGCGGAGATCAATAATATTCCACAGACTGTCTACGAGTGTGTGTGTGTGTCAATATACACGTGCAGTACAGCCGCATAAATATCCACCGAGGGAGAAAGCTTTTGTTTTTGCATCCCAGTCGTACGGCCCTTTGAGGACTTCTGGGCTGACGCAGTCGCGGCTCGGTCCCGCAACAAAAAGCACAGCGAGCAGAGCGGCTCCAAGACCGCCGCCTCCCTCCTTGCCCTCTCCGGACTCGAGCTGCGGCCGCGCCCCGCCACTGTCGCGTCTCCGCCGTCCCCGGGGCGCTCCAGACGACGGCCGGGCGGCCTTGTCTTTTTCTCGATGTGCGTTTATTTTCTCAGCTCCGTTTTCTAAGCTCGTGCGACGGAAACCCGATTAAGACCCCATAAATATTGATACCTTTACAAAATGCCAGACACGTATACCGCATGGCGAGACACACGCACGCGCGGACGGGCACACGCGAGCGCACACGTGCAGCGGAGATATATACAGGCGTGCGGCCGCGCCCTCCGGGCCCTTTACAACTCCTCCGTCATCTGCAGCAGGGAGTTGACGGCGGCTTCTCGGCTGCCCCCTTGCGCCTCCAGCACCGAGCGGATCACCTCCCGGTCCAGGTTGGGGAACATGTCCTGGAGAGCCTTCAGGTCCTCCTCCGTGCACTGGGGCTGAGGCGGGGGGGCAGGGGCGGCGGGCAGGCCCACCGGCACCATGCCGGGGCCGTAGACCGCCGGCACTCCTGCGCGGGACCAACAGGACAAGAGGGGTCAGGGGGCGCCTTGCCGCTGGGGGAGCGTCCGGCGGGGGGGGTCTTTTTTTGTTGGGCAGTTTCTGCTGCCAGCACGACCGTCCTGGGCTTGCTGAGTGGGACGCCGCGTTAATGAACCCCTGAACTCCCCTGGGACGTCCCCCAACTGTGCTGTGCGAGTGGCTTTTTTAGTGTGTGTGTGTGTGTGTGTGTGTGTGTGTGTGTGCGCGCGCATGTGAACAAACACCCTTCACCTCCCCGCAACATACCTGAGATCGGGACATATCCGACTCCCTGCTGATACACAGTGGGCATCAGGACCACAGGCTGGGGCTGCATCACCATGCTGGCTGGCACAGACTGCAGGACAGAGGGAGACGAGAGAGAGTGAGAAAGACTCCTGTTCGCTGGCACAGACTGCAGGACAGAGGGAGACGAGAGAGAGTGAGAAAGACTCCTGTTCGCTGGCACAGACTGCAGGACAGAGGGAGACGAGAGAGAGTGAGAAAGACTCCTGTTCGCTGGCACAGACTGCAGGACAGAGGGAGACGGGAGAGAGTGAGAAAGACTCCTGTTCGCTGGCACAGACTGCAGGACAGAGGGAGACGAGAGAGAGTGAGAAAGACTCCTGTTCGCTGGCACAGACTGCAGGACAGAGGGAGACGAGAGAGAGTGAGAAAGACTCCTGTTCGCTGGCACAGACTGCAGGACAGAGGGAGACGAGAGAGAGTGAGAAAGACTCCTGTTCGCTGGCACAGACTGCAGGACAGAGGGAGACGAGAGAGAGTGAGAAAGACTCCTGTTCGCTGGCACAGACTGCAGGACAGAGGGAGACGAGAGAGAGTGAGAAAGACTCCTGTTCGCTGGCACAGACTGCAGGACAGAGGGAGACGAGAGAGAGTGAGAAAGACTCCTGTTCGCTGGCACAGACTGCAGGACAGAGGGAGACGAGAGAGAGTGAGAAAGACTCCTGTTCGCTGGGACAGACCGCAGGACAGAGGGAGACGAGAGAGTGAGAGAGTGAGAAAGACTCCTGTTCGCTGGGACAGACTGCAGGGCAGAGAGAGACGAGAGAGAGTGAGAAAGACTCCTTTTCGCTGGCACAGACTGCAGGACAGAGGGAGACGAGAGAGAGTGAGAAAGACTCCTTTTCGCTGGCACAGACTGCAGGACAGAGGGAGACGAGAGAGTGAGAAAGACTCCTGTTCGCTGGGACAGACTGCAGGGCAGAGGGAGACGAGAGAGAGTGAGAAAGACTCCTGTTTGCTGGGACAGACTGCAGGACAGAGAGAGATGAGAGAGTGAGAGAGTGAGAAAGACTCCTGTTCGCTGGCACAGACTGCAGGACAGAGGGAGACGAGAGAGAGTGAGAAAGACTCCTGTTCGCCGGCACAGACTGCAGGACAGAGGGAGACGAGAGAGAGTGAGAAAGACTCCTGTTCGCTGGGACAGACCGCAGGACAGAGGGAGACGAGAGAGTGAGAGAGTGAGAAAGACTCCTGTTCGCTGGGACAGACTGCAGGACAGAGGGAGACGAGAGAGAGTGAGAAAGAGTCCTGTTCACTGGGACAGACTGCAGGACAGAGGGAGACGAGAGAGAGTGAGAAAGACTCCTGTTCGCTGGCACAGACTGCAGGACAGAGGGAGACGAGAGAGAGTGAGAAAGACTCCTGTTCGCTGGCACAGACTGCAGGACAGAGGGAGACGAGAGAGAGTGAGAAAGACTCCTGTTCGCTGGCACAGACTGCAGGACAGAGGGAGACGAGAGAGAGTGAGAAAGACTCCTGTTCGCTGGCACAGACTGCAGGGCAGAGGGAGACGAGAGAGAGTGAGAAAGACTCCTGTTCGCTGGCACAGACTGCAGGGCAGAGGGAGACGAGAGAGAGTGAGAAAGACTCCTGTTCGCTGGGACAGACTGCAGGACAGAGAGAGACGAGAGAGAGTGAGAAAGACTCCTGTTCGCTGGGACAGACTGCAGGACAGAGAGAGACGAGAGAGTGAGAAAGAGTCCTGTTCGCTGGGACAGACTGCAGGGCAGAGAGACAAGAAGTGAGAAAAACAACTCTCTGTCCTGCTGGCTGGGACAGAGAGAGACACTCCAAGAGCCCGAGAGGTAGAGACAGAGATCAAACATAGAAAGGCGCACACAAAAAAAGCAGAGATCGTGTAGTACTTCTCCCACAACGACCCACCCTTTAAGCGGGGTCTGTGAGGATCGATGCAGGAGCATTCAGGAGCATAAGAGCGACTGTCTTCGGGCCAGAGTTCATTAAACACTGCTCCCTGACCCACCAACCCGCTGGCGCGCTGGCGCCCCCCGCAGGGCCCGGCCGCTCACCGCGAACGACATGACGAGGTTGATCATGCCCTCCTTGTCGTCCCCCTGCCGGCCACTCAGGCTGTACCACTCGTCCACCACCTTCCCCTCCTTCAGGCCCTCCGGGATGGTGACGTGCGTCCAGGCGATCCGATCGTCCATGGAGAAGGCTCTCTGCGGGGGGACGGACGGACGGACAGGCAGTCAGACCGGCAGGGGCCAGAGCCCGGGGGCGCGCGCCTCCCGCCGTCTCCCAGCGCCGCTCACCTCGTCGAAGATCTCCAGGTAGAAGGAGTCCACGCCGGGCGGCACCGTGCTCTGGATCACCTTGTTCCAGCGCGGGTTCTTGGCGCCGTTGTGCGCCGTGGGCGTCTCGTACACCGCGTAGCCCAGCCGGATCCGGCAGTACGGGTCCATCCGCGTCATGCCGTAGTTCTTGGCTAGCTTGGCCTGCGGGGGAGAGGGGGGCGCGGGCGGTCATGGGCACGCCGACGCCCGCGCCGAAGTCCCCCGGGATACCCCGCCCCCGACCCCCCTACGACAGCGGCTTCTGCTGGCGCGTCTCAGGCTCCGGCCTTAAATCCTAAAGGCTATCGGAAAGCACTGTAATGCTTTGTCTGTTTCTTTCTTTTCATTTTTACTGGGTGTTTCTGGTTTTACTGGGTTGCTTCCCTCCGCTGTGTGTACAGTAGTTCGAGCAGGGGGCTGCGCAGGAACAGGTGAAGGTCTGTTCCCTGCTGCAAAGAGAGGAAACACAGCCTTCTTCAGGTGTGGCTGCACAGCTGAAAGGTTGTGTTTCTTTTCTTCTCTTTTCAGCAGGGAACAGACCTGCTCCTGTTCCTGTGGCTGTATCTCACTGCTGGGTGTGCGCGGAGCTGGAAGAGCGACCCCCGACTGACCCGCTCGTACCTGCACCACGGTGATGCTGAGCCGCCCCACTGTGCCGATCGCCCCCCCGTACTGGAGCTGCTGCGCCGCCTGGGCGTCCAGCTGGATCTGCTGCTGCTGCTGGGTGGGCGTGATCCGCAGGAAGTCCTGGGGCAGCTCCCCGATGTACACCTGCGCACGCAGCCAGACGGGGCAAGGGCAGGGGTGGGGGCAGGGGCGGGGGGGGGGGGGAAGAGAGGGGTAGACAGAGTTACAAAGGAAAACACGGTGAGATATACAAGGTGGGTGGGACGGTGCACTTGGTCTTTGTCATGCAAATTGGTTCAGGTCAAGGTGCAACGCTCAATTGTTTCCCCCCGGAAACATCCTGCAAACGTTCCTTCTTGAGACTCAGTAATCACCCTCCAGAAAAATCAGGACTGAGCCGGAGCAGAACCACCCACACAGCCACACACAGCACCCTGAGAGACACGGGCCTCCCGAGGAGCCCTCTGCAGTTTCGGGGCAGAGTCTCGAGCTCGAACGGCCCCTCCCAGCAGGGGGCGCTCACCGAGCCCCACCACCACCGCAGGAAACACCCGCAGCAGAGCGCAGCCTGACTGGATTCTCCACAAAGCGCTCCCTTGGGCGACAGGAGAGCCCTGTCCTCGTGCCCCCTCTGTGAGCCGCCCAGGGGAGGACCCACACTCCGCTCCTCGTCTTCGCCAGCAAGAGCACCTCCTCCCAGCCGGTCCCCGCCTGTCCCGTCCAGCCCGGGCGCTGCCGGGTACAGTCAGTTTACTGTCCAGACTGTACAGCTCAGAGTCAGGACAGCAGTGTGAGCACCCCTCCTCTCACACACAGCCCTGGGGTCTCTAGTGACCCAGCAGTCAGGAGTCGGTTTACTGTCCAGACTGTACAGCCCAGAGTCAGGACAGCAGTGTGAGCACCCCTCCTCTCACACACAGCCCTGGGATACAGCTCACCACTGCGACACCCCTGTTTAATATTTTGCCAACATCAGATATCTTCCTCAGGATAAGGCCTGGAAAAGTCCGGTATTAGCCGGGGGATAGCAGCTGGAGAAGCAGGAAGTGTGTCCAGTGTCGATGAGCCAGAGCTTCTCTCCTGACGTCAACAGCGAGCGGCTTATTCTCAGTCCCAGAAGCTCTGGAGCTCCTGGAGGTCACATGGGGTGCTGGGAGACACATGGGCGGCCCAGCCCCGCTATCCCAGCGAGCACCCCGACGCGGCGCCTGCAGGGCAGGACTGCCCCCGGAGAGCCCTTAACCTCAGCCTGACACTGCGGCTGAGGTGCAGGGTGATATGACTTGTAATCTGATTAAAACACGTATTTCACAGCCTCGTTTCAGTGAGCAAGGAGAGGCTACCTCCTTTGGTTAGCCAGCAGCCATATCACCCTGCAGCTCCCAGCTGGCAGCCCCACTGGAGCTCAGCAGGTGTGAGCCTGGCCAGTACCTGGAGGGGAGACTCCTGGGAAAGCTGAGGCTGCTGCTGGAAGAGGTGTTAGTGGGGCCAGCAGGGGGCGCTCACCCTGTGGTTTGTGTGGGTCCTAGTGCCCCAGTATACTGACCGCAGGGCGAGCTCGCTGGAGAGACCGGGAAGAGCCCGGAGCCGGGCCGGGCCGGGCCGGGCGGGACACAGGGCGCGGCAGCAGGCTGGGGGAGGGGCCACATTCCTGCCGGAACCAGCGCCGAGGGAGAACGCACCCCTCCGACACCTACCGGCCCGCAGCCTGACCGCAGGCGGAGCCCGGCAGGGAGCCGGGGCCCAGGGGCCGCTCCAGGCTGAGCAGGCAGCAGCAGGCAAGTCTGCACAGCCGGGGAAAACACCACACAGACCACAGCCGCGTCGGGGCGCATGTGCAAAACCCACTATCTGAGGCCCCGATGCAAATTGTGCTGCATGTGGTTTTCCTCTGCGCTTCCTCGACAGCAGCGCGCGGAGACGGGGCCCAGTCTGCAGCGAGAGGTCAGAGCGGGGGCTCCCCCGAGTCCAGCTCCCTCCCCCCTCCCCCCGTCTGAGTGGAGACCCGGTGGCCCTGCAGAGAGCTGAGCAGGACTCCTCCTCCTCCTCCTCCTCCTCTTCGCCGGGCCCCCGAAAAAAAACACACTCGCCCCTTCCAGAGCTCACAGCTCGCCGGGATCACCAGGATCACAGCGCCGACCTCTGCGCCCCCCGAGTACGACACCTCCCCCCCCCCGTTCACACAGATTCCTAAAGCACCGCGCTGCAGGCTGAAAGGACGACACAAGACCGGGTCCACAGCGCGCCGGACCCCATCGGCTGACCGGTTTCCTCATTTCCGCTGGGTAGCGTCCTCAGGGCGCGCCCCAGCGAGACGGGGAGCGCTGCGGCGTTCCTCGCCGGCGCTGGCCCGGGCGGGCTCCCGCGCCCCCCCCCACCCCACCGCCACGCCGCCCAGCCTGAACTTCGCCCTCGCTCGGGTTGTTATTTATAGCAGCCTGATCGTCGCAGGGGCTGGCGCCTTCTTCGGAGACAGAAGATCTATTCAAGAACGCGTGTCGGCTGTACTTCCTCATTACCCTGCAGTTTTTAATAGGAGCCACAGGCTGCAGCAGCACGAGGACGGGATGAACTTGGCATTAACAGAGCGCTTTTCATCCTAAAGGACCCCCAAGCTCTCTGCACTCAGGAGGAGACCCGCTCACCCTCCCCCCCACCTCAAGGGCATCCCCAGGAATGAGACTCAGCAGCCCAGGGGAGGAGAAAGAAAACAGCTCTGTGTTTGAATGAAAGGGGAACTGCAGGGACTGTACAGCCCAGAGTCAGGACAGCAGTGTGGGCACCCCTCCTCTCACACACAGCCCTGGGGTCTCTAGTGACCCAGCAGTCAGGAGTCAGTTTACTGTCCAGACTGTACAGCCCAGAGTCAGGACAGCAGTGTGGGCACCCCTCCTCTCTCACAGCCCTGGGGTCTCTAGTGACCCAGCAGTCAGGAGTCAGTTTACCGTCCAGACTGTACAGCCCAGAGTCAGGACAGCAGTGTGAGCACCCCTCCTCTCTCACAGCCCTGGGGTCTCTAGTGACCCAGCAGTCAGGAGTCAGTTTACTGTCCAGACTGTACAGCCCAGAGTCAGACAGCAGTGTGAGCACCCCTCCTCTCACACACAGCCCTGGGGTCTCTAGTGACCCAGCAGTCAGGAGTCAGTTTACTGTCCAGACTGTACAGCCCAGAGTCAGGACAGCAGTGTGGGCACCCCTCCTCTCACACACAGCCCTGGGGTCTCTAGTGACCCAGCAGTCAGGAGTCAGTTTACTGTCCAGACTGTACAGCCCAGAGTCAGGACAGCAGTGTGAGCACCCCTCCTCTCACACACAGCTCTGGGGTCTCTAGTGACCCAGCAGTCAGGAGTCAGTTTACTGTCCAGACTGTACAGCCCAGAGTCAGACAGCAGTGTGAGCACCCCTCCTCTCACACACAGCCCTGGGATACAGCTCACCACTGCGACACCCCTGTTTAATATTTTGCCAACATCAGATATCTTCCTCAGGATAAGGCCTGGAAAAGTCCGGTATTAGCCGGGGGATAGCAGCTGGAGAAGCAGGAAGTGTGTCCAGTGTCGATGAGCCAGAGCTTCTCTCCTGACGTCAACAGCGAGCGGCTTATTCTCAGTCCCAGAAGCTCTGGAGCTCCTGGAGGTCACATGGGGTGCTGGGAGACACATGGGCGGCCCAGCCCCGCTATCCCAGCGAGCACCCCGACGCGGCGCCTGCAGGGCAGGACTGCCCCCGGAGAGCCCTTAACCTCAGCCTGACACTGCGGCTGAGGTGCAGGGTGATATGACTTGTAATCTGATTAAAACACGTATTTCACAGCCTCGTTTCAGTGAGCAAGGAGAGGCTACCTCCTTCGGTTAGCCAGCAGCCATATCACCCTGCAGCTCCCAGCTGGCAGCCCCACTGGAGCTCAGCAGTGTGAGCCTGGCCAGTACCTGGATGGGAGACTCCTGGGAAAGCTGAGGCTGCTGCTGGAAGAGGAGTTAGTGGGGCCAGTAGGGGGCGCTCACCCTGTGGTCTGTGTGGGTCCTAATGCCCCAGTATAGTGACAGGGACACTATACTGTAAACAGGCGCCGTCCTTCAGATAAGACATTAAACCGAGGTCCTGATTCTCTGTGGTCATTAAAAATCCCAGGGCGTCTCTCGAGAAGAGTAGGGGTGTTACCCCGGTGTCCTGGCCAAATTTCCCCCTGGTCTTTACCAGTCATGGCCTCCTAATAACCCCCATCTCTGAACTGGCTCCATCACTCTGCTCTCCTCCCCACTGAGAGCTGGTGTGTGTGAGAGGACTGGAGCATCATCCAGGGGGGGGCTGCACACTGGTGGGGGTGGAGGGGATGGGGATCCCCTGGAAAGCGCTGTATAAGTAAAAGGATTATTTATTTATGACTCTGGGAAGCCCTTCGCCTGCTGTGTAATGCGACTGTGTGCGTCATCTCAGATTCCGTCTCGGCTGGTCTTGGGAAACAGCGCAGGACAGCCCTGAGGCAGGGGGAACTGGAGACAGTCCTGTGCTGGCCCTGCTGACCCGGTCCGGGCAGGAACTGACAGCCCCGCAGCCCAGAGAGCACTCTCAGCAGACCGAGCTCTCAACCAACCAGTGCAGGGATGTGGGGCCCCAGGCTCTCTGTCACACGGGCCGGCCCGGATCGCAGCCCCCCACAACAGAGCGACAGAGGCAGCCCCTGCACCCTGATCAGTTCGGGGAGTAGCGATGGGTGTCAATAAAGGAGAGATTCCCACTCACGGACCGCCCATTTCAATCCGCAATCACGACCTTCGGCTGCGGACGCACCTGGCGGATGGCGAGGAGCCCAGACTTCGGGCCGGCCGCTGTCGCAATGGGTACAGAAACCCACTAACACTAAGCTTAGTTCCTCGGCCTCCAAAGCCAAGATGTAGATATTAACAACAATAAGGCGTTAGAAAACACCGGGGGTATCCAGATTTTGGTGGGTTTTTTTGCGGGGAGGAGACATTAATATTAGAAAACAACCGCAGCAGCGCGTACACGCCTAATTAAAAGGACGCCGAGCCTGTAACTATGGCGCCAGTTCTCACACAGAAGGACAGCAATACACATGACATTAGGGTTTAAGGGGTCAGCGGGCCACTGTAAACACGGCGACACGCGATGCTGCGGACACATGACTCGGTTTCGGGGTACCCCCGGCAGAAAGACGCGATCTCGTTTACCTGCCCCCTCTGCGTGGAGATGGTGGTCGCCATGGTCGCACTGCCCGTACCACAGGAGCGTTCGCGGTAGCGTTAGAGGACGACAAACAATATAAGGAGGCTCTTTAAACCGCCCCCCCAAAATGCAGAATATTCTATCAAAACAGAGAAACGGGACGGCGTTGCGAGAGAAAACCGTCCTTCCTCATCAGCTGACTCGTCTGCTGCCCTCCGACTGACGTCATCCGGGAGGAACGCCCGGAGAGGCGGAAGGAAACTGCCTGCTCCCGTGGGCTGCCATCTTGGCTCAACTCCCCCCTAAAAGAACCTTCCCCCTGGCGGTCTCGGAGCCGAAATGGCGTCCTTTATTTTAATGCGCCAGTAGAACAGTCAGGTCACAGCCGCTCCGTCATCCCGTGTGTGGGTGGGTGAGTGTGGGGAGAGAGGGATGGAGGATTGCATGTCTCGAGCTGATTGTACAGAAATGTCACTGTGCCCTTAAAGGGGCCCCCTGAGGTTTCACATTAAACCACACCTCTGTAAACACTCCTTCAGACATCAACCCCACCATAAAGCACAGAGTTCTACTGCCAGGCCTGCCCCCAGCGATGAACAAATCACTTTTCTTCCTTCCTGCATTTCAGTTGCGAGCAATTATCTTCTTATTACATGGCAGCACTTTTAAGAGCTGACACCAGGAGGCAGTGGAGCAAGCTCCTTTCAACAAGCCCTGTTGTTGAAGCCGATACCCTGGCTCCTTTCAAGAGCTGCTGGGTGAGATCCTGGCTCAGTTAACTGCGGACTGCCACACAGGCCAGATGGAGCGAGCGCCTCTCCTCTCGTTGGTCACTGCTCTTGTGTTCCTTATTCTAAGAAAATTATT
This sequence comes from Atractosteus spatula, assembly GCF_055471065.1. Lineage (NCBI taxonomy): Eukaryota > Metazoa > Chordata > Actinopteri > Semionotiformes > Lepisosteidae > Atractosteus > Atractosteus spatula. Next base: position 16,172,053 of record NC_142721.1, on the reverse strand, counting down.
AGAACACGAAATGTGGGATCATTGAGGAACTCTAGTAGCATAGTAACAATAATAATAACTCCTTACACTTCTATAGCTCTGTCCTGGACCCTCCACTCAGAGCTCTTTACAGGTCATGGGGATCCCCTCCACCCCCACCAGTGTGCAGCCCCCCCTGGATGATGCTCCAGTCCCCTCACACACACCAGCTCTCAGTGGGGAGGAGAGCAGAGTGATGGAGCCAGTTCAGAGAGGGGGGTTATTAGGAGGCCATGACTGGTAAAGGGCAGGGGGAAATTTGGCCAGGACACCGGGGTAACACCCCTACTCTTCTCGAGAGACGCCCTGGAATTATTAATGACCACAGAGAGTCAGGACCTCAGCTTTATGTCTCATCTGAAGGACAGCGCCTGTTTACACTATAGTGTCCCCGTCACTATACTGGGGCATTAGGACCCACACAGACCGCAGGGTGAGCGCCCCCTACTGGCCCCACTAACACCTCTTCCAGCAGCAGCCTCAGCTTTCCCAGGAGTCTCCCATCCAGGTACTGACCAGGCTCACACTCCTGAGCTCCAGTGGGTCTGCCAGCTGGGAGCTGCAGAGTTACATGGCTGCTGGCCATGTCAGATTAAACAACAACAGAGCCTTGACTATACGTTATAGAGCAGAGAACATGACAGAATTATAGCATCTAAGCAGAGTGAGGCCCACATGAGGCAATGTCCAGCCAGATATAAGCACGGGTGTGTGAAGTGGAGGGGACGCGGAGGAGAAGTTGGCCAGCAGGGACGTTGTGGAGCGCGATGCCATAGAAACCACAGAGGGCGACGCCCCGCCTGTGCCAGGCTGCGGGCCGCTCTCGGCCCTGTCCAGCTGGCGTGTGGCCCGGGTCCAGCCAAGGCAGGTGGGCAGAATATCGGCGGTGGCAGTAGCAGGCCACAGTGCCATGAGATATGACAGCACACGTCAGAAAGACTTCTGTGACTGGCAGCTGTTGGGCTTCCATAACAACCAGCCAGCTGTTCCAGTACGCAGAAGTCATCGGACATAGGAGAGAGTGTAAACGAGAGAAGACACAGTTTTCTTGTTTCCTGCTTAACTGAAGCTCATATGTTCCTTTCGTAGCAAAAGCTAAAATTTTGCCCAGCTGTTTATTGAAGCTGCCCAGAGTCTTGGCTTTAGATGTTCCAGACACCCACTACTCTTTGTGTACAGGCGTGTTTACTACTGTCTGTCCTGTCGGTTTCCGATTGTGGCTCCATTTCCTCATGGGTTTTCCCTTCTGTACCTCATAGGATCTTCTAAACTTGAATAAAATCTCCCCCCTGTCTCCCCTGTTCTAGACTGAAGACGTTTTGCTCCTGTAAGCTCTCCATACACTGCAATCCCCTGAGATCCAGACGTCTTTCTCATGCCACAATATCTTTTCTAAGTGTAGAATCTGAATACAGCAACTTACAGGGGTCTGACTAGTATGTAATTGTTAAGCTTCAGCATGACTTAATGCCAGCAGCCATATCACCCTGCAGCTCCCAGCTGGCAGCCCCACTGGAGCTCAGCAGTGTGAGCCTGGTCAGTACCTGGAGGGGAGACTCCTGGGAAAGCTGAGGCTGCTGCTGGAAGAGGTGTTAGTGGGGTCAGTAGGGGGTGCTCACCCTGCAGTCTCTGTGGGTCCTATACTGTACTGTAAAAAGGCGCTGTCTTTTGCATGAGATATAAAACCAAGGTCCTGACTCTCTGTGGTCATTAAAAATCCCAGGGCGTCTCTCGAAAAGAGTAGGGGTGTTACCCCGGTGTCCTGGCCTAATTTCCCCCTGGCCTTTACCAGTCATGGCCTCCTAATAACCCCCCTCTCTGAACTGGCTTCATCACTCTGCTCTCCTCCCCACTGAGAGCTGGTGTGTGTGAGAGGACTGGAGCATCATCCAGGGGGGGCTGCACACTGGTGGGGGGGGTGGAGGGGATCCCCAAGACCTGTAAAGAGCTCTGAGTGGAGTGTCCAGAATAGCGCTGTATAAGTGTCAGGAGTTACTTATTTGAATTCTACACTTTTTGCTCTTTACCCAAGTATTTTGTGTGATTCTTTACTGCTTCACTACAGTGCCCTGGAGGGAAAATCGGAAAATATACAAAAAAAAAGTCAGATCCGGTCAGCATATATCCGGTCAGTTTAACTTCTAAACGGTTAACTATCATCAGCGGTTGGAAGTCAGTACCGGAGTAGGTGGGGCTGTGTTTTCACCCGGCCCTCTGCAGCCGGTGACGCTGTTTCCCAGCCGGAGGGTTTTGAGTGTTACAGCCGGCACGGGTGCCGATGGAGGTGTCGGGGGTGGCAGCCGCGGGCAAGTTGCGCGTTTGTTATCACAGACCCTAGCGAAGACTCCACGCGTCCCCACGTCTCCCGTGGAGTGAAACCTGCCTCTGCAGCCCCGGCCACAGCCACGGAAACAGGAGCGGCCACTTCTGAGGGGGGAAAAGGTACCGGTTGTTGTCGTTCGGCGACTTTTGCGCTGTGCACCGTGGTGGAAGGAGCAGAGGGGGTTGTAGTTACTTTTGAGCGCTGTCACCTATTTAAAGAAAAAAAAACCGAGTGTCAGACCCCTGCTGAGCCCTGGATTCGCTTTTAAAACGAGGTTTTATCTGCGCTGGGGGCATTAGGGCGTGTGTCAGGTGTTAAGTAAGTAATGGGCTTTGGCGAGTCTGAACACGGTTGGAGATCAATTCTGTCTCACTGGACTCACAAGGTTCCGTCGACACTGCGCTCCAGTACGGTAACTAAGCCCTCACACCACGTACATGTCATTCTCATAATATTTTTGGCATTGCCGGTGATATTTGTTTTTATTGTAGCCTAACAGATGGCGATTAAATATTACTCTTGCAGCGCTGAAACAAGTAGGGAAGCAGGGGACAGAGCAGTTGGAGTGCAGGTTGCGGTGCAGCACATGTGTCCACCTTTGTCAGTGGTGGAGTTTGCTGTTGTATTGAGCTGTTGTATGCGGTTTCCCTGGGGCTTGTGCTCTGCTGCAGCTCTCCTCCAGCCGGTACCGTGCCCGGGACAGGGAGAGCGCTTTCTGGGTCAGCCGGGTAGACGTGCTGTTGGGGGGGGCTTGAATTTTAATCTGCACGGCACGCAATTCCGTTATGAGACCGTGCGCTGGCCCGGGAGGTGTTAGTCCTGTGGTCCCTCTGGACCGGGGGCCGAGGAGCTGACTGATCAGAGAAGCTCATCCGGCTGGTTTGTCGATGGAGCCAACACACTGCCACACACACATACACTGTTATTAAAAATATCTGTCTCTTTCTCTCTCTTCCCGTCCTGCCCTCTCCCGTCTCTCTCTCTCTCCTCCCGTCCTGCCCTCTCCCGTCTCTCTCTCTCTCCTCCCGTCCTGCCCTCTCCCGTCTCTCTCTCTCTCTCTCCTCCCGTCCTGCCCTCTCCCGTCTCTCTCTCTCTCTCTCCTCCCGTCCTGCCCTCTCCCGTCTCTCTCTCTCTCTCTCCTCCCGTCCTGCCCTCTCCCGTCTCTCTCTCTCTCTCTCCTCCCGTCCTGCCCTCTCCCGTCTCTCTCTCTCTCCTCCCGTCCTGCCCTCTCCCGTCTCTCTCTCTCTCTCCTCCCGTCCTGCCCTCTCCCGTCTCTCTCTCTCTCTCTCTCTCCTCCCGTCCTGCCCTCTCCCGTCTCTCTCTCTCTCTCTCCTCCCGTCCTGCCCTCTCCCGTCTCTCTCTCTCTCTCTCTCTCCTCCCGTCCTGCCCTCTCCCGTCTCTCTCTCTCTCTCTCTCTCCTCCCGTCCTGCCCTCTCCCGTCTCTCTCTCTCTCTCTCCTCCCGTCCTGCCCTCTCCCGTCTCTCTCTCTCTCTCTCTCCTCCCGTCCTGCCCTCTCCCGTCTCTCTCTCTCTCTCTCTCCTCCCGTCCTGCCCTCTCCCGTCTCTCTCTCTCTCTCTCCTCCCGTCCTGCCCTCTCCCGTCTCTCTCTCTCTCTCCTCCCGTCCTGCCCTCTCCCGTCTCTCTCTCTCTCTCTCTCCTCCCGTCCTGCCCTCTCCCGTCTCTCTCTCTCTCTCTCCTCCCGTCCTGCCCTCTCCCGTCTCTCTCTCTCTCTCTCTCCTCCCGTCCTGCCCTCTCCCGTCTCTCTCTCTCTCTCCTCCCGTCCTGCCCTCTCCCGTCTTCTCTCTCTCTCTCTCCCGTCCTGCCCTCTCCCGTCTCTCTCTCTCTCTCTCTCCTCCCGTCCTGCCCTCTCCCGTCTCTCTCTCTCTCTCTCCTCCCGTCTCTCTCTCTCTCTCTCTCTCCTCCCGTCTCTCTCTCTCTCTCTCCTCCCGTCCTGCCCTCTCCCGTCTCTCTCTCTCTCTCTCTCCTCCCGTCCTGGCCTCTCCCGTCTCTCTCTCTCTCTCTCCTCCCGTCCTGCCCTCTCCCGTCTCTCTCTCTCTCTCCTCCCGTCCTGCCCTCTCCCGTCTCTCTCCCCCCTCCTGTCCTGCCCTCTCCCGTCTCTCTCTCTCTCCTCCTCTTCTGTCCTGCCCTCTCCCGTCTCTCTCTCTCCTCCTTCTCTTCTGTCCTGCCCTCTCCCGTCTCTCTCTCTCCTCTCCTCCTCTTCTGTCCTGCCCTCTCCCGTCTCTCTCTCTCTCCCTCCTCCCGTCCTGCCCTCTCCCGTCTCTCTCTCTCTCTCTCCTCCCGTCCTGCCCTCTCCCGTCTCTCTCTCTCTCTCTCCTCCCGTCCTGCCCTCTCCCGTCTCTCTCCCCCCTCCTGTCCTGCCCTCTCCCGTCTCTCTCTCTATCCTCCTCTTCTGTCCTGCCCTCTCCCGTCTCTCTCTCTCCTCCTTCTCTTCTGTCCTGCCCTCTCCCGTCTCTCTCTCTCCTCCTTCTCTTCTGTCCTGCCCTCTCCCGTCTCTCTCTCTCTCTCTCCTCCCGTCCTGCCCTCTCCCGTCTCTCTCTCTCTCTCTCCTCCCGTCCTGCCCTCTCCCGTCTCTCTCTCTCTCTCTCTCCTCCCGTCCTGCCCTCTCCCGTCTCTCTCCCCCCTCCTGTCCTGCCCTCTCCCGTCTCTCTCTCTCTCCTCCTCTTCTGTCCTGCCCTCTCCCGTCTCTCTCTCTCCTCCTTCTCTTCTGTCCTGCCCTCTCCCGTCTCTCTCTCCTCTCCTCCTCTTCTGTCCTGCCCTCTCCCGTCTCTCTCTCTCCTCCTCTTCTGTCCTGCCCTCTCCTGTCTCTCTCTCTCTCTCCTCTCCTCCTCTTCTGTCCTGCCCTCTCCTGTCTCTCTCTCTCTCCTCCTTCTCTTCTGTCCTGCCCTCTCCTGTCTCTCTCTCTCTTCCTCTCCTGTCTCTCTCTCTCTCCTCTCCTCCTCTCCTGTCCTGTCCTCTCCTGTCTCTCTCTCTCTCCTCCTCTTCCGTCCTGCCCTCTCCTCCTCTCCTGTCCTGTCCTCTCCTCTCCTCCTCTCCTGTCCTGTCCTCTCCTGTCTCTCTCTCTCTCTCCTCTCCTCCTCTCCTGTCTCTCTCTCTCCTCTCCTCCTCTTCCATCCTGCCCTCTCCTGTCTCTCTCTCTCCTCTCCTCCTCTCCTGTCCTGTCCTCTCCTGTCTCTCTCTCTCTCTCTCCTCCCGTCTCTCTCTCTCTCTCTCTCTCCTCCCGTCTCTCTCTCTCTCTCTCCTCCCGTCCTGCCCTCTCCCGTCTCTCTCTCTCTCTCTCTCCTCCCGTCCTGGCCTCTCCCGTCTCTCTCTCTCTCTCTCCTCCCGTCCTGCCCTCTCCCGTCTCTCTCTCTCTCTCCTCCCGTCCTGCCCTCTCCCGTCTCTCTCCCCCCTCCTGTCCTGCCCTCTCCCGTCTCTCTCTCTCTCCTCCTCTTCTGTCCTGCCCTCTCCCGTCTCTCTCTCTCCTCCTTCTCTTCTGTCCTGCCCTCTCCCGTCTCTCTCTCTCCTCTCCTCCTCTTCTGTCCTGCCCTCTCCCGTCTCTCTCTCTCTCCCTCCTCCCGTCCTGCCCTCTCCCGTCTCTCTCTCTCTCTCTCCTCCCGTCCTGCCCTCTCCCGTCTCTCTCTCTCTCTCTCCTCCCGTCCTGCCCTCTCCCGTCTCTCTCCCCCCTCCTGTCCTGCCCTCTCCCGTCTCTCTCTCTATCCTCCTCTTCTGTCCTGCCCTCTCCCGTCTCTCTCTCTCCTCCTTCTCTTCTGTCCTGCCCTCTCCCGTCTCTCTCTCTCCTCCTTCTCTTCTGTCCTGCCCTCTCCCGTCTCTCTCTCTCTCTCTCCTCCCGTCCTGCCCTCTCCCGTCTCTCTCTCTCTCTCTCCTCCCGTCCTGCCCTCTCCCGTCTCTCTCTCTCTCTCTCCTCCCGTCCTGCCCTCTCCCGTCTCTCTCCCCCCTCCTGTCCTGCCCTCTCCCGTCTCTCTCTCTCTCCTCCTCTTCTGTCCTGCCCTCTCCCGTCTCTCTCTCTCCTCCTTCTCTTCTGTCCTGCCCTCTCCCGTCTCTCTCTCCTCTCCTCCTCTTCTGTCCTGCCCTCTCCCGTCTCTCTCTCTCCTCCTCTTCTGTCCTGCCCTCTCCTGTCTCTCTCTCTCTCTCCTCTCCTCCTCTTCTGTCCTGCCCTCTCCTGTCTCTCTCTCTCTCCTCCTTCTCTTCTGTCCTGCCCTCTCCTGTCTCTCTCTCTCTTCCTCTCCTGTCTCTCTCTCTCTCCTCTCCTCCTCTCCTGTCCTGTCCTCTCCTGTCTCTCTCTCTCTCCTCCTCTTCCGTCCTGCCCTCTCCTCCTCTCCTGTCCTGTCCTCTCCTCTCCTCCTCTCCTGTCCTGTCCTCTCCTGTCTCTCTCTCTCTCTCCTCTCCTCCTCTCCTGTCTCTCTCTCTCCTCTCCTCCTCTTCCATCCTGCCCTCTCCTGTCTCTCTCTCTCCTCTCCTCCTCTCCTGTCCTGTCCTCTCCTGTCTCTCTCTCTCTCCTCCTCTTCCGTCCTGCCCTCTCCTGTCTCTCTCTCTCCTCTCCTCCTCTTCCGTCCTGCCCTCTCCTGTCTCTCTCTCTCTCTTCTCCTCCTCTTCTGTCCTGCCCTCTCCTGTCTCTCTCTCTCTCCTCTCCCGTCCTGCCCTCTCCTGTCTCTCTCTCTCTCTCTCCTCTCCCGTCCTGCCCTCTCCTGTCTCTCTCTCTCTCCTCCTCTCCCGTCCTGCCCTCTCCTGTCTCTCTCTCTCTCCTCCTCTCCCGTCCTGCCCTCTCCTGTCTCTCTCTCTCTCCTCCTCTCCCGTCCTGCCCTCTCCTCTCTCTCTCTCTCCTCCTCTCCTGTCCTGCCCTCTCCTCTCTCTCTCTCTCCTCCTCTCCTGTCCTGCCCTCTCCTGTCTCTCTCTCTCTCTCCTCTTCTCCTGTCCTGCCCTCTCCCGTCTCTCTCTCTCTCTCCTCCTCTTCCGTCCTGCCCTCTCCCGTCTCTCTCTCTCTCTCTCTCTCTTCCTCTCCTGTCCTGTCCTCTCCCGTCTCTCTCTCTCTCTCTCTCTCTCTCTCCTCCTACTCTTCTGTCCTGCCCTCTCCCGTCTCTCTCTCTCTCTCTCTCTCTCTCTCTCTCTCTCTCTCTCTCTCCTCCTCTCCTGTCCTGCCCTCTCCTGTCTCTGTCTCTGTCTCTCAGCCATGGCCGCCTCCTCGGAGGAGGTGCTGCTGGTGGTCAAGCACGTCCGGCAGAAGAAGCAGGACGGGACGCTGTACCTGATGGCCGAGCGGATCGCCTGGGGCCCGGAGGGCAAGGACCGCTTCTCCGTCAGCCACCTGTACTCCGACATCCGCTGTGAGTGCTGAGGTCACCCCCGGGGTCCCTGCAGGGCGGGTTCGAGAGTGGCGTGACCTCCCCCCGGTGACGGGCTCGCTCCCGTCGCTCAGCGGGGGCTCGGGTGCGGCACAGCCCCCCTCCCGCCTTAAAACGCAGGCGACTTTGTCCGCGACTGCTTGTGATACCCCAGGATTCAGACTTTCAGGGTCGTTCCGTGTGGTGCCTCAGCGTGGGTGTGTTAGCACGGCGGGTCCTCCCCACTGGTGTTTTCGACTTCGTAGCCTAAGCGGATGAAGACTAAGCCTGTCGCCTGCTTCTGTGTTAGATCTGCTCCTCTGGGATCTCCTGGGATCCTCTGGGATCCTCGGGGGTGAAGGGAGCCACTGAAACACAGTGGCTTATGGTTCTGAATGGTTTGTTTCTCTTCCCTGCTCCTGGGATCCCTCCCTCCAGAGTGATTTTCGGGGCGGCCGTGCAGATAGGACACCTGCTCCTGCCCGCGTGCTTGCCGGCAGCTGTTTCAGGGGGTCTCCAGGCCGGGGGCCGGGGGCCGGGGGCCGGGGGCCGGGGGCCGGGGGCCGAGGGCCAGAGACTGGGGGCCGGGGGCTGGGGGCCGGGGGCCGGGGGCCGGGGGCTGGGGGCCGAGGGCCGAGGGCCGGGGGCCCGGGGGCCGGGAGATGGGGGCCGGGGGCCGGGGGGCTGCGGTGGTGTTAAAACACAGGGGCCTGTGCAGCCGCACGCCTGGTGCTGGGACGTCCTGTTGAAAGGGCCGAGGGCTCCTCGCGGGTGGGGGAGGGCCTGCGAGCTGCGCAGGGTGTAACGAGAGTCGGGGTCCCCCGCCACAGGCCAGAAGATCAGCCCGGACGGGAAGGCGAAGATCCAGCTGCAGCTGGTCCTGCACACGGGCGAGACGAGCACCTTCCACTTCGCGGGCGAGAGCACGGCGCTGCGCGACCGCGACGCCGCCAAGGACCTGCTGCAGCAGCTGCTGCCCAAGTTCAAGAGGAGGGCCAACAAGGAGCTGGAGGAGAAGAACAGGTGCGCCCCCCTCTCGCAGCGTCTCGGAGACGGGGTGGGCACCGCGCTGTGTCCCCCCCTGCGCCCCCCTCTCGCAGCGTCTCGGAGACGGGGTGGGCACCGCGCTGTGTCCCCCCCTGCGCCCCCCTCTCTCGCAGCGTCTCGGAGACGGGGTGGGCACCGCGCTGTGTCCCCCCCTGCGCCCCCCTCTCTCGCAGCGTCTCGGAGACGGGGTGGGCACCGCGCTGTGTCCCCCCCTGCGCCCCCCCTCTCGCAGCGTCTCGGAGACGGGGTGGGCACCGCGCTGTGTCCCCCCCTGCGCCCCCCTCTCTCGCAGCGTCTCGGAGACGGGGTGGGCACCGCGCTGTGTCCCCCCCTGCGCCCCCCTCTCTCGCAGCGTCTCGGAGACGGGGTGGGCACCGCGCTGTGTCCCCCCCTGCGCCCCCCTCTCTCGCAGCGTCTCGGAGACGGGGTGGGCACCGCGCTGTGTCCCCCCCTGCGCCCCCCTCTCTCGCAGCGTCTCGGAGACGGGGTGGGCACCGCGCTGTGTCCCCCCCTGCGCCCCCCTCTCTCGCAGCGTCTCGGAGACGGGGTGGGCACCGCGCTGTGTCTCCCCCTGCGCCCCCCCTCTCTCGCAGCGTCTCGGAGACGGGGTGGGCACCGCGCTGTGTCTCCCCCTGCGCCCCCCCTCTCTCGCAGCGTCTCGGAGACGGGGTGGGCACCGCGCTGTGTCCCCCCCTGCGCCCCCCTCTCTCGCAGCGTCTCGGAGACGGGGTGGGCACCGCGCTGTGTCCCCCCCTGCGCCCCCCTCTCTCGCAGCGTCTCGGAGACGGGGTGGGCACCGCGCTGTGTCCCCCCCTGCGCCCCCCTCTCTCGCAGCGTCTCGGAGACGGGGTGGGCACCGCGCTGTGTCCCCCCCTGCGCCCCCCTCTCGCAGCGTCTCGGAGACGGGGTGGGCACCGCGCTGTGTCTCCCCCTGCGCCCCCCTCTCGCAGCGTCTCGGAGACGGGGTGGGCACCGCGCTGTGTCCCCCCCTGCGCCCCCCTCTCTCGCAGCGTCTCGGAGACGGGGTGGGCACCGCGCTGTGTCCCCCCCTGCGCCCCCCCCTCTCGCAGCGTCTCGGAGACGGGGTGGGCACCGCGCTGTGTCTCCCCCTGCGCCCCCCTCTCGCAGCGTCTCGGAGACGGGGTGGGCACCGCGCTGTGTCCCCCCTGCGCCCCCCTCTCGCAGCGTCTCGGAGACGGGGTGGGCACCGCGCTGTGTCCCCCCCTGCGCCCCCCTCTCTCGCAGCGTCTCGGAGACGGGGTGGCACCGCGCTGTGTCTCCCCCTGCGCCCCCCTCTCTCGCAGCGTCTCGGAGACGGGGTGGGCACCGCGCTGTGTCCCCCCCTGCGCCCCCCCTCTCTCGCAGCGTCTCGGAGACGGGGTGGGCACCGCGCTGTGTCCCCCCCTGCGCCCCCCCTCTCTCGCAGCGTCTCGGAGACGGGGTGGGCACCGCGCTGTGTCCCCCCCTGCGCCCCCCTCTCTCGCAGCGTCTCGGAGACGGGGTGGGCACCGCGCTGTGTCTCCCCCTGCGCCCCCCTCTCTCGCAGCGTCTCGGAGACGGGGTGGGCACCGCGCTGTGTCTCCCCCTGCGCCCCCCTCTCTCGCAGCGTCTCGGAGACGGGGTGGGCACCGCGCTGTGTCCCCCCCTGCGCCCCCCTCTCTCGCAGCGTCTCGGAGACGGGGTGGGCACCGCGCTGTGTCCCCCCCTGCGCCCCCCTCTCTCGCAGCGTCTCGGAGACGGGGTGGGCACCGCGCTGTGTCTCCCCCTGCGCCCCCCTCTCTCGCAGCGTCTCGGAGACGGGGTGGGCACCGCGCTGTGTCCCCCCCTGCGCCCCCCTCTCTCGCAGCGTCTCGGAGACAGGGGGTGGGCACCGCGCTGTGTCCCCCCCTGCGCCCCCCTCTCTCGCAGCGTCTCGGAGACGGGGTGGGCACCGCGCTGTGTCCCCCCCTGCGCCCCCCTCTCTCGCAGTGTCTCGGAGACAGGGGGTGGGCACCGCGCTGAGTGAAGACCTTGCATGCTGTGTGTTGCCTTTTAATTAATAGTAATGGTAGCTTACTCTTATACAGCACTTTTCTGGACACTCCACTCAGAGGTCTTTACAGGTAATGGGGATCCCCTCCACCCCCACCAGTGTGCAGCCCCCCCTGGATGATGCTCCAGTCCTCTCACACACACCAGCTCTCAGTGGGGAGGAGAGCAGAGTGATGAGGCCAGTTCAGAGATGGGGGTTATTAGGAGGCCATGACTGGTAAAGGCTAGGGGGAAATTTGGCCAGGACACCGGAGTAACACCCCTACTCTTCTTGAGAAACACCCTGGGATTTTTAATGACCAAAGAGAGTCAGGACCTTGGTTTTGTTTCTCATCCGAAAGGCGGTGTCTTTTTTTTAACAGTATTTTATCCACGTCACTGTACTGGGGCATTAGGACCCACACAGACCGCAGGGTGAGCGCCCCCTACTGGCCCCACTAACACCTCTTCCAGCAGCAGCCTCAGCTTTCCCAGGAGTCTCCCATCCAGGTACTGACTGTGTGTGCCTCCCTTCCCAGAATGCTCCAGGAGGACCCGGTGCTGTTCCAGCTCTACAAGGACCTGGTTGTAAGTCAGGTGATCAGCGCCGAGGAGTTCTGGGCCAATCGGCTCAGCCTGAGCTCCGTGGACCACTCGCTGGCCAGCAGCAAGCAGGAAGTGGGCATCTCCGCGGCCTTCCTGGTAAGAGGTTTAACTGGCCATCGGAGTCGTGGGGATCGTGGCGTTCACGCCGCCCGGAAGAGCTGTTCCCAGGTTTCAGATGTGTTTTGTTACAGTCCCAATTCCTCAGACCGGTCATTAAATCTCGGTACCAAAATAGATTTATTGATGGTATAGAGAAAAAAAAATTCTCAATGAAGCACAAAATCAGGATTTTGTGACAGTGCTGTATGTCGCCGTGTTGTCACAAGCCCCTGGTCTCACCACGGGCGAATTCACAAGAACTGTGACGTGAAGCGGCCCTTCCTGCTCACTAGTCTCCGTTCTGAAAGAAATTACAAATTTAGAATGAAGCACAAAATCGTGAACTTTGTGAAAGTACTGTGTGACGTCGCAAACCCCTGGTCTCTCCACTAGCGAGAGCGAGAGTTCCCACGAATTGTGACGTGATGCGGCCCTTCCTGCTCACTAGTCACTGCAATGACTGATGTGCGAGTGAATAAATACAGGTTGTGCAGCAGACATTTCACTGCAGGAATGTTCATGTGATCTGCAGGCAGAGTTAACAAGTCATTTCTGTTTATCGGCAAACCCATCTTGAAGTCAAGAACCATATTTCTATTGGATCAGAAGAGTGGGACTCACAAGCCTGCTGGTTTACAGTGTTATTGGGCTGCTTCACCTCATCGGAAGTTTTGGTGCCTCGACCTGAATCACAGAACATAGCGTTGCCCATACCTGGAAATGTTGTTAAATTGGAGGTTTTACAAGTTCCTGTCTACATTTCACTTCTGTTGAGGGTTGCTGATTCCTTCTAACCCTGAAATGCGAAAACAGCGTTGCCGTTCCCCTTTCCAAAGGGCGGGGCGTCTCGCCTGGCCGAGCTGCCCGAGCGCGCTGGCCGGGGTCTCGCAGCAGGGCGGAGGCGCAGGCGGAGGGGGGTTTCTGCTGACTCTGTGACACAGGAGCGAGGAGCCGGAGAAGACCATCTTCTCCTCCCGCGGGGAGAGAGAGGGACCTGTGACGCTTCCTTTCCGCTCTTCTGCGTGAACAGGACAGCTGTCTGTCCCAAAACCCCTTTTCCCAGAGGAGCGGGAGAAGCCGGAGGTGGCCGCGGGCCGGCTCCCCTCCGGCGAATCGTTCGGTAGTTAGTGGTTCAGGGATCCGGGGAGCGCTCGGCGGCCTGACTGTCCCTCTCGTCTCCTGTTGGCTCTTCTAGGCGGACGTCCGCCCGCAGACGGACGGCTGTAACGGGCTCAGATACAACCTCACCGCCGACATCATCGAGTCCATATTCAGGACCTACCCCGCAGGTACGGCCCAGACCCCCCCACTCCCTCCTGCCTTCCGGGGGGGCTGGGCGAGGCTGGGCGCAGTCCGTCGCCCCCGATCACAGCTGGTGTTGGGGTGGGGGGGGCGGGGTATTGCGTGTCTTGAGTGGCAGGGCGAATTCGTGTCAGACAGGCGCGCTCCGATGGCCTGTATGTCCTGCGTGATAAACAACCTGAAGGATTGGAATCACTTTTGTAGAATCTTCTGTGGAGCCCAAACGTTTCTGCTGTATACGGTCGACCTGTAACTCACACAGGGGTGAGGGATTTTCAGTCGCGCACAGAGCCACATTCACACATAGGATAGGATTTATCCTATAACCCCTGTAAAAAAAAAATCTTGCTAACCTGTTATGGTAAAGGAACAAGTAACAGGTTTACTCCACCCTGAAAAAAAGAAGAGAGAAAACACAACGTTTCGGCCGTGGAGCCTTCTTCAGGTGTGGGTGTTGCATGCTGACGCAGCTCCCCACCTGAACTGTTATGGTAATGCAATATATCAAATGTAAATTTAAAAAAAAAACAGTAAAGACAACTGTGTAGGCTCACTATCTAGGTCTTGTTAGCATGCTTGATGAATTTTTCTGAGAATAAAGCATTTTTTCCAATATTTTGTATGTTCTGGAGCCACCGTGTAAATCCGTGAGCTTGTCGACTGAATATACTTTATATTTATGTATAATAGTGTATATTTGAACTATATGTGGGGTGGCTAGGGGCCTTGCGATGGCTCTGTGGCACAGGATCTGCGCCTGTGGCTGGAAGGTTGCCGGTTCAAATCCTGCAGCCGGCAGAGGAATCCTACTCTGTTGGGCCCCTGAGCAAGGCCCTGAACCCCAACTGCTCCAGGGGTGCTGTACAATGGCTGACCCTGCGCTTTGACCCCCAGCTTCTCTCCCTGTCTGTGTGTCTCATGGAGAGCAAGCTGGGGTCTGTGAAAAGACACATTCCTCGTGCAAGAAATTCTATATGGCCAATAAAGTGATCTCTTATTCTGTCCTTATGAAAGAGAAGGTAAGGTCCTGTATTTATACATGGCTTGTTTGAAAGGAGTCTTGGTTCCGGATCTTCATTTTTTGCACCCAGACTCCAAAGGCTTTCGGAGTTTTTTGTTCCTGAGAGGCGAGAACAGATTCCCCGCCAAGCTCTGGGCGCGGCAGCAGCGTGCCGACTCCCTCGTCCAGAGCCCCTCGCTGCTCCCAGCTCCGCGCCTGTCTGGGGGCTCCCCGGCCGTGCCCGAGCGACGAGGGGCGATGGCCGGGCGCTTGGACGCCCCTCTCACTGCGGCGATTCCTTTTCCAGTGAAGCAGAAATACGCGGAGAACGTCCCCCACAACCTGACCGAGAAGGAGTTCTGGACCCGGTTCTTCCAGTCTCACTATTTCCACAGGGACCGGATCAGCACCGGCTCGCAGGACCTCTTCTCCGAGTGTGCCAGACAGGACGAGAAAGGTGAGCTTGGGTCCGAGCAGGGCCCCTCGGCGATCTCCGCGCCTGTGGCGGGCGGTGAGGGGGATGAGGCGTCGTCTTTTCTTAACGGTCCAATAAATAAAAGGGGTCTCGGAATCAATACAATTGATTAACTGATTGATAATGGAGTGGGTGGTGCACGTCCACTGCTGGTAGCAGCCGAGCGCAGGGTCACTGAGCGCGCATGTCGTTGTGCTGCAGGGCTGAAGTCGATGGTCATCCAAGGGGTCAGAAATCCCCTGGTGGACCTGCTGTCCCTGGAGGACAAGACGCTGGATGAGGTAAGAGCCGAGAGCTCGGGCGTGGGTGTGAGCGAGCTCTCTCTCCGCCGGGGCACCGTTCCGTGCTGAGAGCTGGCGTCGTGCCCCGCGGTGTCCGGTGGGCGGGCCGTGGCGGCGGGCTGAGCCGAGCGTGTCTCCTCTCTGCAGGGCTACGGTCTCCCCAGTGGGCCCTCCAGCTCCCAGGCCGGCAAGTCCGTGAAGGAGAACAGCAACTCCGCCATCATCAAGCGCTTCAACCACCACAGCGCCATGGTGCTGGCCGCAGGGCTGCGCAAGCAGTGAGTGCAGGGAGGGGTGGAGAGGAGGGGCCGAGGGGGTGGGGGGCGAGGGCCGAGGGGGTGGAGAGGAGGGGCCAGGGGGGTGGAGAGCTGGGGGGGGGACGGGGGGGCGAGGGCAGAGGGGTTGGAGAGCTGGGGGGGCGAGGGCAGACGGGGTGGAGAGCCGGGGTGGGGAGGGGAGGGGAGGGCTGAGGGGGAGTGGAGAGCTGGGGGGGGGGGCGAGGGCAGAGGGGGAGTGGAGAGCCGGGGTGGGGTGGGGAGGGGAGGCGAGGGCAGCGGGGGTGGAGGGCCGAGGGGGTGGAGAGCCAGGGGGGGCGAGGGACGAGGAGGTGGAGAGCCGGGGTGGAGAGCCAGGGGGGGCGAGGGCAGAGGGGGTGGAGAGTCGGGGGGGGCGAGGACCGAGGGGGTGGAGAGCCAGGGGGGGCGAGGACCGAGGGGGTGGAGAGCCGGGGGGGGCGAGGGACGAGGAGGTGGAGAGTCGGGGGGGGCGAGGGCAGAGGGGGTGGAGAGTCGGGGGGGGCGAGGGACGAGGGGGTGGAGAGCCAGGGGTGGGGTGGGGAGGGGAGGCGAGGGCAGCGGGGGTGGAGAGCCAGGGGGGGTGAGGACCGAGGGGGTGGAGAGCCAGGGGGGCCGAGGGGGTGGAGAGCCGGGGTGGGGAGTCGGGGGGGGCGAGGGCAGAGGGGGTGGAGAGTCGGGGGGGGCGAGGGCAGAGGGGGTGGAGAGCCAGGGGGGGCGAGGGCCGAGGGGGTGGAGAGCCAGGGGGGGCGAGGGACGAGGGGGTGGAGAGCCGGGGTGGGGAGGGCCGAGGGGGTGGAGAGCCGGGGGGGGCGAGGGACGAGGGGGTGGAGAAAGAGAGAGAAACAGAGGGAGACGGAGCAACAAGATCTGCATCCACAGATGTTTTATTATTTTTGTTTCCCTTCCCCTTTTCCTTCTTTCTCTTCCAGGGACACGCAGAACGACCAGGCCAGCGAGACGAGCAGCACCGACGGAAACTCCAAGGACTCCGACTTCTTCCAGCCGCCAGTTAAAAAGGTCCGGCTCTCGGTGGTGCTTGGGGGGGGGGGGGGTGAGGTAGGCGTGTGGCGCAGCACGGGGGGGGGACAGAGGGCTGAGGCCCTGCTCCGAGAGCCCGCAGGGGGAGCCCTGGAGCTCAGTGTGTCGCCTGCTTGGGTCCGCAGGTGAAGCTGCAGGAGGCCATCGAGTACGAGGACCTGGAGAGGGACAGCGGGAGGAAGACCGTGGCCCTGAAGCTCAAGAAGTCGGACAGGTGAGCCCGCCGGCCCGCTCGGACCCGCGCAAGCTGGGGGCACGCTGTCCTGCGCCCTGCCTGGCCGCCAGCGAGGGCGGCGCTCTCCTAGGGACCTGGCATCCCGGGCTTGAGGACGGGACCCTGGGCTCGGGGTCTGTGCAGCCGGGCGCCGTGTCCGTGTGCTTGTGATCCCAGAGGTCCTGGTCAGGTGACGAGCGGCGTTCACCCTGGCTGAACCCCTCCGCACAAGATGGGGATCCAGCCGCGAGGTTTGGCTCGCCAAGACTTAGAAAGCGTTTGCGCTGTTTTGCAGGGTTGTTTTAGGTACAGATTGAATGTCAAGAAGTCCGTCAGATAACTAGACCTCCGTCCCCTCTTCACACACAGGCCTCCTGTCTGCTGGTCTTCTTTCAGCCCCATCCCTCTGTTCGTCTGAAGAGTGAGCAGAGTCACAAGGAAGTGCATTTAGAACAGAGCAGGAGGCACGTCTTTACCCAGGGGGTTGTGGGGAGAGTGTGGCACAGGGTACCCAGCCTTGTGCTTGAAGCCGATAGCCTGACCTCCTTTGAAAAACAGCTGGACCAGATGGGATCCTGGGATTAATTAGTTACTGACTACCCAACAGGCCAGATCGGCTGTCCCTTCTTCGCGTTCTTCGCTGCACCATGACTCCCCTGGTGACGTCTCCTCTCCTCTGTCCGCAGGTACTCTCACGGGCCTGTCCCGGTGCAGTCCCAGCAGTACACGACCAGCCAGGACATCATTAACTCCGTCGGCTGCATCAGGCACGAGATGGCCAACTACAGGCCGAGTCTGACTCAGGTGAGGCTGCACCCTCCCCCCTCTCTCTGCCCTCACTCCTCCCCCTGGCTCTCTACCCCTCCTCTCTCTGCCTTCAGTCCTCCCCCTGGCTCTCTACCCCTCCTCTCTCCGCCCTCCCCCTGGTTCTCCACCCCCCCCCCCTGCCCTCACTCCTCCCTACTGGCTCTCTACCCCTCCTCTCTCTGCCCTCACTCCTCCCTACTGGCTCTCTACCCCTCCTCTCTCTGCCCTCACTCCTCCCTACTGGCTCTCTACCCCTCCTCTCTCTGCCTTCACTCCTCCCCCTGGCTCTCTACCCCTCCTCTCTCTGCCCTCACTCCTCCCTACTGGCTCTCTACCCCTCCTCTCTCTGCCTTCACTCCTCCCCCTGGCTCTCTACCCCTCCTCTCTCTGCCTTCACTCCTCCCTACTGGCTCTCTACCCCTCTTCTCTCTGCCTTCACTCCTCCCCCTGGCTCTCTACCCCTCTTCTCTCTGCCTTCACTCCTCCCCCTGGCTCTCTACCCCTCCTCTCTCTGCCTTCACTCCTCCCCCTGGCTCTCTACCCCTCTTCTCTCTGCCTTCACTCCTCCCCCTGGCTCTCTACCCCTCCTCTCTCTGCCTTCACTCCTCCCCCTGGCTCTCTACCCCTCCTCTCTCTGCCTTCACTCCTCCCCCTGGCTCTCTACCCCTCCTCTCTCTGCCCTCGCTCCTCCCTACTGGCTCTCTACCCCTCCTCTCTCTGCCCTCGCTCCTCCCTACTGGCTCTCTACCCCTCCTCTCTCCGCCTTCACTCCTCCCCCTGGCTCTCTACCCCTCCTCTCTCTGCCTTCACTCCTCCCCCTGGCTCTCTACCCCTCCTCTCTCTGCCTTCACTCCTCCCCCTGGCTCTCTACCCCTCCTCTCTCCGCCCTCCCCCTGGTTCTCCACCCCCCCTCTCTCTGCCCTCACTCCTCCCTACTGGCTCTCTACCCCTCCTCTCTCTGCCTTCACTCCTCCCTACTGGCTCTCTACCCCTCCTCTCTCCACCCCCCTGCTGTCTGCCTCTCCTCACCCTTGCCTTGCGAGTGGCAGGTGTCCAGTCTGTGTGCTCAGAGGCACTGCAGCTGCAGTGTTGGAGTGCTGGAAGCCGTCAGTGTAGCTCACTGTGCGTCGGGTGTCTCTCGGTGCCTCTGCTCGGTGCTGGTCCTGACAGCGCCCGTCCCGTCTCTCGCTCTGTGCAGGTGCTGTCCAGCAGCGGGGCGAGCACGGCCATCGCTGCCCTGTCCCCTGGGGGGCTGCTCATGCAGGGGGGCACCCAGCAAGCCATCAACCGTGAGTCCCCCGCCTGCCCAGCGCACAGTGCAGCACCACCAGTGCCCAGTGTTATTACCCAGCAGTGCCCAGTGTTATTACCCAGCAGTGCCAGTGTAGTGCCCAGTGTAGTGCCCAGTGTTATTACCCAGCAGTGCCCAGTGTAGTGCCCAGTGTTATTACCCAGCGGTGCCCAGTGTAGTGGCCAGTAACCCAATGTAATTACTAGTATCCAGTGTTATTACTAGCAGCTCCCAGTGTAATTACTAGTATCCAGTGTTATTACCAGCAGCGCCCAGTGTAATTACTAGTATCCAGTGTTGTTACCAGCAGCGTCCAGTGTTATTACTAGTATCCAGTGTTATTACCAGCAGTGCTCAGTGTAGTGGCCAGTAACCCAGTGTAATTACTAGTGCCCAGTGTTATTACCAGCAGTGCCCAGTGTTATTACCAGCAGTGCCTGTGTTATTACTAGTATCCTGTGTTATTACCAGCATGCTGTGTCCTTGTCTCCAGAGATGGTGCCAAACGAAGTCCAGTCTGAGCTGAAGCACCTGTACACTGCGGCCGGCGAGCTGCTCCGACACTTCTGGTCCTGTTTTCCCGTCAACACGCCTTTCCTGGAGGAGAAGGTGAGGAGTCCCAGGAGCCGTGTGTCCCACACCCCCGAACTCCAGCAGCCCTGGAGAGGAGGGGGGGGGTCTTCCCAGCTTCAGCCTCTGTAATGTGGGGGGCACCTGTCATTCTCGCACTGTCTAGCACTGCCAGGCCTCGAGACTCCAGACTCGCCCCCCCCCCCTCTGAGCCAAGACAACCTGGCATGGCCCTGACCTTTGACCCCTGTGTCCTGCTGTTTTCTGAAAGAGTCTGCAGCACAACTTAGCCCCTTCAGGCATGACTAGTGGTCATCGCATCAGCAGCACAACTCCTCATCTCTCCCTGACTGCAGCACGATGTTCGTCTTTATCACCCACAGCTGTTACAGGGGAACTGCAGTCCCAGTTTCTCAGACTGGTTCTTAAATAAATTAATTGGTGTTATAGAAAAAAATTACAAATTTAGAATGAAGCACAAAATCGTGAACTTTGTGAAAGTACTGTGTGACGTCGCAAACCCCTGATCTCTCCACTAGCGAGAGCGAGAGTTCCCACGAATTGTGACGTGATGTGGCCCTTCCTGCTCACTAGTCACTGTAATGACTGATGTACTGTGATGTACGAGTGAATAAGTGCAGGTTGTGCAGCAGACATTTCACTGCAGAGATGTTCCCACGTGATCTGCATGCAGAGTTGACAAGTAGTATTTGTCAGCAAAACCGTCTCGAAGTCAAGAGCAATGTTTCTATTGAGTTAAAAAAGATGGACTCACAAGCCTGCTGGTTTACAGTGTTATTGGGCCGTTTCACCTCACTGGAAGTTTTGTTGCCTCAATCTGAGTCACAGAACATGGCGCTGTGCAGACCTGGATATTTCGACTATTTTGTGATGTAAACTGGAGGTTTTGCAAGTTACTGTGTCAATCTTAGTTTTATTGTGGTTTGAAATGCACTCATCGACCCCAAGATACAAAAATCGTGTTGCAGCTCCACTTTAAAGTGTCACAGTTGTGATTATTGTTCACGACGCTCATCCAGCATTCATCCTGCTTGGTCCCCACACAGATCTTAGGGGTGAGCAGCTGGACCGGGCCGTGCTGTGAGGTTGATGGGCTCGGTGTCGGTGATCAGCACTGAGGCACTGAGGAGCCACAGCTCTCCGCAGCTGTGCTGCTCGGCGAGAACCAGCCGCCCGGTCCCGCTGTCGGACGAGTTTTAGTGTTTTTAACAGGGGAGCAGGACTGGCCAAAGGCAGGTCTGCAGTGATTACAAACGGACCCCAAAAACCCGAAACTTCTGCTAATGGCTGTTCCAGAGCAGTTCTTGCAGAAAGTCCAGTTGGCCGAAGTGCTGCGGTTGTGATGATAATAATAATAATAATAATAATTGCTTACAATTATATAGCTCTTTTCTGGACACTCCCCTCAGAGCTCTTTACAGGTACTGGGGATCCCCTCCACCCCCACCAGTGTGCAGCCCCCCCTGGATGATGCTCCAGTCCCCTCACACACACCAGCTCTCAGTGGGGAGGAGAGCAGAGTGATGAAGCCAGTTCAGAGATGGGGGTGATTAGGAGGCCATGACTGGTAAAGGCCAGAGGGAAATTTGGCCAGGACACCGGGGTAACACCCCTACTCTTCTCGAGAGACGCCCTGGGATTTTTAATGACCTCTACGTCTCATCCAAATGATGGCACCTTTTTACAGTATAGTGTCCCCGTCACTATACTGGGGCATTAGGACCCACACAGACCGCAGGGTGAGCGCCCCCTACTGGCCCCACTAACACCTCTTCCAGCAGCAGCCTCAGCTTTCCCAGGAGTCTCCCACCCAGGTACTGACCAGGCTCACACCTGCTGAGCTCCAGTGGGGCTGCCAGCTGGGAGCTGCAGACTGATATGGCTGCTGGCCTTAATGATGTCTTCATCCCGTGCGAAGGCAGGGCTTTCAGAATCGATCGGGTGTTCTCTTGCTCTGAAGGAGAGCTTTAACGTAGCTGTGGCCAGCGCTTTGACCAGGTGTTGTGTTCGCTGGCGGCGCTCCTATAGAGCCGGGACCTCAGCCCGATCAGGGTGGCAGGAGGGAGTTTGTCAGAGTCTGACGCTCCGGGCTGACGCGCTGTCTCTCCTCTTCCTCCTCCTCTGCCCGCAGGTGGTGAAGATGAGGACTAACCTGGAGCGGTTCCAGATGACCAAGCTGCGCCCCTTCCAGGAGAAGGCTCAGCGGCAGTACTTGAGCACAAACGTACGTGTGCTCTGTCTCTCTGTCTCTCTGTCTCTCTGTCTCTCTGTCTCTCTGTCTCTCTGTCTCTCTGTCTCTCTGTCTCTCAGTCTCTCTGTCTCTTCTCCCGTCCTGCCCTCTCCTCTCTGTCTCTCTGTCTCTCCGTCTCTTCTCCCGTCCTGCCCTCTCCTCTCTCTCTCTCTCCTCTCGTCCTGCCCTCGTCTGTCCCTCTCTCCCCCCTCCTGTCCTGCCCTCGTCTGTCCCTCTCTCCCCCCTCCTGTCCTGCCCTCTCCTGTCCCTCTCTCCCCCCTCCTGTCCTGCCCTCCCCCGTCTCTCTCCCCCGTCTCTCTCCCGTCCTGCCCCCCCCCTCTCTCTCTCGCGCTCTCCTGCAGCAGTCACAGCACATTGAGAGCAAAATACAACACCACAGCCCTCCTTTCAATGGAAGGAGACCCCTGCGCTCTAGCACTGATCTGGTATTTGTCCACACATGTGGCACACGCACTCCTCACCCTGCACTCGAGCAAACCCGAGGGCAGGAGGCGCTTCTTTACACAAAGGGTGGTGGGAGCGTGGAACAAGCCGTTTTAAGCCCCAGGTTCTGGGTGAGCTACAAACTGCCCCGACCGCCTCCCCTCGTTTGTAAACCTTCTAGCGTCGCCCACGGCTCGCTCGCACGGGACACGCACGCCAGGGCGCCGGTGTGAACTTTAACCCTTGACCCTTGCCCTCCGCAGCTGACGGGGCACCTGGAGGAGATGCTGCAGACGGCCTACAGCAAGTTCCACACCTGGCAGACGCGGCGCATGATGAAGAAGAGCTGAGGGGGGCGGGCGCAGACGCGGCCCCCCAGGAGGCGGGGGAGGACCCCGGCCCTAGGCGGGGAGCTGGGATTTTCTTCTGGGGGGGGGGGGCGAGGAATGAGGCCCAGCTCTGCGGTCAGTGGACAGGAACGACCCCCCGCGCCTCCTGCAGATGAATTTCCTTTCGCCGTCCCGTTCCTCTCCCGGGGGGGGGAGCCGTGTTCCCGAGGCGTGACGGGAAGGCGGCGGGAACGCCACACAGGGCCTGCTGGCCCTCCGGGTCTGGGAGAAGCCAAGACTCCCGAAGCAATACTCTACTCCCCGGAGCGAAACCCTGCCTCCCGAGCGTCTGCGGGGTCTCCTTCCCGCTCCACTGCGGACAGGAGGAGCGGACTCTGAATTCCCCGGCGTCCGGCGCTCTGGAGCAGAGCAGTGCTGGGAATCTGAGGCCCCGCAGGCAGCCCTGTGGACAGCCGTGTGTCCGTCTCCTGCGGCGCTGGACACACCCGAGGCCCTGTGGACAGCCGTGTGTCCGTCTCCTGCCGCGCTGGACACGCCCGAGGCCCTGTGGACAGCCGTGTGTCCGTCTCCTGCCGCGCTGGACACGCCCGAGGCCCTGTGGACAGCCGTGTGTCCGTCTCCTGCGGCGCTGGACACGCCCGAGGCCCTGTGGACAGCCGTGTGTCCGTCTCCTGCGGCGCTGGACACGCCCGAGGCCCTGTGGACAGCCGTGTGTCCGTCTCCTGCGGCGCTGGACACGCCCGAGGCCCTGTGGACAGCCGTGTGTCCGTCTCCTGCCGCGCTGGACACGCCCGAGGCCCTGTGGACAGCCGTGTGTCCGTCTCCTGCGGCGCTGGACACGCCCGAGGCCCTGTGGACAGCCGTGTGTCCGTCTCCTGCCGCGCTGGACACGCCCGAGGCCCTGTGGACAGCCGTGTGTCCGTCTCCTGCCGCGCTGGACACGCCCGAGGCCCTGTGGACAGCCGTGTGTCCGTCTCCTGCCGCGCTGAACACGCCCGAGGCCCTGTGGACAGCCGTGTGTCCGTCTCCTGCGGCGCTGGACACGCCCGAGGCCCTGTGGACAGCCGTGTGTCCGTCTCCTGCCGCGCTGGACACGCCCGAGGCCCTGTGGACAGCCGTGTGTCCGTCTCCTGCTGCGCTGGACACGCCCGAGGCCCTGTGGACAGCGCGTGTCCGTCTCCTGCGGCGCTGGACACGCCCGAGGCCCTGTGGACAGCCGTGTGTCCGTCTCCTGCCGCGCTGGACACGCCCGAGGCCCTGTGGACAGCGCGTGTCCGTCTCCTGCCGCGCTGGACACGCCCGAGGCCCTGTGGACAGCGCGTGTCCGTCTCCTGCCGCGCTGGACACAGTCAAGGCCCTGTGGACAGCGCGTGTCCGTCTCCTGCGGCGCTGGACACGCCCGAGGCCCTGTGGACAGCCGTGTGTCCGTCTCCTGCCGCGCTGAACACGCCCGAGGCCCTGTGGACAGCCGTGTGTCCGTCTCCTGCCGCGCTGGACACGCCCGAGGCCCTGTGGACAGCCGTGTGTCCGTCTCCTGCCGCGCTGGACACGCCCGAGGCCCTGTGGACAGCCGTGTGTCCGTCTCCTGCCGCGCTGGACACGCCCGAGGCCCTGTGGACAGCCGTGTGTCCGTCTCCTGCCGCGCTGGACACGCCCGAGGCCCTGTGGACAGCCGTGTGTCCGTCTCCTGCCGCGCTGGACACGCCCGAGGCCCTGTGGACAGCGCGTGTCCGTCTCCTGCCGCGCTGGACACGCCCGAGGCCCTGTGGACAGCCGTGTGTCCGTCTCCTGCGGCGCTGGACACGCCCGAGGCCCTGTGGACAGCGTGTGTCCGTCTCCTGCGGCGCTGGACACGCCCGAGGCCCTGTGGACAGCGTGTGTCCGTCTCCTGCGGCGCTGGACACAGTCAAGGCCCTGTGGACAGCGTGTGTCCGTCTCCTGCGGCGCTGGACACGCCCAAGGCCCTGTGGACAGCGTGTGTCCGTCTCCTGCGGCGCTGGACACGCCCAAGGCCCTGTGGACAGCGTGTGTCCGTCTCCTGCGGCGCTGGACACGCCCAAGGCCCTGTGGACAGCGTGTGTCCGTCTCCTGCCGCGCTGGACACAGTCAAGGCCCTGTGGACAGCGTGTGTCCGTCTCCTGCCGCGCTGGACACAGTCAAGGCTGGGTCGGGGGGTTGTTTATGCAGAACTGGGCTTTGACTGTTGTTAATCGTTTTTATTCTCCATTTGGTTTCGGTTGACTTTGTACCCACCTCGTCCCCCGGAGCGAGGAGAGAGAAGAGGGGGGGATGAGGGCGGCGGGGGTTTCGTCGGCCGTCCCGGGACCGCCGGTGGCCTGCGACCTTTTCTTTATCTCGGAAGGGAGAAGGCCGAGCCGCCTTACGTTTTTTTTTTAAAGCAAATTAAAGGTTTCAGAGCGTATTTACAGCGGGGTTCTGTTTGTGAACTCACACTGTCCAGTTTTTAGTGGTGTCCAATAAAATGGCCGACCTTGTGTACGAAGACTCCGGCCTCTTGTCCTTCCTCCTGGGCCTGGTCCGCAGCGCCTGGCCCGCGGGGGGTTGTGGGACAGGCGGCCCCAGTTCAGCGGGGCGCCTGCTCCTGGCCAGAGGGACCCCAGTCTCTCCGGCTGTCCCCGTCTTACAGCAGCCCCGCCGCCAGGTGTGGTTTTTGTAGTCTGGGTTATGAAGAATCGGCACTGATGAGCGCATTGCAAACCACAGTCAAAATACAATCGCCACCGCAATTGGTAAAACCTCCAATTCACAGCACACAATAGACGCGGAGCACCCGGTGGGAGAGCATGCGAACTCCACACAGACAGCCCCCCAGGAGTCGAAGCTGTTTGGCAGCAGTGCTGACTGCTGCCCCAGCACACCGCCCTCCGGTGCATGAAGTAGACACACGCTCGCACCAGCGAGAGTCCAGTGGCTGGAACACGCACCAACATGGGTCTAGCCTCAGAGCATCGATGAGGAAGTGTCAGGGCCAGTTTCCCCTGTCCCTGTGTCCCTACACTGCGGGGGGAAACCCCCATGACTGGGCGGGGGGAGAACATGCAAACTCCACACAGACAGCCCCCCGGCGCTGCGAGGCTGCAATGCTGACCGCTGGGCCGCTCCTGAAGGGGTCCAGGTCCGCCTGCAGTGGGTCAGTCCACTGCTCCAGCTCGTACAGCAGGGCTTCCCCCTGCTCGGGAGGACCGGACCGGACCGGAACCGACCCGTCCCAGCAGCGACCCTGCACCTCTGACGTCCTTCTCCCGCGAGCTGGCCGCCACATGCTGACGTCACGTGTCTCGCAGGCGCGTGCGAAAGCATGAAGCCTTTATTTTCGGCTGTTTGCCGACACGAAGCTGCCAAATAACTCCAGCAGCCTGGAAGAAGGGCAGGACGCAGGAAGGCCTGTACCAGAGATTCAATACGGGGGGGGGAATGCAAAAGGGTGACAACCCACCCCCCCCCCCATCTGTACGCCGCTCTCTCGCGGAGGGGGGGGCGTCGCTCAGTCCGCCCGCGAGTGACGCCACAGCACGAGGAGCGCGGCCCGGCCTGCGTGCCAGCACGGTATCAGTGCGCCCCGGGCGGAAAGTAGTCCCGATCAGGAAGGCAGACGGGCAGCTCGAGCTGCAGTCGGGGCTCGCGCGGGGGAATTCCGGCATCTGGACGCCGCCGGCGCGAGGAGGGCGTGACGCGGGGACCCGGGGACCCCGGCGCCGGAGAGCAGGGGTGCGAGCCCCAGGTAGGCAGGCAGACAGGCTCCGCCGCACCCCCTTCTGCACGCTGCCCCCGGCCGGGCGCGTCCGAGCCTCTCTGGCGAGCAGCTGGCGGGGCGCTGTCCCCCCTGCCGCGGGTCCGGGTGTCGGGCAGGGCGGGGAGCCCCGGCGGGGAGCCCCGTGTCAGCCGTGATTCGCTCGGCGCGTCTGGGGGAGAGGAGGGCAGGCAGCGGGGTCTCAGACTTGACAGTGACCCCGAACGTGTTGTGTTTCTGAAGAAAGCAAAGATCAGTCTTTCGTCAGTGTTGTTCGAGGAGCCCCGGCGGGCTAGCGGGGGTGCGTGTGCGTGTGCGTGTGCGTGGGCATCGAGCTCGCTTTCGTTTTCACTCTGCCGCTGTGTGTGTGAGCTCAGCCCCGCCGGTCTCCCGAGCGGCCCCGGCAGCGCGACATCCCCTCTCCGCCCTGGCCCGGGGGACTCCGCGGGTCTCCAGCCGGACACGGAGCTGCAGTTCAAACACGCGTCTCGCAGGTGGAAAGGCGGTGTCGGGGTGCGGGACGGGGCGGCTCGGGGCCGGGGGGGGCGCGGCCGCCAGCTGGAGGAAATGCGAGTCCTCGCGCCCGGCGGCCCAGTCATGTGACCCCGGAGAGGGTGATCCTGGCGCACGTGCTGGGTGGGGGTGCGGGGTCAGAGACCGGCGGCAGCTGCAGACGTCAGGAGGCTGGGATCGGGATCGGGGTACCCCGGGACAGAGCCGCTCTCGGTCTTTCTCCTAGTGGGGCGCTCGCACCCGCGGCCGGGCCAGCTGACGGATCTGTCTCCTCTCCTGCAGAGACTGGAGCCGAACCTCGCGGAGCACGGGGCTCTGATCGCCAGACTGTGAGGGTCCCCCTCACCCCTGGACTGACAGTGTGGGGTACCAGGGGCTGCCCCTCCCCCCAGTCCTGACAGTGTGGGGTACCAGGGGCTGCCCCTCACCCGTCCTGACAGTGTGGGATACCAGTAGCTGACCCCCCTCACCCCAGTCCCGACAGTGTGGGGTGTCCACCATGTCCACCGTGTCCAATGTGTCCACCATGTCCACTGTGCCCACCGTGCCCGAGCCCTGCAGCCACGTGCTGGCCGAGCTGGACAGCCTGGACCCCCTGCTGTCCGCCCTGCGCCTGGACTCCAGCAGGCTGAAGGTAGCATCGCCGGTCCTGCGCCGCGGCCGCCGTCGCCTTCCTCGTCCTCTTCCTCGTGTCCGCCGTCCTCACTGCCCCTCCTCTCCCTGCGCAGTGCACCTGCCTGGCGGCGTCCCGCAGGTGGCTGGCGCTGGGCACCTCGGCCGGCGGTCTGCACCTCATCCAGCGGGAGGGCTGGAAGCAGAGGCTCATCCTCACGCATAAGGTGAGGCGCTGTCCCGCCTGCTGTCCCGCCTGCTGTGTGTCTGTGAGGCCCTGTCCCGCCCGCTGTCCCGCCCGCTGTCCCGCCCGCTGTCCCGCCTGCTGTGTGTCTGTGAGGCCCTGTCCCGCCCCCCTGTCCCGCCTGCTGTCCCGCCTGCTGTGTGTCTGTGAGGCGCTATCCCGCTCCCCTGTCCCGCCTGCTGTCCCACCTGCTGTGTGTCTGTGAGGCCCTGTCCCGCCTGCTGTCCCACCTGCTGTGTGTCTGTGAGGCCCTGTCCCGCCCCCCTGTCCCACCTGCTGTCCCGCCCCCCTGTCCCGCCTGCTGTGTGTCTGTGAGGCCCTGTCCCGCCTGCTGTCCCGCCCCCCTGTCCCGCCTGCTGTGTGTCTGTGAGGCGCTGTCCCGCTCCCCTGTCCCGCCTGCTGTCCCGCCTGCTGTGTGTCTGTGAGGCGCTGTCCCGCCTGCTGTCCCGCCTGCTGTCCCACCTGCTGTCCCGCCCCCTGTCCTGCCTGCTGTGTGTCTGTGAGGCCCTGTCCCGCCTGCTGTGTGTCTGTGAGGCCCTGTCCCGCCTGCTGTCCCGCCCCCCTGTCTCGCCTGCTGTGTGTCTGTGAGGCCCTGTCCCGCCCCCCTGTCCCGCCTGCTGTCCCGCCTGCTGTGTGTCTGTGAGGCGCTATCCCGCTCCCCTGTCCCGCCTGCTGTCCCACCTGCTGTGTGTCTGTGAGGCCCTGTCCCGCCTGCTGTCCCGCCTGCTGTCCCACCTGCTGTGTGTCTGTGAGGCCCTGTCCCGCCCCCCTGTCCCACCTGCTGTCCCGCCCCCCTGTCCCGCCTGCTGTGTGTCTGTGAGGCCCTGTCCCGCCTGCTGTCCCGCCCCCCTGTCCCGCCTGCTGTGTGTCTGTGAGGCGCTGTCCCGCTCCCCTGTCCCGCCTGCTGTCCCGCCTGCTGTGTGTCTGTGAGGCGCTGTCCTGCTCCCCTGTCCCGCCTGCTGTCCCACCTGCTGTCCCGCCCCCTGTCCTGCCTGCTGTGTGTCTGTGAGGCGCTGTCCTGCTCCCCTGTCCTGCCTGCTGTCCCGCTCCCCTCTTCTGCCTGCTGTCCTGCCCCCCTGTCCCACCTGCTGTGTTTCTGCAGCTGCCAGTGTGGTGTAGGCCAGTGTGATGGAGACACGTCTTCCTGTCTTTCTTCATCTTCACAGGAGGGAGCTATTACTCAGGTGGCCTGCTGTCCTCATGATGAAGACTTTGTTGCTGTTGCATTGAGGTAAAGAACACTAGTGTTGGTGTGATCTGTAGTGCAGGTGTGGTGTTCTACCTGTCTCTCTCTGTCTCTCGGTAAAGGGCAGGTGTTCTACCTGTCTCTCTCATGAAGGGGCAGGTGTTCTACCTGTCTCTCTCTGTCTCTCAGGAAGGGGCAGGTGTTCTACCTGTCTCTCTCTGTCTCTCAGTAAAGGGCAGGTGTTCTACCTGTCTCTCTCTGTCTCTCGGTAAAGGGCAGGTGTTCTACCTGTCTCTCTCTGTCTCTCGGTAAAGGGCAGGTGTTCTACCTGTCTCTCTCATGAAGGGGCAGGTGTTCTACCTGTCTCTCTCTGTCTCTCAGGAAGGGGCAGGTGTTCTACCTGTCTCTCTCTGTCTCTCAGTAAAGGGCAGGTGTTCTACCTGTCTCTCTCTGTCTCTCAGTAAAGGGCAGGTGTTCTACCTGTCTCTCTCTGTCTCTCAGGAAGGGGCAGGTGTTCTACCTGTCTCTCTCTGTCTCTCAGGAAGGGGCAGGTGTTCTACCTGTCTCTCTCAGGAAGGGGCGGGTGTTCTACCTGTCTCTCTCTGTCTCTCAGTAAAGGGCAGGTGTTCTACCTGTCTCTCTCTGTCTCTCAGGAAGGGGCAGGTGTTCTACCTGTCTCTCTCTGTCTCTCAGTAAAGGGCTGGTGTTCTACCTGTCTCTCTCTGTCTCTCAGGAAGGGGCTGGTGTTCTACCTGTCTCTCTCTGTCTCTCAGTAAAGGGCAGGTGTTCTACCTGTCTCTCTCTGTCTCTCAGTAAAGGGCAGGTGTTCTACCTGTCTCTCTCAGGAAGGGGCAGGTGTTCTACCTGTCTCTCTCTGTCTCTCAGTAAAGGGCTGGTGTTCTACCTGTCTCTCTCTGTCTCTCAGGAAGGGGCAGGTGTTCTACCTGTCTCTCTCAGGAAGGGGCAGGTGTTCTACCTGTCTCTCTCTGTCTCTCAGTAAAGGGCAGGTGTTCTACCTGTCTCTCTCTGTCTCTCAGGAAGGGGCTGGTGTTCTACCTGTCTCTCTCAGGAAGGGGCAGGTGTTCTACCTGTCTCTCTCTGTCTCTCAGTAAAGGGCTGGTGTTCTACCTGTCTCTCTCAGGAAGGGGCAGGTGTTCTACCTGTCTCTCTCTGTCTCTCAGTAAAGGGCTGGTGTTCTACCTGTCTCTCTCTGTCTCTCAGTAAAGGGCAGGTGTTCTACCTGTCTCTCTCTGTCTCTCAGGAAGGGGCAGGTGTTCTACCTGTCTCTCTCTGTCTCTCAGTAAAGGGCTGGTGTTCTACCTGTCTCTCTCTGTCTCTCAGTAAAGGGCAGGTGTTCTACCTGTCTCTCTCTGTCTCTCAGGAAGGGGCTGGTGTTCTACCTGTCTCTCTCTGTCTCTCAGTAAAGGGCTGGTGTTCTACCTGTCTCTCTCTGTCTCTCAGTAAAGGGCAGGTGTTCTACCTGTCTCTCTCAGGAAGGGGCAGGTGTTCTACCTGTCTCTCTCTGTCTCTCAGGAAGGGGCAGGTGTTCTACCTGTCTCTCTCTGTCTCTCAGGAAGGGGCAGGTGTTCTACCTGTCTCTCTCAGGAAGGGGCGGGTGTTCTACCTGTCTCTCTCTGTTTCTCAGGAAGGGGCAGGTGTTCTACCTGTCTCTCTCTGTCTCTCAGGAAGGGGCTGGTGTTCTACCTGTCTCTCTCTGTCTCTCAGTAAAGGGCAGGTGTTCTACCTGTCTCTCTCTGTCTCTCAGGAAGGGGCAGGTGTTCTACCTGTCTCTCTCTGTCTCTCAGTAAAGGGCTGGTGTTCTACCTGTCTCTCTCTGTCTCTCAGGAAGGGGCTGGTGTTCTACCTGTCTCTCTCTGTCTCTCAGTAAAGGGCAGGTGTTCTACCTGTCTCTCTCAGGAAGGGGCAGGTGTTCTACCTGTCTCTCTCTGTCTCTCAGTAAAGGGCTGGTGTTCTACCTGTCTCTCTCTGTCTCTCAGGAAGGGGCAGGTGTTCTACCTGTCTCTCTCAGGAAGGGGCAGGTGTTCTACCTGTCTCTCTCTGTCTCTCAGTAAAGGGCAGGTGTTCTACCTGTCTCTCTCTGTCTCTCAGGAAGGGGCTGGTGTTCTACCTGTCTCTCTCAGGAAGGGGCAGGTGTTCTACCTGTCTCTCTCTGTCTCTCAGTAAAGGGCTGGTGTTCTACCTGTCTCTCTCAGGAAGGGGCAGGTGTTCTACCTGTCTCTCTCTGTCTCTCAGGAAGGGGCAGGTGTTCTACCTGTCTCTCTCTGTCTCTCAGTAAAGGGCTGGTGTTCTACCTGTCTCTCTCTGTCTCTCAGTAAAGGGCAGGTGTTCTACCTGTCTCTCTCTGTCTCTCAGGAAGGGGCTGGTGTTCTACCTGTCTCTCTCTGTCTCTCAGTAAAGGGCTGGTGTTCTACCTGTCTCTCTCTGTCTCTCAGGAAGGGGCAGGTGTTCTACCTGTCTCTCTCTGTCTCTCAGTAAAGGGCAGGTGTTCTACCTGTCTCTCTCTGTCTCTCAGGAAGGGGCTGGTGTTCTACCTGTCTCTCTCTGTCTCTCAGTAAAGGGCAGGTGTTCTACCTGTCTCTCTCTGTCTCGCAGGAAGGGGCAGGTGTTCTACCTGTCTCTCTCAGGAAGGGGCAGGTGTTCTACCTGTCTCTCTCTGTCTCTCAGTAAAGGGCAGGTGTTCTACCTGTCTCTCTCAGGAAGGGGCAGGTGTTCTACCTGTCTCTCTCTGTCTCTCAGGAAGGGGCAGGTGTTCTACCTGTCTCTCTCAGTAAAGGGCAGGTGTTCTACCTGTCTCTCTCAGGAAGGGGCAGGTGTTCTACCTGTCTCTCTCTGTCTCTCAGTAAAGGGCAGGTGTTCTGCCTGTCTCTCTCTGTCTCTCAGTAAAGGGCAGGTGTTCTACCTGTCTCTCTCTGTCTCTCAGTAAAGGGCAGGTGTTCTACCTGTCTCTCTCAGGAAGGGGCAGGTGTTCTACCTGTCTCTCTCTGTCTCTCAGTAAAGGGCAGGTGTTCTACCTGTCTCTCTCTGTCTCTCAGTAAAGGGCTGGTGCTGGTCTGGGAGCTGCAGCTGGAGAGACGCGGCCGGCCGGAGAGAGTCTGCATGTCCTGGGAGCACCGGGGCCATGACGTCACTGCGCTGTGCTGGGACACCTCATCGCTGCGCCTCTTCGTCGGTGACTCCGTGGGGAAGGTGTCCTGCCTTCGCGTCGGATCCTCCCGAACGGGCAAGGCAAGGTCCCGGGTGCCGCGGTTGGAACAGGGGGACTTCAGCACGTCCTGCATTGACTGTGACTGGGGGACTGTGTAGCTCTGTGCCCATCCTGCAGGGTGCGTCTCTGAAGGGCTGTTTCTCTCTCTGCCTGCAGGGGGCAGCGTTTGTGATCTTCCCGGTGCAGACCATCACCACAGTGGACTCCCGTGTGGTCCAGCTGGGCTACCAGGATGGCCGTCTGCTTGTGTCCTCGCTGACGCGCTGCTACCTGTGTGACACAGAGAGGTGATCGCCCGACCTCCTGACCCTCGAGGACCGAAGCTTTTTTTAGAGATCTCCCAGGAAACGCTCGTACTCTCTTTGCACAGCAGCCTTATCTGTGTAGCAGTGCATGTTTTACAGTCAGACTCCCAGTACACAGCAGTCTGATCCGCTCCAGGAGTGACAGTGCTGTCAGTCAGACTCCCAGTACACAGCAGTCTGATCCGCTCCAGGAGTGACAGTGCTGTCAGTCAGACTCCCAGTGCACAGCAGTCTGATCCGCTTCAGGAGTGACAGTGCTGTCAGACTCCCTCTGTACAGCAGTCTAATCCACTCCAAGCTTTACACTGCATGTCTCATGCGGTCGATCAGACTCCCGCTGAATAGCTTTTTCGATCCACTCCAGGTTTTACACTATTGCCAGTCAGACTCCCTCTGCACTGTATTTTGATCCTTTTGATCCTGGTTTTACACCACTGCCAGACAGGCTCCGAGTGCACAGCCTTCTAATCCACTCCAAGCTTTGCAGTGTTGCCAGTCAGACTCCCATCGCTCAGCATTTTGAGCCACTCCAGGTTTTACCAGATGTGTTAACAGAGCAAGGAAGCCACTGTGTTCAAACAAGTTTGAGCTGTGTAACGTGATGTGGGTATTTTACTGAAAACGGAGCAGGTCTGAATCGTCCAGCTACAGGTGTGGACATCTGTACTGGAGCCCAGCAGCTGGTAAGACCCGGAGTGGATCGGATGTAGTAGTGCGTCGTGGTGGACTCATGCACCTGGACTCACGCTGGGATGGCACCTCCCTGTTCCCTCTTCCAGGGAAAAGTTCTGGCGGATCGGGAACAAGGAGCGGGATGGGGAGTACGGCGCCTGCTTCTTCCCGCAGACCCGGAGCTCGGGGGGCACGTCGCCCCTGATCTGCTGCGCTCGGCCGGGGTCCCGCGTCTGGGAGGCCAGCTTCAGCGGGGAGGTGCTGAGCACCCACCAGTTCAAACAGCTGCTGGCCTGCGCCCCCCTGCCCCTGGTGACTCACCGGTGAGGACAGCACCTGTGTGTCCAGTCTGAGAGAGCGGAGCTGAGTGTGTCTCACAGGTCCTGTGTGTTACTCTAGAACAGGACCTGTGTGTCCAGTCTGAGAGAGAGGAGCTGAGTGTGTCTCACAGGTCCTGTGTGTTACTCTAGAGCAGCACCAGTGTCTCCGGTCTGAGAGAGAGGAGCTGAGTGTTTCTCACAGGTCCTGTGTGTTACTGTAGAACAGCACCAGTGTCTCCGGTCTGAGAGAGGGGAGCTGAGTGTGTCTCACAGGTCCTGTGTGTTACTCTAGAGCAGCACCAGTGTCTCCGGTCTGAGAGAGAGGAGCTGAGTGTGTCTCACAGGTCCTGTGTGTTACTCTAGAGCAGCACCAGTGTCTCCGGTCTGAGAGAGCGGAGCTGAGTGTGTCTCACAGGTCCTGTGTGTTACTCTAGAGCAGCACCAGTGTCTCCGGTCTGAGAGAGAGGAGCTGAGTGTGTCTCACAGGTCCTGTGTGTTACTCTAGAGCAGCACCAGTGTGTCCAGTCTGAGAGAGGGGAGCTGAGTGTGTCTCACAGGTCCTGTGTGTTACTCTAGAGCAGCACCAGTGTCTCCGGTCTGAGAGAGAGGAGTTGAGTGTGTCTCACAGGTCCTGTGTGTTACTCTAGAACAGCACCAGTGTCTCCGGTCTGAGAGAGAGGAGCTGAGAGTGTCTCACAGGTCCTGTGTGTTACTGTAGAACAGCACCAGTGTCTCCGGTCTGAGAGAGAGGAGCTGAGTGTGTCTCACAGGTCCTGTGTGTTACTCTAGAGCAGCACCAGTGTCTCCGGTCTGAGAGAGAGGAGTTGAGTGTGTCTCACAGGTCCTGTGTGTTACTCTAGAGCAGCACCAGTGTCTCCGGTCTGAGAGAGGGGAGCTGAGTGTGTCTCACAGGACCTGTGTGTTACTCTAGAACAGCACCAGTGTGTCCAGTCTGAGAGAGAGGAGCTGAGAGTGTCTCACAGGTCCTGTGTGTTACTCTAGAACAGCACCAGTGTCTCCGGTCTGAGAGAGAGGAGCTGAGTGTGTCTCACAGGTCCTGTGTGTTACTCTAGAACAGCACCAGTGTCTCCGGTCTGAGAGAGAGGAGCTGAGAGTGTCTCACAGGTCCTGTGTGTTACTGTAGAACAGCACCAGTGTCTCCGGTCTGAGAGAGAGGAGCTGAGTGTGTCTCACAGGTCCTGTGTGTTACTCTAGAACAGCACCAGTGTCTCCGGTCTGAGAGAGAGGAGCTGAGTGTGTCTCACAGGTCCTGTGTGTTACTCTAGAACAGCACCAGTGTCTCCGGTCTGAGAGAGGGGAGCTGAGTGTGTCTCACAGGTCCTGTGTGTTACTCTAGAACAGCACCTGCGTGTCCAGTCTGAGAGAGAGGAGCTGAGTGTGTCTCACAGGTCCTGTGTGTTACTCTAGAGCAGCACCAGTGTCTCCGGTCTGAGAGAGAGGAGCTGAGTGTGTCTCACAGGTCCTGTGTGTTACTCTAGAACAGCACCAGTGTCTCCGGTCTGAGAGAGGGGAGCTGAGTGTTTCTCACAGATCCTGTGTGTTACTCTAGAACAGCACCAGTGTCTCCGGTCTGAGAGAGGGGAGCTGAGTGTGTCTCACAGGTCCTGTGTGTTACTCTAGAACAGCACCTGCGTGTCCAGTCTGAGAGAGAGGAGCTGAGTGTGTCTCACAGGTCCTGTGTGTTACTCTAGAGCAGCACCAGTGTCTCCGGTCTGAGAGAGAGGAGCTGAGTGTGTCACAGGTCCTGTGTGTTACTCTAGAACAGCACCTGCGTGTCCAGTCTGAGAGAGAGGAGCTGAGTGTGTCTCACAGGTCCTGTGTGTTACTCTAGAACAGCACCAGTGTCTCCGGTCTGAGAGAGCGGAGCTGAGTGTGTCTCACAGGTCCTGTGTGTTACTCTAGAACAGCACCTGCGTGTCCAGTCTGAGAGAGAGGAGCTGAGTGTGTCTCACAGGTCCTGTGTGTTACTGTAGAACAGCACCAGTGTCTCCGGTCTGAGAGAGAGGAGCTGAGTGTTTCTCACAGATCCTGTGTGTTACTCTAGAACAGCACCAGTGTGTCCAGTCTGAGAGAGAGGAGCTGAGTGTGTCTCACAGGTCCTGTGTGTTACTCTAGAACAGCACCAGTGTCTCCGGTCTGAGAGAGAGGAGCTGAGTGTGTCTCACAGGTCCTGTGTGTTACTCTAGAGCAGCACCAGTGTGTCCAGTCTGAGAGAGAGGAGCTGAGTGTGTCTCACAGGTCCTGTGTGTTACTCTAGAGCAGCACCAGTGTCTCCGGTCTGAGAGAGCGGAGCTGAGTGTGTCTCACAGGTCCTGTGTGTTACTCTAGAACAGCACCAGTGTCTCCGGTCTGAGAGAGAGGAGCTGAGTGTGTCTCACAGGTCCTGTGTGTTACTCTAGAGCAGCACCAGTGTCTCCGGTCTGAGAGAGGGGAGCTGAGTGTGTCTCACAGGTCCTGTGTGTTACTCTAGAACAGCACCAGTGTCTCCGGTCTGAGAGAGAGGAGCTGAGTGTGTCTCACAGGTCCTGTGTGTTACTCTAGAACAGCACCAGTGTCTCCGGTCTGAGAGAGCGGAGCTGAGTGTGTCTCACAGGTCCTGTGTGTTACTCTAGAACAGCACCAGTGTCTCCGGTCTGAGAGAGCGGAGCTGAGTGTGTCTCACAGATCCTGTGTGTTACTCTAGAACAGCACCAGTGTGTCCGGTCTGAGAGAGAGGAGCTGAGAGTGTCTCACAGGTCCTGTGTGTTACTGTAGAACAGCACCAGTGTCTCCGGTCTGAGAGAGAGGAGCTGAGTGTTTCTCACAGGTCCTGTGTGTTACTCTAGAACAGCACCAGTGTCTCCGGTCTGAGAGAGAGGAGCTGAGTGTTTCTCACAGGTCCTGTGTGTTACTCTAGAGCAGCACCAGTGTCTCCGGTCTGAGAGAGAGGAGCTGAGTGTGTCTCACAGGACCTGTGTGTTACTCTAGAACAGCACCAGTGTGTCCAGTCTGAGAGAGAGGAGCTGAGTGTGTCTCACAGGTCCTGTGTGTTACTCTAGAACAGCACCAGTGTCTCCGGTCTGAGAGAGAGGAGCTGAGTGTGTCTCACAGGTCCTGTGTGTTACTCTAGAACAGCACCTGCGTGTCCAGTCTGAGAGAGAGGAGCTGAGTGTGTCTCACAGGTCCTGTGTGTTACTCTAGAACAGCACCAGTGTGTCCGGTCTGAGAGAGGGGAGCTGAGTGTGTCTCACAGGTCCTGTGTGTTACTCTAGAGCAGCACCAGTGTCTCCGGTCTGAGAGAGAGGAGCTGAGTGTGTCACAGGTCCTGTGTGTTACTGTAGAACAGCACCTGCGTGTCCAGTCTGAGAGAGAGGAGCTGAGTGTGTCTCACAGATCCTGTGTGTTACTCTAGAACAGCACCTGCGTGTCCAGTCTGAGAGAGAGGAGCTGAGTGTGTCTCACAGGTCCTGTGTGTTACTGTAGAACAGCACCAGTGTCTCCGGTCTGAGAGAGAGGAGCTGAGTGTGTCTCACAGGTCCTGTGTGTTACTCTAGAACAGCACCAGTGTCTCCGGTCTGAGAGAGAGGAGCTGAGTGTGTCTCACAGGTCCTGTGTGTTACTCTAGAACAGCACCAGTGTCTCCGGTCTGAGAGAGAGGAGCTGAGTGTGTCTCACAGGTCCTGTGTGTTACTCTAGAACAGCACCAGTGTCTCCGGTCTGAGAGAGCGGAGCTGAGTGTGTCTCACAGGTCCTGTGTGTTACTCTAGAACAGCACCTGCGTGTCCAGTCTGAGAGAGAGGAGCTGAGTGTGTCTCACAGGTCCTGTGTGTTACTGTAGAACAGCACCAGTGTCTCCGGTCTGAGAGAGAGGAGCTGAGTGTGTCTCACAGGTCCTGTGTGTTACTCTAGAACAGCACCAGTGTCTCCGGTCTGAGAGAGAGGAGCTGAGTGTGTCTCACAGGACCTGTGTGTTACTCTAGAACAGCACCAGTGTCTCCGGTCTGAGAGAGCGGAGCTGAGTGTGTCTCACAGGTCCTGTGTGTTACTCTAGAACAGCACCTGCGTGTCCAGTCTGAGAGAGAGGAGCTGAGTGTGTCTCACAGGTCCTGTGTGTTACTCTAGAACAGCACCAGTGTCTCCGGTCTGAGAGAGCGGAGCTGAGTGTGTCTCACAGGTCCTGTGTGTTACTCTAGAACAGCACCTGCGTGTCCAGTCTGAGAGAGAGGAGCTGAGTGTGTCTCACAGGTCCTGTGTGTTACTGTAGAACAGCACCAGTGTCTCCGGTCTGAGAGAGAGGAGCTGAGTGTTTCTCACAGATCCTGTGTGTTACTCTAGAACAGCACCAGTGTGTCCAGTCTGAGAGAGAGGAGCTGAGTGTGTCTCACAGGTCCTGTGTGTTACTCTAGAACAGCACCAGTGTCTCCGGTCTGAGAGAGAGGAGCTGAGTGTGTCTCACAGGTCCTGTGTGTTACTCTAGAGCAGCACCAGTGTGTCCAGTCTGAGAGAGAGGAGCTGAGTGTGTCTCACAGGTCCTGTGTGTTACTCTAGAGCAGCACCAGTGTCTCCGGTCTGAGAGAGCGGAGCTGAGTGTGTCTCACAGGTCCTGTGTGTTACTCTAGAACAGCACCAGTGTCTCCGGTCTGAGAGAGAGGAGCTGAGTGTGTCTCACAGGTCCTGTGTGTTACTCTAGAACAGCACCAGTGTCTCCGGTCTGAGAGAGGGGAGCTGAGTGTGTCTCACAGGTCCTGTGTGTTACTCTAGAACAGCACCAGTGTCTCCGGTCTGAGAGAGAGGAGCTGAGTGTGTCTCACAGGTCCTGTGTGTTACTCTAGAACAGCACCAGTGTCTCCGGTCTGAGAGAGCGGAGCTGAGTGTGTCTCACAGGTCCTGTGTGTTACTCTAGAACAGCACCAGTGTCTCCGGTCTGAGAGAGCGGAGCTGAGTGTGTCTCACAGATCCTGTGTGTTACTCTAGAACAGCACCAGTGTGTCCGGTCTGAGAGAGAGGAGCTGAGAGTGTCTCACAGGTCCTGTGTGTTACTGTAGAACAGCACCAGTGTCTCCGGTCTGAGAGAGAGGAGCTGAGTGTTTCTCACAGGTCCTGTGTGTTACTCTAGAACAGCACCAGTGTCTCCGGTCTGAGAGAGAGGAGCTGAGTGTTTCTCACAGGTCCTGTGTGTTACTCTAGAGCAGCACCAGTGTCTCCGGTCTGAGAGAGAGGAGCTGAGTGTGTCTCACAGGACCTGTGTGTTACTCTAGAACAGCACCAGTGTGTCCAGTCTGAGAGAGAGGAGCTGAGTGTGTCTCACAGGTCCTGTGTGTTACTCTAGAACAGCACCAGTGTCTCCGGTCTGAGAGAGAGGAGCTGAGTGTGTCTCACAGGTCCTGTGTGTTACTCTAGAACAGCACCTGCGTGTCCAGTCTGAGAGAGAGGAGCTGAGTGTGTCTCACAGGTCCTGTGTGTTACTCTAGAACAGCACCAGTGTGTCCGGTCTGAGAGAGGGGAGCTGAGTGTGTCTCACAGGTCCTGTGTGTTACTCTAGAGCAGCACCAGTGTCTCCGGTCTGAGAGAGAGGAGCTGAGTGTGTCACAGGTCCTGTGTGTTACTGTAGAACAGCACCTGCGTGTCCAGTCTGAGAGAGAGGAGCTGAGTGTGTCTCACAGATCCTGTGTGTTACTCTAGAACAGCACCTGCGTGTCCAGTCTGAGAGAGAGGAGCTGAGTGTGTCTCACAGGTCCTGTGTGTTACTGTAGAACAGCACCAGTGTCTCCGGTCTGAGAGAGAGGAGCTGAGTGTGTCTCACAGGTCCTGTGTGTTACTCTAGAACAGCACCAGTGTCTCCGGTCTGAGAGAGAGGAGCTGAGTGTGTCTCACAGGTCCTGTGTGTTACTCTAGAACAGCACCAGTGTCTCCGGTCTGAGAGAGAGGAGCTGAGTGTGTCTCACAGGTCCTGTGTGTTACTCTAGAACAGCACCAGTGTCTCCGGTCTGAGAGAGCGGAGCTGAGTGTGTCTCACAGGTCCTGTGTGTTACTGTAGAACAGCACCAGTGTCTCCGGTCTGAGAGAGAGGAGCTGAGTGTGTCTCACAGGTCCTGTGTGTTACTCTAGAACAGCACCAGTGTCTCCGGTCTGAGAGAGCGGAGCTGAGTGTGTCTCACAGGTCCTGTGTGTTACTCTAGAACAGCACCTGCGTGTCCAGTCTGAGAGAGAGGAGCTGAGTGTGTCTCACAGGTCCTGTGTGTTACTGTAGAACAGCACCAGTGTCTCCGGTCTGAGAGAGAGGAGCTGAGTGTGTCTCACAGGTCCTGTGTGTTACTCTAGAGCAGCACCAGTGTCTCCGGTCTGAGAGAGAGGAGCTGAGTGTGTCTCACAGGACCTGTGTGTTACTCTAGAACAGCACCAGTGTCTCCGGTCTGAGAGAGAGGAGCTGAGTGTGTCTCACAGGTCCTGTGTGTTACTCTAGAACAGCACCTGCGTGTCCAGTCTGAGAGAGAGGAGCTGAGTGTGTCTCACAGGTCCTGTGTGTTACTCTAGAACAGCACCAGTGTCTCCGGTCTGAGAGAGAGGAGTTGAGTGTGTCTCACAGGTCCTGTGTGTTACTCTAGAGCAGCACCAGTGTGTCCGGTCTGAGAGAGAGGAGCTGAGTGTGTCTCACAGGACCTGTGTGTTACTCTAGAACAGCACCTGCGTGTCCTGTCTGAGAGAGAGGAGCTGAGTGTGTCTCACAGGTCCTGTGTGTTACTCTAGAACAGCACCAGTGTCTCCGGTCTGAGAGAGAGGAGCTGAGTGTGTCACAGGTCCTGTGTGTTACTCTAGAACAGCACCAGTGTCTCCGGTCTGAGAGAGCGGAGCTGAGTGTGTCTCACAGGTCCTGTGTGTTACTCTAGAGCAGCACCAGTGTCTCCGGTCTGAGAGAGAGGAGCTGAGTGTGTCTCACAGGTCCTGTGTGTTACTCTAGAGCAGCACCAGTGTCTCCGGTCTGAGAGAGGGGAGCTGAGTGTGTCTCACAGGTCCTGTGTGTTACTCTAGAACAGCACCTGCGTGTCCAGTCTGAGAGAGAGGAGCTGAGTGTGTCTCACAGGTCCTGTGTGTTACTCTAGAGCAGCACCAGTGTCTCCGGTCTGAGAGAGAGGAGCTGAGTGTGTCTCACAGGTCCTGTGTGTTACTCTAGAACAGCACCAGTGTCTCCGGTCTGAGAGAGGGGAGCTGAGTGTTTCTCACAGATCCTGTGTGTTACTCTAGAACAGCACCAGTGTCTCCGGTCTGAGAGAGGGGAGCTGAGTGTGTCTCACAGGTCCTGTGTGTTACTCTAGAACAGCACCTGCGTGTCCAGTCTGAGAGAGAGGAGCTGAGTGTGTCTCACAGGTCCTGTGTGTTACTCTAGAGCAGCACCAGTGTCTCCGGTCTGAGAGAGAGGAGCTGAGTGTGTCACAGGTCCTGTGTGTTACTCTAGAACAGCACCTGCGTGTCCAGTCTGAGAGAGAGGAGCTGAGTGTGTCTCACAGGTCCTGTGTGTTACTCTAGAACAGCACCAGTGTCTCCGGTCTGAGAGAGCGGAGCTGAGTGTGTCTCACAGGTCCTGTGTGTTACTCTAGAACAGCACCTGCGTGTCCAGTCTGAGAGAGAGGAGCTGAGTGTGTCTCACAGGTCCTGTGTGTTACTGTAGAACAGCACCAGTGTCTCCGGTCTGAGAGAGAGGAGCTGAGTGTTTCTCACAGATCCTGTGTGTTACTCTAGAACAGCACCAGTGTGTCCAGTCTGAGAGAGAGGAGCTGAGTGTGTCTCACAGGTCCTGTGTGTTACTCTAGAACAGCACCAGTGTCTCCGGTCTGAGAGAGAGGAGCTGAGTGTGTCTCACAGGTCCTGTGTGTTACTCTAGAGCAGCACCAGTGTGTCCAGTCTGAGAGAGAGGAGCTGAGTGTGTCTCACAGGTCCTGTGTGTTACTCTAGAGCAGCACCAGTGTCTCCGGTCTGAGAGAGCGGAGCTGAGTGTGTCTCACAGGTCCTGTGTGTTACTCTAGAACAGCACCAGTGTCTCCGGTCTGAGAGAGAGGAGCTGAGTGTGTCTCACAGGTCCTGTGTGTTACTCTAGAACAGCACCAGTGTCTCCGGTCTGAGAGAGCGGAGCTGAGTGTGTCTCACAGGTCCTGTGTGTTACTCTAGAACAGCACCAGTGTCTCCGGTCTGAGAGAGAGGAGCTGAGTGTGTCTCACAGGTCCTGTGTGTTACTCTAGAACAGCACCAGTGTCTCCGGTCTGAGAGAGCGGAGCTGAGTGTGTCTCACAGGTCCTGTGTGTTACTCTAGAACAGCACCAGTGTCTACGGTCTGAGAGAGCGGAGCTGAGTGTGTCTCACAGATCCTGTGTGTTACTCTAGAACAGCACCAGTGTGTCCGGTCTGAGAGAGAGGAGCTGAGAGTGTCTCACAGGTCCTGTGTGTTACTGTAGAACAGCACCAGTGTCTCCGGTCTGAGAGAGAGGAGCTGAGTGTTTCTCACAGGTCCTGTGTGTTACTCTAGAACAGCACCAGTGTCTCCGGTCTGAGAGAGAGGAGCTGAGTGTTTCTCACAGGTCCTGTGTGTTACTCTAGAGCAGCACCAGTGTCTCCGGTCTGAGAGAGAGGAGCTGAGTGTGTCTCACAGGACCTGTGTGTTACTCTAGAACAGCACCAGTGTGTCCAGTCTGAGAGAGAGGAGCTGAGTGTGTCTCACAGGTCCTGTGTGTTACTCTAGAACAGCACCAGTGTCTCCGGTCTGAGAGAGAGGAGCTGAGTGTGTCTCACAGGTCCTGTGTGTTACTCTAGAACAGCACCTGCGTGTCCAGTCTGAGAGAGAGGAGCTGAGTGTGTCTCACAGGTCCTGTGTGTTACTCTAGAACAGCACCAGTGTGTCCGGTCTGAGAGAGGGGAGCTGAGTGTGTCTCACAGGTCCTGTGTGTTACTCTAGAGCAGCACCAGTGTCTCCGGTCTGAGAGAGAGGAGCTGAGTGTGTCACAGGTCCTGTGTGTTACTGTAGAACAGCACCTGCGTGTCCAGTCTGAGAGAGAGGAGCTGAGTGTGTCTCACAGATCCTGTGTGTTACTCTAGAACAGCACCTGCGTGTCCAGTCTGAGAGAGAGGAGCTGAGTGTGTCTCACAGGTCCTGTGTGTTACTGTAGAACAGCACCAGTGTCTCCGGTCTGAGAGAGAGGAGCTGAGTGTGTCTCACAGGTCCTGTGTGTTACTCTAGAACAGCACCAGTGTCTCCGGTCTGAGAGAGAGGAGCTGAGTGTGTCTCACAGGTCCTGTGTGTTACTCTAGAACAGCACCAGTGTCTCCGGTCTGAGAGAGAGGAGCTGAGTGTGTCTCACAGGTCCTGTGTGTTACTCTAGAACAGCACCAGTGTCTCCGGTCTGAGAGAGCGGAGCTGAGTGTGTCTCACAGGTCCTGTGTGTTACTCTAGAACAGCACCTGCGTGTCCAGTCTGAGAGAGAGGAGCTGAGTGTGTCTCACAGGTCCTGTGTGTTACTGTAGAACAGCACCAGTGTCTCCGGTCTGAGAGAGAGGAGCTGAGTGTGTCTCACAGGTCCTGTGTGTTACTCTAGAGCAGCACCAGTGTCTCCGGTCTGAGAGAGAGGAGCTGAGTGTGTCTCACAGGTCCTGTGTGTTACTCTAGAGCAGCACCAGTGTCTCCGGTCTGAGAGAGAGGAGCTGAGTGTGTCTCACAGGTCCTGTGTGTTACTCTAGAACAGCACCAGTGTCTCCGGTCTGAGAGAGAGGAGCTGAGTGTGTCTCACAGGTCCTGTGTGTTACTCTAGAACAGCACCAGTGTCTCCGGTCTGAGAGAGAGGAGCTGAGTGTGTCTCACAGGACCTGTGTGTTACTCTAGAACAGCACCTGCGTGTCCAGTC
Organism: Atractosteus spatula; assembly: GCF_055471065.1. NCBI lineage: Eukaryota > Metazoa > Chordata > Actinopteri > Semionotiformes > Lepisosteidae > Atractosteus > Atractosteus spatula. The sequence continues at coordinate 16,129,577 of NC_142721.1, read as the reverse complement.
TGAGAGAGAGGAGCTGAGTGTGTCTCACAGGTCCTGTGTGTTACTCTAGAACAGCACCAGTGTCTCCGGTCTGAGAGAGGGGAGCTGAGTGTGTCTCACAGGTCCTGTGTGTTACTCTAGAACAGCACCAGTGTCTCCGGTCTGAGAGAGCGGAGCTGAGTGTGTCTCACAGGTCCTGTGTGTTACTCTAGAACAGCACCAGTGTCTCCGGTCTGAGAGAGCGGAGCTGAGTGTGTCTCACAGGTCCTGTGTGTTACTCTAGAACAGCACCTGCGTGTCCAGTCTGAGAGAGAGGAGCTGAGTGTGTCTCACAGGTCCTGTGTGTTACTGTAGAACAGCACCAGTGTCTCCGGTCTGAGAGAGAGGAGCTGAGTGTGTCTCACAGGTCCTGTGTGTTACTCTAGAGCAGCACCAGTGTCTCCGGTCTGAGAGAGAGGAGCTGAGTGTGTCTCACAGGACCTGTGTGTTACTCTAGAACAGCACCAGTGTCTCCGGTCTGAGAGAGAGGAGCTGAGTGTGTCTCACAGGTCCTGTGTGTTACTCTAGAACAGCACCTGCGTGTCCAGTCTGAGAGAGAGGAGCTGAGTGTGTCTCACAGGTCCTGTGTGTTACTCTAGAACAGCACCAGTGTCTCCGGTCTGAGAGAGAGGAGCTGAGTGTGTCTCACAGGTCCTGTGTGTTACTCTAGAACAGCACCAGTGTCTCCGGTCTGAGAGAGAGGAGCTGAGTGTGTCTCACAGGTCCTGTGTGTTACTCTAGAACAGCACCAGTGTCTCCGGTCTGAGAGAGAGGAGCTGAGTGTGTCTCACAGGACCTGTGTGTTACTCTAGAACAGCACCTGCGTGTCCAGTCTGAGAGAGAGGAGCTGAGTGTGTCTCACAGGTCCTGTGTGTTACTCTAGAACAGCACCAGTGTCTCCGGTCTGAGAGAGGGGAGCTGAGTGTGTCTCACAGGTCCTGTGTGTTACTCTAGAACAGCACCAGTGTCTCCGGTCTGAGAGAGCGGAGCTGAGTGTGTCTCACAGGTCCTGTGTGTTACTCTAGAACAGCACCAGTGTCTCCGGTCTGAGAGAGGGGAGCTGAGAGTGTCTCACAGGTCCTGTGTGTTACTCTAGAACAGCACCAGTGTCTCCGGTCTGAGAGAGAGGAGCTGAGAGTGTCTCACAGGTCCTGTGTGTTACTCTAGAGCAGCACCAGTGTCTCCGGTCTGAGAGAGCGGAGCTGAGTGTGTCACAGGTCCTGTGTGTTACTCTAGAACAGCACCAGTGTGTCCAGTCTGAGAGAGAGGAGCTGAGTGTGTCTCACAGGTCCTGTGTGTTACTCTAGAACAGCACCAGTGTCTCCGGTCTGAGAGAGAGGAGCTGAGTGTGTCTCACAGGTCCTGTGTGTTACTCTAGAACAGCACCAGTGTCTCCGGTCTGAGAGAGAGGAGCTGAGTGTGTCTCACAGGACCTGTGTGTTACTCTAGAACAGCACCTGCGTGTCCAGTCTGAGAGAGAGGAGCTGAGTGTGTCTCACAGGTCCTGTGTGTTACTCTAGAACAGCACCAGTGTGTCCAGTCTGAGAGAGAGGAGCTGAGTGTGTCTCACAGGTCCTGTGTGTTACTGTAGAACAGCACCAGTGTCTCCGGTCTGAGAGAGGAGCTGAGTGTGTCTCACAGGTCCTGTGTGTTACTCTAGAACAGCACCAGTGTGTCCAGTCTGAGAGAGAGGAGCTGAGTGTGTCTCACAGGTCCTGTGTGTTACTGTAGAACAGCACCAGTGTCTCCGGTCTGAGAGAGAGGAGCTGAGTGTTTCTCACAGATCCTGTGTGTTACTCTAGAACAGCACCTGCGTGTCCAGTCTGAGAGAGAGGAGCTGAGTGTGTCTCACAGGTCCTGTGTGTTACTCTAGAACAGCACCAGTGTCTCCGGTCTGAGAGAGGGGAGCTGAGTGTGTCTCACAGGTCCTGTGTGTTACTCTAGAACAGCACCAGTGTCTCCGGTCTGAGAGAGCGGAGCTGAGTGTGTCTCACAGGTCCTGTGTGTTACTCTAGAGCAGCACCAGTGTCTCCGGTCTGAGAGAGGAGCTGAGTGTGTCTCACAGGTCCTGTGTGTTACTGTAGAACAGCACCAGTGTCTCCGGTCTGAGAGAGAGGAGCTGAGTGTCTCACAGGTCCTGTGTGTTACTCTAGAGCAGCACCAGTGTCTCCGGTCTGAGAGAGGGGAGCTGAGTGTGTCACAGGTCCTGTGTGTTACTCTAGAACAGCACCAGTGTGTCCAGTCTGAGAGAGAGGAGCTGAGTGTGTCTCACAGGTCCTGTGTGTTACTCTAGAACAGCACCAGTGTCTCCGGTCTGAGAGAGAGGAGCTGAGTGTGTCTCACAGGTCCTGTGTGTTACTCTAGAACAGCACCAGTGTCTCCGGTCTGAGAGAGGAGCTGAGTGTGTCTCACAGGTCCTGTGTGTTACTCTAGAACAGCACCAGTGTCTCCAGTCTGAGAGAGAGGAGCTGAGTGTTTCTCACAGGTCCTGTGTGTTACTCTAGAGCAGCACCAGTGTCTCCGGTCTGAGAGAGAGGAGCTGAGTGTGTCTCACAGGTCCTGTGTGTTACTGTAGAACAGCACCAGTGTCTCCGGTCTGAGAGAGAGGAGCTGAGTGTCTCACAGGTCCTGTGTGTTACTCTAGAACAGCACCAGTGTGTCCAGTCTGAGAGAGAGGAGCTGAGTGTGTCTCACAGGTCCTGTGTGTTACTCTAGAACAGCACCAGTGTCTCCGGTCTGAGAGAGCGGAGCTGAGTGTGTCTCACAGGTCCTGTGTGTTACTCTAGAACAGCACCAGTGTCTCCGGTCTGAGAGAGCGGAGCTGAGTGTGTCTCACAGGACCTGTGTGTTACTGTAGAACAGCACCAGTGTCTCCGGTCTGAGAGAGGGGAGCTGAGTGTGTCTCACAGGTCCTGTGTGTTACTCTAGAGCAGCACCAGTGTCTCCGGTCTGAGAGAGCGGAGCTGAGTGTGTCTCACAGGTCCTGTGTGTTACTCTAGAACAGCACCTGCGTGTCCAGTCTGAGAGAGAGGAGCTGAGTGTGTCTCACAGGTCCTGTGTGTTACTCTAGAGCAGCACCAGTGTCTACGGTCTGAGAGAGCGGAGCTGAGTGTGTCTCACAGGTCCTGTGTGTTACTCTAGAACAGCACCTGCGTGTCCAGTCTGAGAGAGAGGAGCTGAGTGTGTCTCACAGGTCCTGTGTGTTACTCTAGAGCAGCACCAGTGTCTACGGTCTGAGAGAGAGGAGCTGAGTGTGTCACAGGTCCTGTGTGTTACTCTAGAACAGCACCTGCGTGTCCAGTCTGAGAGAGAGGAGCTGAGTGTGTCTCACAGGTCCTGTGTGTTACTGTAGAACAGCACCAGTGTGTCCGGTCTGAGAGAGGGGAGCTGAGTGTGTCTCACAGGTCCTGTGTGTTACTCTAGAGCAGCACCAGTGTCTCCGGTCTGAGAGAGAGGAGCTGAGTGTGTCTCACAGGTCCTGTGTGTTACTCTAGAACAGCACCAGTGTCTCCGGTCTGAGAGAGAGGAGCTGAGTGTGTCTCACAGGACCTGTGTGTTACTCTAGAGCAGCACCAGTGTCTACGGTCTGAGAGAGAGGAGCTGAGTGTGTCACAGGTCCTGTGTGTTACTCTAGAACAGCACCTGCGTGTCCAGTCTGAGAGAGAGGAGCTGAGTGTGTCTCACAGGTCCTGTGTGTTACTGTAGAACAGCACCAGTGTGTCCGGTCTGAGAGAGAGGAGCTGAGTGTGTCACAGGTCCTGTGTGTTACTCTAGAACAGCACCAGTGTCTCCGGTCTGAGAGAGAGGAGCTGAGTGTGTCTCACAGGACCTGTGTGTTACTCTAGAACAGCACCAGTGTCTCCGGTCTGAGAGAGAGGAGCTGAGTGTGTCTCACAGGTCCTGTGTGTTACTCTAGAGCAGCACCAGTGTCTCCGGTCTGAGAGAGAGGAGCTGAGAGTGTCTCACAGGTCCTGTGTGTTACTCTAGAACAGCACCAGTGTCTCCGGTCTGAGAGAGGGGAGCTGAGTGTGTCTCACAGGTCCTGTGTGTTACTCTAGAGCAGCACCAGTGTCTCCGGTCTGAGAGAGAGGAGCTGAGTGTGTCTCACAGGTCCTGTGTGTTACTCTAGAACAGCACCAGTGTCTCCGGTCTGAGAGAGAGGAGCTGAGTGTGTCTCACAGGTCCTGTGTGTTACTCTAGAACAGCACCAGTGTCTCCGGTCTGAGAGAGGAGCTGAGTGTGTCTCACAGGTCCTGTGTGTTACTCTAGAGCAGCACCAGTGTCTCCGGTCTGAGAGAGGAGCTGAGTGTGTCTCACAGGACCTGTGTGTTACTCTAGAGCAGCACCAGTGTCTCCGGTCTGAGAGAGAGGAGCTGAGTGTGTCACAGGTCCTGTGTGTTACTGTAGAACAGCACCAGTGTCTCCGGTCTGAGAGAGAGGAGCTGAGTGTGTCTCACAGGTCTTGTGTGTTACTCTAGAACAGCACCAGTGTCTCCGGTCTGAGAGAGGAGCTGAGTGTGTCTCACAGGACCTGTGTGTTACTCTAGAGCAGCACCAGTGTTATTTCCCCTGTGTCTCTGTACAGACTAACAGCTTAGTCTTGAGGTTTGCGGTGGCTGTTTCCTCTCTGTGTGTGAGTGTGCTGGTCTCGGTCCAGTAGTCTTGTCAGAGGCCTGGTTCTCAGAACAGCAGCTGCGATGGGTTTCCTGTGTGGGTGTGACCCCTCCTCTGACCCTCCTCTCTCCTCTGCAGGTGTGAGCCCCAGTACAGCCCTGCCCCCCGATCGCCTCAGTCCATCGCCTTCCCACGACTCCTCTTCCTCAGGTACGGCCGCCCCTCCCTCGTGCTCTGCACCACACCTCGAGCTGCAGGACAATAGGTCCAAATCCCAGTGCCATTGCGCATAGCCTGAGCCGCTCCGGGTTTTCCATCGCTCTCCGTCAGACTCCCGGTGCGCTCTGGCCCGAGCCGCTCCAGGTTTTCCAGAGCTCTCCGTCAGACTCCCGGTGCGCTCTGGCCCGAGCCGCTCCGGGTTTTCCATTGCTCTCCGTCAGACTCCCGGTGCGCTCTGGCCTGAGCCGCTCCGGGTTTTCCATCGCTCTCCGTCAGACTCCCGGTGCGCTCTGGCCCGAGCCGCTCCGGGTTTTCCATCGCTCTCCGTCAGACTCCCGGTGCGCTCTGGCCCGAGCCGCTCCGGGTTTTCCAGAGCTCTCCGTCAGACTCCCGGTGCGCTCTGGCCCGAGCCGCTCCGGGTTTTCCATCGCTCTCCGTCAGACTCCCGGTGCGCTCTGGCCCGAGCCGCTCCGGGTTTTCCATCGCTCTCCGTCAGACTCCCGGTGCGCTCTGGCCCGAGCCGCTCCGGGTTTTCCATCGCTCTCCGTCAGACTCCCGGTGCGCTCTGGCCCGAGCCGCTCCGGGTTTTCCATCGCTCTCCGTCAGACTCCCGGTGCGCTCTGGCCCGAGCCGCTCCGGGTTTTCCATCGCTCTCCGTCAGACTCCCGGTGCGCTCTGGCCCGAGCCGCTCCGGGTTTTCCAGAGCTCTCCGTCAGACTCCCGGTGCGCTCTGGCCCGAGCCGCTCCGGGTTTTCCATTGCTCTCCGTCAGACTCCCGGTGCGCTCTGGCCGGAGCCGCTCCAGGTTTTCCAGAGCTCTCCGTCAGACTCCCAGTGCGCTCTGGCCCGAGCCGCTCCGGGTTTTCCATCGCTCTCCGTCAGACTCCCGGTGCGCTCTGGCCCGAGCCGCTCCGGGTTTTCCATCGCTCTCCGTCAGACTCCCGGTGCGCTCTGGCCTGAGCCGCTCCGGGTTTTCCAGAGCTCCCTGCCAGACTCCCGGTGCGCTCTGGCCTGAGCCGCTCCAGGTTTTACCAGCTGCAGGCTTCCTGTACAGAAGTCCAGACTGGCTGCCGCAGTGTTCAAGCTGGTAACCTGGCCAGTGTGCGGAGAAGTGAGGATCTTTCTCTGCAGCTCTGAGCCGTCCTCGGGCACTGTCGTCGCGCAGATGGGCTTGGTCACCAGACTGAGCCGCTGAAGTGCCTGTGTTTCTGTGCAGTGACCAGTACCTCCTGACCTGGACGGACTCGGCCATCTACATCTTCGTGCCCCAGAGCGCCCAGGTGCTGCTGTGGACCGAGGTCAAAGGTCAGAGGCTCGCCCCCCCGAGGGTGGGACAATTCCTGTTCCTTGTCTGTTCCCTGAAGTTGCTCGTGCACCCCTCTCTCTCTCCTCGCGGCCGCGCCCCGATCCCTGTCCGGCATTTTCTGATCGGCTCGTCGAGGCTCGTGTGGGGGGGGGGATCGGGGCGGCGGATGGAGAGTGACCTTCCGCCGACCTCTCTGTGACCCCGGCAGATCTGGCGGACGTGGCCGTGGTGCGGAGCGAGCTCTTCTGTCTCCACGGCGACGGGCGGCTGTCCCACCTCTCCTTCCTGCCCGTGGAGCGCTGCGTGGAGCGGCTCCTTCGCCGGGAGTCCTGGGTGCTGGCGGCCACGGTCTGCTGCCTCTTCCAGCACTCCATCGCCCCCTGCAGGGTGAGCGCGGCACTGCGTGCTTCCCGCGCCCGTCCCCGCTGGCACGGCGTCTCCCTCGCCTCCCCGATTCCTGAGGCGGGTGGAGATCTAATCCCGTCTTTGCCAAAAGAGCGTTTTGTTTCTGTATTTGAACGTGTTATTCAATATAATATCACTTTATTAACCCTTTACAAATTCTTGCATTAGGAATGATCTTTTCACAGACCCCAGCTTGCTCTCTATGAGACACATAGATAGGGAGAGAGAAGCTGGGGGTCAGAACGTAGGGTCAGCCATTGGAGCAGTTGGGGTTCAGGGCCTTGCTCAGGGGCCCAACAGAGTAGGATTCCTCTGCCGGCTGCAGGATTTGAACCGGCAACCTTCCAGCCACAGGCGCAGATCCTGAGCCACAGAGCCACCGCTCTGCCCCACCAGAGGACTTGCACTGGTGCCATAAACACAAACCATCAGCAGTTGATCAGAACTGCAAGACCAGAGTTCTTGTGTGTCGCAAACTCCTGGAAGACAGCGATGTCGTGTTATTTAAGGAAACAACCCCCTCCCCCCCGGGTTGTTTCCTTCCTCACCGAGCCCTGCTGTTCCTCAGGCCCGGAAAGCCCTTCCCATGGAGCGGCTGGAGCACCTGAAGGCCCAGCTGGACGGCTCCGCCCAGCGCCACCTGATTGGCCAGCTGGAGGAAGTGATGTCGACGCTGGAGCCCGTCGACTCCGCCTCCAGCAGCAGAAGGAGCAGCATCTCCTCCCATGTGAGCCCCTCCGACCTGCCCCCTCTCTCCCGGTGCGCTGCCGGGTTTCGGAGATGGCACGGAACACGAGCTCACAGCTGTGAGGCCCTCTCTCCCAGGATAGGAGAACCCGCGGTCTCCCCCCACCCTCCCCCCAGCCCGAGATGAATTGCGTTTCGTTTTCCCCCGCGCTCCAGGAGAGCTTCAACGTGCTGGACTGCGGAATCTATCGGGTCATCAGCCGGAAGGGCAGCCAGTCGGACGAGGACACCAGCTCCCTGGTCAGCCAGTCGCTGTCGGAGGAGGAGCGGCTGAGAGAGCTTAGCTCCGCCCAGGAGGAGGAGCCGATAGAGCAGGGTAAGGGGTAGCCATGGAAACGGCGCCGCGGAGGCGGGGCTTGGTGGCTGCGTGGAGGAAACGTGTTACCTGTAAGGCTAGATGACATCTCGGTGTCTAGCGTTAATCTGGAGGTGTGATCTCGCTGTGTTACGAGTCTAATGTGCCACATCAGAGCCGAATAAAAGAAAGCGAACATCTCATCGTAGTGTCCATCGCACCCTCATTGCTGTTACTGTTGCTCTTTGTGCACATTCAGACGCTGTTTATTTACTTTATTTACTTCGCCTGTCTGTTCAACAAGTGATTTGCCTTTGTTGTGTGTGTGTGTGTGTGTTTTTTTTTTACATCTGTCATCTGTGTTTGCCTGCCCCCCTCTCGTGTCCCTGTGCTCTCTCCCTCCATCCGGCCATCTCTCTGTGTCCGTGTCTGCCCCCCCCATCCCCTCCGGGCTGTCCGTCCTGTCCCCCAGAGCCCCAGCCCAGCGACGGCGCCGAGACCGACCGAGCCGAGCCCGCCCTGCAGTTCCTCCCCCTCTCATTCCGCCCCAAACCCCCCCGCGCCACGCTGCAGGCCGTCAGAGACAGGTAAGGACCCCACCCCTCCCCCCTCTCACCCCCTGGCTGGGGGGGCCGCACTGTCTTCACCCCCTCTCCCGCCGCCGCCGCTGCTGTCGGGTTTGGATCCTGTCCGGTCGCTGTCCGGCGGCTGTGGTCAGTGAGGAGCTCTGGGATATGGCCCCCTGGTGTTAGTCGCGCGCGGAGGGAGGGCACTGGTGCGAGCGTGAGCAGCTGGCGGCCCCCGATCGTGCATGTCAGGCCACCCCGCATCGCCTCCGGCGCCGTGAGCCCGCCGAGTGGGGGTGGCCAGGGCTGCGGGCGGGCAGGTGCAGCTCCTGGACCAATTTCTGTCCTGCTTGGGGGGGGTCCCACTCGGAGAAGAAGCACCCCACATTAGGACCTGTAAGAGCTGAGCGGGGAGTGGGGGGGGCTCAGCTCTGGCCGAGACGCTTGTCTCGTGTCCCCCGCGTGGCCCCCCCCTCGCCGAGCCGTTCCTCCTCCCATCATGCCGCGCTCCGGTCACGTGACCCGAGTCTGTCTGTGGCTGAGCGAGCACAGGCCCAGAGACAGCTGGGGGCCGGCGAGGCCTCGCTTCTGCTTTTCTCCAGCGTGCCGTCCTCGGAGGGGGGGGGGGGTGGCGAGAGAATGAGAGAAGTGAAAATCAGAAACAGGGCTCGCTGGGAGTTCACAGGAGAGCGAGAGAGAGAGAGTCTCTTTCACTTCTGGTTCCACCCTCCCTCCCTCCCCGAGGCTCAGACAGCCAGTCCCGCCAGGGTTCGGCTCGGCCGGGGTCGGTTGCTCTTTTCCGACGGGCAGAAGCTGTGCCCTCGCAGGTAAGGGAGCCGCTGTGCCTCCTCTCACCTGGCCGTCTGTCCGAGACCGCGCTCGGGGCGGGGCGGAGCGCGGGGCGCGGTCTCTCCGGTCCTCCCTCTCTGCTTCCTCCTGGGCGGGATGTCGGGGACAGAAACACGAGGCCGACACGGACGTGGTCTCTGTCGTTCCTCTCCGCAGGGGCGAGTACGCTGGGGCTCGTGTGTGTTTAAGCAGAGCAATTCCTTCTTCTGCAGATGTAGATGTCTGTCTGGTGGAGTTTGAAATGTGAGAACTAGCACAACTGTACTTTCGCTGTAGCGTGTTGTTCTTAAACAGGATTTATCTTACTGGGCCCCTATTGTAACAGGACTGTCCTGCTGCACTGGGACTGTAGCTCCTACTGTAACAGGACTGTTCTACTGCACTGGGACTGTAGCTCCTATTGTAACAGGACTGTCCTGCTGCACTGGGACTGTAGCTCCTACTGTAACAGGACTGTCCTGCTGCACTGGGACTGTAGCTCCTACTGTAACAGGACTGTTCTACTGCACTGGGACTGTAGCTCCTATTGTAACAGGACTGTCCTGCTGCACTGGGACTGTAGCTCCTACTGTAACAGGACTGTCCTACTGCACTGGGACTGTAGCCCCTACTGTAACAGGACTGTTCTACTGTACTGGGACTGTAGCTCCTATTGTAACAGGACTGTCCTGCTGTACTGGGACTGTAGCTCCTGTTGTAACAGGACTGTTCTACTGTACTGGGACTGTAGCCCCTACTGTAACAGGACTGTCCTGCTGCACTGGGACTGTAGCTCCTATTGTAACAGGACTGTCCTGCTGTACTGGGACTGTAGCCCCTACTGTAACAGGACTGTCCTACTGCACTGGGACTGTAGCTCCTACTGTACTGGGACTGTGCTGCTGCACTGGGACTGTAGCTCCTACTGTAACAGGACTGTCCTACTGCACTGGGACTGTAGCCCCTACTGTAACAGGACTGTTCTACTGCACTGGGACTGTAGCTCCTACTGTAACAGGACTGTCCTACTGCACTGGGACTGTAGCTCCTACTGTAACAGGACTGTTCTACTGCACTGGGACTGTAGCCCCTACTGTAACAGGACTGTTCTACTGCACTGGGACTGTAGCTCCTACTGTACTGGGACTGTCCTGCTGCACTGGGACCTGTGGGAGAGGGGGACTGGCAGGGCTGGGAGGTGTCGTGCTGGTGGCAGGGCTGGGTTGCGGGGGTGCTGAGACCTCGGCGCGTTGATCTGAGGTACCTCTGCTCTCTCCAAGCGTGTCCAGCTTCGTGAAGAAGACCACGGAGAAGATCAACACCCTCCAGATGAACTCCGACCTCTGGCCCCGGCCTGACCCGCCCGGGGCGGAGGTGGCCGAGGAGCCGGACCCGGAGGCGGAGTGAGTGCCGAGCCCGTCCCCCGCCGGGCCGCGCGTGCCGCTCGCCGTCGGCCTGCTGTCGAGCCCCAGCGTGGCCTGTTGTGTGTTCTGTGTCGCGCAGGGCGCCCGCGGACAGCCGCCAGACCGGGCCGCAGCTGGAGCTGGAGGAGCTGAGGGAGGCGACGGAGCGCGCAGTGTGAGTCTCTCGAACCCGTGCGCACACACAGGCACACACGCACTGACCCACACGCACGCACGCATGCACGCACGCACTGACCCACACGCGCACACGCACGCACTGACCCTCACACTCGCACGCACGCACTGACCCACACGCGCACACGCACGCACTGACCCACACGCGCACACGCACGCACTGACCCACACACTCACACGCACGCACTGACCCACACGCGCACACGCACGCACTGACCCACACACTCACACGCACGCACTGACCCACACGCGCACACGCACGCACTGACCCACACGCGCACACGCACGCACTGACCCACACACTCACACACACGCACTGACCCACACGCGCACACGTACTGTACATGCATACACCCTGCCCCGCGCACGCACGCACTGACCCACACACGCACACTCACACGCATGCACTGACCCACACACTCACACGCATGCACTGACCCACACACTCACACGCACGCACTCACTGACCCGCACACGCGCGCACACACACTGATCCACACACACTGTCCCGCTCACACACTGACCCACACACGCGCGCACACACAGTGCCCAGCACACATGCACACACACACATGCACACACACACATGCACACGCACACGCACACGCACACTTAGGCCTTGAGATTAGTGCTGCTTTGTCCTCCTAGACCTCTGTGCTCACCCTCTTCCTCTGTCTTCCCCCCCCCTCCTCCTCCTCCTCCTCCTCCCCCAGCTCTCAGATCCAGGACCCCCTGGTGCTGCTGGACCCGACGTCCCTGGTGCTGGTTCTGGACGAGTGGCTACCGGTGCTGGACCGGGCCCTGGGCGCTGACCCCTGTGACCCCCCTGACCCCTCACAGTGCCAGGACAGCGCCACAGAAGGGGGGCCCCCTGCTCCCGAGAGCCAGGAGGAGGAGGGGCGGGGGCCGGGGAGGCAGGGGGACCCCGAGAGTTCGAGGGGCTCGGCGGGGGCGGCGGAAGAGGAGGAGGGAGGGGCCCCGGGAGGGAGGCACGGCGCCCCCGCGGTCCGCGTGTCCCTGCCCTGGCCGGTGCCCGCCGCGCTGAGCGAGCTGGCCACGCTCGCCCTGGAGCTGGGCCACCTCCCCGCCGGCCTGGTGCGCCGCGGCTTCTTCCTGCTGGACCTGGAGCGGGCCCGCCGGGCCTGCCTGCTGCCGTCCCCGGGCCAGCCCGCCGTCCGGGCCGCCTACACGGCCGGCCTCCTGGGTGAGTCCGAAACCCGGCTCCGGCTCCCGACCCGACTGGCCCCGGGGGGCGGGGAGCGGGTGTTGACGCGGGGCCCGTGTCTTTCGGTTCGCGCAGAGCTGACCCGGACCAGTCCGGTGGTTCGGTTCCTGGAGAAGGGGGACTTGCTGAAGTCGCTGCGTCACCTGCGAGAGCTGCAGCCCTGGTCCGGCCCCCTGCTGCTCGCTCACCTGCACAGGTGAGACCTCAGCGTGTGCGTGTGTGCGTGCGTGTGCGTGTACACAGCTTGTTATATAGTAGAATTTCCACTTCTGGGAGGCACAGTGGTTAGCAGTGCTGCCTCGCAGTGCTGGGGCCCCGGGTTCAATTCCTGGGGTGCTGTCTGTGTGGAGTTTGCATGTTCTCCCCGTGTTCCCGTGGGTTTCCTCCAGGTGCTCTGGTTTCCTCCCACAATCCAACATCATTTGGCTAATTGGTTAATTGGCTTCTGGAACAACTGACTCTAGTGTGTGGAGTGTGTCTGTGTGTGCACCCTGCCTTGATCCAGCTCCCCTGCAGCCCTGAATTGGCAGCAGCGTTTAGAAAATGGCTGGATGGGTGCTGGGCCACAGACTCTATGGTGTCCTTTCTCGCTCTTTTCTTTCGTCTCTCTTCCTCTGCTTCTCCAATCCCTGCCCCCTGCTCCCGGTTCTGCTCTTCCTCTCCCTCAGGCTGTACGAGAGACACGGAGAGCTGGCCGTCCGGTCCTTCGGCCAGTTCTATCCCACAATCCTGCCCGCGGACGTCATGGCCATGTCCCAGAGGAGCCACTTCCTGGCGTACCTGGACAATCTCGTCCAGTCGCAGCCCGAGGAGCGGAGGTGCGGAGTGGGGTCAGAGGTCGCGTCGGTGCTGGCGGGTGGTCCGTTTTTTACCAGGCGGAATAGGGGTACCCGCAGTGGGGCGGCCAGCCAGGGGGTCGCCTGCTCGTGCTTGTTTTTCTGGGTCGGGAAACGGCTCTGGGCTCTGTCCGATCACCGGCCTGTGCCGAGACCCTGAGCTGTGTGGAGCCGTTCGTCGGTATCGGGGCGCGGGTCTGTTTATAAGGCTGACGGCACCAGTCGGAGCCGGAGTGCTGGACTGAAGTAAAGTGCCAATCTTCCTAACTTCCTCAGGGAGTGTTGTGTCTGTACAGGAGCCCGTCTGCCAAGCCGAGAGAGGGTGTACTGTATGTGCGAGCTTTCCTCAGATGCGCAGGGAGGGCGTGGGGTCCCTCTTATTCCTGGGGGGGCGGTGCAGTGGCTCTGTGGCTCAGGATCTGCGCCTGTGGCTGGAAGGTTGCCGGTTCAAATCCTGCAGCCGGCAGAGGAATCCTACTCTGTTGGGCCCCTGAGCAAGGCCCTTCACCCCAACTGCTCCAGGGGTGCTGTATAAATGGCTGACCCTGCGCTCTGACCCCCAGCTTCTCTCCCTGTCTGTGTGTCTCATGGAGAGCAAGCTGGGGTGTGCAACAAGACAAATTTCTAACACAAGAAACTGTAGCGTGCGCTCTCTCTCGACCGCTCTGCAGCGCACACACAGCACTGTCCTTTCCCCACCAGACCCTGCTTTCTGGCCTCCCTGCTGCAGCCCGAGGCCCTGCGACAGGACTGGCTGGAGCTGGCGCTGTCCCATGATGCCCCTCAGAGGGCCGACACACTGACTCCCGACGGACGCCCCAGGTACCCTTTAACCCTTCACCCCAGCCTGGGTCAGCGTGCTGCGGACTCGGGAGGCGGCTCAAAATGGCCTTGCAGTGCATCGTTTAAACGTTGTCGCGACCTGAGAGGGGACGCAGTGGTCATCCAGAGCGACCTGAAGTCCTAGATTTTGGTGGGGGCTGACTGCTGTAATTCCTCCCGTCCTCCAGGTGGCGCTCTCACCTGTTCAGGTGGGGTTACAGTCGTCTCATTTCCCTCTTGATTGGGCTCCCAGCTGACCTGGCTTCCAAGCAGCAGATGGCAGAGACTTGTAGGTCCCACGGGTGAGCACACCGACCTCCGACCTGTTGCGTGCGTCTCTGGGCTCAGTGCTGTCGGGCGAGGGGTGGCAAGGGTGTCGCCCTGGGTGACGGGGTGTGTGTTGCAGGTTCTGGCTGGGCTACCTGTCCCTGTGCAGCGAGCTGGACCGGAGAGCAGAAGCCTTCTCCACCGTCGCCTGGCTGGACGACATGAGCCTGCTGGAGGGTCCAGGGGGTAAGATCTTTGTGCCCCTCTGCTGCCCCAGGGGCCGGGGCAACTACCCTGAGTTTTTAAAATGCACCCAGGAGCAGAAAAGAGAAATACACCCCTTCCTCTTCTTACGAATGTTCGTCTTGTGAAAATTGGATTCTACGAGTTGGTATCTATAAACGCCCTACGTTTATATGTAAATATCTTGCTTTCTTGTCTATATTGTAAATGTCTGTAATTTTTTTGTGTGTGTTTGTTTTGCTTTGGCAACACTGATTTTACTCGTCAGTCAGGCCCATAAAGCACCTTGAATTGACCTGAATTGAATTGTCACCCCCATTTCGAGTAACGAAAGCCCCACTTCGAAACTACGCAGGCACGGTACAGGAAAAGCGCCGAGCGTCTGCGTCAGCTGCCGCTCGCTCGCGCGGGGGAGAGCCAGCGCAGCGCTGCAGAGAGGCCCGAGAGTTCGCCGCGTCCTGCTTCCTGCGTGTTCGTTAGGTTGTGCCATTTGCGGTTTAGCCTTGATCACGGGCAGCCGCGGCTGTTGAGAGAATGAAACTTGTGGCTGTATGTGAATTTAAAAAGAAAACAAAGAGGTTACCCTACAGTCCTCTGCTGTATTGAGGTATGATTAATGATATCTAACGAGGTCAGCTCTGTTTTTTATTACTAAAAAGACAAACCACCGTTTGAATGTTAGTTGATATTGCTTCTGTTGTCATTTTTTGGTGGAAAAAGTCAATGTATGGGTGGCCGTTTTGGGGTCCAGTTTTCCCCAGTAAAAGATAATGGAAATAGCTGTTTTTTCTTTTGCCGAAAAAAATACAGAAAGGTTTCTGGACACAAATTCCGTTCTTAAAAAGGGGTATGGGCGTACACCTCTTGGCTTTCGGACTTCCTGAAAAGGTCACTGCGGGTTTACTGGGTCAAAGCGGATCTGATTTGACCCTGAACTGAGAGCTCTGTATTTGGGCCTGTCTGTTAGTAGTAGCGCCAGAGCGCAGGTGATCAGTATGGCTGTAAACTGTGTGTCTAGTTCTGCCTGCTGCCCACGTTCTCGGTTGCCCCTGTCCTTTCAAGGTGTGTGTAGTGCCATGACGACGTGTTGTGAGTATCGCCTGTAGCCTCACCTGTCTGCCTCCCTCGCTCTGTCAGGTGTCGTGCCCGAGTCTGTGGACGAGTGGAAGCTCCTCCTCCAGCTCTCTCAGCGCCATGGCGACCAGCCGGCCGCCGGCCCCGCCTCCCGCCACGCCCCCGGCAACGGCGTGGCCAACGGCTCTGCGGATAGGGCGGGCCGGGTCAGCCCGGAGAATGTGACGCTGCGATTGGCCTGCGTGGTGGGACCCGACCGGGCCCTGTCGGTGCTGGAGGAGTGCGGGGCGAGGGTGGTGCTGGGTCCTCGCTCCGGCCTGGTCTGCGAGCTGCTGAGGGTGGCCGAGAGACGGCAGAGGTGAGCCGAGCGGAGACCGCGCGCCGCCGCCGCGATAGCGCGATAGGGCTTGGGGTTCGTCTCCAAGCCGCGCGGTTCGCACGCACCCCTGCCGCCGGCCCCATGGCATCGCGCCTTGGTGCTATCCCCGGTGAGTCCAGTTTGTTGACGTTCACACCGATCTCCCTGCTGAATCGGCGCTTGACTGCCTTCGGAGACCCGGACCCATCTGGCGCTGCGGGCCGGCCTGTCCGGAGGGTGCAGCTCCGGGCGCGACCTCTTGGCCTCCCTCGTCTTCGCTCAAACCGAGCCTAACCCCGGCGCCTGTTTCTCTCTCTCCTCACTCAGGGCTCTCATCCAGGCCATGCTGGAGAGGTGCGACCGCTTCCTGTGGTCCCAGCAGGCCTAGCTCTGCGGCCTGGGGCAGCGTGGGCACTCTCGCGCTGGCAGCAGCACTCTCTCGCCACCCCCCCAGCGGGCACAGATCCCACACCAGTCAGAGCACGAACACGGCTGGCACTCTTAAACCCTCGGTCACGATTTGTGGAAAAACCGGCAGGAATTTCGAGGCTGAGAGGTTGAGATTTAGTGGAGTGAAACCAGGTGATAGTCGTTTGAACAAAGTAGTTTTCCTTCCTCCATTGCTCCCAGAATGACTGAGCTGCCTCAGAGGCCACTTGGGCTCCACGCACAGCGATACGCAGCCTCTAACCTAGTTCTGTTCACGCAGAAGCACCTGAGAGCACAATCGGTGCACAGGAGCAAGACCGTGATTTCTGGTAGTGGGATCCACTGGAAGCAGGCAGGCCCAGTTCTGTTCCGCTCTCTGGTTCTGTTCAGTCACAGCCCAGCGAGTGCCTGCACGCTGCCTCATGTCTGGGTGGGCCTGAGTGTTCAGTCCGTCTGGGTGTTTCAGGTGCTTCTGTTGAAGGGGCCGCGGCTGCAGAAAAGAGAAAAGCTTTGCGCCGAGGCGTTCAGCACTGGAAGCTGGTGCAGCGCAGCCAGCACAGGTGTGATCTGGCCCACTTCCTCACCGGGCCAGAACCACGTGGCTGTCAGCTTGGTGCCCAGGACTTTGAACGATCCCGGGTGGTCTAATTGTCTCTCTGCCCGCAATGACTTACTATTAGGAGTTAGGCTTATTTTCATTTATAGCAGATGAACAAATTAGTGTTGTGATATATGCAGATGATTTTTTTAAAAGTATGGAATGCTGCAATAAATATATGTTAATTTTTTAACTGCCATTAGTACCGCACGACCAGATTGACCACTGGAGTATTAATTATTGTTTAGTATTAATTAGGAGGAGCTCTGTTCGTTCTGCTGAGAAATTCCAGAAAGGCGCTGGAGAGCAAAGCCTCCTCTCTGAGCAGGTGCTGGAGCTGTCGTCCGGCCTAGCGAATGACAATCTCCGACCGACCAGGATCGGTGAGGACCGCAGGCAGCAAAACCGCGCAAAACCTCCTCCGGCCAGGCCAGCCAGCTCGTCCCTCTTCATCAGACCACAGGCGGCACTGCCCTTGGAGGACGGATCTGCTGGGAGGGCTTGATCGAAGCCCTCCTCCCGTTTGTCTCCCACAGTCTGCTGCCGGCAGCTGGATGGAATCCGATCCCGATTTCCATACAGCTCCCGGCAGGCCCAGGTATCCCTTGGGACAGATCCCTGGTGGCCTGCGGTGACCGTCCCGCGCGTGTCCTGTGTCCCTGTTTTGAGTCCGCTGTTAATAAATCAACACTGTGAAGCGAGCGCTGCCTGGTTTTCCTGCGCCGTCTTGTTTCGGAGAGCAGGGAGCCAGGGCGCTCCGCGCGCTTGGAGAGGAGCTCCCTGCAGGGGCGTCTGCGCCGAGGAGCCTCTTCGGCTGTGTGGGTCTTCCTCCCTCTCTCCCTGCCTGCCTGTGCCCCTGCCGAAGAGGCTCCCCAGCCCCCTCCTGCGCTTTCCTTTCCCCTCCTGCCCTCCATCCTGGACCCTAGTGGCTGTATGTAAAACCCCTTAATAATAATAAAAATAATAATAATAGTTGCTTACACTTCCATAGCGCTTTTCTGGACACTCCACTCAGAGCTCTTTACAGGTACTGGGGATCCCCTCCACCCCCACCAGTGTGCAGCCCCCCCTGGATGATGCTCCAGTCCCCTCACACACACCAGCTCTCAGTGGGGAGGAGAGCAGAGTGATGAAGCCAGTTCAGAGATGGGGGTTCTTAGGAGGCCATGACTGGTAAAGGCCAGGGGGAAATTTGGCCAGGACACTGGGGTAACACCCCTACTCTTCTCGAGAGACACCCTGGGATTTTTAATGACCACAGAGAGGCAGGATCTCGGTTTTATGTCTCATCTGAAGGACCTTTTTACAGTTTAGTGTCCACTTACTGACTGTGAGTGATTCACCCTGGAGCAGTTCACACAGACTAAATACACACAGAAAGCCCAAGAGAAAAGAACAAAGAAGCTGGAGCACGCATCTAATTTATTTGCAGTCGGGTTGTTTTGGACAGAGCGTTGATGAGGTCACAGCATCTCGAAGCATCTTCCAGAGGCAGGTTTCTAGCCAGCACAGAAGCTCAGCGGCAGAGCAGCAGGGCTTCGGCAGCCCACCGTGATCGCTGAGAAGAGGCGCAGAAAGATGCGCTCGCTGGCCGGCGTGCTGAAAGGGGCTCAGTATTTCTCGGGGAGACCCTTGGGTCTGTATTTACTGAGGTCCCCCCCGTCGCGCCCCCAGCGGTTGGCCTCCTGGTCGGCTTCGGTGTCCTCGTGCCCTCGGCCGCTGGCACTGCCCTGCCACCACTCCCTGGCATTGCTGAGGGAGAGACAGGACAGGTGGTGGTGCTGGCCGGCCTGGTCCTCCTGATTCATCACAGTGTGTGTGTGTGTGGAGAGGAGAGTGAGAGGAGACGGGTGGAGAGTGAGAGGAGAGGGGTGGAGAGGGTGGAGAGTGGAGAGTGAGAGGAGAGAGTGGAGAGGGAGAGGAGGGGGGTGGAGAGGGAGAGGAGAGGGTGGAAAGTGAGAGGAGTGGAGAGGGAGAGGAGAGGGGTGGAGAGGGATAAGAGAGGGGTGGAGAGAGAGGAGAGGAGAGAGTGAGAGGAGAGGGGTGGAGAGGGTGGAGAGTGGAGAGTGAGAGGAGAGAGTGGAGAGGGAGAGGAGGGGTGGAGAGGGAGAAGAGAGGGGTGGAGAGAGAGAGGAGAGGGTGGAGAGTGAGAGGGGTGGAGAGAGAGGAGAAGGAGAGGGAGAGGAGAGGGGTGGAGAGGGTGGAGAGGGAGAGAGTGGAGAGGGAGAGGAGAGAGTGGAGAGGGGTGGAGAGGAGAGGGAGAGTGGAGAGAGAGGAGAGGGGTGGAGAGGGTGGAGAGGGAGAGGAGAGGGTGGAGAGGAGAGAGTGGAGAGTGAGAGGAGAGGGGTGGAGAGGGAGAGGAGAGAGTGGAGAGTGAGAGGGGTGGAGAGTGAGAGGAGAGGGGTGGAGAGGAGAGGACAGGTGTAGAGAGCAGAGGGGCAGGCTGTGTGTCTGAGGTGCCAGTCTGCGCCGGAGTTCAGTGAGAGGCGTACCTGATGACCTCAGCTGCCCACTTGCCCCCAGGACCTCGGCCCGCGGCGTCTCTGTTGCCCCGCGCGTGGAAGTACTTGTCCGAATTCTTCCAGTTGGCCTCTCGCATGTCGTCGTAGGCGGACCGCATGTCCCCCGCCCCTGCGGAAGAGACCGGGACAGTGTTTGTGCTCACAGTGGCTGTGCTGCCCAGGCCCCGAGCAGCAGGACACGCGGACACACTCACCTCGAGCGGCCTCAACGGGGAACATGTACCACTGGGCCTGGGCCCCCACAGCCCAGCACAGAACCAGAGCCGCCAGACAGACCTTCATCGTCGCAGCTGGAGAGGGAGACGGGGGGTCAGGACACGGCCGTGCTGGAGAGGGTACTGATCAAACTCTGTTTAAGGTGCCTATTCTTTCCTCTTGTATTAGATCCAGCGACAGCTCAGTAATGAACTATTGGCACTGTACCCTAAACCCCAAAGAGTGCAAACCCTAATTATGCAGCATTCTAATTTCTGTTGAAGGCTCAGAATGTGGAATGATTTCAACCTCTTCTGCTCTCTGCCTTGCCTGTGTCTTAGTTAAAGATAAGATGACTTAATTAGCCCTATTCAATTTCTTGCATTAGGAATTTGTCTTTTTACAGACCCCAGCTCGCTCTCCATGAGACACACAGACAGAGAGAGAAGCTGGGGGTCAGAGCGCAGGGTCAGCCATTTATACAGCACCCCTGGAGCAGTTGGGGTGAAGGGCCTTGCTCAGGGGCCCAACGGAGTAGGATTCCTCTGCCGGCTGCAGGATTTGAACCAGCAACCTTCCAGCCACAGGAGCAGATCCTGAGCCTCCGCTCTGCTCCGCCTTTTTTTAAAAGCAGAGCAGAGTCCCCACGTCTCAACGCCACAAGAATGCCTGTATCCCGGCGGATCGGACAGGCTTGGAGAGGACGAGTGAGGGAGAGAGGGATGAGGAGAAAGCGTGATGGAGAAGGAGAGGGATGGAAGAAATAGTCCATGCTCACCGCTCTCGGGGACACAGTCTCAGTCAGGAGCCTCAGAGTAGCTCAGGGTAGCTCAGCTGTCTGCTCTCCCTGCAGCTCCAGGCTCCTTTATATAGAGCTGCCTGCAGAGGTTCCAGTCCAGACCCGCGGGCCGGCCCTGTGCAGCCAAACTGGGGAATCTGACATTTCAGAAAATCCAGAATTTCACAACCCCCGGGAGCTGGCTAACTGGAATAGGAAAACCTTATCGTCGTGCCTTCCCAGTGTCCTGCTGCCAGCCAGAGGTGCCTTTTACTGAAAATCCTGCATTTTGCATGAAGAACCAAGGACAGCCTGGCAGGGCAAACAGAGCTGGGCGGTCCAACGGCAGGAATGACACAAGCATGTTTGCGTTTTGAGTAACGCTTGACCGGGGAGCTGGCCTGCAGCCCACAGCCACGTGCAGCCTGTGTCCAGCCTGCCGCGCTTGAACACTCAGGGTGGGAGCTGAGCCAGGGGAGGGCGTGCGTGTCTGGCTGGGCTCAGGGTGCTGCAGGGCAGTGGAGAGCCAAGGTATTCCTGTAAGTGTCCCTCTGAGGAATTTCCCAGACGACGAGCTGGCTAGCAAGATGTTATTTCATGGGGGTTTTTTAACACAAGAGTGCAGGATTCACTGTACCCATCTCACAGCTGCTTCCTGGGGAAGATCCTGTAATTCACCGAGTCTCAGCGGCCACCCTCATCTCCCTAAACAAGCAACACCGAGCCAGCCTGACACAGCAGCAGCAGCAAAATACAGAGTCCTGAAGAGAGTCGCAGCCTGGGCAGACACTAGTTAAATGGAGTTTGACTGTGAGAAGTGTGAACTGACGCACTCTGGCAGCAGGAACAGACACAATCCGTACGGACACATACTGCGTGAGTGCAGAAAGAGCTGCACATGGGAAGGATCTGGGTCTATATGTAGATTTTACTGTGTGTGGATGAGATTATTGCAAGATTGTAGTTTTAGTGTTCAGGGAAGTCCTGGGCTCGGTGGATTGTTTGTATGTCCTCTATGGACAGGTCAAATGAGCTGAATTGTGCAGTCTAGAGCAAACAGGTCTTATGTCAACAGCAAATCGGCACAGCACGTTCAGCAGCAGCTCAAGGACTTAGAGCCAAAACTGGAAACTCACAGTGGGGGGTTTGCTCATCTGGGCCGGAGCTTTGGAAATGATTTTTACACACAGAGTGGTTGGAGTCTGCATCACACCTCCGAGCCATGTGGGTGAGGTTCGAGAGCTGAGCTCCTTCCAGAGGTTTCTGGCCAGAAGTTTAGATTTGCATTGCTGCTAAATTACCAAACAGGCAAGACGGCCTCCTTTCACCTGTTACCAGAAGGCAGTTTACTGCCAGTACAGCCTGCAGGCCTGGAGCCTCTCCTGGGAGCACAGGGCACAGGGCAGGGCTGTCTCCTGGACAAGACAACCCGTCTCACAGCACACACACACACACGCACTAACACATGCACTAAGACGCGCACGCACACACACACACGCACGCATGCACGCACGCACGCACGCAGACAAGCACTAATACACACAAACAGACGTTGTCACACCCGACATCCCTCCCTAGAGGGCGCTCCACAACTCCCATTATTGTCCTTGTGATTACGCTCCCCAGGTGTGCCCTCTTAGCTGTATTATTTAAAGATCAGCTCCTCCAGTCCTCGGGGGTCATCATTAGGGTCAGGATGTCGCGAGGCCAGCCTGACACCAGGAAACCCTGCGTCTGTCTCCTGGGGGCACAGGTGTCCCCGACACCTCCCGCTTCCTGAGCCCGGGGTCTGGAGGGTCTCGCCCTGTCACCCCTGGACCTCGTGTTTTGTCTGTCCGTGTGTCCCCCCTCCTGGGGATTTTAACCTTGTCTTGTCCCAGGATGGATCACTCGCCGCTGGACCCCCGGACTGGGCCCTGACCTGCCTTTGGACCCGTCTGGATTTGGATGCTATTCCTTGTCTCCCCCGCTCACTGTCTCACGGACTGTCACTATTATTTTGTGCACTATTAAACCCCTGTGTATTTCCTTTCACCACGCCTCCTGTCTCCTCCAGCTCTTACCGCATCGCACAGGGTCTCCTACAAGACCCGACACGGATCTCAGTCCGTGTCCGTGACAGACGTACTCACACACACAAACTCAAGCATTCACTAACAAAATCGCATACACATGCACTAACACACTAACACTCTCATGCACGTGCACACACGCGCTAACACACACTCACACTCAAGCACATGTGCAAACTCGTTCGATTAACTCTTAAACTTGCACCGGTAGCTAAGAAAAGCTGAAAAGGCGAATACTGTATAAGTGTGCTACAGTGCCGTGAAAAAGCATTTGCCCCCCTATTCCCTCTATAATTGCATATTTGTCACACTAGATGTTTTCAGAACTTTAGACAAAATTTAGTATTAAACAAAAGGGAACCTGAGTGAACAAATAACACTTTATTATTATTATTATTATTATTACTATTATTATTATTATTATTATTATTATTATTATTTCATTTATTTAATAAATAAAGTTATCCAACACCCATATGCCCTGTGTGAAAAGGGAATTGCCCATTAATTTACTCTTAATAACTGGTGGCGCCACCATTAGCTGCAATGACTGCAACCAAACGCTTCCTATGGCTTCCAATATTTGATTAGCTCGTTATGAAGTATATTGCTTGTTTTATTCTGTGCACTATCAGATCAGACTGTTTTAAAAGCACAAATCTTATATCCCAAGCAAAATTCTCTTTTTACAGACAGCAGGAGGGATTATCAAGGTCATAACAGATTATTTTTAATCTGTTTGTGCCATTTTTAAAATGAAAAAAAAAAATCCAGTACCTTTTACAGTCACCATTATACACTGGTAGTTAAGTGCTTTTTTTTAAAAAAAAATGATATCATATATTATATCATTATATATCACATCGCTGCGGAGGGATTGTAGCCCCCTCTTCCTCGCAGAACTGCTGTAATTCAGACACATTGGTAGGGCTTCGAGCGCGAGCTGCCCGTTTCAGGTCATGCCACAGCATCTCCATTGGGTTGAGGTCCGGACTTGGACTGGGCCACGCCACTCTGAAGTGGACTTGCTTTTGTGTTTTGGGTCATTGTCCTGCTGCACGGCCCAGCTACGCTTCAACTTCAGCTCACAGACGAATGACTGGACATTCGCCATAAGAATTGTCTGATACAGAGCAGGATTCATGGTGCCTTCAATTATGGCAGGTCGTCCAGGTCCTGAGGCAGCAAAGCACCCCCACACCATCACACGACCACCGCCATGTTTGGCTGTGGGGTTGATGTTCTCACCGTGGAACGCCATGTTCGGCTGTGGGGTTGATGTTCTCACCGTGGAACGCCATGTTTGGCTGTGGGGTTGATGTTCTCACCGTGGACCGCCATGTTTGGCTGTGGGGTTGATGTTCTCACTGTGGACCGCCATGTTTGGCTGTGGGGTTGATGTTCTCACCGTGGAACGCCATGTTTGGCTGTGGGGTTGATGTTCTCACCGTGGAACGCCATGTTCGGCTGTGGGGTTGATGTTCTCACCGTGGAACGCCATGTTCGGCTGTGGGGTTGATGTTCTCACTGTGGAACGCCATGTTTGGCTGTGGGGTTGATGTTCTCACCGTGGAACCCCATGTTTGGCTGTGGGGTTGATGTTCTCACCGTGGAACCCCATGTTTGGCTGTGGGGTTGATGTTCTCACCGTGGAACGCCATGTTTGGCTGTGGGGTTGATGTTCTCACCGTGGACCGCCATGTTTGGCTGTGGGGTTGATGTTCTCACCGTGGAACGCCATGTTTGGCTGTGGGGTTGATGTTCTCACTGTGGACCGCCATGTTTGGCTGTGGGGTTGATGTTCTCACTGTGGAACCCCATGTTTGGCTGTGGGGTTGATGTTCTCACTGTGGAACCCCATGTTTGGCTGTGGGGTTGATGTTCTCACCGTGGAACGCCATGTTTGGCTGTGGGGTTGATGTTCTCACCGTGGAACCCCATGTTTGGCTGTGGGGTTGATGTTCTCACTGTGGAACCCCATGTTTGGCTGTGGGGTTGATGTTCTCACTGTGGACCGCCATGTTTGGCTGTGGGGTTGATGTTCTCACCGTGGAACGCCATGTTTGGCTGTGGGGTTGATGTTCTCACTGTGGAACGCCATGTTTGGCTGTGGGGTTGATGTTCTCACTGTGGACCGCCATGTTTGGCTGTGGGGTTGATGTTCTCACTGTGGAACCCCATGTTTGGCTGTGGGGTTGATGTTCTCACCGTGGAACCCCATGTTTGGCTGTGGGGTTGATGTTCTCACCGTGGAACGCCATGTTCGGCTGTGGGGTTGATGTTCTCACCGTGGAACCCCATGTTTGGCTGTGGGGTTGATGTTCTCACCGTGGAACGCCATGTTCGGCTGTGGGGTTGATGTTCTCACCGTGGAACGCCATGTTTGGCTGTGGGGTTGATGTTCTCACCGTGGAACGCCATGTTTGGCTGTGGGGTTGATGTTCTCACCGTGGAACGCCATGTTTGGCTGTGGGGTTGATGTTCTCACTGTGGAACGCCATGTTTGGCTGTGGGGTTGATGTTCTCACCGTGGAACCCCATGTTTGGCTGTGGGGTTGATGTTCTCACCGTGGACCGCCATGTTTGGCTGTGGGGTTGATGTTCTCACTGTGGAACGCCATGTTTGGCTGTGGGGTTGATGTTCTCACCGTGGACCGCCATGTTTGGCTGTGGGGTTGATGTTCTCACCGTGGAACGCCATGTTCGGCTGTGGGGTTGATGTTCTCACCGTGGAACGCCATGTTCGGCTGTGGGGTTGATGTTCTCACCGTGGAACGCCATGTTCGGCTGTGGGGTTGATGTTCTCACCGTGGAACGCCATGTTTGGCTGTGGGGTTGATGTTCTCACTGTGGAACGCCATGTTTGGCTGTGGGGTTGATGTTCTCACCGTGGAACGCCATGTTTGGCTGTGGGGTTGATGTTCTCACTGTGGAACGCCATGTTTGCTTTACGCCAGACATAATGGGACCCATGTCGTCCAAAGAGTTCCACTTTTGACTCATTTGTCCGTAGAACGTCCTCCCAGAAGGCTTGGGGATCGTGCAGGTGCTCCTTGGCCGAGGAGAGACGAGCGTGCATGTTCTTGGTTAGCAGTGGCTCCTCTCCCATGAAGCCCATTCTTGCCCAGTCTCTTTCTGATTGTGGAGTCACGAGCACTGACCTTAGCTGGGGCAAGAGAAGCCTGCAGTTCTTTGGAGGTTTTTTGAGGATCCTTTGTGACTTCCTGGATGATTTTACGCTGCGCCCTGGGAGAAATGTTGGCAGGCTGGCCACTCCTGGGAAGACTCACTACTGATCCAGGTGTTCTCCATTTGGAGATGATGGCTCTCACCGTGTGGTTCGGTGGAGTCCCAGAGCCTTAGAAATGGCTTTGTAACCCTCTCCACACTGATAGATATCAACAACTTTTTTTCGGATGACTTCAGGAATTTCCTGATCGTGGCACAATGTGCTTGTTGAATCTTTGTGCTGGCACCTTGGCTCTGACAGTAAGGGTCAACCTAAGTGAGGTTTATATTGAGCAGGGCTGGCTGTAATCAAGCCTGGCTGTGTTCAATCAGCTGACTCTAAATTCTCCCTTTAAGTGGGTCGATTTAACTAGGGGGCAATTACTTTTTCACACAGTGCCAGTTGGTGTTGGATAACTTTTATTTATTAAATGAATGAAATAAGCCAACAAAAATGTTATTTGTTCACTCAAGTTCCCTTTAATATTAGATTTTGGTTGAAGACCTGAAAACATTCAGTGTTGCAATAATAGAGAAAATCAGTCAGGGGGCAGATACGTTTTCGTGGCACTGTACTGTATATATAGCAAATAAAAGGATGATTTATTAATGAAGTTTGAGTAGGTAGCTGCGTCTGCATGCGTAGGCTACGAAGTTTCCGTAGAGTTTCCGCTGTAGAGCCTTCTTCGGGAGTGCCGGGACGTTGTCCCTCTCCTTTTCCTTTCAGCGTGGAATAAACCTTTTCCCCTTCCTGATTTATTCATGACCTTTGAACGCAATAACCCCAGTGACGCGTCAAGCCTCACAAGCCTCGGTCATGTCTCCCTGTGACCGCTAGGCGGGGCTGTGTTGACGAACGGACTGGCCGCTCTCGGGACCCGTAGGCTTGTGAGCATGCGTACCAAGGCGGTTAAGGAGGTAGATTTGAACAAACTGCAGGTCTTTGGCGGATTACTTCACGTCAACACAAACAAACCTCGTCAGATAAAAGTCTCGGCGGGCAACAGGAAGTTTGCAGGAAACAATATTACACTTCTTCCACCGGGTCGATGTTAATGGGTAAGAATGAGGAGATTTAGACTGTTGTAAAGGCGCAGACGCCTTTCAGAAAGGAAAGATGTGAGGTTATTTATTTTCCGGCAGGATGCGTCTTGTTGTCGTGGATTGTAGCTGCTTTTCACGGGGGCGTCTTTCCCCTGTCCCCCGTAGCGGCTGCTGGTCATCAGCAGGGCGGAGCTGGTCTTAAGCGATGTGATCTGAGCTGTGTTTTGCGGAGCCGGGCTGTGGCTCGTCGGGGCAGAGTGATTTCGCACGCCGGGGAGCCTCTGGTTCTGTTGCAGACCCGCCCTCTCTCCAGCTGCCCGTCCCCGAGCCCGGTCCGCTTCAGCTCGGACCCGGGCTCGCAGCTCGGCTTCATGGGCGCGACTGGGGCCGCCGCACAGCGCCCTCCTTTTCGTCTGCTGACTCGCGATTTGTTTTGGCCTGCGAAGTGCTCAGGTTGAGCCCTCGGGCTGCGGTTGAAGATGTCCAGTTTAGACAGTGTCTGTGTATTCAGCACTGTGAGGGGGGTGGGGACTCCTGTACCGCTCCTCTGTGCAGCGCAGGGGCACGGCTCCAGTCCAGCAGGGCTTCTCTGCGTCTCTGAGGCTGAGGAAACCGGCACTGACGGAGCACAGGCTCAGTGACCACAGCCTGGCCAGAGAAACTGGACACAAGCAGACCTGACTGTGCCGAGAGGACAGGCTCGGTGACCACAGCCTGGGCAGAGATACTGGACACAGGCAGACCTGACTGTCCAGAGAGGACAGGCTCAGTGACCACAGCCTGGCCAGAGAGACTGGACACAGGCAGACCTGACTGTCCAGAGAGGACAGGCTCGCTGACCACAGCCTGGCCAGAGAGACTGGACACAGGCAGACCTGACTGTCCAGAGAGGACAGGCTCAGTGAACACAGCCTGGCCAGAGAGACTGGACACAGGCAGACCTGACTGTCCAGAGAGGACAGGCTCGCTGACCAGAGACTGGACACAGGCAGACCTGGCTGTCCAGAGAGGACAGGCTCAGTTACCACAGCCTGGCCAGAGAGACTGGACACAGGCAGACCTGACTGTCCAGAGAGGACAGGCTTGATGACCACAGCCTGGCCAGAGATACTGGACACAGGCAGACCTGACTGTCCAGAGAGGACAGGCTCGATGACCACAGCCTGGCCAGAGATACTGGACACAGGCAGACCTGACTGTCCAGAGAGGACAGGCTCGCTGACCAGAGACTGGACACAGGCAGACCTGGCTGTCCAGAGAGGACAGGCTCAGTGACCACAGCCTGGACATAGAGACTGGACACAGGCAGACCCGGCTGTCCAGAGAGGACAGGCTCAGTGAACACAGCCTGGCCAGAGAGACTGGACACAGGCAGACCTGACTGTCCAGAGAGGACAGGCTCGGTGACCACAGCCTGGCCAGAGAAACTGGACACAAGCAGACCTGACTGTGCCGAGAGGACAGGCTCGGTGACCACAGCCTGGGCAGAGATACTGGACACAGGCAGACCTGACTGTCCAGAGAGGACAGGCTCAGTGACCACAGCCTGGCCAGAGAAACTGGACACAGGCAGACCTGGCTGCCCAGAGAGGACAGGCTCAGTGACCACAGCCTGGCCAGAGAAACTGGACACAGGCAGACCTGGCTGCCCAGAGAGGACAGGCTGTGCTCCCACTGCCAGCGAGGAGAAACAGAGACAGAGGTGCACTTCCTACTGCACTGTGACAGATACTCTGGGATTAGAGAAACATTTTTCCCTAAATTCAGAAATCTAATCCCAGAGTTCCCACACCTGCTAAAATCGGAACAGCTCCCAATCCTACTGGGAGAGGGAGGATCTCAGTTGAACTGGCAGCCTAGTATGTGATCTTCCATTACAGCCTGAGAACAGTGAGCCTGTCTCTCAATAATAATAAATACAGTGTGTAATCTCCTGTCTCAGCCTGAGGAACAGACAGTGAGCCTGTCTCTCAATAATAATAATACAGTGTGTGATCTCCTGTCCCAGCCTGAGGAACAGACAGTGAGCCCGTCTCTCAATAATAATAATACAGTGTGTGATCTCCTGTCCCAGCCTGAGGAACAGTGAGCCTGTCTCTCAATAATAATAATACAGTGTGTGATCTCCTGTCCCAGCCTGAGGAACAGTGAGCCTGTCTCTCAATAATAATAATACAGTGTGAATTACATTATATATTATATAATGCTCCATATGTTTGTATGTAAATGTATTATGATGTGTCTGTATTGTAAATGACTGTAGATGTTGTGTTAATTGTATAGGCTTTGGCAGCACTGAAATTAATTGGTCATGCTAATAGAGCCTCTTGAATTGAGTTGATGACCAGGTCAGTGAGGTCACTGAGACCAGAGCAGGACCCCAGGACTGGAGCTGTGCGCCCCTCCTGCGTGCTGACACCCCCTCCCGCCTGGTCTGACTCTTCCTCTGTGGCAGAGCGCGGCGGAGACAGTGAGGACGACGGAGGCAGCGCCCCCCCCTGCCCGGACTCTCCGGACCCGGCCCGCAACCCCTCGCCACCCCCGGGCTACGACGCAGAGGCAGAGGAGGAAGAGGAGGAGGAGGAAGGGGGGCCAGAAGGGGACGCCATCGGGAACACTGTCTACAGCAAGCACTGGCTCTTCGGCGCCCTCACCAGGCTGGTGCAGGTACTGCAGTCCCTGGTCAGGGCTCGGCGAGTGGAGGGAGGACTGGGCAGCGGTCATTACAGTGGTGACAAATACTGATCAGCAAGACTCACAGGAGTGGAGATAATGGGGTATTCTCCTTGTTTCTAGTGCAAGTTTGCACCCTCTTGTCCACCCTGTGACCCCTGCGGCTGTTTCTGGGGCAGCGATGCAGCCGGTCGCCAGTCACGGCCCAGTCCAGTCCAGTCCGGGGGTCCTCCGCGACCCCACAGCTGTTTCTGTCGCCCCCAGCTCCTCGGCTGGTGAAGCGCCGAGCGGCAGGGAAGCTGAGGCCGCAGAGCCGCGTGTGACCAGGAGGGGGGGCGCTTGGGTCAGCGTCAGGCAGGCCGAGCTGGACAGGAGCCGCGGGGGGCTCGGGGGGACTCGCTGCCACACGCCCTGGCCACCACGCTGCTGCGCGGGTCTTCCGAGCGGACGAAGAAGCCGGAGCTGTGGGCGGGGCGCGGGGGCAGCGGCGGTCTCCAGGGGCGGAGAGGCAGGCGGGCGAGGGCCGTGCCCGTCGGCAGGCGATCGGGGGGGGGTTGAGCCCGGATTGACGCCCCGCTGTCCCTCCCGCCCAGGTGGCCACGGAGCAGGGGGCCGGAGACCCGGAGGCGCGGGAGGAGCTGGCCGAGGAGGACGAGGAGCAGCTCTGTAAGGTCTGGGACATGGCCGCGGACCAGGTGAGGCTCTGCGGGCGGGCGAGCGGGCGCGCGGGCGCACGCCGGCGGGGCGCCCGGCTCACCCCGCGGCTCTGCCTGTGTCCATCTGCGTGCAGGACGTGGCCCGCTTCCTCCAGGAGTTCAAGGCTGCGGACATCCTGCTGGGGGCGATCGCGAAGTCCGGGTGTCCCCGCCTCACGGTGAGTCCCTCCCGGCTGTCCCAGGAGTGGCGTCCGGCGGGGAGGAGCTGCTCGGCGTCTCCCAGGAGCCGCAGGTCAGGGTGTCGGGGTTGTCCTTGGGGTGTCCGAGAGCTCAGTCTTCCTCGGCGGGGGTCGGGGGGTCAGGGTGTACCCCCCCCCCCGAGCTGGCCGTGCTGCCTGGTGTTTGAGACGCCTCCTCTTGCAGGAGATCTGCGTGGGAATCCTGGGAAACATGGCCTGCTTCCCCGACACCTGCCGCTCCATCAGCGAGAACGAGGACCTGGGGTGAGCCGGGGGGGGTGGTCAGTCCTCCTGGGCTCCCGAGTTCCTTTCCCAGGCTATCAAAAGCGAAGAGGGCGCCTCTGAATCCCGGAATCCAGGTTCCACCCCCCCCCCCCGGCTCCAGACTTCGAAAACAAAATAGCTCATGTACACACGGAGGAGGGGGTGCCCCCCTGATTACCTCTGTGTTTGAGAGAATCGCCGGCCCCCTCTCCCCATGCCCAGCAGTGTGGTTGGCCCGCTCACCTGCTGTTCTCCGTGCTGTCCACAGGGTGGTGCTGTTGCTGCTGCTGTCCGATGCCGACCCCC
The DNA here is from genome assembly GCF_055471065.1 of Atractosteus spatula. Lineage (NCBI taxonomy): Eukaryota > Metazoa > Chordata > Actinopteri > Semionotiformes > Lepisosteidae > Atractosteus > Atractosteus spatula. The sequence goes on along the minus strand of NC_142721.1, from coordinate 16,099,153 downwards.
CGACCCTGCTGGAGACGAGCAGGTGAGGAGGGAGCCTGCAGGACCGGGGGCGATGATGGAGGGGGGTGTTATGAAAGCCGTTTTGTTTTTGTTTACTTCTGTCGGTCGGGTCGAGACACAGCCCAGTGTTTGCTAGTTCATGTCTAGCTCTGGGAGCTGTGCCTGACGCCGGTCTGCTGCGCCTGCAGGCTGCTGCTGACCTGCCTGGCTCGGCCGAGCGCCGCCCCCCTGTGGCTGGAGAGGGTACGGCAGCAGGAGTCCGTGCGCCAGAGCCTCTGCTTCATCATGTGCAGCTCCACCAACGGTACGGCGCCCCTCTCCTTCCTTCAATTAATTTACACAGCGCTGTCCTGGACACTCCACTCAGAGCTCTGTACAGGTCATGGGGATCCCCTCCACCCCCACCAGTGTGCAGCCCCCCCTGGATGATGCTCCAGTCCCCTCACACACACCAGCTCTCAGTGGGGAGGAGAGCAGAGTGATGAAGCCAGTTCAGAGATGGGGGTTATTAGGAGGCCATGACTGGTAAAGGCCAGGGGGAAATTTGGCCAGGACACCGGGGTAACACCCCTACTCTCTCGAGAGACGCCCTGGGATTTTTAATGACCACAGAGAGTCAGGATGTCGGTTTTATGTCTCATGTGAAGGACGGCGCCTTTTTACAGTATAGTGTCCCCGTCACTATACTGGGGCATTAGGACCCACACAGACCGCAGGGTGAGCACCCCCTGCTGGCCCCACTAACACCTCTTCCAGCAGCAGCCTCAGCTTTCCCAGGAGTCTCCCACCCAGGTACTGGCCAGGCTCACACCTGCTGAGCTCCAGTGGGGCTGCCAGCTGGGAGCTGCAGGGTGCTGGCCATATCACCCTTCCGAGCTGCAGATCTGTCAGCTTTTCTGTGCGTGTATCCGTCATTGTCCATCTCTCCGTCTGCCTGCCGGTCTCTGTCCATCCTTGTGCCTCCATGCTAGAGTGTCCCAAGCCTTACCTGGCGTGTCTGTGCTCCGTCCTGCACAGTCGATCTGCTGCTGAAGGTGGGTGAGCTGGTGGACAAGCTGTTCGACCTGGACGAGGAGCTGATGAGGAGCTGGATCACACCGCAGGCCCAGCCCAGCACCACGGATGCGGAGGGCCCCCTGCACATCGCCCCCTGCCTGCTGGAGGCTGCCAAGCAGCTCAGGTGACAGTGCAGCCCTGACCTGCCTGGGTCCTCCTGGTTCTGCGAGCGTCTTCATGCTCCAGTCTTTTTCAGTCAGTATTGTATTCACCCGTGCGCACTGGGAAACAGACCAGCGCCTCTTGCTGGTGAGGACTGGAAGTGCCTGGAGAGTCAGGCATCTGGAGGGAAGTCTGAGCTCTTTCCCTGTCATGTTCCCAGTGCTGTGCAGCTGGAGTCTAAACTCTTTCCCTGTTGTGTCCCTGGTGCTGCAGCTGGAGTCTGAGCTCTTTCCCTGTGGTGTTCCCGGTGCTGTGCAGCTGGAGTCTAAACTCTTTCCCTGTTGTGTCCCTGGTGCTGCAGCTGGAGTCTGAGCTCTTTCCCTGTGGTGTTCCCGGTGCTGCAGCTGGAGTCTGAGCTCTTTCCCTGTGGTGTTCCCAGTGCTGCAGCTGGAGTCTGAGCTCTTTCCCTGTGGTGTTCCCAGTGCTGTGCAGCTGGAGTCAGGAGTCTGAGCTCTTTCCCTGTCGTGTTCCCAGTGCTGTGCAGCTGGAGTCTGAGCTCTTTCCCTGTGGTGTTCCCGGTGCTGTGCAGCTGGAGTCTGAGCTCTTTCCCTGTGGTGTTCCCGGTGCTGTGCAGCTGGAGTCTGAGCTCTTTCCCTGTGGTGTTCCCAGTGCTGCAGCTGGAGTCTGAGCTCTTTCCCTGTGGTGTTCCCGGTGCTGCAGCTGGAGTCTGAGCTCTTTCCCTGTGGTGTTCCCGGTGCTGCAGCTGGAGTCTGAGCTCTTTCCCTGTGGTGTTCCCGGTGCTGTGCAGCTGGAGTCTGAGCTCTTTCCCTGTGGTGTTCCCAGTGCTGTGCAGCTGGAGTCAGGAGTCTGAGCTCTTTCCCTGTGGTGTTCCCAGTGCTGTGCAGCTGGAGTCAGGAGTCTGAGCTCTTTCCCTGTCGTGTTCCCAGTGCTGTGCAGCTGGAGTCTGAGCTCTTTCCCTGTGGTGTTCCCTGTGCTGCAGCTGGAGTCTGAGCTCTTTCCCTGTCGTGTTCCCGGTGCTGCAGCTGGAGTCTGAGCTCTTTCCCTGTCATGTTGCCTGTGCTGCAGCTGGAGTCTGAGCTCTTTCCCTGTGGTGTTCCCGGTGCTGTGCAGCTGGAGTCTGAGCTCTTTCCCTGTGGTGTTCCCGGTGCTGTGCGGCTGGAGTCTGAGCTCTTTCCCTGTGGTGTTCCCGGTGCTGTGCAGCTGGAGTCTGAGCTCTTTCCCTGTGGTGTTCCCGGTGCTGTGCAGCTGGAGTCTGAGCTCTTTCCCTGTGGTGTTCCCGGTGCTGTGCAGCTGGAGTCTGAGCTCTTTCCCTGTGGTGTTCCCGGTGCTGTGCAGCTGGAGTCTGAGCTCTTTCCCTGTGGTGTTCCCGGTGCTGTGCAGCTGGAGTCTAAACTCTTTCCCTGTGGTGTTCCCAGTGCTGCAGCTGGAGTCTGAGCTCTTTCCCTGTGGTGTTCCCGGTGCTGTGCAGCTGGAGTCTGAGCTCTTTCCCTGTGGTGTTCCCGGTGCTGTGCAGCTGGAGTCTGAGCTCTTTCCCTGTGGTGTTCCCGGTGCTGCAGCTGGAGTCTGAGCTCTTTCCCTGTGGTGTTCCCGGTGCTGTGCAGCTGGAGTCTGAGCTCTTTCCCTGTGGTGTTCCCGGTGCTGTGCAGCTGGAGTCTGAGCTCTTTCCCTGTGGTGTTCCCGGTGCTGTGCAGCTGGAGTCTGAGCTCTTTCCCTGTGGTGTTCCCGGTGCTGTGCAGCTGGAGTCTGAGCTCTTTCCCTGTGGTGTTCCCGGTGCTGTGCAGCTGGAGTCTAAACTCTTTCCCTGTGGTGTTCCCGGTGCTGCAGCTGGAGTCTGAGCTCTTTCCCTGTCGTGTTCCCAGTGCTGCAGCTGGAGTCTGAGCTCTTCCCCTGTGGTGTTCCCGGTGCTGCAGCTGGAGTCTGAGCTCTTTCCCTGTGGTGTTCCTGGTGCTGCAGCTGGAGTCTGAGCTCTTTCCCTGTCGTGTTCCCGGTGCTGTGCAGGTCGGAGAGCCCCGAGGGTCTGGAGGTGTACATTCACGCCCTGCAGCTCCTCACCACAGTGGACACGGGCATCCAGGCTCTAGGTGAGACAGTCCTGACTCCCCCTGCTTCCAGCTGCCCTTCTGTTTGCACTTATTTATCCAGCACTGTCCGGACGCTGCCTATCCTGAGATTCCCACTTATCTCACACTGTCCGGACACTGCCTGTCCAGATATTCCCACTCGTCCATCCCAGACAGCGGCTGTGAGGCTCATTATTCCCGTGCTGAAGAGACACTCCTCACTGCTGTGCCTCCTCTTCCCTGTTTCTCCTGTCTCTCCCGTCTCCAGTGGAGCCCGAGCAGGTGGGCGAGGAGCTCTGGGCCCTGCTGAGCGATGTCGTCTGCAGTGACCTCTGCCAGCCCGACGACCCCGCTGTCGCCCTGCAGGAGCAGAAGACCCTCCTGGCGCCCGTCCTGGCTGTGCTGTGGGCCCTGTTCGACCTGCAGGGTCGGCCAGAGTGCTGCTGTCCAGACCGGAGTGAGGCCCGCGCAGGGAGGGGGGCCGGGGCTGGGGAGACAGGGGGGAGAGGGCTGGGAGGAGGAGGAGGAGGAGGAGGATGGAGCTGGAGAGACAGAGGGCAGAGGGCTGGGAGGAGGAGGAGGAGGGTGGGGCTGGAGAGAGGAAGAGGAGGAGGTGGGGCTATCGGGGAGGGGGGCTGTCGGGAGGAAGTGGAGGAACAGGAGGCTGGGGCTGGAGAGACGGGAGAGGGCTGGGAGGAGGAGGAGGACTGTCGGGGAGGAAGAGGAGGAGGAAGGTCAGGCTGTGCTGTTGGAGAGGAAGAGAAGGAGGAAGGTCAGGCTGTGCTGTCAGAGAGGAGGAGGAGGAGGGTGGGGCTGGGGAGAGACAGGGGAGAGAGGGCTGAGAGGAGGTGGAAGGTGGGGTTGTTGGGAGGAAGAGGAGGAGGGGGGCTGTGCTGTTGGAGAGAAAGAGAAGGAGGAGGGGGGCTGTGCTGTCGGGGAGGAAGAGGAGGATGAAGGTCAGGCTGCGCTGTTGGAGAAGATGAAGAGGAAGAAGGTGTTCAGTTTGTTGCGATGTTCAGTGTGTGTTGGGTTTCGTTCAGACTGGGACTCGGGGCAGTGCGTTATCAGGGTGTGCTGCAGGTTCTGCCCCGCCTGCAGCGGACCCGGCTCCGAGCCCGGGGCCGAGGGTCATGGTGTGTTGTGTGCCGCAGACCTGCCGCTGGTGGGGAGTCTGACCCGCGTGCTGCAGTACCAGCGGGAGTGCCAGCAGGGGGCGGCGGAGGACCAGGACGTGCACCTGCAGATCCTGAGGGAGACCGCGGCCGAGCTCCTGTCCGGCCTGCTGGCTGGCCTTCCTCAGGCAAGGCCCGGAGTGGGGTTCGAGAGAGAGGGGTCCTGCTCTAGGGAGGTGTTGAAGAGCCACACAGCTGTGGATGATCCCTGGAGGATGGGCTCTTGCTCACCTGGATGGAACTGCGTTCATCTTCTTCACTCTTCTCTGCTGTTGGCCGTTTTCCATCTTGTTCCATGATTGTGTCCCGGGACCCTGCTGAATTTTTTTTCCCCTCTTGTGCTGCGGGGGAGTGAAAGTTTGGGGGCAGTGAAGGGGCAGGAGGGGTGTTTGGGGGTAGTGGGGGGCAGGGAGGGGGGGGTTCGGGTGGGAGAGAGTGGGGGGGCAGTGGTGTGACAGGTGGAGGGGTTCGAGGGAGCGGGGGGGCAGGAGGGGGGTTCGGGTGGGAGAGAGTGGGGGGCAGTGGGGGGACAGGAGGAGGGGTTCGAGGGAGTGGGGGGGCAGGAGGGGGGTTCGGGTGGGAGAGAGTGGGGGGCAGTGGTGTGACAGGAGGAGGGGTTCGAGGGAGTGGGGGGGCAGGAGGGGGGTTCGGGTGGGAGAGAGTGGGGGGGCAGTGGGGGGACAGGAGGAGGAGTTTGGGGGGGGTTCGAGGGAGCGGGGGGGCAGGAGGGGGGTTCGGGTGGGAGAGAGTGGGGGGCAGTGGGGGGACAGGAGGAGGAGTTTGGGGGGGGTTCGAGGGAGCGGGGGGGCAGGAGGGGGGTTCGGGTGGGAGAGAGTGGGGGGCAGTGGGGGGACAGGAGGAGGGGTTCGAGGGAGCGGGGGGGTAGGAGGGGGGTTCGGGTGGGAGAGAGTGGGGGGCAGTGGTGTGACAGGTGGAGGGGTTCGAGGGAGCCGGGGGCAGGAGGGGGGGTTAGGGGGGAGCGGGGAGGGTGTCGGCCGGGGAGCAGGGCGCAGGTCCAAGGTGGGTCCTGACTGCCGGTGCTGTTTCCTGCTGCAGGAGGCGGTGTCGGAGCTGGTCCGGACCGGAGCGCTGACGGAGCAGAGCTGTCGCACCGCAGCGCGGAGCCTCCTGCCCCAGCACTGCACCGCGGTGAGAGCGCCCCCCGCTGTCCGTCCCTCTGCCCTACACCACACAGCATGTCAGCATGTCTCTCTGTCTCTCTGTCTCTCTGGCCCTGGTGCATGTGTACGTGCGTGCGTCTCTGGCCCCAGTGTGTGTGTGTCTCTGTCTCTGGCCCCAGTGTGTCTGTCTCTGTCTCTATCTCTGGCCCCAGTGTGTGTGTGTGTGTGTGTGTGTGTGTGTGTGTGTGTGTGTCTCTGGCCCCGGAGAGTGTGTATGTGTGTGTGTGTCTCTGGCCCCGGAGAGTGTGTGTCTCTGTCTCTGTCTCTGTCTCTGTCTCTGTCTCTGTCTCTGTCTCTGTCTCTGTCTCTGTCTCTGGCCCCAGTGCGTGTGCGTGCGTGCCGTGTGTCTCTGGCCCCGGTGTGCGTGCGTGCCTGGCCCCGGTGTGCGTGCGTGCCTGGCCCCGGTGTGCGTGTGTGCGTGCCGTGTGACAGCGGTCCCTCTGTGTCTCCCTCAGGTGCGGCTCTTTGTGGCCGTGCTCTCCCAGGTGGACGGGCGGCTGGCAGGCGCTCTGCGAGAGGAGTTCCCCTGCCTCAAGCTCTGACTGACCTGGGCCGGGCCGGGCCGGGCCAGGCAGGACTGAATGGGGCTAGTTGCTGGGAGCTGCTGATCCGGTTGACAGAACAAATAGCATCAGAAAGCCAAGGAAACGGAGATGGCAGCGCAGCTCTGACACAAGAAACCCCCATCACAGGGATTTTCAGCCCATGAAGTCCGTTCTCTATCCGGAAGCTACTTCAGAGACGGGGGGTGAATCATCTTCTTCAGCTGCTGCTGCAGGGGAACCCCCACCCCTCATGTACTGGGGGTGACCCCTTGCTGAGGCTCTCACGGGGGGACCCCTCACTGTGCTCTGAGGCTCTGACAGGGGGACCCCTCACTGAAGCTCTGATGCTCTGACAGGGGTACCCCTTGCTGATGCTCTGACAGGGGGACCCCTCACTGAAGCTCTGATGCTGTGACAAGGGTGCCCCTCGCTGAGCCTCTGACAGGGGGACCCCTCGCTGTGCTCTGAGGCTGTGACGGGGGACCCCTCGCTGTGCTCTGATGCTGTGACAGGGGGGCCCCTCGCTGTGCTCTGAGGCTGTGACAGGGGGACCCCTCGCTGTGCTCTGAGGCTGTGACAGGGGGGCCCCTCGCTGTGCTCTGAGGCTGTGACAGGGGGGCCCCTCGCTGTGCTCTGAGGCTGTGACTGGGAGCCCTGTGTGCTTCAGCCTGGTCTCTCACACTGCAGTTTGTTCCTGTACAGTGTTGCTATTTCATGCTCTCGCTCATGTTTGTAATCAGACGCCTTTCCTTTGTTAATAAAGCCGAGCTCTTGTTTTTACTTCAGTGGTCCAGGGAAGGATTCTTGAGTCCACAGTGACGGGAAGCCCCCTTGAAAGAAATTCAAAATGAAATGAAAATAATATTCAAAGCTCTCGTGGGCTTTTTGCAGATAATTGTCTTCTCCTCAAGTGAAGAAGCCAGCAGCCATGTCGCCCTGCAGCTCCCAGCTGGCAGCCCCACTGGAGCTCAGCAGTGTGAGCCTGGTCAGTACCTGGGTGGGAGACTCCTGGGAAAGCTGAGGCTGCTGCTGGAAGAGGTGTTAGTGGAGCCAGCAGGGGGCGCTGAGGTCTGTGTGGGTCCTAATGCCCCAGTATAGTGACGGGGACACTGTACTGTAAACAGGCGCCGTCCTTCAGATGAGACGTAAAACCGAGGTCCTGACTCTCTGTGGTCATTAAAAATCCCAGGGTGTCTCTCGAGAAGAGTAGGGGTGTAACCCCGGTGTCCTGGCCTAATTTCCCCCTGGCCTTTACCAGTCATGGTCTCCTAATAACCCCCCTCTCTGAACTGGCTTCATCACTCTGCTCTCCTCCCCACTGAGAGCTGGTGTGTGTGAGAGGACTGGAGCATCATCCAGGGGGGGCTGCACACTGGTGGGGGTGGAGGGGATCCCCATGACCTGTACAGAGCTCTGAGTGGAGTGTCCAGGACAGCGCTGTGTAAATTAATTGAAGGAAGGAGAGGGGCGCCGTACCGTTGGTGGAGCTGCACATGATGAAGCAGAGGCTCTGGCGCACGGACTCCTGCTGCCGTACCCTCTCCAGCCACAGGGGGGCGGCGCTCGGCCGAGCCAGGCAGGTCAGCAGCAGCCTGCAGGCGCAGCAGACCGGCGTCAGGCACAGCTCCCAGAGCGAGACATGAACTGGCAAACACTGGGCTGTGTCTCAACCCGACCGACAGAAGTAAACAACAAAAAAAACGGCTTTCATAACACCTAGAAACACCTCATAACACCTCTCTGAACTGGCTCCATCTCTCTGCTCTCCTCCCCACTGAGAGCTGGTGTGTGTGAGAGGACTGGAGCATCATCCAGGGGGGGCTGCACACTGGTGGGGGTGGAGGGGATCCCCATGACCTGTACAGAGCTCTGAGTGGAGTGTCCAGGACAGCGCTGTGTAAGTGTCAGGAGTTATTTTTATTAAGATGAGGCAGTGGTGTTCAAATGTATCTATTTGTCCGTTTTTAACTTTGCTTTGCTTGTCTCGGAGCTGGCGTATTCAGGCCATGGTCTTGTCGTGATATTTGTGTAGTGCTTCCATGTTAAAACAATTACTTTTGATTGTTCAGCACGAACGGGTTGTGTGCTCTGTGCCCCCCCTGTGTCTGCTGTACAGCTAAACAGCAGGGGTGGGGCTCGTCGCCGGTGGTGTCGCAGCAAAATGTGACGGAATGAGTCTGATGTTCCTGGTCATTTCCTGGGCGGAGCGGTGGCTCTGTGGCTCAGGATCTGCGCCTGTGGCTGGGAGGTTGCCGGTTCGTATCCCGCAGCCGGCAGAGGAATCCTACTCCGTTGGGCCCCTGAGCAAGGCCCTGAACCCCAACTGCTCCAGGGGCTCTGTACAATGGCTGACCCTGCGCTCTGACCCCCAGCTTCTCTCCTTGTCTGTGTGTCTCATGGAGAGCAAGCTGGGGAATGTGAAAAGATGAATTCCTAATGCAAGAAATTAAGTGATCTTATCTTATTTCTGCTGCAGGTTAGCCGCCCTGGGTCTTGTGGGTTGGAGTGTGCAAAGGTGAGAGACCAGCAGCCCTGACGGGAGAGGGCGTAGAGGCAGAGAGAAAGAGAGAGAGGGGGGCAAGCAATGTACAGTGTTTCTGCAAGGCTGGCTGCTGCGTCCCTGTGTGCCTCTGCACCTCACAGTATTTAAAAACACGGGCTGCTGTAATTAAAGACTGCATTGATATTCCGAGTGCTTTTGTAATGGAAATGAGTGACAGTGGGCTGGAGAGGGAGAGTGGGTGGAAGGAAGGGGGAGGGAGGGGGAGGTGTAGAGTAATCAGAGGGGCGAGACAATACCTGCGATCCCTTTCTAAGGGCTGCTGGTCTGCCTGTATGATGTCACCCTATTGCCCCCGTCTTTGCAAAGCACAGTTCAAAGGGGTGCTGATGTTGTTATTTTGGCTTTGTGGGTCGTCGTCATGTTCTTCTAGGTGGTGGGATGTGCGTCAGTGGGATAGGCACTGTCCAGTCAGGGCTCCTGACAGACCCCCCCCCAGCTCTCTCTCTGAAGGGTCACTACACACACTGTCCAGTCAGAGCTCCTGACACACCCTGCAGATCTCTCTCTGAAGGGTCACTACACACACTGTCCAGTCAGAGCTCCTGACACACCCTGCAGATCTCTCTCTGAAGGGTCACTACCCACACTGACCAGTCAGAGCTCCTGACAGACCCCCCCCCAGCTCTCTCTCTCTGAAGGGTCACTACACACACTGACCAGTCAGAGCTCCTGACAGACCCCCCAGCTCTCTCTCTGAAGGGTCACTACACACACTGACCAGTCAGAGCTCCTGACAGACCCCCCAGCTCTCTCTCTGAAGGGTCACTACACACACTGTCCAGTTTGGCCAGGGAGAATTTGTTGATCTTCTTCGACCCTGACGAGTCTCTGCTGTGCGCCCATGTTCGCTCCAGACCGTGCTCGCTCTGTTTCCTCGGCGCACGTGTCCGGTCTCGCTCTGCCTGAGCTCTGCTCCTGCCTTGTTCCGTGCGGGTGAGCCTCTTGCTCGGGCAGCCAGCAGGGCCGGAGGGGCAAACAGGCTCACTGAGCCGTCAGTCTCGCCGGAGCCTAACGAGAAGTGACTGCTCGCTCGCTCGTGGGCGAGAGGGGTGGGGGGAGGGTGCTGGGCCGCTGGAGTCCAGCAGCCCGTTGGTGGGTCAGGACCTGGAGTGAGGAAAGAGGCAAAGAGATGCAGAACTTCCTGTCAGCTGTGAGTCCTGTCTCCCCACTCCCTCCCCCTTCCTTCTCGAACCCTCTCCCTTTCTCTGGCTTCGTCCTGACACGCGGAGAGAGAGGGAGACTGTTGAACAGACCTGACGTCGTCAGCTCTGGTTTAAACTCGATTTTTCCACAGACGAAACTACAGTAGGAAAAAAAATGTTACTGGCTACTGGAAACCTGCTTAGCTTTTTCGAGCAGATAAAAAACATTTTTTTCCAGCAAAATTAAGCTAATTTAATGCAGTGGAAGACGCAGTGAAGTATGTAGTTGGGAGTTCGGCCGGAGCTAAAATCCTAGCTGGGGTCGCGAGGGCCAGGCATGGCGAGCCGAGGCCAGGCATGGCGAGCCGAGCGTCACACCTGTGAGCCAGCAGGCCCACCCTGACACGTGCCGTCCCTGCCCCTCTTCCCCAGGATCCTGAAGTACCGTGCGCTCTGCGCTAATCAGAGCCCAGAGGTGATTTCCTGAGTCTGGCTGCTCCTCTATCTAAAGTCAACAGCAGGATAATGAAGCCTTTCTCCAGCCCCGTCTGTCCTGGGTCCGTCACACCTCTCCTCACCTCCAGAAATAGCCCATTGACGCCACACAGCTCTTAATTAAGGACGCGCGACGCGTGCTTCCGCCCCCCTGCGCTCATCACCTGTGCTTTTCAGGTCCGCGCGTCCGTTGTTTCACAACCACGGAGACTTTCCGCAAGGGGGGAAGATCCGAAGACGCGCGATACGATGCTCACCTTTGCTGTTTTAGAAAGGGGGGTGGGGGGGGGGTTGGGACGGCAGGCCTGAAACATCCCCGGAGCTCCTGCCCAGCTCATGAAGAGTCATGAAGAACTCCCCCCTCCCGCCAGCAGGGGGCACCGCCTCCGCGTGTCTCGTGTGCGATCAGCTGGGGGCGGCGGAGACGTGGCCCCTCTTCACGTCACTCTCTTAGCCCCCCCCCTTGCAAAGTCGCTGTCTGGTCTGTCTGGAAAGATGTGCCCTTCGTTAAAAACCAACCCATCCCTGCCCTCCCCCAAGCTCTTGGCCGCGCGCCTGCTGGCGGACTCCCTCTGCCCCTCCCGCTGCAGGACGGGGGAGGAGGAATGTGGTCAGCAGCCTGGCGCGTACAGTCCAGAGCCGAGAGGCCGATTGCAACATGGAGAACCACGGAGGAGCCATGGTAACTCAGAGGGCAAGGGCGTCTAGCTCCTGTTGTCCAGGGTTCGATCCCAGGTAGGGGCAAGCGATGTAACTTGCTCTAATTCCTTCCGGACGGCTCCCAGGTCCACTCAGCCTGCTTTCCAGATGAGTACCGGGGGTTAATCCTTCCGGGGGTAATAGGCCAGCCGGAGCGTGATGCTGACCCCATCACCTCCACCTCCAGTGTCAGATGGTGTAGAAAAATGGTGGCCCATTCCCCCATGGGCCCTGATGGCCTGAAAAGGGACCTACCCTACCCCCGGGGCAGGACGAAGCAGAGCGTGTCAGACCTGGGGGGGGGAGCTACAGTGCTCATTGACTGTGACAAAACTCCTCGGCTCTGAGTCCAGACTCCAGAGTCCGTGGCCGTGCAGAAGTGTGTCAGCAGGCAGCGAGGTGTGAGGACACCCTGGGCTGCCCAGCCCTCACTCCTCCCAACACTCGGCGGGGGACCGAACCCCAGATGGTAAAGACGGATATGGACAGACGGAGGTCTGTCGGTGACCTGTCTTGACCGCGGAGGGGCTGGGCCACAGCTGTCCTACCGGGGGGAAGGGTGAAACATTTTCCGTTTTGTCCGAGCGGATTCCGGCCACGTTCAGGCCCAGCGTTTCCGACGTGTAGCCGGGCTGGAAAAACAGATTGTAATTAAAGCAGGGAGATCCCCTCCCTGTCTCCCTGCAGGATATGGAGGGCCGTGCTGCAGATGTGTGTGTGTGTGTGTGTGTGTAAGGGCGTTCTAGCGTTCTTAGAGATGTACGGTTCCCCCAGCAACGATTTTCCTAGCCGTCTTTATCTGAGGCTTTTATAAGTCTTGCACTTGCGCCATTTCCCTGTTTAATTACTGCAGCTTTATGATGATGTATTCAAGGATGCTGTGTAACCGAGCAGAGCATTGCTGCAGCCTTTCTTCCTGTAACAATGAGGAGGTGAAGCGCTTTTCTAATATTCTAATTGAGTCATCCCGATGGAGCATACAGCTTGGGTCCCCTGGGTCTCCCTGTGTTTCCCTGGCTGGCACTGGTGGGATTGGCTCTCCAAACCGTGGGGACCGGCTCCCCTCGCCCAGCGCTGTCTCACAGCTGCCTTCCCTGCCACGCAGAGCTCTCGATCGGCCCCTTGTTTTCCCCCTTCTGGCCTGTTTTCCTCGTCCGCTCTCTTGTTCGGTAACTTCCAGCTTCCCACACAGAAAACACTGCGGCGCCTCTCAGGTCTCCTGCTGGCTCGCTGGGTTCAACAGCCCGCCAGTGTCTGGATCTGTATGTGATGCTACAGAAGACAGGGGCGAAATCCACATGTGAGAGAGGCTCCACAGCCCACAGTGGGCTGCTGAGGATAGCTCTGTCATTGTCTTATGGCCGCCCTATGTTCCTAGCCTGACCCCCCCCCAAACTGAGTTTCCCAAGACTACTCCTGCTGTGGTGACTCTTTCCCCTTTCCCTGAGGAGGGGCTGTGCTGAGGAAGAGGAGAGGGGGGCTGCAGTCTGTGCTGAGGAAGAGGAGAGGCTGCAGTCTGTGCTGAGGAAGAGGAGAGGGGGGCTGCAGTCTGTTGAGGAAGAGGAGAGGGGGGCTGCAGTCTCTGCTGAGGAAGAGGAGAGGCTGCAGTCTATGCTGAGGAAGAGGAGACTGCAGTCTGTGCTGAGGAAGAGGAGAGGCTGCAGTCTGTGCTGAGGAAGAGGAGAGGGGGGCTGCAGTCTGTGCTGAGGAAGAGGAGAGGCTGCAGTCTGTGCTGAGGAAGAGGAGGCTGCAGTCTGTGCTGAGGAAGAGGAGAGGGGGGCTGCAGTCTCTGCTGAGGAAGAGGAGGCTGCAGTCTGTGCTGAGGAAGAGGAGAGGGGCTGCAGTCTGTGCTGAGGAAGAGGAGGGGCTGTAATGAGATGAGTAAACACTGCAGTGACTGAGCAGCGAGCAGCTGAGGGCTCTTCACTCTGAGCCCCATGAATAGCCCCTCTATCAACAGCACGCTCACACAGAGCCACGCAGAGCTTTAATTACAATCTCCATTGAATATTCAAAGGGCCGCAGAACACAAGCCGTCTTCAAACCCTGAAAAACAATCACACACAGAAACGGGCAGCTTTGTTTTCTGTTTTCTCTAAAAAAAACACCTGATGAGCCATCGTTACATATACACGCATTGATGAGGTCACCTGGACATTTAACTGACAATAGGAAAGGAAAAGCTCTGTTTAACCCACTGGGTTATGGAAGGGCCTGATACCTCTGACAGGTCGGTCCTGCTGGGCTCCCCCACAGCTCTGGTTTTACTCTCTAGGCTGTTAGTTTCACTGCAGCGCTCAGTGCCAGCTGTTAGCACAGCTGCGACACACACTCCACGTTCTTGTAGAGAATATTTCCTCCTTAGAGCACTGGGGTCCTAATTCATTGCTCATTTATTTTGCTGGAGCTTTTATCAAAAGCAGCTTCCATTAGCACCCATTTTGACAGCTGGGTATTTTGCTGCAGCAATCTGAGTAAAGTACCTCGCTCAAGGAGACAGCGGTGTCTTAGCTAGGGGTTGAACCCACAACCTTCCAGTTATACAGTAAGTGCACAACCCTGACCACCGCACCACACTGCTGCCCTCTTATCCCTTCCCAGCATCCCCTGGTCTCTGCCTCACGATCTCCATCAGCTCACCTGACGATGGTGAAACTTCTGCTCTTCTCTGGGGGAGTGCACACAGGTCACTACAGCCCTGGCTATTGAGCATGCTATAGCGCATGCAGGGGACTCTGTAAGGAGAGCTGAGTTACTGAGCTGCGTCCTACTGTAAGTGAGCTGAGTTACTGAGCTGCGTCCTACTGTAAGTGAGCTGAGTTACTGTGCTGCGTCCTACTGTAAGGAGAGCTGAGTTACTGTGCAGCGTCCTACTGTAAGGAGAGCTGAGTTACTGTGCAGCGTCCTACTGTAAGTGAGCTGAGTTACTGTGCTGCGTCCTACTGTAAGTGAGCTGAGTTACTGTGCTGCGTCCTACTGTAAGTGAGCTGAGTTACTGTTCTGTGTCCTACTGTAAGTGAGCTGAGTTACTGAGCTGCGTCCTACTGTAAGTGAGCTGAGTTACTGTGCTGCGTCCTACTGTAAGGAGAGCTGAGTTACTGTGCTGTGTCCTACAGTAAGTGAGCTGAGTTACTGTGCTGCGTCCTACTGTAAGGAGAGCTGAGTTCCTGTGCTGTGCCCTACTGTAAGGAGAGCTGAGTTACTGTGCTGCGTCCTACTGTAAGTGAGCTGAGTTACTGTGCTGCGTCCTACTGTAAGGAGAGCTGAGTTACTGTGCTGTGTCCTACTGTAAGTGAGCTGAGTTACTGTGCTGCGTCCTACTGTAAGGAGAGCTGAGTTACTGTGCAGCGTCCTACTGTAAGTGAGCTGAGTTACTGTTCTGTGTCCTACTGTAAGTGAGCTGAGTTACTGTGCTGCGTCCTACTGTAAGGAGAGCTGAGTTACTGTGCAGCGTCCTACTGTAAGTGAGCTGAGTTACTGTGCTGCGTCCTACTGTAAGGAGAGCTGAGTTACTGTACTGTGTCCTACTGTAAGTGAGCTGAGTTACTGTGCTGTGCCCTACTGTAAGTGAGCTGAGTTACTGTGCTGCATCCTACTGTAAGGAGAGCTGAGTTACTGTGCTGTGTCCTACTGTAAGTGAGCTGAGTTACTGTGCTGCGTCCTACTGTAAGGAGAGCTGAGTTACTGTGCTGTGCCCTACTGTAAGGAGAGCTGAGTTACTGTTCTGTGTCCTACTGTAAGTGAGCTGAGTTACTGTGCTGCGTCCTACTGTAAGGAGAGCTGAGTTACTGTGCTGTGTCCTACTGTAAGTGAGCTGAGTTACTGTGCTGCGTCCTACTGTAAGGAGAGCTGAGTTACTGTGCTGTGCCCTACTGTAAGTGAGCTGAGTTACTGTGCTGCGTCCTACTGTAAGGAGAGCTGAGTTACTGTGCTGTGTCCTACTGTAAGTGAGCTGAGTTACTGTCCTGTGTCCTACTGTAAGGAGAGCTGAGTTCCTGTGCTGTGCCCTACTGTAAGGAGAGCTGAGTTACTGTGCTGCGTCCTACTGTAAGTGAGCTGAGTTACTGTGCTGCGTCCTACTGTAAGGAGAGCTGAGTTACTGTGCTGTGTCCTACTGTAAGTGAGCTGAGTTACTGTGCTGCGTCCTACTGTAAGGAGAGCTGAGTTACTGTGCTGTGTCCTACTGTAAGTGAGCTGAGTTACTGTGCTGCGTCCTACTGTAAGGAGAGCTGAGTTACTGTGCTGTGTCCTACTGTAAGTGAGCTGAGTTACTGTCCTGTGTCCTACTGTAAGGAGAGCTGAGTTACTGTGCTGTGTCCTACTGTAAGTGAGCTGAGTTACTGTCCTGTGCCCTACTGTAAGGAGAGCTGAGTTACTGTGCTGTGTCCTACTGTAAGTGAGCTGAGTTACTGTGCTGTGTCCTACTGTAAGGTGAGCTGAGTTCCTGTGCTGTGTCCTACTATAAGGAGAGCTGAGTTCCTGTGCTGTGTCCTACTGTAAGGTGAGCTGAGTTACTGTTCTGTGTCCTACTGTAAGGAGAGCTGAGTTACTGTACTGTGTCCTACTGTAAGTGAGCTGAGTTACTGTCCTGTGTCCTACTGTAAGGAGAGCTGAGTTCCTGTGCTGTGTCCTACTATAAGGAGAGCTGAGCTACTCCAGTGTGTTGCTGTGTCCTACTGTAAGGTCTGCAGTGATGTTCTACAGAGAAGGTCTGTCTTCACAAGGAGCTGCAGAGAGCTGGACAGCTTGGTGATTTCAGAGCTCGGTGAGTCACTGCGCTTTATTAAAAGCAGCTCTGTTTCCTTACCCCTGTTACCTGTTAGCTCCAGTGGGATTTTTCTGTGTTCATTTCAAACAGGGCAACAGAGCAAACAGCCTTTGTCTTTGAAGTGCGTGTCCCGTGCATCTATAAAACTGAATAAGCCTTGAAAACCCATCTGCCAAAAGACAAACACATTCAAATGACAGATTACTGGAGGAGAGAGGAAGGGGGAGAGAGAGGAATGGAAAAGGAGAGATCAAAGCCAAAGAATCTGAACATCTGCAAACTCGTGTTGTTCCTGACTAACCAGATTAACGGTGCTGGCAGGAGCCAGGCTCCCCGGCGCAGGCAGGGTGCTGGTCTGGACAGGGGCGAGAGGGGAGAGGAGGGCGGCGGGGCGCCAGAGGCAGGGCATGGCTCTCATCAGCACCCACTCCGGCTGCCGGATCGGGACAAGGGACACGTCTGCCCGGGCGCCGGGCCCTTTCATGTCCATCCTGCTAGATCTGCTCAGGCAGAAAGCTCACGAAGACTCTGCTGTCGGATCTCGGAAGCTAAGCAGGGTCGGGCCTGGTTGGTACTCGGATGGGAGACCAGCTGGGAATACCCAGCTTTGGGGCGGAGCGGTGGCTCTGTGGCTCAGGATCTGCGCCTGTGGCTGGAGGGTTGCTGGTTCAAATCCAGCGGCCAGCAGAGGAATCCTACTCCGCTGGGCCCCTAAGCAAGGCCCTTCACCCCAGCTGCTCCAGGGGTGCTGTATAAATGGCTGACCCTGCGCTCTGACCCCCAGCTTCTCTCCCTGTCTGTGTGTCTCATGGAGAGCAAGCTGGGGTCTGTGAGGAGACACATTCCTCATGCAGGAAATTGTAAAGGGTTAATAAAGTGATCTCTGTCTCCACGAGGCCTTGAAGGCCTGTCCCCTCTGGTGCCACGAGCTGGTGGAAGGAGCTGAATCTGACTGGAGACAGTGGGAGCCCAGAGTACCTGAACAGGAGGTTCCTCAGCTCCGAGCGCTGCGGTCCCACTCGGAAATCCTGCTTACCTCTTGGGTATTAATGAGGGGAGCGAGAGTCCTGCAGCTGTGTCAAAGGGTGCCTTGAGGGTGGCTTCGGTGAGGCCCACGGACGGGTGAGGGGGAGTGGCCAGGGGGTGTGGGTCTCCCTTCTCCTCTGTCTCTGCCCCCCACTCTGACTCGGAGCCTGAGACTCCATTCCTGGGCATCGGCCTCCTCCGACCTGGACAGCAGATCACGTTAGGGAAAAGAACCCCACGCCTTTTAAACATTTAAGGCCACGTATTTCTGTGACTGTAACCGGACGAGTCCATCCCAATCAATCAATTGATCGATTGATCAATCGATCAAAACACAAAGCCCTTCGTGTGCTTTCTTCAAACCCGGCACGCGTCACACTGAACCGCCTTCTGGGCTCACTCACGCGTGTTTCGTGCGTGTGTGTGTGTGTGCGCACACGTCAGTGCGCTCCTGCGGGGCTGTCTGCGGTTCTTCAACAGCACCTGCCTGCTGGACTAGCGTCACCGGTCAGCCACCCCCCCGCACACACACGGTCTCCACCGTCTCCCCCCTCCTCTCTCTCTCCCCCTCTCCCTTCTCCTCTGTCTCTGCCCCCACTCTGACTCGGAGCCTGTGTGCGGGGGGGTGGCTGACCGGTGACGCTAGTCCAGCAGGCAGGTGCTGTTGAAGAACCGCAGACAGCCCCGCAGGAGCGCACTGACGTGTGCGCACACACACACACACACGCACGAAACACGCGTGAGTGAGCCCAGAAGGCTCTCGTGGTGTGGACACCCTGGGCGGTTCAGTGTGACGCGTGCCGGGTTTAAAGAAAGCACACGAAGGGCTTTGTGTTTTGATCGATTGATCAATCGATCAATTGATTGATTGGGATGGACTCGTCCGGTTACAGTCACAGAAATACGTGGCCTTAAATGTTTAAAAGACATGTTTAAAAGGCGTGGGGTTCTTTTCCCTAACATGATCTGCTGTGCAGGTCGGAGGAGGCCGATGCCCAGGAATGGAGTCTCCGGACTCGGGATTCTCAGGATCCAACACCCCCGATTCCCCCACCTGCGTGCCGCCACAGGAGCCCTAGCCCAGCCAAGCCTTGTCTGGAGGTCCAGCCCAGTGAGAGGGTGTGCACCCCAGGGAGTGGACCGGAGCCCCACACACACCCCTCTGGGGCTCGAACACCCGTGTCAGCACAGAAATTAATCAGTGTTAAGGAATTTGTGTTCCATCAGAATTAGCGAGCAGCGCTCAGCACACAGGAGCTTTAGGTTGCAGTAATCACCTTTTCGCCAGGCAGAGGGGGGTGGGGTGATCTTCTTTAGTCCTTTTACTGGAAGTCCCCCCCCGCCATGCGCCTGGACACAGCGCTGATCAGAGGCCGAGACCCACGCGCCCTCACCGACCTGACCTCGCTGGGAGTGTGCAGTGTGGGAGAGGGTGCCCAGCGCTGCCCGGAGACACGAGGACGTGTGGCTGCCTGTCGGTGACGGGTTGGAGGCCACTGAGGGAGAAGAGCGTCTTCAGTGAAGCGCAAAGCCCAGGTGAGGCAGGCTGGTGTGAGGCAGGCTGGTGTGAGGCAGGTCGGGTGTGAGGCAGGTCGGGTGAGGCAGGCTGGTGTGAGGCAGGTCGGGTGTGAGGCAGGTCGGGTGAGGCAGGCTGGTGTGAGGCAGGTCGGGAGAGGCAGGCTGGGTGAGGTGGGGAAAAATTGCTGAGTGTTAGTCCCAGGGGGCCAGCTAAGCCTCAGTCTGCTCTGCAGGACACCTCCCCTCTCTCCTCCCCTTCTGGGGACACCTCTCCCTCTCTCTCTCTTCTCTCCCTCTCCCCCTCTCCTCTCCTCTCCCTCTCTCCTCCCTTCCTGGGGACGCCTCTCCCTCTCTCCTCTCCCTCTATCCTCTCCTGGGGACCCCTCTCCCTCTCCCCTCCCCTCCCGAGGAAACCTCTCCCTCTCTCTCCCCTCTCCCTCTCCCTCTCTCCTCTCCCCCCCTCCTGGGGATGCCTCTCCCTCTCTCCTCCTCTCCTTGGACACCTCTCCCTCTATCCTCTCCTGGGGACACCTCTCCCTCTCTCTCTCTTCTCTCCCTCTCCCCCTCTCCTCTCCCTCTATCCTCTCCTGGGGACCCCTCTCCCTCTCCCCCTCTCCTCTCCTCTCTCCTCTCTCCTCCCTTCCTGGGGACGCCTCTCCCTCTCTCCTCTCTATCCTCTCCTGGGGACACCTCTCCCTCTCTCTCCCCTCTCCCTCTCCCCCTCTCCTCTCCTCTCTCCTCTCCCCCCCTCCTGGGGACACCTCTCCCTCTCTCTCCCCTCTCCCTCTCCCTCTCTCCTCTCCCCCCCTCTCTCCTCCCTTCCTGGGGACACCTCTCCCTGACACCTCTCTCTCCCTCTCTCCTGTGTCTGTGTGTCTGTCAGCTGTGGACACACACTCTTCTTAGGCCTCTGTGCGGTACACACACACACAGGGTACACAGCACATCCCCACACTCAGTTTGTTGCAGTTCTGTGCTGAGTAGTGGAGGCTGTTGGAGTTTTCTATTTGTCCTTCAGCACGTAGAAACGGATAAAGGGTTTAACCACTGGGGGACGGCGCACACATAACGAACACAGAGTTTCCCTTAACCCTCTGTGGCTCCTGTAGGACACCAGGAGCCGTTCACATGTTTGACCCTCCGCGATTACCCATCCCCGAGAGAGCCGCACGGAGCTGCCCTCGTCTGGCTATACGCTCCGTCTCTCAGGTGCACAAGCGAGGTCTGGCGAGCCGGGTCCGGGCTGCGGGCTGACCGCTGCTCGCCGTCGGCTCCAGGCTCTTCCCGCCCCGAGCGAGCGCGGTCTCCGCTGAAGCCGGCCTCTCGCATTGCTTCTGACAGATGCTCTTCGTACGCGCGTTATCTTTAGTTTCATCGGATCCCTGCTCACTGGGCCGAGGCACCCCCCCCCCCCCAACACCCGAGGGCCTCCAGCATCACGGGCCGGGATTCCAGAACCGGCACCGTGGCTCCCGGTGCGCGAGCTTCCGGTTCCGTCAGGTGACGATACCGCGAGTGCCCGCGGACATGCTGTCAGCGCCTCGTCTCCTCTGGGCCCCGGTAGAGCACCGCTCTGTCAGCGCCTCCTCTGGTCTCTGGGCCCCGGTAGAGCACCGCTCTGTCAGCGCCTCGTCTGGTCTCTGGGCCCCGGTAGAGCACCGCTCTGTCAGCGCCTCGTCTCCTCTGGGCCCCGGTAGAGCACCGCTCTGTCAGCGCCTCGTCTGGTCTCTGGGCCCCGGTAGAGCACCGCTCTGTCAGCGCCTCGTCTGGTCTCTGGGCCCCGGTAGAGCACCGCTCTGTCAGCGCCTCGTCTGGTCTCTGGGCCCCGGTAGAGCACCGCTCTGTCAGCGCCTCGTCTGGTCTCTGGGCCCCGGTAGAGCACCGCTCTGTCAGCGCCTCGTCTCCTCTGGGCCCCGGTAGAGCACCGCTCTGTCAGCGCCTCGTCTGGTCTCTGGGCCCCGGTAGAGCACCGCTCTGTCAGCGCCTCGTCTGGTCTCTGGGCCCCGGTAGAGCACCGCTCTGTCAGCGCCTCGTCTGGTCTCTGGGCCCCGGTAGAGCACCGCTCTGTCAGCGCCTCGTCTCCTCTGGGCCCCGGTAGAGCACCGCTCTGTCAGCGCCTCGTCTGGTCTCTGGGCCCCGGTAGAGCACCGCTCTGTCAGCGCCTCGTCTCCTCTGGGCCCCGGTAGAGCACCGCTCTGTCAGCGCCTCGTCTGGTCTCTGGGCCCCGGTAGAGCACCGCTCTGTCAGCGCCTCGTCTGGTCTCTGGGCCCCGGTAGAGCACCGCTCTGTCAGCGCCTCGTCTGGTCTCTGGGCCCCGGTAGAGCACCGCTCTGTCAGCGCCTCGTCTCCTCTGGGCCCCGGTAGAGCACCGCTCTGTCAGCGCCTCGTCTGGTCTCTGGGCCCCGGTAGAGCACCGCTCTGTCAGCGCCTCGTCTCCTCTGGGCCCCGGTAGAGCACCGCTCTGTCAGCGCCTCGTCTCCTCTGGGCCCCGGTAGAGCACCGCTCTGTCAGCGCCTCGTCTCCTCTGGGCCCCGGTAGAGCACCGCTCTGTCAGCGCCTCGTCTCCTCTGGGCCCCGGTAGAGCACCGCTCTGTCAGCGCCTCGTCTCCTCTGGGCCCCGGTAGAGCACCGCTCTGTCAGCGCCTCGTCTCCTCTGGGCCCCGGTAGAGCACCGCTCTGTCAGCGTCTCGTCTGGTCTCTGGGCCCCGGTAGAGCACCGCTCTGTCAGCGCCTCGTCTGGTCTCTGGGCCCCGGTAGAGCACCGCTCTGTCAGCGTCTCGTCTGGTCTCTGGGCCCCGGTAGAGCACCGCTCTGTCAGCGCCTCGTCTCCTCTGGGCCCCGGTAGAGCACCGCTCTGTCAGCGCCTCGTCTGGTCTCTGGGCCCCGGTAGAGCACCGCTCTGTCAGCGCCTCGTCTCCTCTGGGCCCCGGTAGAGCACCGCTCTGTCAGCGCCTCGTCTGGTCTCTGGGCCCCGGTAGAGCACCGCTCTGTCAGCGCCTCGTCTCCTCTGGGCCCCGGTAGAGCACCGCTCTGTCAGCGCCTCGTCTGGTCTCTGGGCCCCGGTAGAGCACCGCTCTGTCAGCGCCTCGTCTCCTCTGGGCCCCGGTAGAGCACCGCTCTGTCAGCGCCTCGTCTGGTCTCTGGGCCCCGGTAGAGCACCGCTCTGTCAGCGCCTCGTCTCCTCTGGGCCCCGGTAGAGCACCGCTCTGTCAGCGCCTCGTCTCCTCTGGGCCCCGGTAGAGCACCGCTCTGTCAGCGCCTCGTCTCCTCTGGGCCCCGGTAGAGCACCGCTCTGTCAGCGCCTCGTCTCCTCTGGGCCCCGGTAGAGCACCGCTCTGTCAGCGCCTCGTCTCCTCTGGGCCCCGGTAGAGCACCGCTCTGTCAGCGCCTCGTCTCCTCTGGGCCCCGGTAGAGCACCGCTCTGTCAGCGTCTCGTCTGGTCTCTGGGCCCCGGTAGAGCACCGCTCTGTCAGCGCCTCGTCTGGTCTCTGGGCCCCGGTAGAGCACCGCTCTGTCAGCGCCTCGTCTCCTCTGGGCCCCGGTAGAGCACCGCTCTGTCAGCGCCTCGTCTCCTCTGGGCCCCGGTAGAGCACCGCTCTGTCAGCGCCTCGCATTGAAAGGTGGAAAACACGCACAGCGCTGACCTCATCCCCCCCCCCCCGGTGGAAACAAAACAAAACAAAACAGCCGGTTTTGAAATGCCAAGGCCTCGCGGGCCCGGATGAGCGCCCCGCGGGCCTGCGCTCGTGTGTGTTTTTCTTCTCTTGAGCCGCGGCCGTGGGAGCGGGGAGGAGCTGTCCGCGGCTCCGCGGTGCTGAACAGAAACTCGCGCTTCCAGTCACGCAGAACACGTCCACGTTACGGCCCCCTCGATGCGCTCTCAGAGCTCGGGGGTAGGTACAGTACCTGTGGCTTGAATTCAAGCGACCTGACCCATGCAAAGCGATCTCATACCATTTCACCCCCAACGCCAGGGAACAGCTCTGAAGTCGCGCGTCTAACTGAGAAACTCGCACGTAACCCAAGTTTGTCCCGCTCGGGACAGTGATCGCGACCTCCGTGGGGTTTGTTCTCATCTCCGCGTGTTACTGTTGGGCTTTTTTTTACACGACAACAGCGCGGGGAGAAACCGAAACCGAGGACACGACGCTGACACGGGTCCGAACTCGCACCTGTAACACCGGCTGCAAGCTTCGGAAACCTGGTTAGAGAATCGCAAATGCCTTGTGCTGTTCCGCCCAACGCACGTCTCTTTAGTGAGACCGGGCGGGATAATTCGACATGTAGAAGAGAAACGGATGACCAATTTCACATCGTGAATGAGCGTTTGTGTTTTAGAAAAGTCTTCGCTCGGTCTCCAGCCCCACGCCTCCGCCCCGACACGCGCACACGCCGTACTCCAGCACTAATCATCATAATTAATACCAGCGGGCTGAGCAAACAGCGCTCACAGAGCTCGGCTCGGGGGACAAATATTGACTTGGTTTCGCACGGCTGGCTGCGCGGGTTTATGAAGCCCTGCGCTCCAGGAAATAACGGTGAGCCGATTGGTCGTGTAAAAAACACTTCAGTCACTTTTCAGCGCCGCATCCGGCCACGGTACTAACAGGAAGATCCTTATTATTTTTATTAATATTATTCAGCTTTTTCAGGCCTTCCCCTCATTTTATTAAGACAGAAATGAATCCGTCCAGAGTCGCCGGCACGTCGTGTATTAATATGGCTGTGAGCTTCTCAGTGACCTTGCGCTCCGTAGCCTCGTGGGAATGAATTCTGTCCCAGAACTGGGCCTGAAACAGTTCAGTTCGGCGCTCAGTCGGTGCAGTAGCGCCAAATGGTGTGCGCTGCTACCGCGCCTCGTCTGTTAATGAGTCGCTCCTGGTGGTTTTGTGTTGACGTTTTGGTGGTTATTATTATGAGAATTGGACGGAGAGTTGCGGTGGTGAGTAGCGCTCACGGGTCCTCGGTCCGGACGTCCTGGGTTCGATTCCGTATGCACGGCTCCTGCTCTCGCCCAGCTCGCGTGGGGGTACCGCGGGGGGGCGACGGACCCCCCCATACACACACACACACCTTTCACAGACACGCAGCCTGTGCTGGACAGGACGGTTGCCTGGGTCGGACCGGGCCGGGGTCAGGAGGTCAGGGGTCAGGGGTTAGGGGTCAGGGGTCAGAGAGGGACGACAGCCCAGGGCGAGAGACGGCAGGACGGGCGCCCCCTCCGATGCTGAATGAGCAGATTAGCTGTAAAGGACTCTTTTTAATTGGATCCACCCGAATCCCTGGACTTGTCGGTCCGCCTTGCCGGCTTTGGCCTGATATTCCCATGTGATCAAAGAGCTGACAAGCCGCTTCAACTTTGTCGATCAATCCTCGATCTTGCTGGGGATCTGCAAAGCAGACGGGAGCCGCTCTTGATTAGATGTCTGAACCTCTTTCGTCAACCCCCTATCCGATTAAAGTTCCCTCCTGCGAGGTTACATTTTTAAAAGCCCTTTTAGTCCGAATTAGTTTGGTCACTAAACCGATAAAAGCTCGTCTGAAATCGAGACCATAATAACAACAAAGGACGGATTTCAATGTGTCCCCTAATGAACAGAATTAAACAGAACGATTACGTTATGTAGAATGAAAAAAATATATAATTGTAGGCCTTCGGTGCAGCTTATTTTACTTCTGAGCACTTGCTGAAAGAGTGAAATGAAACATTTCTTAATAAAAAAAACCGCTCTTCTGCAACAGTTTGTAAATACAGCCTATCTGTATTTCAAAGGAACAAGTAACAGGTTTATTCCATGTTGAAAAAAAAGAAGACCGAAGAAGCCGTGGAGCCGTCTTCAGGTGTGGGTATTTCTATCTGTATTTCAGATGTGTATGAATCGGATTTACTGACACACAAGAGACAAGGAGTTTAAAGGCTGTGACCACTGTGTCTCTGTGGATCTACCGCGGTAAGGGAGCTGACCTGGTTTTGCATTTGACATTTCTGTGATCCGGGCGCTACTGTAGCTCAACAGTCGCCCGCTGGTTTCACAACCTCGCAAAATAATAATAATAATAATAATTGCTTACACTTACATAGCGCTTTTCTGGACACTCCACTCAAAGCGCTTTACAGGCCATGGGGATCCCCTCCACCCCCACCAGTGTGCAGCCCCCCCTGGATGATGCTCCAGTCCTCTCACACACACCAGCTCTCAGTGGGGAGGAGAGCAGAGTGATGAAGCCAGTTCAGAGATGGGGGTTATTAGGAGGCCATGACTGGTAAAGGCCAGGGGGAAATTTGGCCAGGACACCGGGGTAACACCCCTACTCTTCTCGAGAGACGCCCTGGGATTATTAATGACCGCAGAGAGTCAGGACCTCGGTTTTACGTCTCATCCGAAGGACGTCGCCTGTTTTAACGCGATGTTTTTCAAATTCAACGCACACAGCGCCTGGTTTCCGCTGGGGGAGGAAAGTGGCGGTCTGCTGAGACCAACACGTCGTTTTAACGCGGCGCGAAAGAGCGCTTAACACAAAGGCCAAGGGCGAGGACCCGTGTCCGATCCACAGGTTCCACTCCTTCTGGGTGCGTGGCTGTGAGCTCTTTTTTTTTCCACGGCAGCCGAGGGTGCGAGCGCGACAACACGCCCCCCGGGCAGACGCGGAAAGTCGTCATTTTCTCCGTTTGAGCGCGGCGGGGAAAATGTGTTTTTTTTCCTTGTTGCTGCGCGAACAAGCGCCCGGCTCCCGTGACGCCAGCGGTGCGGTCTAATGGGCGAGATTACCGCTCGCACCGTCCCCCCCCTTCCGCCCCGATACCCCCCTCCCAGACACGCACACACACCCTCTGGCTCGCCGGGCGCCTTAAATACCAGGACAGCCGCCTGCACCGGCCCAGAGAGCTGCGGTACCGCGTCCCCAGAGCAGCCGACAGACCGCCGGGCTCCGAGATGTACTCAGCCAGGATCGACGGGCCGAGAAGGGGCAGGTCTTTCGACTCCATGAACACGGGTTTCGAAGAGAAGCAGCTTAACAATGAAGTAAGAAGCGGTTTTCGGGTGTTGCGGGACCTTTTTGGTCGTTAAAATGTCTCCTTTTTTTAGTCTTTTTGTTTTGGTAAAAAACAAAACAGACTTCCTTTGAATATCTTACTTTGCACCCGTTTCTTTGTCAGGGGATAATTCTGTCTGTCTTTTATAAACGGAGTACGTCGTGAAACGTTGGGCTGGAGTCGGCAGAGACGCTGGAGATCAGTCAGAAAGCACAGAGCGCCGCTCTTGGAAGCCGCCCGTTGCGTGTCGGGTCCGTGTCGGGTCCGTGTCAGGTCCGTGTCGGGGGCAGAGACGCCGAGGCGGGGGGCGGCGGGATTATGGCGTGTCGCTGTCTGGGTCGCTCTCTCTTTCTCCGGGTGACTTTGATTAAGTTGGTCGCGGCTCCCGGGAAAGTAGCTTTGGCGTGTCAGCCGGTGACACGGCAGCCGCGTCAGGGCGGTAAGAGGTTTAGGCTGAGGATCGCTGGAGCCCCCGGACAGCGCGTCCACACACACACACACTCACACACACACCGACACACAGAGACCCCCGGACAGCGCGTCCACACACACACACACTCACACACACACCGACACACAGAGACCCCCGGACAGCGCGTCCACACACACACACTCACACACACACCGACACACAGAGACCCCCGGACAGCGCGTCCACACACACACACACTCACACACACACACCGACACACAGAGACCCCCGGACAGCGCGTCCACACACACACACACTCACACACACACCGACACACAGAGACCCCCGGACCGAACACGCCGTCCCGCGTCCAGAGTATCTCGTAGCGTATCCACTGACGTGCCCCCCCCTCAGGTTAGGGAGAGAGCTGGTCCCCAACCCTCAGAGCCGCTCTCGCACAAGCCCAGAGGAGCCGACAGTCCCGCGGGTCGCGGTGGCTCCGGGAGAGACGGTAAATCAGCACATCAGGCAGAGAGAGAGAGAGAGAGCCCTCCGCTACCTTCCCGGGGGAAAGGAACAGGTAGCACACATCCCCGCTGGGAGGACAAGAAAGACGCCGTGTCTGGGCTGCAGAGCCCCTGCGTCTTGTCCTCTTGACCTCTCAGCGTGGATTGGTCACGTCCCTGTGCCTTTGCGGCCGTTTAACCCAGGAACAGTCTCCTGCACCCCCGCCGGGGTGACACTCTCTGAGGCGGAGCAGCTAAACGGCGGTTCAGGGGACTTTTGCGCGTGTTTTTCTTTGAAAGAAGAACACGCCCCGGGCACAGCTCGGTCGCAGCTCGCTGCTGGTCCGGCGATCGGTTGCGCCCTGTCCGTTCCGCGCGCTGCCCGACAGCGAGCGAGACCCCCCCCCCCCAGCCCCTCCCTCGCGCGACAGGTGCGCCGAGCGGCACGAGCCGCGCCCGCGTCTCCGCCGTCCTGCACGCGCGCCGCGCGCGCCCGCCGAGCTGCCCCCTCGTGAGGGCGGTCCCACGCTCCACTGATGAATTGCGGGTGAAAATTAATACGTCCATAATCCCGGGTGAAGTTGACATAAGCGGGGCTAATAATAGGCGTCCCCGCTCCCAGGAGGGATTGCTTTAAGCGGCCCTCATCAGACCGGCACCGCCTCACCCGAGATCACCCGGGCCGGCCGCTTGGCGAGAGGCACGACAGCGGCGCCCGGTTCGGTCCGAATGCTCGGGTTCCGGCTGGCCGGGCGGCGGGCGGGGCAGCGCCTGGGCTCGGGAGCCTGCCAGGGAAGGGTGCGTGCGTGGATATTTTAACTGGGTCGTCGCCGGGGCGCGAGCAGTGGCCGGAAAAGCCGGCGTGGCCCCCACGCCGCGTGGAGCGCTTTGGGGGAGGTTTAAGGGATGGGGGTAGGAGGGGCGAAATATCTTCGCAAGCGATTCAGGTCGCTGTGATCGTGGGGTGCCCACGCGCGGAGTGGGGTGCGCGTGGGGAACAGGGTGAGGCGGTGTCAGGTCCTCGCGCGGATGAAGGGGTGACGTTTCGCCGCCCTCCTGCTGGTGTGGGCGTGCGGCGGGGCTGAGGAGGGTCTGGGCTCCCGGACCTGCGGGGAGTGCGGGGAGAGCCCCCCGACCCCAGACTGATCCGGCCCGTCCAGACAACACCTCCTCCCGGACTCGGACCCGGACCCGTGGGCGGGACCACAACTGTGGATTAAAGCAGTTCAGGTGGGCGGCTGCGTCAGCAGGCGCAGGCTGCGAAGGAACAGGTAAAGGTTTATTCCTGCTGAAAAGAGAAGAAAGACAACGCAACGTTTCGGCCCTGGAGCCTTCTTCGGGTGTCAAACTCTAGATGATGTCGTTATTGGTCCTGAGAAGTCGGTATGACGCGATAGTTTCCCAGTCTGCCGGTCTGCTCCGGGCTTTTCATCGCCGCACGTGTGCCTGTAAAGCGCTTTGAGTGGAGTGTCCAGAAAGGCGCTGTATAAGTGTAAACAATCAGTATTATTACTGCCAGGAATCGCTGCGCACCTGCTGTCGGTGACCCATTGTCCTGCGCCGCGCCCGGTGACAGCACAGCCCCCGGCTCGCTTTAATAATTCAGCCCCGCCTCGCAGACGGCGCACGCCCAGCTCGCTACCACAAAACGCAGCCCGGGGCGGGTTCCTCGACTCCGGAGTGGGTGAGCTGCCGGCACGTCCGGTCCGGAGAACGAGGATGTTGGACAGAACCGAGAGATGTGAGAGACCGGGGGCACTGATAGGTGTCGCCTCGGCTCCGAAGGCGTTCAGACGTTCACCCGGGGACTGCGTGTTCCCGCAGAAAACAGGTTGCAGCTTCTAAAGCTCCAGCGGTTTTTTAAAAAACAAACAAACAAATGTCGTGTGTTATTTAACTTGTTGCTGCCGCCGCCGCCGCCGCCGCTACTCTGTCTCTGTGTTTTGGGTGACACGCATCACGCGCAAATCAGCATGTGATTGCGCTTGTGCCTCTGAGCCATAAACTGAACTGAACTGCCGCGGTCCGACCAGCGCGGTTCAAACGCGGCGCGATCGTGTGGTGGCGGCAGCAGGGCTCCCTCTGGTGGTGGGAGCTGTGAATGACACCCTGCCGAACCGAACCGAACCGAACCGGGCAGGGGGGGGGAGCGTGTGAACCGCAGGCCTGATGCAGTTCGATGACCCTTTTTTTTCATTTTGAGTTTATTTTATAATAATAATAATAATCAACTTTATTTTATATAGCACCTTTAAAGGTGGTTTCTCAAAGCGCTTTACCGAATGACAACAATAAATAAAAAGAATACACAAGATAAAACACAATTACAATCCACAGAGGAGACCGTGGATGGCGGTACTGAATACAGCAGGAGCAGAGGGGTGAAGAGTGGAGCCAGTTCAGTAAAGGCTCTTCGACAGAAGAAGGTTTGAGTCTGGATCTGAAGGAGTTTAGAGAAGGTGACTCTCTGATATCCTCGGGGAGAGAGATCCAGAGCTCTGGGGCACAGCAGGAGAAGCCCCGTCACCCCTAGAGTGTAGAGGGGCTTGGGGGACAGACAGGAGACCAGAATTAGAGGAGCGAAGGCTGAGAGGTGGGGAGTAGGGCGATAACAGCTCAGTACTGAGGTGCCATGCAGAGCCTTATAGGTGAGCAGGAGGATTTAACAGGAAGCCAGTGCAGGGACTCCAGGACAGGAGTAATGTGATCACCTGCACCAGACCCGGTCAGGATTCTGCCTGCCGAATTTGGATTTAGAAACCCCAGCGAGTAGAGCAGTACAGTGGTCAATTTCGAGAGAACACACACGAGTCGATCAGCTTTTCAGCCCACAGTGGGTGATCGCATGGGGCGCGGTCTAGCGATGTTTCTGTGGTGCAGAAAAGGTGTTCGGACAATGTGCTGCACGTGTGGGCCGAAACGTCAAGCCAGAATCGCCCATCACCCCAGCACCCGGCTGATTCCGCTGCTCCTGTCCCGCAGATGAACCGCTCCACCTTCAGCAGGATCCAGGAGAACGGGGACAACAGGAGCCAGGCGCCCGAGCGCGGCCGCGCCGCCGTGGTCTTCTCGCTGAAGAACGAGGTGGGGGGACTGGTGAAGGCGCTGAAGCTCTTCCAGGTACAGGTAGAGAGCGACACAGCCGCCTGCACTCTGCTTGCCTTCCTTCTCTGGGGGGGGCAGTTTCTGCTTTTTTCCTCAAAATCCGTCTCCCTCCCTCGCGCCCTGACCCGCTGTCATGGGCGCCGGTCCTGTAATAATAATAATAATAATAATAACAACATCACTTTATTAACCCTTTACAATTTCCTGCATTAGGAATTTGTCTCCTCACAGACCCCAGCTTGCTCTCCATGAGACACACAGACAGGGAGAGAAGCTGGGGGTCAGAGCGCAGGGTTAGCCATTTATACAGCACCCCTGGAGCAGTTGGGGTTAAGGGCCTTGCTCAGGGGCCCAACGGAGTAGGATTCCTCTGCTGGCCGCTGGATTTGAACCAGCAACCCTCCAGCCATAGGCGCAGATCCTGAGCCACAGAGCCTGTAGGGCAGTACAATCCGGAAGAGACAGGAGAAGGACAATAGGGAAAACACAGAGAGGAGTGGATGGGAGGACAGACGGGGGGGGGGGCTGACGGTGATCCGGGTGCGAGGGGGGAGCGCAGGTGAACAAGTCCAGTGGGAGCCCCAAAAGGGAAAAAACGGGGCGCAGTCCAACGTCCAGGTAGCTGGGAGATCAATCCAAGACGTAGACAGGGAAAAGGGATCCAGGAACATGGAAAATGAAACCGTAATGGAGCCAGGCGCTCCGAGCCCCGGACTCAGACGGTCAGGACGCTGGGGAAGAGGTCTTGCCCCCTCAGCTTCTCCTGAGCCGGTGGACAGGCGGGCCTTCAGACGTCCAATACTGAGCCCAGAGCTCAGGAGGCGCAAAACTTACAGAGTGACGGGTCAGACAGGAGACACAGGCGCACGTGCTCATGAAACTCATAATAAAAGGTCAGAGCGCCCTCTAGAGGAGGGATGACGACTGTGACACCCGCCCTGTCCGCCTCTCTTCTTCCTCCTCCTTCTCCTCAAGCCAAATGTCTTCCAAGAGTAAAGGTGGTCTTTGCCCCCCCACACTCCCGCCCTGACAGGGGAGCTGGGAGAGCTGGTCTGGACCCCAAGCCACTACTGGCCTGATCCTCAGAAAAGGACGACAACGTCTTTTGCTTTTTCTTGAAAGAAGCTCGAGCGTTTTAAGGTCGACGATTCTGCGTTGATTTTGTTCCTGCGGTCCTTCCTGGAATCTGTCCTCACTTTCACCCTGATCTGCTGGTCTGAGAGGCACGAACACACCGGGCAGCCTGGTGAGGAGATCTCAGGAGGTCACTGGTGTTGATCTTCCTCTCCTCTCCTCCATCTATCAGAGACGTGTTTTGCGTAAAGCGAAATCCATCTGTGACGATCCTTCACACCCCTTGATTAGTCATTTCCAGTTACTCCCATCAGAACACAGACACCGACTCCCCAGCTGCAAAAATCAACAGACTGAAGTTCTCATTCGTACCTGTAGCCATCTCGTCACTCAACACTCGACCTTCTGTGTAAATATGTAGATTGTTGCTCCTGTCGTTTTGTTTTCTTGTGTCTGTCTGTACACCAGCACTGCTGCTGTAAAACAACTTGCCCCCCCTTCAGGGATAATGAAGACTCTCCCTCCCTCCCTCTCAGGAGAAGCACGTCAACCTGGTTCACATCGAGTCCCGGAAGTCGAAGCGGCGCAGCTCGGAGTTCGAGATCTTCGTGGACTGCGACAGCAACCGCGAGCAGCTGAACGAGATCATCCAGCTGCTGCGGGCGCACGTCAGCGCCGTGTCCGCCGGCCCGCCCGACAACTCCTGCCTGCCGGACCGCGGTAACCGCACTGCCCGCCGGACCGTACTGCCCGCCGGCCCGCCCGACAACTCCTGACCGCCGGACCGCGGTAACCGTACTGACCGCTGGCCAGCTCCAGGGTGGGAGGAAACCTCTGCCGGGGAGGGGAAGGGTCACCAGTAAAACCCCCCCCCCCGAGGGCAGAGACCGCTTCGCTCCTCGTTCAGGCAGGCAGACAGACAGGCAGGCAGACAGACAGGCAGACAGACAGACAGGCAGACAGACAGGCAGGCAGGGAGACAGGGAGGCAGGCAGGCAGACAGACAGACAGGCAGGCAGACAGACAGGCAGGCAGGCAGGCAGGCAGGCAGGCAGGCAGGCAGACAGACAGACAGACAGACAGACAGAC
The DNA here is from genome assembly GCF_055471065.1 of Atractosteus spatula. Classification (NCBI taxonomy): domain Eukaryota; kingdom Metazoa; phylum Chordata; class Actinopteri; order Semionotiformes; family Lepisosteidae; genus Atractosteus; species Atractosteus spatula. The sequence continues at coordinate 16,067,583 of NC_142721.1, read as the reverse complement.
AGGCAGGCAGGGAGACAGGGAGGCAGGCAGGCAGGCAGGCAGGCAGGCAGACAGACAGGCAGGCAGGCAGACAGGGAGACAGGGAGGCAGGCAGGCAGGCAGGCAGGCAGACAGACAGACAGACAGGCAGGCAGGCAGGCAGGCAGGCAGGCAGGGAGGCAGGCAGGCAGGCAGGCAGGCAGACAGACAGACAGGCAGGCAGGCAGACAGACAGACAGGCAGGCAGACAGGCAGGCAGACAGACAGGGAGGCAGGCAGACAGGCAGGGAGGCAGGCAGGCAGACAGACAGGCAGGATGTTTTCCTGGTTTCCGCGGAGACTGACCCCTGCGGCCCTGAAACTCTCCCGTGGCTCCTGGCGTTCCCTCTAGCCGCGCTTTGCCAGTTGAGCTCATCGAGCGCTCAGGCTGACCTGCTCGTTTGAAACTTTTGAAACCGTTTCCATTCTTAAACCGCAGCACGGGGTTAGAATCGAGCACGACCGAGCTCATTCTGTGTAGTAGAAATCTCTGCCAGGGGTCCAGCTCTCCTGCTTTCCGCAGGGTTGGTCTTTTCACTGACCCATGAGCCCCTGCAGCACTGAGAGGCCGCACAACAGTGTGTGTTTGACAGAGTCACTGACACCCGTGTCTGCACATCGTTAACCGATGGCAGGCGAAACACCGAGAGCTGTTCGGAAAGATGCAGGGGAGCCCAAGCTGTAAAGGAGTCGTGCTCTTAATATTTCTTGGAAGTGGCACACATACTGTAAGGGAGGTTCTTGGTGAGTCCAGAGACAGGAATAATCAGTTGTTAGAATTAAGTTTTCCATGAACATCTGTCATTAAGAGCAGAGTGGGAATGAAAACCAGACATTGGAGTACTCCGGGATCTGGACTGGGAAACGCAGAGTTAGTGCGCTGACTGGCACTCGGAATACTACAGTCCAAACGCCTGGCTGATGTTCCCTATTGACACAGCCAGGAGAGCCCTTCGCCGGACAGCAGCGACTGACTGGCTAACTGTGTGGTTTTCCTCTTGCTGAAGACATGGAGAACGTGCCCTGGTTTCCCAAGAAAATCTCGGACCTGGATAAGTGTGCCAACAGGGTGCTGATGTACGGCTCCGATTTAGACGCCGACCACCCGGTGAGTAGCGGAGTGCCCAGCCCGGCCCGCTCAGACCGGGCCGCACAGGGAATCGGTCCGGCCCGGTGCTCTGCATTGTGCAGAGTTTTCTCTCTTTTATATCGACGGAGAGAGAGAATGCTTATACACAGTATATCTGCTTGGGGAAAAGTCAAATCTCAGCAGGCACATGAAGATCAGTCTTGGTTTGAGGCAGGGCAGAGGGGGGCAGAGGGAGGCAGAGGGAGGCAGAGGGAGGCAGAGGGAGGCAGAGGGGGGCAGAGGGAGCAGAGGGAGCAGAGGGGGGCAGAGGGAGGCAGAGGGGAACAGAGGGAGGCAGAGGGAGGCAGAGGGGGGCAGAGGGGGGCAGAGGGAGGCAGAGGGGAGAAGAGGGGGGCAGAGGGGGGCAGAGGGAGGCAGAGGGGGGCAGAGGGAGGCAGAGGGGAGAAGAGGGGGGCAGAGGGAGACAGAGGGAGACAGAGGGGGGCAGAGGGAGACAGAGGGAGGCAGAGGGGGGCAGAGGGAGGCAGAGGGGGGCAGAGGGAGGCAGAGGGGAGCAGAGGGAGGCAGAGGGGGGCAGAGGGGAGAAGAGGGAGACAGAGGGCTGACGACTGGCTCTTGTCCCTTTCAGGGCTTCAAAGACAACGTCTACCGCAAGAGGAGGAAGTACTTTGCGGACTTGGCAATGAGCTACAAGCAGTAAGTTCCTTGTTGCCTGTGCATGTCTGAGGCACGCCAGCCCCACAGCGAAACAAGCAGAAACTGCAGGGCTAATCAAATTGTTTCCACCACTAGATTTAGACATGTCGCCCGTGTGGTGACGTTTCTGAGCTCTGTGACAGCGTCCAGCTTGGATCTGTGTCCTCAAAAAGGAGCTCAGATGGGAGAAAGAGGAGAACAGATCTCCTGCTAGTTCCTGCTACTACTAATAATGCCAACAAGGGAATCCCAGAGCGCACTGAGCAACAGGACCGACAGGGCTCTGTGCGCCTCCGTCTCACTGTCTCTCCCCCCTCCCCCCTCAGTGGGGACCCCATCCCCCGTATCGAGTTCACAGAGGAGGAGGTGAAGACCTGGGGGACGGTGTACAGGGAGCTCAACAAGCTGTACCCCACGCATGCCTGCCGCGAGTACCTCAAGAACCTGCCCCTGCTCTCCCAGTACTGCGACTGCCGCGAGGATAACATCCCCCAGCTGGAGGACGTCTCCCGGTTCCTCCGGGGTAAGAGCAGCGCCCCCTGTCCCCTTTCTGTGACACGGTGTCGTCTCTGTGTAAGCACCCGGTCATCTAGTGTGACAACCTGCTTGTCTCTTCAGAGCACAGTGACGCTCCTTCTCTCTTTTTCTTTGGTCTCTGTTATCTGAGAGTTCTGTCTGGATGTGTGTGGATTTCTGAGGAAGGCTGGAGAAGTGTGGTTCGTTGGGGGTTGGTGTCCACTGTGGGATGGACTGGGGTTTGGTGGTATCTGTGGGATTTGTTGGGCTTTGGTGTTAACATGGGATTGACTGGGATTGGTGTTAACAGTGGGATTTGTTGGGCTTTGGTGTTTGCGGTGGGATTGACAGCCCGTACACCTCTTTTGCGTTTGTTTCAGAACGCACAGGGTTCACTATCCGACCAGTGGCAGGGTACCTGTCCCCCAGAGATTTCCTCGCTGGCCTAGCCTTTCGGGTTTTCCACTGCACCCAGTACGTGCGGCACAGCTCTGATCCTCTCTACACACCTGAACCGTAAGTATTCCTCCAGACATCGGCTCTTATGTCTTCTCTGGTGCAAGTTCCACCTACCACCCATGGGCTAGCCTTGTCTGTTTCATTGCGTTTCTGGACAAAAGAGCAATATTTATTTTTTTAGTTCACGCTTCACCCGCCCTGCCCATTCGATCAGGAGAATGGCAATGATAATCAAGTAGATTTGATTCCAAATGACTTGCTGTTTTTTCTGAACTTCCTGAGACGGACTGGCGTCCCGCCCAGGGTGTATCCTGCCGGTTTGACTCCGGCTCCCCTGCGACGCCGTCTTGGATAAAGCGGATAGGAGATGGATGGATGGCCGATTTGTGAGCTTTTCTGTGTGCCCTTACAGAGACACGTGCCACGAGCTGCTGGGCCACGTGCCCCTGCTGGCGGAGCCCAGTTTCGCGCAGTTCTCGCAGGAGATCGGCCTGGCATCGCTCGGGGCCTCGGACGACGCTGTGCAGAAACTGGCCACGGTGAGTGCCGCCCCCCGGCTCCACTGACCACACGGGGGCGCCACCAGCAGGGAGGAGAGTGGGTTGTGCTTTTGCAAGGCAGGAATTCTCTCCTCCTAGCAGTCCCGCTGCATGATCCAGTCCAGCTCCCCGGTGGAAGACTCTTCAAAGCCCGTCTAGAGAGTCAAAACAGTGTAGCTGCAGAGACCGCTGGTAGAAGGCTCTCGAGGGGTCGTTCCCTGGGGAAACGGCTGGAAATCGTGGAAGAAAATGAAACAAAAGGGGGTTTTTGTCTCCTGACGTGGGAGAGAAAAGGGAATGTGGGTCTTAGCTTCCGTGCTGGGCGAGGTTCAGCGACGAACGCAAAGACACCTGTGGGAATCTTGTACAGCTGCCCCTTCTGAGGGGGAGCTGTGGGTAATGAGCCGAATTCTTTGCCTTACTGTGCCCTCTAGTGGTGATCGGCGGATATGCGGCTCGGTGATTCTCAGCCGTGCCACCACAGGAAATGCAGAGAGCAAATCCTGTGTGTTGATTTGCTGGTTCCCCTTCCTTCGTTATTGTAAACGCCTCCCCCCCTCCAGCTTCAGCTCTTCCGCTGTCTACTTTGTGTCTTTGTGGTGCTCCGATCTGGAGCGCGCCTGCCAGCGTGCTCCACGGCGCCACCCCTGTCCAGCGCGGTAACGTGCTCCCTGTGCCCTGTGTCCCAGTGCTACTTCTTCACGGTGGAGTTCGGGCTGTGCAAGCAGGAGGGCAAGCTGAGGGCGTACGGAGCGGGCCTGCTGTCCTCCATCAGCGAGCTCAAGGTAAGCGCGCATCCCCACGCACACCGAGAGGAATCCGTGGGGAATGACCTTCGTGCAGTCAGATCCTCCTGGGGCAGAGAGGATTTAAAGGCAGGGCGGTATGGCAGCGGTCTGCTCTGCTGCCCTAGAGCTCTGGGGCCCTGGAGCTGGCACGCTCTCTCCCCACGTCTCTCTCATTTCCTCCTGGCTCCCGCAAACATGCCGGGTGGTTTAGCCGGTGCCTCTGCAGTGATCTCGCGCGTTTGTGTGCACGGTGATCTTTGACTTGGCCGGAGTCCCTGTCTTTTCGGGATCGACTCCAGGCGGCCAGGACTCTAACCAGGAATGAGCAGCCTTTTTCCGATGATGGGTGGACCTGTGCGCCGTGTACCACACCTGGCCTTGAGCCTTCGAGAATTGCAAAGGGGCGCTGCAGCGCTATTTTGATATTCTGGGGTTAGAAAGAATCGGCACCGATGAGCGCATTTCAAACCACAATAAAAATAAAATGTGCACAGTGACTTGTAAAAACCTCCAGTTCACATCACTAAATAGACAACATTTTCAGGTGGGTGCAGCGCCATTTTCTGCAATCCGGAATGAGGCAACAAAACTTCCGGTGAGGTGAAGCAGCCCTATTGCACTGTAAACAGGCAGGCTTGTGAATCCAGCTCTTTTAATCCCAAAGAAATATCGCTCTTGAGTTCGAGATGGTTTTGCCAACAAATAGGACTTACTTGTTAACTCTGCATGCAGATCACGCTGGAACATCTCTGCAGTGAAATGTCTGCTGCACAACCTGCACTTATTCACTCGTACATCAGTCATGTGTCAGGGAAGCGTTCTTAGCCGGACCCTATGCAGACGACACAATCCAGGGAAAGTGAAGAAAACACGGGGGAAAAAAGCATGCAGGAGACGGGGATGAGAACTCCGTGGAGTGCTGGTGGTCGGGGGAGGTGTGGCCGAGGCAAACGATCCAGGGATGAGTCAACAAGGGAAATCCAAAACAGGGCAAAAGTCCAAGGCCAGGCGATCCATCCAAGACAGACGATTAAAACCAGAACCGGGTCGGGACCGGCGGGGGGAATGGGAACAGGAACAGAAACTAAAAACTTGACGGGGCCAGGCGCTTCCGGGTCCCCGACTCGCCTGGTACGGGAACCAATGCAGAGCCTGGAATAGCGTCAGCGTCTGGCTTTTAAGGGGGAACTGGAAAAGGGGGCTGGAACAGGGAGCAGGTGCGGGAGATGAGTGGAAAAACAAGGAAGGGCTGGAGCGCCCTTAAGAGGAGGGGTTTGCGATTGTGACATCATGACAGTGGCTAGTGAGCAGGAAGGAAAATTGTTTTTTTTTTTAATTTTTATTAAACATAGAATTTACAGATACAAATACAACAAGAGGATCAGAATCATGTACAATAGAAAAAAAAAACGCAGCAGAAAAAAGCATTTAACTACCAGAGGTAATTAAGTAATTATGTGGTCAAATTGTATATTTTACACGTATCATATTTTCCTTGCTTTAATATTTCTCAATTATTTATAAAATGTAGTTTCAACGTGCATGCATTTCCTGTAAAAAATAAAACTCAGCACACAGTTTTTTTACAACATTTCGAGTACCTCTGGCATTCATGAAAAAGATATTCACAAAAGCAAATAACTAACTCTAAGACTGTCTAAACTATTGAGTTTTTCGAAGAACCAGAACTATAACAGTCCTTAATACTTAACTACACCATTCCAAACTAACACTAAATAAACACTAGTATATACTGCTATAACAAATAAAACCAAACATAATTATTAACTGAGCAGTCACTGGGAGCGAATCTCCTTCCCATCTACAAAGGCCCTAAGGAAAATTGTTCACGTGGCAAATTGTGGGCACTTGAAAGCGTGTGCGACGATCTGGCGACTTGCAGAACTTCAAATTTTGCGATACCGTCAATGAATTGATTTTGTTAGCGAGATTTAACAACAGGTCGGAGAAAAAGTGACTGCAGCTCCCCTTGAATCATTTAGGACGTATGAGTTCAGATTTCCTCCCTGAGGTGGCGGGAAACGAACCGAAGTCTTCTTGCAGTTTTTTGTCGGTTCGTGGATTGGGGGCCTGCTCTCTGAACTCATCCCCTTTTCGGAAGACCAAGTTCCAAGTTGATATAGCCTGGCCTCTGGGGGTGACCTGACGTTTTCCTGCCTTCCCAGCATGCCCTCTCCGGGAACTCCAAGATCATGCCCTTCGACCCCAAGGTCACGTGCAAGCAGGAGTGCATCATCACCACCTTCCAGGACGTGTACTTCGTGTCCGAGAGCTTCGAGGAGGCCAAGCTCAAGATGAGGTAAAGGTCTCCCGAAACCGCCATGCTCCGTCAGCCGCTCTGGCGTTTATGGCTGGCCATGCCCGGCAGATGTCAAGTCCGCCTTTCCCAGCTCAGCGTGCAGGAAGAGGAGCGCTGGGCTGAGGGGCGGACCTCCCTGCAGCAGGCAGAGCAAGGCGTCAAAGAGACGCAGCAAGGGCTCTCTGCCCCCAGTGGTGACCCCTGGGAGGCCAATCTGCCCCCAGGGTGGACAGGAAACCCTGATTCAGCGCTCCTCGCTCTGAGTCCTGCTGAGTCACGGCTTTCTCTCTGCCCGAGTGGGTCATGGCTTAATTGGATCAGTGATGTGGCTCTAATTGAGTGTCAGTGCCGAGAAGGCAGCCCCGCCAGGCCCGCCCGTCTCAGCTGCCCTGTTCCTGTTGCCCCCCCTGCCCAGGGAGTTTGCGAAGACCATCCGGCGCCCCTTCACGGTGCGCTACAACCCCTACACCCAGAGCGTGGACGTGCTGGGGGACACCACCAGCATCAACAGGGTGGTGGAAGAGCTGAGGCATGACCTCGACATCGTGGGCGACGCCCTCAGCCGGCTCAACAAGCACCTGGGGATCTGATGCCCCTCCCCACGCATGGCCCTGGCTCCCCCCAGTGGCAGGATAGATACCCACACCCTCCACACCCTTGACTGAGCCGGCATTGACTGAGTGCACCTCTCTCTCCTTCTCTCCCTCTCTTCCTCTGTCTCTCTGTCCTGGGCTATGGGCTGAAGCTATTCCGTGAAGTATGATCTGTATGATGTAGATGGTATATAGATATATGGTGTATATAATATACATGTCATATATGAGATATATATGGTACATTTGATATATATTGTATGTACAGCACATATATGGTGTATATTCTATATATACCATGCCATACGATTCTGACAGCACCTTCTTCGCTCCTCTCTCAGATCAACCCCCCCGGCCCCTTCCCATGAGTCTCTCACTCCTTCCCTCCCGCTGCCTCGAACCTGTTTCTCTCTCCCTGCCGCCCTGCGTCTGCAAGAGCCAAAGAATTCTGGGTGTTTCTTGGCTGCTATACAGGAGTATCAGATCTTGTTTGTTTATTTATTGATTGACTGATTGTATAGTTTCTTTTATCTTCTATTGATTTCCTGGGGTAGAAGTGTGTGTTGTAGTTTTGCCAATGCAAAGAGAACATTAATAGTTGCAACAACACAATCAATCAATGATCGTAATATTATCAACACTCTGCCACCCATCTATTAAGAACTGCACTAACATTAAAGATGAAAATGATGAAAAAGCAAAAGTCTAAGAGTCTTTGTCTTTTTCACTGTTCTCTCGCAGAGCTCTGCCTCTTCTCAATGCAGAAACTATTCTACGGTGACTTTGCTCCTGGGGGGTTATTGTGTTTTGTGAGCTCTGTACTGGTACATGAGGTGGCCTCTCGGTTCTCGAGAGGTGTAGAGAGGGACCGTGTCAATGAGGAGGTTGCCCTGACAACCGGCCAATTAGATCTGATGGTGAGCGTGATGGATTATTGGCTACAACCACACTTCATGTTGGCTGCTTAACTGCTGCAGTTTACCTGGAGCGTCTGTGAGCAGGAGTTTGCAGAATCGGATTCATGTGATTTACAGACTCCTAAATGACAAGACTGGATTCCTCCCGCCCACTCCAAGCTGTGTTTAAATAATATAATAACAATAATATATATATAATAGTTGCTTACACATATATAGCACTTTTCTGGACACTCCAATCAGAGCTCTTTACAGGTTAATGGGGACCCCTCCACCCCCACCAGTGTGCAGCCCCCCCTGGATGATGCTCCAGTCCTCTCACACACACCAGCTCTCAGTGGGGAGGAGAGCAGAGTGATGAAGCCAGTTCAGAGATGGGGGTTATTAGGAGGCCATGACTGGTAAAGGCCAGGGGGAAATTTGGCCAGGACACCGGGGTAACACCCCTACTCTTCTCGAGAGACACCCTGGGATTTTTAATGACCACAGAGAGTCAGGACCTCGGTTTTATGTCTTATCTGAAGGACGGCACCTTTTTACAGTATAGTGTCCCCGTCACTATACTGGGGCATTAGGACCCACACAGACCACAGGGTGAGCGCCCCCTACTGGCCCCACTAACGCCTCTTCCAGCAGCAGCCTCAGCTTTCCCAGGAGTCTCCCCTCCAGGTACTGGCCAGGCTCACACTGCTGAGCTCCAGTGGGGCTGCCAGCTGGGAGCTGCAGGGCGACATGGCTGCTGGCTAAAAACAGTCAAAGCTGGAATAACAGTGGAAAGCAGTAGTGAAAACTGTGAGTAAAGTGTTGAAGTTGTAGCTCCTGAATGTGTCTTACACTTCTGCCCTGCAATGTACATCTGCACGAGTGTTGTGAAACACTGACTAGAGATGAAACTGCTCCTGGTTTGAAGTCTCCAGCAGGGAGAAAGCTTTGTACTGTTTTCACACACATGACAACAGTCTCTCCATTGCTGGGTATTGAGTACCCCTCTAGCAGATTTCACACTGGTCCTCATACAGTGGCGAATTGACCTGAACGAATTAATTATAAGATTAACGCTCATACCAAAGTGGTAATCCCAAGTGTGGGTGGCTCTGTGGCTCAGGATCTGCGCCTGTGGCCGGAAGGTTGCCGGTTCAAATCCCGCAGCCGGCAGAGGAATCCTACTCCATTGGGTGCTGTATAAATGGCTGACCCTGCGCTCTGACCCCAAGCTTCTCTCCCTGTCTGTGTGTCTTATGGAGAGCAAGCTGGGGTCTGCGACAAGACAAATTCCTCATGCAAGAAATTGTATAGGGTTAATAAAGTGATCTTATCTCTCTGAAGTGTGGCTCCTCTCTGTGCAGGAGAGCTCCCACTGTAGGGAAAGACACACAACGTTTCTGGTGTGAAGAAGATCAACAGCTGGAATGCCATTGTTCTTTATAGAGCACATATTTGTAAAACGATATCTTAGAATAGAAAAGATATGTATATATATAAAGAATCTAGAAAAAATAAATACAATTAACAATTCATGGGGGAATATTCTGTTCTGGATTAACTTTTGAACCTCTTGCAGAATATTAAAATATTATTATAATACCTTGTTTGCAGGGATCTCTATAAATACACTTACAAGGCAACTGACTAGTACACGTTGTGTGGAGTCCCAGTTAACTTTTCAGTATATCGTAAATAGTATTGTAACGCAACGGGGGCTCAGGCGGGCGCCCTTGCCGCATTAGGTCGGCCCCACACTGTCCGGGGCTCGAACCCGGGACTCCCGCGTCACTCTGGAGGGACCCAGCCCGGTGAGCTAAAGAGAGATCTCTCTACAGCCCAGTAGCTGTAGTCCTGCTATCACAGGGAAGGGTGGTGACGTCACCTGCTCTGGTACGCCGGCTCTTTCACAGTACCTGTCGGCCGTAAGCGTTACAGTATGCAGTATATAGTACATACCGATATTATCTGTTTGCTCCTCTCCACACGTTCAGAAGGTTCTGGTCTACTTTGTGTTCTAATTTTAAAGGCGCTATAATTAAAAAAAGAGTGCTAACGATATTAACCGAAAAGACAGAGCGCTCCCTGCGCGGTGTTGAAGACTGCAGCCTGCTCGCCACACTCAACATGGCGGACAGAGCTGTCCACGCGCGGCAGCACTTCCTGCCCGTGGCGGCGTTCCGGGGGAAGGTCACCAGCAGCCGCCGGCCGCCACACGTGTTGGTTTGTTTACATCGATGGCGGCTGGAAGCCTGGCGTCCGAGGGGCTCCGTTTCTTCGCCTGGGTGTGTATGTCTCCAACTTAAATTAGGCAGCGATACATCGTTTGTTTTAGAATTTGTCTTGCGTTATTTTCCTTGCGTGGGTTCATTCGTTAGTAACTTTTATGTTGCCTTTTGCACAGGGTGGGTTTGTGAACAGTTGATTTCTTGGTGTGGGGAACCCCTCTCTTTCCACGCGTAGCCTGCCCACTCTTCCAATAATAATAATAATAATAATAATAATAATAATAAATACGATTTATTTATGTAGCACCTTTTAAGTAGGGTCTCAAAGCGAATCTTACGGAAGATAAAACAGTTATAAGGATAGCACTGTTTCTGAAGAGAAAGCTCTGGAGTCTGGATGTGAATGTGCTCAGGGTGGGTGACTCTGATATCCGTGGGGAGAGAGTTCCAGAGCTCTGGGGTGCAGCAGGAGAAGCCCTGTCACCCACAGAGTGTGGACAAGCTCAGGGGACAGACAGGGGACCAGAGTCAGATTAATGAAGGGTGCAGGGAGGGGAGCAGGAAGATTATGAATCACAAAGGTTCTGTGGTGCCAAGCCATGCTGAGCCTCATAGGTGAGCATGAGTTTTTCAAAGTCTGCACAAAACCGGATAGGCTGCCAGTGCGAGGACTCCAGGACAGGAGTGATGTGTTCTCTTGCATGTGACCTGGCCAGGATTCTGCCTGGGAATTCTCAACACTTTGGAGTTTGTTCAGTTTAGGTTTTCAAAAAAGTAATCTGCTAATTTTCAAATTGCTTTCAGGTCTGCTTAGTTAAGGGATTTTGGGTTTTTTTTCTGTAGGCATTCGTTATTAAGTTAGTAAGTTTTTAGAAACAGAAAATGGGTAAAGAGGTCTCCGTGATCACAGTATTGGCTGAATCTGGTGGTTTGCCAGCACCAGGGCTGTGAAGAAGTGTGGGCGTCCTGGCAGGGAGAAGTGAGCAGGATCTGAAGTCCCAGTCGGGTTCTGGAGAGCTGGACCTGTCAGTTAGGTGGACCTGACCCGCTGGCTGGTGGCTGACGCTGGGCTGGCAGGGCCCTGGGCAGGGGCGCAGAGTGACCCCAGGAGGCAGGAGAGGGAAGACCTGTGGGAGAAGAAGGGACCGGCCCAGCGGGCGTGACCGAGCTGTGGACACGGCCTGCTCCGGCTCACATTCTGTCTTTCCCAGCACTGGATGGATAATCACGCTCGTGCACACTGTGGTTCCCAGCGCCAGATGGATGATCCCTCTGGTGCACACTGTGGTTCCCAGTGCTTGATGGAAAGTCCCTCTCGTGCACACTGTGGTTCCCAGCGCTGGATGGATAATCACCCTTGTGCACACTGTGGTTCCCAGGGCTGGATGGATGATCCCTCTGGTGCACACTGTGGTTCCCAGCGCTGGATGAATAATTCCTCTCGTGCACACTGTGGTTCCCAGCGCTGGATGGATAATCCCTCTCGTGCACACTGTGGTTCCCAGCGCTGGATGGATAATCCCTCTCGTGCACACTGTAGTTCCCAGTGCTGGATGGATAATCACCCTCGTGCACACTGTGGTTCCCAGCGCTGGATGGATAATCCCTCTCGTGCACACTGTGGTTCTCAGTGCTTGATGGATAATCACCCTTGTGCACACTGTGGTTCCCAGCGCTGGATGGATGATCCCTCTGGTGCACACTGTGGTTCCCAGCGCTGGATGGATGATCCCTCTCGTGCACACTGTGGTTCCCAGAGCTGGATGGATAATCCTTCTCGTGCACACTGTGGTTCCCAGCGCTGGATGGATGATCCCTCTCGTGCACACTGTGGTTCCCAGCGCTGGATGAATAATTTCTCTCGTGCACACTGTGGTTCCCAGTGCTTGATGAAAAGTCCCTCTCGTGCACACTGTGGTTCCCAGCGTTGGATGGAAGATCCCTCTGGTGCACACTGTGGTTCCCAGTGCTGGATGAATAATTCCTCTCATGCACACTGTGGTTCCCAGCGCTGGATGGATAATCACGCTCGTGCACACTGTGGTTCCCAGCGCTGGATGGATGATCCCTCTCGTGCACACTGTGGTTCCCAGTGCTTGATGGATAATCACGCTCGTGCACACTGTGGTTCCCAGCGCTGGATGGATGATCCCTCTCGTGCACACTGTGGTTCCCAGCGCTGGATGAAAAGTCCCTCTCGTGCACACTGTGGTTCCCAGCGCTGGATGGATGATCCCTCTGGTGCACACTGTGGTTCCCAGCGCTGGATGAATAATTCCTCTCGTGCACACTGTGGTTCCCAGCGCTGGATGGATGATCCCTCTCGTGCACACTGTGGTTCCCAGCGCTGGATGGATAATCACCCTCGTGCACACTGTGGTTCCCAGTGCTGGATGGATGATCCCTCTGGTGCACACTGTGGTTCCCAGCGCTGAATGGATGATCCCTCTCGTGCACACTGTGGTTCCCAGCGCTGGATGGATGATCCCTCTCGTGCACACTGTGGTTCCCAGCGCTGGATGGATAATCACGCTCGTGCACACTGTGGTTCCCAGCGCTGGATGGATGATCCCTCTCGTGCACACTGTGGTTCCCAGCGCTGGATGGATGATCCCTCTCGTGCACACTGTGGTTCCCAGCGCTGGATGGATGATCCCTTTTGTGCACACTGTGGTTCCCAGCGCTGGATGGATAATCACCCTCGTGCACACTGTGGTTCCCAGTGCTTGATGGATAATCCCTCTCGTGCACACTGTGGTTCCCAGCGCTGGATGGATAATCCCTCTCGTGCACACCGTGGTTCCCAGCGCTGGATGGATAATCCCTCTCGTGCACACTGTGGTTCCCAGCGCTGGATGGATAATCCCTCTCGTGCACACTGTGGTTCCCAGCGCTGGATGGATAATCCCTCTCGTGCACACTGTGGTTCCCAGCGCTGGATGGATAATCCCTCTCGTGCACACTGTGGTTCCCAGCGCTTGATGGATGATCCCTCTCGTGCACACTGTGGTTCCCAGCGCTGGATGGATGATCCCTCTCGTGCACACTCAGGCGGTGCTCCTCCAGGTGTGAAAGCCGGGGCTGCTGTTCAGGGCTCGTGGTCGGGAGGCCCCTGGGTGGCATCTGGGCTCTGCCACTGCCCCGAGCGAGCGAGTGAGCGACCTGTCCGCCTGCAGTACGTGATGGGGTATCATTCATCCGCAGGGGGCGAACAGCCACGGGCAACTGGGGCAGGGCCACCGGCAGGACCAGGCGGAGCCGGGGCAGGTGGAGGAGGGCGACCCCGCGGGGTGGGCCCTGCGGTGCCTGGCCGGGGGAGGTGGGCACTCCGTCCTGCTCACGGGTAAGTCCGGGGAAGCCCGCCGGGCAGGTGGGGGCGACCTCTCTCTCCAGTCGGGGATGGGTTCGGTGTTGTCTTTGCCTCCTGCTGCTCCGGCCCTCTGAATCATCCTGGTACGGGGGCAAATAATGGAGGAACCGTAATCGCGCAACAGGGGAGCCTCTTGGGCTTGTTCTCCGGCGTTTACTCTCCCTGTCTGCAGGCGCGGGACAGCTGCTGGTGTGCGGACAGAACCACAGAGGACAGCTGGGCCTGGGCCACACCAGAGAGGTCACGACCTTTCACCTCTGCCCCGGCCCCGGCGGGCAGGCGGTGGAGCAGGTGGCCTGCGGCTGGGATTTCACCCTCCTCCTCACAGGTGAGCCGCGAGCACGGAGTCGGGAGGAAGTCAGCCGCCGGCGCTTTCTCTGTCCGCAGCGTGTCCTGCCTCGTCTGGGCGCGACCCCAAAAAATCAGATCCCATCAGAGCGCTGTAAAAACTAAGGGCTTCTCTTACGCCCTCCTTTTGTCTTTCAATCAGCTATCCGCGTAGCTGTCAGTGGTCCAGCAGAGCCACAGGTCTGCAGTGGCTGTGGATCTGAATCCATGAAGATCTGGGTCCAGTGTGATGTGGGGACTGGTTAAGCCTTAAAGGCAGGTCCTTCAGGCCCCGGAGTCAGGTCAGTTTAGAACTGCAGGAGCACACAAACAGGGGTCCGGTCCAGGGAAGCCCATCTACAGCATCCCACCTCACCTCCAGCAGCTCAGTGGGAGTGGGAGAGAACGCACCAGCCGGCACAGCCCCAGGCTGACTCGCCTGAGGGACTGAGGAAGACTCGGGATGTTTCCCTGTCCCCTCTCTTTCCTCCTCCCGGATTACGGGTCAGGCCTCCATGCTTTCGGACTGCCGGATCCGCCGGTCTCTCCTCTGCGCTGCAGAGCCGTTGTGCACGGACTCGTTTATTGGCGAGGGTGTGAAAGATCCCCCCTTTCTGATAGCTTGGCAGGGGGTCTCCACGTGAGCTGTAACTGTATCTTCCCTGGACAGCAGTGGCAGTAAGCTCTCCCGGTCGGTCCCGGTTGGCCAGGGGCGCTCATTAACCATCTTTTTACTAACCGGCGTCCCGACACGGAAAACGACCAAGGCTGCTACCAGTATTCTCCTGCTACAAGTCTTGTCTGAAAACCTTTATCTCCGAATTGTCTTTGTAAATACTCACTGTCTTACTAAACCGTGAGGGTCCGTGAAAAGACAACCTCCGACTGTTGTAGGAACTGCTTCTATAGGGAGCTACAGTCTCCTGGTGATTTCCCCGTGAGAATCCTCAGAATGTGGTTCTCCTAAATGGGATGACCCCACCCCTGGGGGATCCACCCTTGTTTCCAGCCCCGGCTTTGCTACAGTGGGCTCATGGAATGACACGCGAGGTCTTTCGTTCTCTTTTCTGAAACTGGTGTCCCGTCCCTGGAGGTAGAACGCCCTTTGACAGCCTCGGCCCCTGCCTGTCATCCGCAGCGGGGGGAGGGGGGATTGCTGGTCCGTGTGGCCCATCCTGATCGCTAGAGGTCATCGTGTCCTCGACCCGGGGCGCCAGCAGCCCCTGTGACTGTGAAGTGTGAAAGGCTAGTCACGCCGGGAAATAATGCTTACGCTGATTTGTCGTCATTTTTAAGTACCTCACTTCGTGCGGGGTGCGCAGCGCAATACAGAGACGGTTATTCCTTGTTTGTAATTTGCATCCATAAGGCTTTATTGTTTCCCTGGGAGTTGTTTCTGGTGAAGAATCAGCTGCTTGTCTCTGGAGGTCAGGAAAGGTGAGACAGATTGCGAACTGGAGAAAAGGCCTTTCAGAGTTGGGCTTTTACTTTTGGGGGGGATTAAAGGAGGAAGGATGTTTCGTGGAAACTGACAACAGTAATCGCTTCAGGTGGTCTCTCTCTCTCTGTCCAGACAGGGGGACGCTCTATTCCTGCGGCTCCAATGCTTTTGGACAGCTTGGTGTTGGGCGGCCCCTAGCAGACAGCGCAGAGCCTCTGCAGATCCAGGTGGGACAGCATGTTCGGACCCTTGTCCTTCTGGGGGTCTTGTCTTGATTTCAGTTTTGTCAGCGGTCAAGCAGTAGATATGGGGGTCAACTGCTGTTAAACAGTTTGTGTCTCTCGGTTCCCCAGTCAATCTTCAGTTCAATTCAAGAAGCTTCATTAGCATGACCTATGAATAAATCCAAAATCCAATGCCAGAGCCTATACAATTAACACAACATCAACAGACATTTACAATACAGACATATCATAATACATTCACATACAAACATATGGAGCATTATTGAGAGACAGGCTCAATGTCTGTTCCTCAGGCTGGGACAGGAGATCACACACTGTATTATTATTATTGAGAGACAGGCTCACTGTTCCTCAGGCTGGGACAGGAGATCACACACTGTATTATTATTATTGAGAGACAGGCTCAATGTCTGTTCCTCAGGCTGGGACAGGAGATCACACACTGTATTATTATTATTGAGAGACAGGCTCACTGTCTGTTCCTCAGGCTGGGACAGGAGATCACATACTGTAGTATTATTATTGAGAGACAGGCTCACTGTTCCTCAGGCTGGGACAGGAGATCACACACTGTATTATTATTATTGAGAGACAGGCTCAATGTCTGTTCCTCAGGCTGGGACAGGAGATCACACACTGTATTATTATTATTGAGAGACAGGCTCAATGTCTGTTCCTCAGGCTGGGACAGGAGATCACACACTGTATTATTATTATTGAGAGACGGGCTCAATGTCTGTTCCTCAGGCTGGGACAGGAGATCACATACTGGGCTACCAGTTCAACTGAGTTCTCTCCTCCTTCTCCCAGTAGGATTGGGAGCTGTGCTGATTCTAGCAGGTGTGGGAGTTTTGGGATTAGATTTGTAAATTTGGGAAAGAATGTTTGTCTAATCCCAGAGTATTTGTCACAGTGCTCTAGAAAGTCTCTGTTTCTCTCTCTTTCTGTCTCCTGTTCCCAAGTCTCTCTCTTTCTCTGTGTCTCCTATTCCCAAGTCTCTCTGTGCCTCCTGTTCCAAAGTCTTCTCTGTGTGTCTCCAGTTCCCCATTCTCTCTCTCTGTGTCTCCTTTTCCCCAGTCAATTCAATTTAAGCTGCTTTATTAGCATAACCAATGGGTACAATCAGTGTTGCCAAAGCAAATAAAAATAAAATTAACATGAAAAAAAATAAAATAAAATGAAATCTACAGGCATATTACAGACATTTACAACAAAGACATATCATAAAATATTTACATATACTGTAAACAGATGGAGCATTATTGGGAGACAGACTCACTGTTCCTCAGGCTGTGACAGGAGATCACATACTGGGCTGCCAGTTCAACTGAGTTCCCTCCTCCCTCTCCCAGTAGGATTGGGACCCGTTGTGATTCTGGCAGGTGTGGGAACTCTGGGATTAGATTTCTGAGTTTAGGGAAGAATGTTTCTCTAATCCCAGAGTATCTGTCACAGTGCAGTAGGAAGTGCACCTCTGTCTCTATTTCTCCCCTCTGGCAGTGGGAGCACAGCCTGTCCTCTCTGTCAGCGCCCAGGTCTGATAGTACTGCTCCAGCAGTGCCAGGCTCTGCTGTTCTGGGTCCAGATGGGCTGGCAGTGCCCAGGTCTGACAGTACTGCTCCAGCAGTGCCAGCCTGTCCCCTGTTCTGTGGGCGACAGCAGGACCAGGTTATCTGCGTAGAGCAGGAACTTGATTTCTGTGTTGTGTAGTATGAGACTAGGAGCTGCAGACTGTTCCAACATTCCTGCTAATTCTTTAATATAGATATTGAACAGTGTTGGGCTCAGGATGCAGCCCTGTCTCACCCCTGTCTCCTGTTCTTCAGTCTTTCTCCCTCTGTGTCTCCTGTTCCTCAGTCTTTCTATCTGTATCCTGTTCCCTGAGTGAACACTGTCTCCTGTTCCCTAGTCTCTCTCTCTCTGTGTCTCCTGTTCCCCAGTCTCTCTCTCTCTCTCTCTCTCTCTCTCTGTCTCCTGTTACCCAGTCTCTCTCTCTCTCTGTGTCTCCTGTTACCCAGTCTCTCTCTCTGTGTCTCCTGTTACCCAGTCTCTCTCTCTCTGTGTCTCCTGTTCCCCGAGTGTGACCACTGTTTTCTGTTCCTCAGTCTCTCTCTCTCTGTGTCTCCTGTTCCCCAGTCTCTCTCTCTCTGTGTCTCCTGTTCCTCAGTCTCTCTCTCTGTGTCTCCTGTTCCCCGAGTGTGACCACTGTTTTCTGTTCCTCAGTCTCTCTCTCTCTGTGTCTCCTGTTCTTCAGTCTCTCTCTCTGTGTCTCCTGTTCCCCAGTCTCTCTCTGAACGGGTGGTAGGACTGGCCGCGGGGCTCAGGCACGCACTGGCTGTCACAGGTGAGTCCCCTCTGTCCCTCTTTCGAACTTTCACATTCCAGGCTTGCCTGACCTTCATGTGCGCTCTGTGCTCACTCATCAGCATCCTCACCCCAGAATGCACGTGAAGGAAGACATTGAGCATGCTCGTTTTTATTTAGTTCGTATAGCTGGTGTGGTAAAGCTGTTCCTGCTTGTGGGGGGGGTGCTGCTGTTGTATTTTATGTGTTGCCTGTTGATGTCCTTGCCTCCTGTCTGCTCACCTGTGCTTTAGATGGGGGCTCACCAGTAGTTTGACTAGACTAGAGTTTGTTGTTTTTCTGGGCTCAGTGTTTTGTCTTGCACTGAGAGCACCTGAGCACAAGGACACTGGTTCTGCATTTATTTTTCCCTGGCTTCGGTGACACCTGATCCTAATCCTGAGTTAGTCCCGTGACGCCTCCATTAAAGTATCGGAGGAGAAGACGTCGCTCCGGGTTTCTGGGACACTGCAGATCTGCTGCTCCCTGCCCCTGTGGATATTCGGGGGCGCAGTCGTTGCCCAGGTCTCTCTCACTCCGCCTGACTGGGACCCCTCCTCAGGCTCTCCAGCCCCGTCTCTCTCTTTCACGCAGACGCCCTCCGCGACGCCCGATTCTTCCGATCGCGGGGTGGCAGAAGGAATTTTGCGGTCGATCCGTTAAAATGTCACCGGTCAAGCATGAGACAAACCGAGCCGCAGCAGAGGGCAGAGGGCCTACAACAATCGTCCGGTCACTTAAAACGGAAATCTCCGCTCCCAGCTCCCATCTACGATGATTATTTTCATTATTGTTAATTTGTTAAACCAGTTTTTGTTTTGCAGTACACTGATAAGCAGCACCTCTATCACCCTGCAGCTCCCAGCTGGCAGCCCCACTGGAGCTCAGCAGTGTGAGCCTGGTCAGTACCTGGAGGGGAGACTCCTGGGAAAGCTGAGGCTGCTGCTGGAAGAGGTGTTAGTGGGGCCAGCAGGGGGCGCTCACCCTGCGGTCTGTGTTGGTCCTAATGCCCCAGTATAGTGACGGGGACACTATACTGTAAAAAGGTGCCATCATTTGGATGAGACGTAGAGGTCATTAAAAATCCCAGGGCGTCTCTCGAGAAGAGTAGGGGTGTTACCCCGGTGTCCTGGCCAAATTTCCCCCTGGCCTTTACCAGTCATGGCCTCCTAATAACCCCCATCTCTGAACTGGCTTCATCACTCTGCTCTCCTCCCCACTGAGAGCTGGTGTGTGTGAGAGGACTGGAGCATCATCCAGGGGGGGCTGCACACTGGTGGGGGTGGAGGGGATCCCCATGACCTGTAACGAGCTCTGAGTAGAGTGTCCAGGAAAGCGCTGTGTAAATGTAAGGAATTAAATTAAAGGAATGAGAGGGGCGTCGGGCACAGTATAGCGTGAGGAATTATTGCTGATTAACTCATTTGCTCTGTATGCACGGCCCCGGCCCACCTGTGTGCTCCGTCTCCTGTCCGAAGAACTGGGCCCATTTGGGTTTGTTGAGGAGCGTTCCACCTGTGTCCCGTTGCTCTTCCAGGTTCGGGTCACGTGTTCCAGTGGGGGACGGGCCTGGCTGCTCAGGCTAAACGGGCCCTGTGCCCGAACCCAGTGCCGGCACACCTGAACGCCTGGGAACCCAGCCTGGTGCCAGGTGACCACCTTTTAATCAGTCAGTGTTGTCACAGTCAGTCAGGCTACCTGAGCTAGAATAGCTGCTGCTTATAAGATGAGATCACTTTCCTGCCTATATACAATTTCTTGCATTAGGAATTTGTCTCCTCACAGACCCCAGCTCGCTCTCCATGAGACACACAGACAGGGAGAGAGAAGCTGGGGGTCAGGGCGCAGGGTCAGCCATTTATACAGCGCCCCTGGAGCAGTTGGGGTGAAGGGCTTTGCTCAGGGGCCCAACAGAGTAGGATTCCTCTGCCGGCCGTGGGATTTGAACCGGCAACCCTCCAGCCACAGGCGCAGATCCTGAGCCACAGGGCCACCACACCTCCCTCTCTTATTAGGAGAGAGGAGAGTTCAGTTATCTTGGAAAGAGGTGCTAACGTCAAGCATACTTTGGCATTGTTTGATGAGCTTAGTAAATCAATACTGTTTGAGTTAGAGCCCCATCTGTAGTGTCGTAGTATTTTTACAGAGGTCTTGCCTATGTGGGCTCTGACCCCTCTGCGATCTTGCTGTGCAGGTCTGGACCATGTGGCTCCCCGGGGGGTGGCAGCTGGGGCCTACCATTGCGTCTGTCTCACAGGTGAATACCACGAAGCTGAGGGCATTGCGGTGCAGGCTTTCTTCATCCAGCCCCCCCGTTCCTGCCGATGAGGTGGTACAGTCTGAGCTGTCCCTGCTCTGCTGTGTAACAGGACTGTGTAGGACTTTCTGTCGGAGCAGGCAGGAGCCTTTCTTCAGCCGATTAACATAGCCTTTGATTAGTTACTGTTCTGTTCCCAGTGTACTAGTATCATCTAATCAGTGCTGTTTTTGGACTCAGTTAGCTTTCATCAAACAAATGAGCTCCAGTCATTTGTCACTCTTCCCTGTGTTGTCTCCTGTGTCATGCAGCAGGGGGCGATGTCTTCCTCTGGGGTAGTAATAAGCACAAGCAGCTGTGCTTCTCTCTGCCCTTCCTGCCCCTGCCCCGGTGTGTGGACCGAGCCCTGCTGGGCGGGGGGGCGGCAACGGCCGTGTGGAGTGGGTGGACACACCTGGTTGCCCGGACAGGTGAGGCAGGTGGGGAGGTGGGGGGGCGGAGGGGTTCATCTGCAGCTGTGTGTGAGTGCAGAGAGCCGACTGTCCTCCTGTGCATCACCACCCAGCCTGGCAGACTGAAGCATGGGGCCCCTGTAGGTCAGTCAAGACAAATTCATTATTATATTGTTTTTATAAGGGTCATAAGTCTATGTGCATGAGTTTGTAAGTTCTCCCCAGTTCAAAGACACACTGGTATGGTAGCAGGCTCCTGGGGAAAACTGGCCCTGGCGTGAGTGTGTGTCTATGCGCGGCCTGCGATGGATTGGGGGTCCTGTCCAGGGTGTACCCAGCCTTGCGCTCGTTGCCTGCCGGGATAGACTCCGGCTCTCCCGCGAGCCTGAACTGGAAGAAGCAGTGAGAAGATGGATGGATGGAATCAGTGGTTTAACTGTCCGGTTGTCCGTGGGCTGAGGCCGGAGGCAGGTCCCTCACTAGCACGCGGCCGACTGGTCCCGGATGGGTGGGGTGCAGACAGGTGGGTGCTGGAGAATCGCCTCGCTGCGAATCGTGTGCGGGGAGACTCCTGTCCCCCTGTGCGGCACTTCCTCTGCTCTTCTGCTCCTCTGCTCCCCTGCTCCTCTGGAGGCTGAGCGTTCGCTGTGCTCCTGTTGCAGACAGCGGCCGGGTCTTCAGCTGGGGCAGGGCGGACTACGGGCAGCTGGGGCGGCCGGGCGACCCCTCCGAGACGGGCAGGAGCCAGCCGGCCGGCGTCCCCGCGGAGGTGGACGGCCTCGCCGGCGCCACCGAGGTAGGACGATGACCGCTGGGTGGGGGTGGGGGGGGGGGTTAGGGGTAATGATGCCCGAATGGGTCAGGGCAGGTGAGGGCGCCGCTAGGCCGCATCAGCTCGCGGTGCTGCTGTGTCTGTTCCCTCGTTCCCGCTCTCCTGCCCCCTGCTGGCGGGTGTGGGAACATGCCGGGCTGCTGTCTGGACCGCCTCCTCTCCCGCGCTGGCTGGCGGTTCGACTTGTCCCGTTCGTTGGCCCCGCAGGTCGATGGGAAGAGGCAGCTAGAAAACAGGAGGCGCTGTTGGGACGACTATCCCCGGCTGTCGGAGGGGCTCAGCCCTCAGAGGTCAGCTGTCTGGCCCGGAGGCCCCAGTGAAGCGGGGGGCCTCGGTTCTCGTTGTTCCGAGCGCCGTGCCCTGCCCGAAAGGCCGATGTTTTGGTGTTTGATATTCTGGGTCTGTGTGGTGCGGTCGGATCTGAGCTGTGGCGAGAAGTCTGCGGGCCAGGTCATGTGGTTCTGAGACAAATAAAAGCAAATCATAAATTTGTGAAACTGACAGAAAAGTGTTCCCAGATGTCCTTCTACAACCTATAGGATCCTTTATCTGAAATGTAGACTCCGTAGACTCTGGAATCAGTGGAATTTGTTTCCTTTCTGTTTTAAACACACCCCTGTTCGCCTCTTAGTCTCAAGGCCTGGTATTCGTACACTCTGGCTCCGTGCTTCACCAGGCCAGGAGGTGAAGGGACACTCTGACTCTCTCTCACCATCTCAGTCGCCATATTTCCGGGTCTTCAGAATTTTGCTTGTCTTGTAACTTTTGGGTACAGATAAGAATAGAATAAACTAAAAATAAAATGACGCAGCTCTGTTTCATGACAGCCAACCCACAGCAGGCAAATGGAGGCCTTTGGCATGAAGAACAATTTGAGTAAGGTCATGAGATATTTTATTTCACTGAGTCAGTGAGGAGCAGAGGAAGGCCACAGAGAGGAGACTCTGACTCTTTCTATCACGAGCCAAGATCTGATAACCAACAGACATCACCAGCTGAGGTCCGGCAACCGGCAGGCATCACCAGCCGAGGTCGGCAGCCGACAGGCATCACCAGCCGAGGTTTGATAACCAACAGACCAACCGACAGAGCTGCCATTTGACTTGAAAACAAGATGACAAAAAGCTGATTGGTCAGGATTGGCACTGGTTTGGAAATTCTGAGGTTAGGAGAGCGCCACCTGCTGGTCGACCAACACCACTCTCAGCACACTGGCTCTCCCAGTCCAGGCCCAGCCCTGCTGGCTACTGAGATCTGACCAGATCAGGCTATAGGGTGTTAAGTGCTGTCGAGTGCAGCTTTAAGTACCAGAGCCAGGGCCGTATTTTACCCCTGTTTCCTTGACGTAAACATGAACATTCCACATTATCTGCATTTCTCTGGCCTGGAGGCGTATTGGTTCATCAGAATTATGCACAGCAGGGCCATAGAGGTATAAAGAAATCAGCCATGAAGTGGTACTAAGAAAAAGCACCTTGTAGGTTTATCAGCTCATCTCATGGGTGAAGTGTGTCACCAGCAAGACTGCAAGTCTGCAAGACTGATTTTACACTGAGGCCCAGTTTCTCTCACCTCAGTGCCTGCAGGGCTCCCCACCTCCTCTGGCCTTTGTGCCTGACCAGCTCCCTGCTGTTCCCTGCTGCCTCGATCTGGAAGAGGGCGAGCTGTAACTGCTGACAGCAGGGTTTGATCCTGCAGGATTCCTGCTGTCCGGGATTTGGGCTGGAAGCTTTCATTCTGCACCAGCAGAGCTGGGAATCAGGAATTCCGGCTGTCAGTACCCATGTCGGCCACCAGGAGGGGAAATTGCACAATTTATGCCTTTTCTCTACTCTGGCTGCCATGCGGACACCAGTTGAAGGTCACAGCTCACCTTGAATCGGCAGGATTGATTGTGCAGGTGCTGAGTGACTCAGGCAGGAGCTCAGACGAGAGTTTTACTGGAAAGCTAAGGGTTATCCACTGCATCAATTTCTACAAGGGTGCAGTCAGGCATTCTGCAACACTGCAGTTCCAAAGAGTTGTGTAAATCTGTGAAAAAAACTAACATAAGTTGACAGTGTTTTTACAGGAGACTAGATGAAATTATGTTTTGAAAGCAGTTCTGTCTGCCTGTCTCACAGTTGCAGGAATGTAGACTGACTTCTCTTGCACAGCAATCTCCATTTTGATTTACTGTGAAGGACAAATTATGTATTAATGCAGCAGAAGCCTGGATATAGTGAATATCAACACAGCTGTCCAAGCGCATTTATTGAGGATAGGGTGCTGAGCATGATCTCACCAGGATGTGCTTTTGGCTTCTTTACAGAAGCCCTTCAGCCAGTAAGCAAAACTGTGCTGTGACTGCTGTGCACTGGGAGTCTGACAGCACTGTCACTCCTGGAGTGGATCAGACTGCTGTGCACTGGGAGTCTGACTGACTGCACTGTCACACCTGGAGCGGATCAGACTGCTGTGTACTGGGAGTCTGACAGCACTGTCACACCTGGAGTGGATCAGACTGCTGTGCACTGGGAGTCTGACAGCACTGTCACTCCTGGAGTGGATCAGACTGCTGTGCACTGGGAGTCTGACTGACAGCACAGTCACACCTGGAGCGGATCAGACTGCTGCACACTGGGAGTCTGACTGACAGCACTGTCACACCTGGAGCGGATCAGACTGCTGTGCACTGGGAGTCTGACAGCACTGTCACTCCTGGAGTGGATCAGACTGCTGTGCACTGGGAGTCTGACAGCACTGTCACTCCTGGAGTGGATCAGACTGCTGTGCACTGGGAGTCTGACTGACAATACTCTGGGAAGCTGGTCGCTGTATCGCTCGGTAACGGGCCCAGTGGGAGGCCTTCGGGAGAGTTTTGCCGTGGGGTCAGGATCCCCTGCCTTCACTGGCTGTCTTTCATAGACAAGGAAAACAAACACACAAGCAGCGACCAAAACGCCACAGCTGCCTGAAGAGGTGCCGTCAGACATTTACGTGTCTGAGGCACGAAGATTGACCTTCAGCCCGAGGACCGCGTCACACAGCGCCACCCAGCTGCTGTGTTTGTGTCTGCTCCTTCTGGGGCCTGGTTTCGAGATGCATGTACAGTCCCGATTTCAGTGGTGGATGATGGGTAGCCAGGATGTCCTCGCTACTCGGGAAGGAAGCAGGCGGCACAACCTTGGGCGGCTTTCACCTCTTGGCGTCTTCGCGCCAGGCAGGAGGAGGAGGAGAGGGCTGTGCCCTTGCCTCGGGCGGGCCTGCCCCCGGGCTGCGACAGCGGGAGGCGGGCCCGCGGTGTGGCACAGGTGGCGCCCAGCCCGCGGAGAGCGGAGGAGACCCAAGAGGACGGCGCCGTGTCCTCGGCCGCCGCCGCCTTCTCCCCTTCAAGAACACAGGAGGGCGCCAGAGCAGCAGGCTGGAGCTTGGCCGCTCTGGTCTCGCTGCACTCGGGAACCCGAGCTCCCAGCTTTCCCAGCTTTCGCCACTTTCTCAGGGAAAGACCGAGAAGGAGGTGCTGCACGCGGCTCCTGTCCTTCCCGGCGTGCAGGGTCGTCACCCCCCACACCCCTCTCCAGTAACATCTCCACTGAGACGGACACGAGCAGCAGCTTCGTTTTTCATCTCGTTTCTCGGCCTCGGGTGCCGGAGCCCGGTCTCGGCGCTCAGCGGCGCCTACCCGGTTGCCAGCCTGGCATTTCCGGGGGGAGTTGTTCCGTCGCTGAGCGGCGCGCTGCCAGAGGAGGATGAAAGGATTCTCGGCGGTGTGCCCTTTGCTCGTCTTTGTACTTCGTGCTGCTGCCTGCGCCCGCCTGTGTCCTTGGCGTCAGGGAGCGTCTCCCTCCACATCAAAGCCTCCTGGGAAATCCCCCCACCCCCATTCCAGCGGGGGTTTTTTTAGAGGACTTTGAAGGCGGGCCCTCCAGCAGCTCAGCCGTTCGGCTGCCTGCTCCAGGCTTCGGCCTGCTGTGCCGCCCCTCGCGCCGCCGTCTGGCATCTGACTTCCTGTCGCGGCGTTTCTCCTCTGTCTCCCATTCTAGTCGCTCGTCAACGAGGCCGGAGGGAACGACAGCAAGACGGAGGGGATGGGATTTTTGAGAAGCGGGCGGCCTGCGGCGTGCTGGGGACAGTGGGTGGGGGTCAGGGGTCAGGGGGCAGGGGAACAGTGTTGAGCCTGTGGAAGAGAGGGGCCTGCTGGGATAGGAGCCGCCTGAGGAGCTGACGTGCAGGGGCACTTGCTGGTTGGGGCGGCCCCGCCTGCATATCGGGGGGCGCTAATCCGAGCTGGCCGGGGGGGGGGGGCCCTGCTCCCCAAGCAGTGCTGGCCAGCATGGGGACCCCCCCCCAATGGGCTGCCAGCGAGGGGAGGCGCCTCGGCCTGTGGCTCCTCCTGTCCGCTCCGGAGACCCGCCTCCTTGAGGATGTTCCGTGTGTCAGGGGCGCGAGGGGCTGGGCTGTGTGGGGTTCTGGGGGTCGTGCCGGGCCGAACGGCTTTATCGCTTGGCAGCCCCCGCCCCGCCCCGCCCGTCTCCGAGCTGCGGGGCTTTAGGGTGTAGGCCAGGCTCGTACCTGAGGTCACTGGGGTCACTTTTCCAACTTTCCTTTAAAAGGAGAGAGAGGGGGTCCCTGACCCCGGCTTGCACAGATCTCCCCAGACACGAGGGCGAAGCGTCGGACCCGAGCACAGCCGCATCTCGGCCGCGCTTGTCGTGCTGGCGGGGGCGGTTCTGCCGGTGTCTCTGGGCACCCTGCTGCTCGGAGTCGAGAGCCGGCTCCTCCACGATGACTGTGAGTGTCTGTGCGTGCCGGTTTGCAGGCTGGCAGGGAAGGAGGCTCCGCATTCTCCGAGACTCTGAACCTTTTCCACTCGGAAAGAAACGGGGCGCCTGCAGTGGGCGCGTTTGTTCTTCCAGATCCCCTCCGTCCTGCTGCTGCGCCGGAGTGCGGACGTGTGGAGTGTGTGTGTGTGTGTGTGTGTGTGTGTGTGTGTGTGTGTGTGTGTGTGTGTGTGTGTGCGCGCGTGCGTGCTCGCTCGCGCGCGCGCGGGGCAAGGCTGGAGGGGTGTGGCGGAGAGCGCGTGTCTCTTGTCTGCTGGAGAGGAAGGGGGGGCAGGTCGCCTTGCTGCAGTGGTTCATTACTATGCTGGAGATGTCTCTGCTGCTCCGCTGAAGGTGTGTGTCGGCAGGCGGGCTCTGGAGTCTGTCCGTGCTCGGTGTGCGTGTGTGTGTGTGCGCGTGTGTGCGCTCTCCTGCATGCGTCTGGCTGAATCTGTAGCCGTGCAGGTGTGCGCGTGCATGTGTGTGTTTCTACATGCGTGTGCTGAGACACCCGTCTGCAGTCTGATGAGGATGGTCTGCCCGATGAAGAACACCGAGAAGCTGCGCCTCTCGTGGCGTGAAGGAGATTGTGTGTGTGTGTGTGGGGGGGGGGGGGGTACTGACCTTTGACCTCTGCCCCCTGCCCCCATCCCGAGCTCGCAGTCGTGGAGCTGTCCTGAGTGTCTCAGGGGACCAGATTTCACCCTCCCCAGCTC
Organism: Atractosteus spatula; assembly: GCF_055471065.1. NCBI lineage: Eukaryota > Metazoa > Chordata > Actinopteri > Semionotiformes > Lepisosteidae > Atractosteus > Atractosteus spatula. The sequence goes on along the minus strand of NC_142721.1, from coordinate 16,040,652 downwards.
AGGCCAGAACGCGCTGCACCAGTAACAGACTTCCAGCGACCCAGTGAATAATAATGCATTAACGGCACCCCTGCGGACCCATCCCTGAAAACCTGGGATGGCTGAATTCCCAGAGCGGATTTGTGAGGCGGAGGGGGGTGTGATGCTCTTCTCCGCGCTCTGCTGCTTCTCTCTGGCTGCCTGCGGCCTCCCCCAGCCCCCCACAGCCCTGACGGCGGCCTATCGCCCGGAGTCTGAGACACAGCAGGAGCCAGAGAGGCCTCTGGGACAGGGCGCCCAGCAGCACGGCTCCCTGGGCCGGCCTCCGGTCCCGCAGGATGACCAGGGATGGCCTCCAAGGAAAACCAGGCTGCTGCTGTTAACAGTGGACCAGCAGGTGGTGCTCTTGCCTCTGCAGAGGAACCAGAGTATCCAAACCAGTTCCAGTGTAGAAGCTGAGGTCCTGTGTAAGGGGTTATTAAAGGTCCCAGGGCTGTTGGCAGGCGCAGGACTGTTAACCTTGGTGTCCTGGCTGAATTTTGGGCTCCACAACACTTCAGGATGAAAAGCATTATACTAATGAAAACCATGAATGCAGTGCCAGTGCTCGCTCAGTTTTGTGTTTGTGGTTGTATCTAGTTCTGTGCTGCTCTTTCTTGCCTTTCTGTTTGCTTGTACTTCTTAGCTCTCCTCTCTCTTCCTCTCATTAGAGAGGAAATTCCATTTTTTTCTTCAAGCTTAATGGTTTAACTCCATGCATCTGCCTGTGTAGATTTTCTCAAAGTGATGTAGGAGGCATGATGAATCCAGTTCAGTGTTGGCTTCTGTAGTGGGGCTTTGCAGCTCAGAAAGCCTGGAGTGGATCTGTCTGCGGTGTAACATGGAGCCTGCTTGATAGCACTTTAAAACCTGGACTGGATCAAGCTGCTCTACAGGGGAGCCTCCCTGACCGCATCATAGATCCCAGAGTAGCCTTACCTTCAGCGCTCGTCTCATCTCTGCTGGGGGCTGTCGTCGTCCTGGTCAGACTGGTGAGATGTGCAAAATAAACTTTGATTTCTTTGTTTTTCCCTTGCAGATCGCCTGTGGCTCAGAGCACAACCTGGCCATAGTGGGTGAGTCATTTCCTCCATTTGTCCGGGCGAACGCTCGTGAGTTGACCCCCCCCCCCCCCTCCCCGCAGTGTGTGGGTTGTGGAAACTTCTGTAGGACAGCTGTGAAGGTTGCCGGTTCGTATCCCGCGGCCGGCAGAGGAATCCTACTCCGTTGGGCCCCTGAGCAAGGCCCTTAACCCCAACTGCTCCAGGGGTGCTGTATAAATGGCAGACCCTGCGCTCTGACCCCCAGCTTCTCTCCCTGTCTGTGTGTCTCATGGAGAGCAAGCTGGGGTCTGTGAAAAGACAAATTCCTAATGCAAGAATTTGTATATGACCCATAAAGTGATCTTGATCTTGAAGGACTGCACTGCAGCCAGTTGGAGAGAGAGAGAGGGGCAAAGCACATGTCCAGGCAGGGGGGTGAGACAAGGGTATTGCTTATCCCTGCTGCTGTGGCAGGAACGCACTGAGTTTGCCTCTCCTCACTGGGTCACTAGGAAGCTGGGCCCTGATGCCCTGGGACCTGAATAGCAATCACACTCTTCTAATTCTTGTAAAGATTTGCAGACACCAGGAGCAGAGAGACTCTGGACAGTGTTGCTCTCTGTGATCCATGGGTCACTGATCTCTCTGCACACCTGAAGACAGAGAGAGAGTCTTCATTATCCCTGAAGGGGGGGCAAGTTGTTTTACAGCAGCAGTGCTGGTGTACAGACAGACACAAGAAAACAAAACGACAGGAGCAACAATCTACATATTTACACAGAAGGTCGAGTGTTGAGTGACGAGATGGCTACAGGTACGAATGAGAACTTCAGTCTGTTGATTTTTGCAGCTGGGGAGTCGGTGTCTGTGTTCTGATGGGAGTAACTGGAAATGACTAATCAAGGGGTGTGAAGGATCGTCACAGATGGATTTCGCTTTACGCAAAACACGTCTCTGATAGATGGAGGAGAGGAGAGGAAGATCAACACCAGTGACCTCCTGAGATCTCCTCACCAGGCTGCCCGGTGTGTTCGTGCCTCTCAGACCAGCAGATCAGGGTGAAAGTGAGGACAGATTCCAGGAAGGACTGCAGGAACAAAATCGACGCCGAATCGTCGACCTTAAAACGCTCAAGCTTCTTTCAAGAAAACAAGACGCTGTTTTAGAGGGTTCTCCAAGGCTCTGCTTCTCGAGCAAACGCTGATCTGAAAAATGAGTCCTCTGCCTGCCTTTGATAACTTCAAGGCCGGATTATTGTAATTGGTGAAGTGGGGGAGGCTGAGGCTCATCGGTGTGGTTCTGTGGCTCTCGTGCAATGAACAGGCCGGGAGCAGAAGCTCCCCGCCTGCAGCAGTGTGGACAGTGAGGGCGGTCAGTCTGCGGTCACCGTGAAGCTCACGGCCTGCGGCAGTGTGGACAGTGAGGGCGGTCAGCCTGCGGTCACCGTGAAGCTCACGGCCTGCGGCAGTGTGGACAGTGAGGGCGGTCAGCCTGCGGTCACCGTGAAGCTCACGGCCTGCGGCAGTGTGGACAGTCAGGGTGGTCAGCCTGCGGTCACCGTGAAGCTCCCCGCCTGCGGCAGTGTGGACAGTCAGGGCGGTCAGCCTGCGGTCACCGTGAAGCTCACGGCCTGCGGCAGTGTGGACAGTGAGGGCGGTCAGCCTGCGGTCACCGTGAAGCTCACGGCCTGCGGCAGTGTGGACAGTCAGGGCGGTCAGCCTGCGGTCACCGTGAAGCTCACGGCCTGCGGCAGTGTGGACAGTCAGGGCGGTCAGCCTGCGGTCACCGTGAAGCTCACGGCCTGCGGCAGTGTGGACAGTGAGGGCGGTCAGCCTGCGGTCACCGTGAAGCTCCCCGCCTGCGGCAGTGTGGACAGTCAGGGCGGTCAGCCTGCGGTCACCGTGAAGCTCCCCGCCTGCGGCAGTGTGGACAGTGAGGGCGGTCAGCCTGCGGTCACCGTGAAGCTCACGGCCTGCGGCAGTGTGGACAGTGAGGGCGGTCAGCCTGCGGTCACCGTGAAGCTCACGGCCTGCGGCAGTGTGGACAGTGAGGGCGGTCAGCCTGCGGTCACCGTGAAGCTCACGGCCTGCGGCAGTGTGGACAGTCAGGGCGGTCAGCCTGCGGTCACCGTGAAGCTCACGGCCTGCGGCAGTGTGGACAGTCAGGGCGGTCAGCCTGCGGTCACCGTGAAGCTCCCCGCCTGCGGCAGTGTGGACAGTCAGGGCGGTCAGCCTGCGGTCACCGTGAAGCTCACGGCCTGCGGCAGTGTGGACAGTCAGGGCGGTCAGCCTGCGGTCACCGTGAAGCTCACGGCCTGCGGCAGTGTGGACAGTGAGGGCGGTCAGCCTGCGGTCACCGTGAAGCTCCCCGCCTGCGGCAGTGTGGACAGTCAGGGCGGTCAGCCTGCGGTCACCGTGAAGCTCACGGCCTGCGGCAGTGTGGACAGTGAGGGCGGTTAGTCTGCGGTCTCCGTGAAGCTCACGGCCTGCGGCAGTGTGGACAGTCAGGGCGGTCAGCCTGCGGTCACCGTGAAGCTCCCCGCCTGCGGCAGTGTGGACAGTCAGGGCGGTCAGCCTGCGGTCACCGTGAAGCTCACGGCCTGCGGCAGTGTGGACAGTGAGAGCGGTTAGTCTGCAGTCTCCGTGAAGCTCACGGCCTGCGGCAGTGTGGACAGTCAGGGCGGTCAGCCTGCGGTCACCGTGAAGCTCCCCGCCTGCAGCAGTGTGGACAGTCAGGGCGGTCAGCCTGCGGTCACCGTGAAGCTCACGGCCTGCGGCAGTGTGGACAGTGAGGGCGGTCAGCCTGCGGTCACCGTGAAGCTCCCCGCCTGCGGCAGTGTGGACAGTCAGGGCGGTCAGCCTGCGGTCACCGTGAAGCTCACGGCCTGCGGCAGTGTGGACAGTCAGGGCGGTCAGCCTGCGGTCACCGTGAAGCTCACGGCCTGCGGCAGTGTGGACAGTGAGGGCGGTCAGCCTGCGGTCACCGTGAAGCTCCCCGCCTGCGGCAGTGTGGACAGTCAGGGCGGTCAGCCTGCGGTCACCGTGAAGCTCACGGCCTGCGGCAGTGTAGACAGTGAGGGCGGTTAGTCTGCGGTCTCCGTGAAGCTCACGGCCTGCGGCAGTGTGGACAGTGAGGGCGGTCAGCCTGCGGTCACCATGAAGCTCCCCGCCTGCAGCAGTGTGGACAGTCAGGGCGGTCAGCCTGCGGTCACCGTGAAGCTCACGGCCTGCGGCAGTGTGGACAGTGAGGGCGGTTAGTCTGCGGTCTCCGTGAAGCTCACGGCCTGCGGCAGTGTGGACAGTCAGGGCGGTCAGCCTGCGGTCACCGTGAAGCTCCCCGCCTGCAGCAGTGTGGACAGTCAGGGCGGTCAGCCTGCGGTCACCGTGAAGCTCACGGCCTGCGGCAGTGTGGACAGTGAGGGCGGTCAGCCTGCGGTCACCGTGAAGCTCCCCGCCTGCGGCAGTGTGGACAGTCAGGGCGGTCAGCCTGCGGTCACCGTGAAGCTCACGGCCTGCGGCAGTGTGGACAGTGAGGGCGGTTAGTCTGCGGTCTCCGTGAAGCTCATGGCCTGCGGCAGTGTGGACAGTGAGGGCGGTCAGTCTGCGGTCACCATGAAGCTCCCCGCCTGCGGCAGTGTGGACAGTCAGGGCGGTCAGCCTGCGGTCACCGTGAAGCTCACGGCCTGCGGCAGTGTGGACAGTGAGGGCGGTTAGTCTGCGGTCTCCGTGAAGCTCACGGCCTGCGGCAGTGTGGACAGTCAGGGCGGTCAGCCTGCGGTCACCGTGAAGCTCACGGCCTGCGGCAGTGTGGACAGTGAGGGCGGTCAGTCTGCGGTCACCGTGAAGCGAGCAGTGTGGACAGTGAGGGCAGGCGGTTCGTCCCCAGGCCAGCAAGAGATTGGAGCTTGCCCTGTCCAGTGGTCCTGAGAGGGTCCTGACCGCCCACACTGTCCACACTGCCGCAGGCCGTGAGCTTCACGGTGACCACAGACTGACCGCCCTCACTGTCCACACTGCTCGCTTCACAGTGACCGCAGACTGACCGCCCTGACTGTCCACACTGCCGCAGGTCGTGAGCTTCACGGAGACCGCAGACTGACCGCCCTCACTGTCCACACTGCCGCAGGCCGTGTGCTTCACGGTGACCGCAGACTGACCGCCCTCACTGTCCACACTGCTCGCTTCACGGTGACCGCAGACTGACCGCCCTCACTGTCCACACTGCTCGCTTCACAGTGACCGCAGACTGACCGCCCTCACTGTCCACACTGCCGCAGGCCGTGAGCTTCACGGTGACCGCAGAATGACCGCCTACACTGTCCACACTGCTCGCTTCACGGTGACCGCAGACTGACCGCCCTCACTGTCCACACTGCTGCAGGCCATGAGCTTCACGGTGACCGCAGACTGACCGCCCTCACTGTCCACACTGCCGCAGGCCGTGTGCTTCACGGTGACCGCAGACTGACCGCCTACACTGTCCACACTGCTCGCTTCACAGTGACCGCAGACTGACCGCCCACACTGTCCACACTGCCGCAGGCCATGAGCTTCACGGTGACCGCAGACTGACCGCCCTCACTGTCCACACTGCTGCAGGCCATGAGCTTCACGGTGACCGCAGACTGACCGCCCTCACTGTCCACACTGCCGCAGGCCGTGAGCTTCACGGTGACCGCAGACTGACCGCCCTCACTGTCCACACTGCCGCAGGCCATGAGCTTCACGGTGACCGCAGACTGACCGCCCTCACTGTCCACACTGCCGCAGGCCGTGAGCTTCACGGTGACCGCAGACTGACCGCCCTCACTGTCCACACTGCCGCAGGCCATGAGCTTCAAGGTGACCACAGACTGACCGCCCTCACTGTCCACACTGCTCGCTTCACAGTGACCGCAGACTGACCGCCCTCACTGTCCACACTGCTCGCTTCACAGTGACCGCAGACTGACCGCCCTGACTGTCCACACTGCCGCAGGCCGTGAGCTTCACGGTGACCGCAGACTGACCGCCAGGCTCGCCCACACTGCTGCAGGCCGTGAGCTTCACGGTGACCGCAGACTGACCGCCCTCACTGTCCACACTGCTCGCTTCACAGTGACCGCAGACTGACCGCCCTCACTGTCCACACTGCTCGCTTCACAGTGACCGCAGACTGACCGCCCTCACTGTCCACACTGCCGCAGGCCGTGAGCTTCACGGTGACCTCAAGCTGACCACCCGGCTTGTTCACACTGCTCGCTTCACAGTGACCGCAGACTGACCGCCTGGCTCGCCCACACTGCTAAGTGCATGTGGCTGCTGGGGTGGAGAGTTCCTGATGTTTTGGCCGGAGAGTTCCTGAGGGGAATCTTTGCTCATTTGGCCCAGGCCAGACCCGGGCCGTTCCTGTGCTCTCGCCTGTGGCTCAGGATGAGCAGGCAGGGTTTCTAGCAGCACTGCTGGAGTTTCGCCTTTCCGACCTTCCCCAGCTCTTCCTCTTCCTCGTCCTCCTCTTCCTCATCACTCCTCCGCGGTCCTCGCTCGCGGCCTCTCTCTCCATCTCTGCCCGCTTCACGGAAAGTGAAAGTTTAATCGCTGCCCATTAAAATTTAACGCAGGGCGATTTGACTCCGGCTGTCAGCGAGGGAAGGAGCCGGAGAGACTGGGGAGCGGTGGGCGCGGGCTGTAGGCACAGCTGGGGGGGCCCCCGAGTTGGGGGCCATCGGCTTGGTTGCGGAGGTGAATAAACCCCCAGGGCAGGATATGGGTCGGGAGTGTGCGGTACAGGTGTCGCCCTCTAGGGGTGGGCAGAGGAGTGGCGAGGTGTAGGGGGGGGCACAGACGGACGGAGCTGAGAGACGCTGGGCCCACCTGAAGGGCTCTGCAGGGGGGGCACCCACTGCCACACACATTCCGGGGTTCGGCATCCCAGCTGCCAGTCGCCCCCGCTCCGCGTGAGAGAGCCCAGCCCTGTGGCCGGTCGAGCCGCGCTGATCCAAGGAGCCCTCCCGGGGAATCGCCCGGAGTGGCAGCCGGCTCGGGCGGGACATCGGACCCCGGGGCGCGGAGGCAGGGGCCGTGCAGCATCGGTCTCCGGAATGATCTGTGATTTAGGAGCGATCTAGAAAAATAAAAGCAGGCGAGCACTCCCACTAGGACTTGTCTTTCGGTGTTTATTTAGGGTTAGCTCTCCGGGGGCGTTTTTTTGTGCCCGGCACAGAAGCAGATCGCGGTTTCGCCCGTGACAGTGCGCTTGGCGGCTCCTGCCCTCGACGCCTCGGCGTGCGGTGAGGGTTGTTTTGGGGTGTTTTTTCCAGGATGAGGGAAGGACTGTTTTTTCCGCCACAGGGAATATCCAGCTGACTCGTGACTCCCTGTAGCAGCTCCCCAGGGGCAAGGTGTCCCCCCCCTCCCCCCCTGTCCCTGCCCGGTACCCCCCTGCCTTGCCTTGATCGAGCGACACGTCTCGCCCTCCCCCGTGCATGACGACACCAGCGGCTTCCGTGTTGCACGAGCTGTTACCCTTCAAGCGCTGGATGGGGGTTCCCTGCTCTTCGGCCTTTTTCCCCTGAGAGGTGTTTGCTGGGATTCTGTGTCAGCTGAACTGCCGTGATTCAGAACCAGAATTTCTTTTTCTCTGTAGCGTCAGTTCAGGGTGCGTGTGTTGACTGATCAGGGGAGACGGGGGCTCGGCCATGCAGCTGGGGTGTGGGCCTTCCGGACCTTTAGGGAGGTCCAGTGTGCGCCCCCCTGTGTCTGGTGTGTCCCATGTGCAGCCCCGTGTGTAGCCACCTGTGTCCCATGTGTGGCCCGTGTGCGACCCATGTGCGGCCCCCCTGTGGCCCGTGTGCCCCGTGTGTAGCCCCCTGTATCCCGTGTGCAGCCTCCTGTGTCCCATGTGTCCCATGTGCAGCCCCATGTGTAGCCACCTGTGTCCCATGTGCGGCCCCCCTGTGGCCCGTGTGCCCCGTGTGTAGCCCCATGTATCCCGTGTGCAGCCTCCTGTGTCCCATGTGTCCCATGTGCAGCCCCATGTGTAGCCACCTGTGTCCCATGTGCGGCCCCCCTGTGGCCCGTGTGCCCCGTGTGTAGCCCCCTGTATCCCGTGTGCAGCCTCCTGTGTCCCGTGTGTCCCATGTGCAGCCCCATGTGTAGCCACCTGTGTCCCATGTGTGGCCCCCCTGTGGCCCGTGTGCAACCCATGTGCGGCCCCCCTGTGGGCCGTGTGCCCCGTGTGTAGCCCCCTGTGTCCCATGTGCAGCCCCCCTGTGGCCCGTGTGCGGCCCCGTGTGCGATCCGTGTGCGCCCCCCCCTGTGTCCCATGTGTGGCCCCCCTGTGGGCCGTGTGCCCCGTGTGTAGCCCCCTGTGTCCCATGTGCAGTCATGTTGCTGTGCTCCTGCTGCAGACCAGCTCAGCTGCAGTGCCCCCCCCCCCCAGCGGAGGAGGTGTGTGGGAGGAATAGCGCTTCAGATCTCCCTCCTGCTCGGTAGCGTCCCATTGCTTCTGCCTGACTGCCCCGTGTCACCTTCCCCGGGGAGATCTGCAGGACAGGTGTCGGCCTGGGGGGGGGGGGCGGCTGTGTGCCGGGGCCTCGATGGGCACACGGGATGGGGAGTCCCTTCCTGTGCCAGCTTCTGCCCGCTGTCACATCTGGAAACAGCTGCCACCGGCCACCTGCATCATCAGGGGCAGGCCTGGCAGAGTCTGCACAGCCCCCCCCCCCCCAAATCCAAGCATGGCCTTCCTTCAGCGAAAAGGTTGCTCTGGCCGAGCAAGGGCTACATGCAAAGCTGGTGATTCAAACAGCTTTATCAAACGACAGGCGCAGGATTTAAGAAAGCGTGTGGCCCTTACTGTCCGAACGTGTCCGGCCCTTCTCGCTGCCCGGTCTGGCCGGCTGTCCCGGCGTGTGCTGCAGGTCAGGGGGGTGTGAGTCGGTCCGAAGGGCTGCCCGATGGGCACCCCGAGTAGGAGTGTGAGGCTTAGGGACAGTGGAGGGCTCTGTAATAAACATGGCAGGATCACTGTGGATGACGCACTGCTGGGCACCCCTTTCATGTTTTTGTCAGTGCAAGAGCTGGGTAGGTGATACTGCAGCCTCCTGGGTTCTGTGGCTAAGCTGTACTGAATGTGTACAGTAGTAAACGGAGTCTTTGCTGGGAGAGTTAGGCTTCAGCGATACTCCGTGCCTGTGTCTGAGTAGTTAAGCATGTCATGAGGTGCAAATTGAGGTGCTGTGTTCGGTCCCGGCAGCAATCCCAGCAGCCCTGGTGACGCGAGGTGCCACAACATGAAGGTTGTTCTCACTTCATCACAGGCGATAATGAAAAAAATATCCTTTTCGTTTTACTCCGTGTGAAGCAGAAGCCTGTTCCATTCGAATCTCCAGATGCGGATCCTCCTTATGCCTCCGCTTCCTCTCCTCTGTGACCGGGCAGAACAGGGCTCGACTCAGACGGCCTCTGCCTGCTGTTGTCATGGGCTGTCTCACGCGGTGAAGGGGTTCTCTTTGGCCGCAGTTACAACAGAGGGAGGAGACAGCAGAAACAGGATTTCAAGCACATCCTTTTCTCTCTCTCTCACTCGCTCCCTCCCTCTCTTTTATCCTTCTCTCTCTCCATCTCTCACACTCTCCCGCCCTCCCCCACTCCTTCTCCCTGTCTCCTCCTCTCCTCGTCTCTCTCCCGCGTGGTGGCAGGGGGGCAGCCGAGCTGGAATGTCTAGCAGGGACCTGAATGCAGCTATTTATAGTGCGGAAATAGGTCAGGGAGAAGCAACAGTGCTGTCGAGGAGCCCCAGCCAGAACGAGCCTCTCGCGTCCTCCACATTCTAAAGGCAGAGGGGATCTGGGCTGTGTCTCCGAGCGCTGTTTCTGCCTCCAGTGTGTGATGAGGATCACGCGTCCGGCTCCCCTCTCGGAGAGATGAGCGCGTGCAGAGCTTTCTCGCCTTTGTCCCGTGTGTGGACGGTGGCGGCGCTGCGCCTGATACTGTGTCACCTCCCTCGTGACTGACCGCCCCCCCCCACCTTCCCCGGCTTGGCGAATCTTGCTTTGTCCTTGTGAGGCGTTCATACCGTGCAGGGGGGGTGTTCAAACTTGGCACCTCTAGCAGAAACAAGAACACCTCCAGTCCAGGCTTGTCCTTAGGTTTTGTACAGACACTGCTGTTCGTTCAGGGTGTTTTTCTCGCTGTGTTTGAGCTGCGTTCCTGTTGCGGGATGGGGCTCGGCTCTCTGTTGTGTCAGTCTCCCAGGCTGTGTCGTGTCAGTGGAGAAACCCGGGGGCAAATAGCCTTGGGAGGCAAAACAGACGTTCTCAGTTCACCGCACGTTTCCCGACTCGTGATCAACGCCATTGCTAAGTAACACATTTGCAGCGAGGTGTCCCAGGTGCTGAGCGCATCAGTCACCCAGTTATTCCAGTGAGGCCCCCAGGGGAGCTGGGTACGTATCCCACAAGCACAAGCTGCCTGGCTCAAGAAATCGAAGCGCCGAACAGCTCCAGGCCCTAAAAGGAAGATCTGTCGTCGGGCAGCGGCCCTACGCCGCAGACTGGACAGACGTGGGGACCAGGGGTGCGGTGGCAGCTGAGGTGAGGGCAGGCTCGAACCCGGGTCCTGGATGCCAGCCTCATGGGCTGTAGAAGTGCAGAAATCCCTGATGTTAAACATCCTAGATCCTAGAGGGACATCGTGGACATAGCTATCGTTTAGGAGGAATTTACTGGTCTACAGAGATCTGCATGGAGTACTGACACACAGAAGACATGATGGATGGATTAGTATCCTTATCGTTTGCTTTTTTTAATTATATCACGTTAGCATGCCCAAAGGGGTTGGGCAGCCAGTTGACCTTGGACCCCTAGAGGTTTCTGTCTCCTTACGAAGGAGTTTTGGGTTCCTCTCCTCCGTTGTCTTTTGGTCTGCTGTTCTGTATTCACAACATGTATGGTCAGCTGCTTTGTTAAGCACCTTGGGGCAACCTTGTTGTGAAAGGCGCTATATAAAAATGAATTGAATTGAATCTTCCAAAGGGACACAACTAAGCCAAGTGACCTAACCCTGAGTCGGCTGTCGTGCCGTAGCCACAACCTTAAAATGCACACTGCTTTGTACCCCATTAGTGTTTATACACCCGGATTTATAGATTCAATATTTTTATTTAATTCTATGTAATACTTCAGCGGGGGGGGGGTTTCACATGGGGTGAAGCTGAGCTGATCACTTGACTGCTCGAACCTCAGATGGGGCGCCGGTCCGTCACGGAGAGACGCGAAGACGGGGACCGAGCCAGTCGAACCCAGGAAAAACGTGCAGACTCCACACAGACTGGAACACGTGTTGTGGTGTCTGCAGACTGCAGCGCTGAAGGGAACAATCGCTGTCACTGCGGTGAGCAGCTGCACGGCGCGAGAGTACTTTTTTTATACTGGAAAAAAAAAGCCGGGGGTACCCAGGGACAGCAGGGAATGTCCTTTTTTTCCAATGAAGACCCAGCTGTGTGCGGTGTGTGTCAACCCCTTGTTTACAGCCAGAGGAATCACGGCCTGAAAACCCCCTCCCCCGCCCCAGCTGGGCCCACATCCAGGGGCTTTCCTGAGCGCCGAGGCCAGAGGCAGAGAGCCTTCCCCTCCCACCTGAGCCCTCCTCCCGCCCCAGTGAGCTCTTCCCGGCCCACGCTATCCCATCTACCTCAGACAGCCCGGAGATCGCTGGAGGAAATCAGCATCCACAGAAAATTCAGAAGCCGACATCCAGGAATTTCGAAAATCAACCCCCCCAAAAAAAAGAGGTCTTTCCCAGTGTTTCAAGAGGTGTTGACGCACGTTGGAGCTCTGAGAAGCCTGAGGCAGCTGCGAATAGCTAGCCTTCGTAGGGGGTGAGCTGATATCTCTGTTAATGGGTCCGTCAGCGGCCTGCTACTTTTTAATGCAATAGCCAGTGTTCAGTCACTGGTCCCTCCCAGTTTCCCATCTGCTCCCCTTCCTTTATCGCACTGGGAGAACAAGGACCTCTTCCGTCAGACCCACTGGGAGAGTTCCTGGATTTTAGCCGCGATTGATGTCCGGAGCCTGCCTGCCGTTGGGTTGAAATCGTGTTTTAAAGCCGCTGACAGCTGCTCTCCTGCCCTGGGTGCACAGCCTGGGAGTCCAGGTCCGTAGGGCTGCTTCTGCCCTCGAGATCAGCCCTTGAGGCGGATCGTGCCTGCGCTCCGCCAGCTGGCAGGCGCATGAAAGGCGCAGAAGAGGCGGCTCGTCTTTGAACCAGTCTGACTCCGGAGCCTCCTGCGCTCGCTGCCAGGGTGTCGCTATGGCGATGACTGGAAGTGTTCAGGCACACGGGCTTGTGCTCTGAAGTCAGGCCCAGGCCCGGGCCCAGGGGAGATCTGTACAGCTGCACCCCCCCCCCCCCCCGCGCTGTGGAGCCCCGTTCACATCTCTCCGGCTGCTGTTGAGGGGCATATGGTATCTGTCCCCCCCCACCCCTCCCTCTCGCTGGGTTCCTGTATAATCTTCAGCACCTGGAATCTGGAGCTGAAGGTTATAGGATCGCCAGTGTCCCCATCGGATCTATAAATCAGTCCGAAGAGCAACAGCAGCCCTGGGATGTTTAGCTCGGCGGTTCTGGTGTCCAGGTGCGGCTGGCACTGGTCATTACAGGTAGAGGTGTAGGTATAGTCCAGCCTTCACCCCAGCGGGGACATCGGCCCGCTCGCCCCTGCCAGCGTCTCGGGGGTTAAGCCGGCCGCGCTGTACTAACACCATGCGGGAAGATGGGAGCCATGGCAACCACACGCAGCTTCCAAATCATCAGTGTCTCCTCCGTTGTACTACTGCGCCCCCCTCCCCCCTCCCCCCTCCGTTCCTGCACGGCGGGCTGCGGCCGTCTGCGAGCAGAGGCTGGTGCGAGATCAGCGCTCCGCGCACGTGCTTACAAACGGGGACGTCACTCGACCGGGCGATAGGTGCTGCAGCTTTTTTTCACCCCCCCCCCAGGCCAGCGGTCAAGGTGAGGCCTAGTGCCCGGCCCGGCGGGGGAGGGCTTCGAGCGGCAGACCCGGGTTCGAGAGGGCCCTGTGCCGCCCCCGTCCGCTGCCGAGCGAGGTCCCTGGTTCGCTCGGCCGCCTCCGTGCGGGAGTTCAGCACCCCGGACAGCTCCCGCCAGACGCCACGGGCCCAGCCCTCCCTGTCCCCGGCTGTTCTCGCCGGTCTGCGCCCATCAGCTCCGGCTGGGGGGTGGTCTTGGCTCGTGTGCGGCTTCAAATCCTGGGGGGGGGGGGCAAGGCGCAGAGTTTGTTCCCAGGTGTCCCAGAAGGGGGCTGGGATTCGGGGGCTCGGGGTTATCCGAACAGGAGCGGCGGTCCCCCAGCCAGGTGGGGGTGAGGGTCTTCCCCGAGCCGGCAGGGTGCTGCAGCAGGAGGGCGCTCTCCGGGACAGGGTGGCAGGGGGCAGAGACTCCGGGTCGGTCGGTCGGCCTGCCTGCACAGCGCAGGAACAGGGTGCTGCAAGCCTGCCGAGAATTTCACGTCTGTTTTCCCACCGCCGGCATCCAGATCCCGCGGTCTGGCATTCTGTCGGACAGTATGGGCCGGGGTGGGGGGGCCTCAGTTCTCTCGCTCCTCCGCCGCAGCACCTGGGAGGCAGGAACACTGGGTCACCCTTGAGAGGGGAGAGCTGTTGCGTTGCCGTGGCAACGGGCAGCACTGTTAGGCAACCGGGTTGCCATGGCACTCGCCTCCCCCCCGGCAACCCTGGCCAGCCCAGACCCCAGGCGCGGCTCGGTGCGCAGAGCGGTGTCGGCCCGGCCCGGCCCGGCCCGGCGGGGGGGGGCTGGGGGGGATCTGGGAGCAGCAGTATGCAGAGCAGGCGGGCAGCGCGCTGTGCGCTACGTGTGGTGTCTACTGCTGTGGCGGTCTGCTGCCTTGCCACACAAAGGCGTGGGCGCATGGTGGAGGAGATTGATTAGCGGGTCCTGTTTTCTCTGAGCCCCCAGCCACTCGGCCCCTTGTCCCGAAGGATTTTGGACCTGGGGGGGGGGGGGGGTCTGGATGTTTTTCTCTGTCACAATAAACTTGATTGTACGATGCGCAAAGAGGGTATACTATCACAAACCCTACGATCTCTTCTACGTTACAGAACAAAAGTCTTAAAAGGGGGAGCTTGTCCTTTTTCAGTCTGTGCAAGGGGACCTGCACGATAAAGGGGTCCCCCCAAGTCCTCACGTGGCTGTTGTCCATGTCCCTTTTCCCTGTCCGGGCTCTGAAACTGATGAGCTGATCCACACCTGGGTGGCTCTGATCCAGACAAAATCAGACCAAACCGTCTGGGGTACTGGGGTTTGCTCAGACTTGGGGTGGGGGGGGTCGCAGAATGTGACTGACTCCTTATTTTTTGGGCGGGTGGGGGGGGGGGGGAGGCTGTGAGGGGACACAGTTTGAAGTAGGGGGGTCCTGGCTTTCTTTTTTGCTCCCCGTCTCCCGTGAGCTCCCTTGACCGCACGACTCCAGGTCACCCATTAACGGCGCTGTCCGCTCGCTAATTCCGCCGCTAATTGGCAGGCGGGGCTGGGTAATTGCTCTGGTATGGATCGGCAGCGAACGCTGGCCTCGGGGGGCTTCTCGGGAATGTGTGCTGCTGCAGCCCCTGATCAGAGAGAATTATTGGTGTGTGTGTGCGTGCGTGCGTGCTCGGGTTTCTGTGATTGGTGCAGCTCAATGAAAAACATCACCTCCCCCCCTTCCTCTCTCCCTCACACAGGCTCTCTCTCTCTCATTTCCTGAGGCAGCCCAGCGGCCCCCCGAGACACCTCCGCTCCATTCACTGCGCTGCTGTCTGAGTGAGCTGCGCCCTCGCGGTGTGCAGCTGCTGGTCACTTTTTACTCCGGAGTGGCAGGGCAGCACTGCCCCTGCTGACCACCCTGACCACACTGCCCACACTGACCCCGCTGCCCACCCTGACCTCGCTGACCACCCTGACCCCGCTTACCACACTGCCCCTGCTGACCACACTGACCCCGCTGACCACCCTGACCCCGCTGACCACACTGCCCACAATGCCCACACTGACCACACTGACCACCCTGCCCCCGCTGACCACACTGCCCTCACTGACCCCGCTGCCCACCCTGCCCCCGCTGACCACACTGCCCACACTGACCCCGCTGACCACCCTGACCCCGCTGACCTCGCTGCCCACCCTGACCACACTGCCCCTGCTGACCACACTGCCCACACTGACCCCGCTGACCACCCTGACCTCGCTGCCCACCCTGACCACACTGCCCCTGCTGACCACACTGCCCACACTGACCCCGCTGACCACCCTGACCCCGCTGACCACCCTGACCTCGCTGCCCACACTGCCCACACTGACCTCGCTGACCTCACTGACCACCCTGACCTCGCTGACCCCGCTGCCCACACTGCCCACACTGCCCACACTGACCCCGCTGCACACACTGCCCACACTGCCACACTGACCTCGCTGACCCTGCTGCCCGCACTGCCCACACTGCCCACACTGCCCAGACTGACCCCGCTGCCCACCCTGCCCCCACTGCCCACACTGCCCACACTGACCCCGCTGCCCCCACTGCCCCCACTGCCCCCACTGCCCACACTGCCCACACTGACCCCGCTGCCCACCCTGCCCACACCCGGCCGCCCAGCCCCAGGGGCTGCTGTCGACTTCAGTCCCGCTCCTTCCTCGCTGGTGTCGGCAGCCCGGCAGCGGCATGCGTCTGTCCGGTTTGGCGGCTCGCTGTGTCGCGTGCCGGAGACTCGAGGGAGAGAGGAAGGGGGGCCTTGATAGAAGGCTGTGACTCGACTGACCTGATCTTGGATTACGTTCTCCGCTGCCCACTTTCTGTGTCCAACGTGTCTTGAGCGTGCATACGTTATAGGAATGAGTGGCGCTCAGCAGTGATGATCTCACAAAGCTTTCACAGAAGGACAGTCAGAAGAGACTTTGAACCTTTTAATTGAATGACATGTGCTTATGATGCCACAGCCAGCAGCGGTGAACAGCTGGTTCACCCTGATCCTCCGCGGGGGCACAGCTGTGCTAGTGATAGGGGGCTTATATGTAGTTCTTCTACGAAATTCCTTTCAGGGTTATGGTGTGTGTTTCTTAAGAGTGAGCATGTGTTTACGAAGACAACCCATCGATTTAGGTGCATCGAGTTGGGCGTCCGTTCACTCATGTCCAGTCTTTTCCAAGCCTTTTCCCTGCCCTTCTTATCCGGGGAATGGGTGGCCAACCCCCCCCCCCCTCCAGAGACATTGCCTTAGCTTGCCTGTACCCCCATCTCAAGGTGATTTAAAGAACACGAAGGAACTCTATAGTAGAGAAGGATGGCGGGTCTGGTCTGTGTTGCGAGCTCACAGAGGGCCGCGAGGTCACTGGAGCAACACAGCAAAGCCGCCAGCTTCCACGCCAGAGGAAGGGAGGGCAGCGGGGCAGAGGGACAGAATGAATGAACAGAGACAGGGCTGGGCGGACAGGCAGAGAGATCTGTGGTCACGAACATAAGGCTAGATAAAAAGATACATACGTAGACATGGATGAATAAATACAAAGATGAGTGGGTAGATCGAGAAATGTGACTATATGGATAAAGAGGTACATGTGTAGACATGAATGAATATTTAGATGTACAGATACAGTATATAGACAGGAATGAGTGTTCAGCTGGACTGATTACAATATATATATATGAATAAAGAGGTACATGTATAGAGAGGAATGAGTGTTCAGCTGGACTGATTACAATATAGATATATATGAATAAAGAGGTACATGTATAGACAGGAATGAGTGTTCAGCTGGACTGATTACAATATAGATATATATGAATAAAGAGGTACATGTATAGACAGGAATGAGTGTTCAGCTGGACTGATTACAATATAGATATATATGAATAAAGAGGTACATGTATAGACAGGAATGAGTGTTCAGCTGGACTGATTATAGATATATATGAATAAAGAGGTACATGTATAGACAGGAATGAGCGTTCAGCTGGACTGATTATAGATATATATGAATAAAGAGGTACATGTATAGACAGGAATGAGTGTTCAGCTGGACTGGTTACAATATAGATATATATGAATAAAGAGGTACATGTATAGACAGGAATGAGTGTTCAGCTGGACTGGTTACAATATAGATATATATGAATAAAGAGGTACATGTATAGACAGGAATGAGTGTTCAGCTGGACTGATTATAGATATATATGAATAAAGAGGTACATGTATAGACAGGAATGAGTGTTCAGCTGGACTGGTTACAATATAGATATATATGAATAAAGAGGTACATGTATAGACAGGAATGAGTGTTCAGCTGGACTGGTTACAATATAGATATATATGAATAAAGAGGTACATGTACAGAGAGGAATGAGTGTTCAGCTGGACAGATACAGTGTATAGAATGAGCAGATGATGGGCTGGATCAGTAGGTAGAGAGGGTGAAGCCCGATGGGCAGACGAGTACAGGTCACGAGTTGTTGTGTGTGTTGGTGGTGACCCTGCTGTGTTTTTGTCCAGGGGGCCGCCTGCTGTCCTGGGGCTGGAACGAGCACGGGATGTGTGGCGACGGCACAGAGGTCAACGTCGGCCAGCCCCAGCCAATCCCTGCCCTCCAGGGCGCCGGGCCCCTTTTGATTGGCTGTGGGGCGGGACATTCCATGGCCCTCTGCGAGAGGAGGGGGAGCTCCAGCTGGGAGACCCTGAGCGGCCTTGAGGAGAACCCTAGTGGGATGTGCCACTGAGTGCAGGACACCCCCCCCCGTCTCTCCTGGCCTGCGCCCAGCATCCTGGCTGTGCTCAGGGGACAGATACCTCGGAGAGCTGGGGTGAATTCTGGGATTTCATCAACCTTCCACTTCTGCTTGTGCCTGCTGCAAATGTAGGCAACCGGAGCCGCTAATGTCCCCCCGATCATACACGATTGCTGGAGCTGTGAGGTTAAATAAATCCCTTGGAAACAAAAACCTGTCCCAAGTCTGTGTTTCGCACCTGAAATGCGGACATAAAGGAACACTGGGGTGCAGACAAGAGGGGGGTCATCCCAGGATCAGGAGTCCCACAGAGTTCCAACTACAGGTCCCCGAAGCTGCGTCCTGACTCCCTCTGCCCTCTGTGGGACAAGGCCCCGATGGAGACCTGCAGACCTCGGACTCGTTCATGACTTGAAAGCCGTGGAGGGGAGCCCCTGGCCTCCCGATTAGGGGTACACCCTGGCCCTGTGACCTTTCGTGAGGTCAAGGCGACCCCATGGCCCGTGCGGCTGTGTGTTGTCCGGGGTGCCTTTGTTGGCGTTGTTAGCTCGTTGTCCCGAGCGTTTATGTAGTTTCTGCCGTGTTTTTAGAGGACATTTGCTCCTGCTGGGGGGCTCAGCAGCGAGTGGGGGGGTACGGATTCTGCCCCACAGACCGTGGGCCGGATTTCCGAAGGGGCGCTCCGGTGTTCTCCCGCCTCCTAGAGACACGCCCCCCCCGCCATCCCGCCTAACAACCCGCCTCTCTCCTCGCCCTCCGAGTCAGCAGTGGGTCTCCCAACAGGAGGCACAGCTCCGGTCCCGGAGGACCAGGACATTCCCGGTTCTCCTCCCCCCCCCCCGAGTCCTTCACTTCCCAGGCGAGCTCGTTATTTGCCGAGCTGGCCGAGCCGAAGCCTCCTTGTTCCGAGGAAGCAGGAGACTGCAGGGCAGGGGCGCTGGTGAGCTCCGCTCTGTAGAGCGAGTCGCTGGGCCCGGGCTGGAGGATCGATTCGGGCAGCCCAGCTGACGAGTTTAGCGGCCAGTCCTGCCCATCCTTCATCCTTCACGTTCCTGCGGTGCTTCCTGGAATCTGTCCTCACTTTCACCCTGATCTGCTGGTCTGAGAGGCACGAACACACCGGGCAGCCTGGTGAGGAGATCTCAGGAGGTCACTGGTGTTGATCTTCCTCTCCTCTCCTCCATCTATCAGAGACGTGTTTTGCGTAAAGCGAAATCCATCTGTGACGATCCTTCACACCCCTTGATTAGTCATTTCCAGTTACTCCCATCAGAACACAGACACCGACTCCCCAGCTGCAAAAATCAACAGACTGAAGTTCTCATTCGTACCTGTAGCCATCTCGTCACTCAACACTCGACCTTCTGTGTAAATATGTAGATTGTTGCTCCTGTCGTTTTGTTTTCTTGTGTCTGTCTGTGCACCAGCACTGCTGCTGTAAAACAACTTGCCCCCCCTTCAGGGATAGTGACTCTCTCTGTGTGTGAGGGGGTCCTCAGTGATGTCATTGCTGACCGGCAGGACCAGGGTGCGCGACCAGAGCCACGCGGGGCTGTCTCAAGGTGATTAGTGACTCCAGCATGGGCAGTGTGATGTCATGTCGAACCTCTTGCGTGGTGGTATTAAAATCTCTCTTTTCTCAGCCTTGCAGAGAAGCCTTTTTCTTGCCCCGCGCCCCGGGCGGGCTCGCAGCCTGTGAGTGACAGGCGCAGAAATGGCCCGTGACGCGGCGCGCTGGCTCCCCCTCCGGGGCGGCCTCGTCAGGGAAGCAGCCGTCCGGTCGGATCACCCGCGCTGCCAGTCAGGCTCCCTGTCTGCACGGTCAGCGGCCCGTGGGCCCCCAGCACACACGCGCGCACGCACACGCGCGTCTCCCGGCGCGGACCCGCCCCCCGTCTCAAGGGCGCCCCCTGGCTGCGAGGTGGGTGTGGGTCGGACAGGTAGTGGCCGCTGTGGTGTGTCCGGCCTGCCTTCGGGAAGAGGCACAGGGCAGAGGGGGCATTCAGAGGGGCAGCTTCCCCAGAGTGAGAGAGGACAGGGGGAGTGAGGGAGTGCAGAGGGAGTGAGAGTGTAGGGAGAGTGAGGACAGTGAGAGACTGCAGGAGGAGTGAGGACAGTGAGAGACTGCAGGGGGAGTGAGGACAGTGAGAGAGTGCAGGGGGAGTGGGAGAGGACAGAGGGAGTGAGAGTGCAGGGAGAGTGAGAGAGGACAGTGAGAGAGTGCAGACAGAGAGGGAGAGTGCAGGGGGAGTGAGAGAGAGGACAGTGAGAGTGCAGGGGGAGTGAGAGTGCAGGGGGAGTGAGAGAGAGAGGACAGTGAGAGTGCAGGGGGGGTGAGAGAGAGGACAGTGAGAGTGCAGGGGGAGTGAGAGTGCAGGGGGAGTGAGAGAGAGAGGACAGTGCGAGACTGTAGGGGGAGTGAGAGAGAGGACAGTGAGAGTGCAGGGGGAGTGAGAGAGAGGACAGTGAGTGCAGGGTGAGTGAGGGAGTGCAGTGGGAGTGAGAGAGAGAGGACAGTGAGAGTGCAGGGGGAGTGAGAGAGAGAGGACAGTGAGAGTGCAGGGGGAGTGAGAGTGCAGGGGGAGTGAGAGAGAGAGGACAGTGAGAGTGCAGGGGGAGTGAGGGAGTGCAGGGGGAGTGAGAGAGAGAGGACAGTGAGAGTGCAGGGGGAGTGAGGGAGTGCAGGGGGAGTGAGAGAGAGGACAGTGAGAGTGCAGGGGGAGTGAGAGAGAGAGGACAGTGCGAGACTGTAGGGGGAGTGAGAGAGAGGTACAGTGAGAGTGCAGGGGGAGTGAGAGAGAGGACAGTGAGTGCAGGGGGAGTGAGGGAGACAGAACTGCAACAGTTTTCAGCCTGTGACTCTGCTCCAAGCCCTGCAGGTGCAGATTCTGTCTGTCTGGAGCAGTCTGACCGTTCTCAGGGCCAGAGTGTGTGGCTGAGAGTGTGTGTGCCTGAGAGACCGCGCTCTGTGTGGTGTGTGTGCTGCAGGCTGTCAGTGTGTTTGGTGTGCGTATGCGCGCTGTAATGTTAGTGCGCATTTCAGTGTCAGATGTGGTTTTCATGGCTGAATGTCCTGCACGGGCCTGCTGGTTTCCATGGAAACGGTGAGGGGGGGGGGGGTTATGGGCTGTGAGAGAGAGGCTGTACTCACTGATGTCCTCACACCTGCGTGCACAGGGCCCCCAACCCCCCCCCCCCCGCCACCCCAAAGACCCGTTCCTTTAATTTTCTTACCACAGGAGTTCTGGTGTGATTGCTCCACTAATCCAGTTCTGCTACGTTACGCTATAGCAGCCATCTGTATCCGCACGCAGGCGATCTAGAAGAAAGTCAGATCAACACGTCCGCACAGACTGCAGGAGCTGCTGCTCGGAGGAGGAGAAGCCAGTGTGAATGGTTACGGATGAGACAGAGGCTGGTGTCCGGGGCTTGGGGGATTAGAACTGACACTGGTGGGTTCTGGAGATTTTAAAATTAAAGACAGACGATTTCTTTTTTAATTTTGCTTTTAGGGGTTCTACAGGCCTTTTATCCTTCTTGAATGGCAGTACTTAAGTGCAGTCCTGTGCTGAAGTACAGAGCTTTCGGATGCTGCCTGCTGTTGAAGGTGAGATCTTGAACTGGCTTCATCACTCTGCTCTCCTCCCCACTGAGAGCTGGTGTGTGGTGAGCGTTCTGGCGCACTATGGCTGCCGTCGCATCATCCACGTGGATGCTGCACATTGGTGGGGGTGGAGGGGAGTCCCCATTACCTGTAAAGCACTTTGAGTGGAGTGTCCAGAAAAGCTCTATATAAGTGTAAGCAATTATTATTACTAAATTATTATCTCTCCCTTCGCCGGCTCATAACCGGCCTCTGCGCCGTTGTTGATCTTGATAACCACGGTGGAGTCGGTCTGCTGGCGTTGTCACAGACAGCGCTCGAGTCGGAGGCAATGAAGTCTGCATTGACACCTTTCCCCTGTAGGGGTTGCTGGATTCCAGAGGGTTCCTGATGGTCCTAGACCTTCTGGGATGTCTGATGTGAGCGTCCCCTGTGGATCCTCACACCAGATCACACCTGCAGGTCCGCAGAAAAGGGCAGTGGGACGTGGATTCGCGTGTAGGGCTGTAAGCGCCTGACATGACCTCCCTGTCCTGAAGTCAACGGAACCATTACCCAGCATGCAGTCTCAGCTGGACGTCACCAATTGATTCGTTGAGGAATGGCACTACAACTACTGCCAGCACACGTCGCTACAATCCCAGCACTGCCACACTGCACCAGTCTTCAGTGGTCTGTATCTTTCGTACCCTCTCTGAGATCCTTATTCTCTCATTGGTCCCCTCTTGGGGAAGTCTGCATGGTACCCCCTTTTTTCCCAGCCTGCTCTCCACTGGGTTCTACTCACACAAGTTGCTAGATCTTCATTCTTGGTCTCCAGTAGTCACCAGGCACTGGAGCATTCAACTCTATTAACTCCACGTCCATGTCTTAATCTTCTCTAATCCATTTTCACTTTTACACAAGGATGCACGAGAGAGTTTAACTGAATACTCCCGACGCTGCCCAGACTTAATGATGGCGCCTTCTCAAGTCTTACTTTTCTTCACTAACAAACCAGTCACTCCTCTCATCACTAACTGCACTGGATGATCCTGTTTGGCCAGGGACGCCTCTCTGTAACCAACACCTGCGCTCCTGAAAACATCAGCCGGTCTCTCGGAGGCCGCACATCTGTCTGCTGATGTTAAGGCCCAGGGAGTACTTGGGACCCAACCTGCGCCGTCTAGACTTTTCTCTAATATGCATATGCCCTGCCAGGCGATGCCCCACTCCTCCAGGTACCAACATCTCCCATCGGGCCTGGTCCAGCTGGCTAACCCTGGTCCTTCCCAGCACACTACAACCCTACTGAGCCTAGTGAATAAACTACCACAATGCAGACAAAGTTGCATTTCCTCACGTGTCCCTAGCTCACTGAGTCCCACAGGCCTGTAAACCAGCACAATCCGTGACTAGTGAGGACTGTTCTCTGGAGCTCTCACTCTCCCACCCTTCCCGCCTGGAGTGTACACACAGACTGTAACTCTCTGTCTCCTGGACAGTATTATAAGCCTCTTAATTAGCCTAGAACACTGGCTAATTCCATGCAGTCTGTCCCGACTGCTCCTGTCCCTCATGTGGAGTTCCATTCTTTCGGAGTGCTAATTACTCGTTCAGCCTCACTGTGCCTCATTTTCCAAGTTCTTCCAAGTGACAGGTGGCCATCTTGGCTCAAGAACACACCCTCCTGGGTCTGGGCTTTGAGCCAAGATGGTGGCTTTCTCACAAAGACACCCCTCACAGCCTCAGGCACCTAATCAAAGCCGTGTTACACACGTTTGCTGCCTGCGGGTTATTTTTGTCATCGCGTTAGATTTTCTTGTATAACGGGACGTACGTGTGGAGGGTTCCATCACCCAGGAGCCTGTCCCCAGACGTGCAGGACCATGAAAACAGGCGAAACGAGGACATGTGAGTCACTTAGCCCATGGCAATAAATCTGCAAGTGAGAAATGGCTCAAAGCAACAGCACTGTACAATTGAGACATTGAGAAGTATTATACAGGAGAGCTGAGGTCTGTTCAGGGGCAGTCCAGACAGCTCCTGGCTGCAGATGCAGTAGTGTGGGATCTGAAGTCTTCGTACCTTGGTCCTGTGACCATGGGGATGCAGTGTGAGCCCCTGTCCCGGTGTCCCAGCCACAGTGAGGCTCACAGAGGAGTGTGGGGTTCTCGGCCCTGTGGGGGGCTGTGATTATACAGCAGCCAGACCTGGTGTCACGGATGTTGGAAGGGATGAACCGTGGAGTGGCAGGAGAGCGATAAAGACCCTGTGCGTAGTGGCGAGACGGGGGTTAGCCCGCGCTCAGCGGTTCAGGGAATGCCGTATAGAAACCTATGCCCTCAGTTGGCGGACGTGGGGTGACCGGGTGCTAGGAGGGTCTCTGGACATCCAAACCTGAATGCTGAGAGAAGGTGAATGAGTGACCCGGAATTATATAGCCCCAGAGAGAGAGACACCGGAAGGACAGCAAAGCACAGGAAACTAGAGACAGGACAGAGTAGGAGCGCCCTCTGGCTACAGAGGGCGTGACACCTGATGCACACAGTTCAGAGCAGCGAGAAACCCATACAACTGGAACAGGCCTTTTTCTGCAGGCACAGGGCTCAAACGGAGCACCACAGGTCATGCACCCCTGTGCCTGCAGTGGGGTCTCTCCCACGTGATGCATCGTCTGTGCGTTTAACGGCATAATAACTCTAAAGGCCTTGTTCGTCTGCAAGGCTGCCAAAAACAGAAGACCGAGGAAGTCATCTTCTCTTGGTCAGTACTCTGTGAACTCAGTGCCTCCTTGTCCGAGCGGCCGGAGAGCGTGTTCCCCCACCGAGACGTGGCAGAGCCTTTAAGGGAGTGACCCCCCGTCATTTAGGGGGTGGCGAGAGGGTCCCGTCGGGACCTGGCTCCGGTCATGCCAAGTCTGGGTGGCGTTCGGACGCGCGCCGGTGGCCGGTTACTGGACCGGGGAGTGGGATGGCGTTGTGCCATGAGGAGAGGGTGCAAGGGGGGGTGAGCAGTGGTGTGTCTGGAGGGGGGGGGGGGCAAGATGAGAGGGAGGGGGGTGGGGTGCCAACACATACTCAATCTGCAGGCTCCTTCGTCCGGCCCTGGCACTGCCCCTGGCGCTCTTCGGAGAGACAAAGAGAAAGACAACAACATCGTTAATTCCCGGGCTGGGGGGGGGGTGGGTGAGGCCGAGAGCGGCGAGCGGGATGGTGGGGTGGGCGTCTCAAACGCTTCGGGCAAAGATGGCCGCCAAAACCGCAAACGCCGCGTTAGTCCGCCGTGGTAAAAGTGGCGCTTTACCATGCGTGCCCATGCGTGCCCCGATGCAATCGCCACACTGGTCATTCCGCCTGCGCGGCGGGTTCGTCTGGCCCCCATCGCTAGCCATGCTTTCCCGTCAGGAGCCGCGCCGTCTCCACCTGGACATGCGGCTGGGCGCGGCGCAGCCATGCGGTCCCCGCGCGCCCCGTGTCGGGCCAAGCCCCCGCGGCAGCGAACACCAGCTTCTCTTTGATCTCCAGATCGGGTGGTGCGCGCGAGTCTCTTTATTTTTGCGGCTGGCGGCGTTCCGATTGTTGCTTTCACCGAAAGGTCAAAGAGAAGGCGCGGGATGAGAACCGGAAGAGGAATTAAAACAAGACTCCCCCGAGCAGGTTTCATACAAAAATTTATTTTTCATGCTAGAATTCTTAGTTATTCATTTATTTCTGTATTTTGCATAACATTGTGCATGCATTCGCTTCCGTCCTTCGACTGGGTCTTGCGTCCCCCGCCCCCCGGGTGCTGGGTTGCATACAGTGCTCGAAAAGTTCGGATTGCGGGTCCGAGCGAGAGGGGGGGGGCAGACGGCTGTGACGCCCCCTGCTCCGTCCTCCTCTCCGGTCCGACAGGAATCCCAGCTCTCTCTCTCTCTCTCCCCTCGGTCCTGCTCATCCTGTGTCACTTTTGTTCCCTTTTAAAAATAACACTGTCAAAAGTCCCGACTTAATAAGTGATATGAACAACGGCCTACTGTAAATAGAATCTTCACATGGTTCCTATACACCAAGAAAATACAGCGTAGAACAGAGGAAAAAAAATAGAAAAAGGATAAGATAGTAAAAGATAGCCCAGCTGGTATAATTTTTTTTTTATCAGATCCAGGGATCACAAGCATGCCAACGGAAACAGACTCTAAAGTAATTTGCCGTTAAAACTACACAGATCTTGCTAAAATACTTCTTTTTTTTTTCCCGCCATCTTTACATAAGTAGCGAGTTAAGCAGGCGGTGAGGGCAGAGGTCAATATGACCGGCGGTTCCTGCTTGCACGTTTGTCTTTAAACCTTGTTACTTTGTATTGTTGTAATACAAAAAAAAAGAGAAAGACAAAGCGATAGGTTGCAAAAAAAAAAGGAAGAATTAAATGTACATTGTTTTTATATACTATATATATACCGTCTTACAGTTTGGCTACATCAAATGTATGTAAAAGTAAGGAGCTTTTGAACGAAAATATATCTTTTTTGCTTTTCCCATAAAGATATTCATTACAGTTACAGCTTTTTTTTCTTTTTTGAATAATACACCATGCAAGTCATGCTAAATGAACAGAAAGGAGTCTTCTACAGTCAGAGTTTCTCTTAGGACAATATAGTTATCAGCAGTATTATTCTTACTGTTGTGGATGTGTTTTTTGTTTTTTCTTGCCCCTTTTTTTGGGAAGGGGTGGTGGGGGGGGGTTGGCATGGAAACAGCCCGATGTCCTCTTCCCAGACAGGGTCCCGTTCGGGACAGACACGCGTACACATCCAGGCTCGGGGGGGGGGGGGGAGGGAAAGGAAATGTGTCCTCTGTACAAAATCCAGCCTGGGCCCCTCCCCCTTCAAATATCCCCGCCCCCGGCCCCGCCCTCAAGCCCCCCCTCCTCTCCCCCGTCACCATGTCTCCTCCCCCCACCCCCAGGCTCCTCCCCTCCGGCCACGCCCACAAGCACAAGGGAAAAACGGGGCATCCAGTCTTCCACAGGAATGGTCTTGCTTTTCTTCTCGGCTGTGCCTGTAGTTGTGGTGGTGGTTTTGGATTTTTTTGTCGTCTGAAAACGGGAGAAAGGGTGGAACCGCACCCACGTGCCTCGTCCTTCGGCGGCATGTTTTTTTTTTTCTCCTCAAGATAAAAATGTCCTCTTTTTCTCTCTCTCTCTCTGCCCTCCCCCCCCCCGCCCCCATCTGTCTCGGAGTCCGTGGACAGACTGTGGAAAGGATACTTTTACGCAAAACGTCCACCTTTAAGAAAATACCAGCCTCGGTCAGGTCACTTTGAGCGCCTCTGCTTGCATATACTTAACTAGGACAGTCTCCTCTTTGCAGGGATCTGCAGTAGAGAATACAGTGAGCATCTCAACATCAGCCAGTTCCAGATTGCTCTTTTTTTTTTGGTTAAAAAAAAAGAAGATCTCACAACACCAAAAAAAAAAAAAACAGCAAAAAATAAAAAAAGCCAAGAAGGTCTCTTAAGGATTTTTAATTTTTTTTTTGTTTAGTTCATATATATGATCCGCAACAAAAGAGAGCGGGAGAGACAGGGAAGGACAGGGAGAGAAGCAGTGAAGGGAGAGTCAGCACTCAGTCATGCAAGAGTAGGCAGCCAGGCTCATCCCCTGAAGCCCTGCCAGTCCATGCATGTCGAGGGCGGTCGGTCCGGTGCCCAGACAGGAGCCAGAGCCCGAGAGAAGGGGGGGGGGGGTCGCTCGGAGGGGCGACACAGATAGGTGGGAAGACCCAGAGGACTCAGGGACGGAGAGAGAAAGAGAGAGAAACGAAAGGAGTCCACAAGAACACTAATCAGAGGAACAGGAGAAACAAGCAACGCTCCTTCTCCGTATTGGGGGAGTGGGAGAGGGGTAGGTGGGATGGGGGGGTCCACACTGGGCTACTTTTTGTGGTTTTCAGCGCCTGATGTCCCTGGAAGGGCTGGAGGGGGGCTGATGGGAGCTGGTGTTTGTTTGCGCGTGTGCGTGGGGGGACGGGGGGTAGGCCCTTCCTGTGGCTCAGAAGAGCACATCCTGAGGAGCTCCACTGTCGCTGTGTTGGTTTCCCCCTCTGATAACCGGTGTTGCGGATGGTCAGCATGGGCATGGTCACGGAGAGGGCGGGGTGTGGGCGTGGTCACAGAGAGGGTGTGGGCGTGGTCACAGGGAGGGTGTGGTCACTGAGAGGGCGGGGTGTGGCGTGGTCACGAGAGGGTGTGGGTGTGGCCACTTAGAGGGCGGGTGTGTGGGCGTGGTCAAACAGAACCGGTCAGCTCTGAGACATGGCTGGACCGGAGCGAAGCTGCCCGCCTGCTGTTGCGCACCAGAGTCTGGGGTCAGAGGGCAGGGGGCAAGGGGCAAAGGGCAGGGGGTGCGGGCTGTCCTGAGTCCGCCCCTGACCGCCACGAAGGGACAGGGGTCAGCGAGGGCCTCGGCGATCGCTCTGCTGTCAGCGGCAATGGCTGTTTCATTGGCATAACGACGCCAGACGAGCGACAAGGGTGATGAGAGGAAAGAAGAAACCGAGGAAGGAGGCGCGAAGGTGGGCAGCGCCAGGCTGGCCTGAGACCGCTCTGTGCCGCGGGACGGGTGGGATGGGAGACAGGACTCGCCTGGAAGGACTGTGCCAGCTGCAGGGAGCCACAGGGAGCCACAGGGAGCCACGGGCACTGAAGACACTCGTATTGCATCTCCACGCATGCCAGCAGTGCAGCTGGGGCTCCGCGATTTCCCACAACCTCCGCTTGAAGAGACATGCGCTGGAGTGGAGCCGCAGCACCGGATCAGCAGCACACGGCAGGGCAGGGCGGGGCAAGACAGGGCAAGGCAGCTCAGCGGCATCTCTCATGCAGAACGTGGCGTTTCTCTAAGCGGCTGGCATGCGCCAGGTGGCATCGCGATGGCAGGACCCGCGTCCGGCTTCCCAGACGGCGCAGGAGGTGTGTCCCTCCTCCAGGTGGGGGATTCTTTTAGAGGGGCAGGATCGCTGCAGTCGAAGGGCGCGGGGTCTTTGCAGGAGCCCCCCGGACTGCTGTCTTCCCTTGCCCATGGTGTTGCCATGGTGTTGCCATGGCGCACATTTCTAAATGACAGCGCCGGCGTTCCCATACTCCAGGGGTCCGGCAACGCAGCTGCTGCTGGGACGGCTGGGTTCTTGGCTCTGGACCCCCTGTTGGGAGGGGGTCCGCGGCCCTAAACTGGGCTGCCCGGTTCTGTCGCCATGGCGATGCCACCTCTCGAAAAAAGCCACATGCAGCAATGTGCACGACCCGAAAAGAAAGACAGGTTAACCACATGCCAACAACTGGAGACAGAAAGACAGGTTCACGTCTATGTCACTTGACACATAAATACACACAGGCGCACACACACCCACACTGAGACACACACATACACACAGATATTCACAACAGTGTGGTTTCGGTTTCACTTTCAATGCCATGAAAACTTGTTCTCTTCCAAAATGCCCTGGGCCACTAGTATGCTGACAATTCTTTTGTCTATGTTGTATTTTTTAATTATATGTGGCTCCCTATTTTATAAAAAGCTGAATGTAGGATCGTTAATAACAGACACTGCGCTCATTGTCTCAGTGGTGTCAAGGAGAAGCTCTTCTAAGCCAAGTGAACATTACTCTTCCATTCAGTGAGCAGAGTATGGGCAGCTGGGGCAATGCATCATGGGTAACTTGGCAAGACAGGGTAGTGACATAGATGCCCCACGATGCACTGGGAGGTTGGCGTGTTTGGGGGGGGGGGGGCAGTGGGCTCTGGGTGAGGGGGAAGGGGGGTTGTTTTGTTAACAGGACTGGATGGACAGGGGTAGGAATGGGAAAACTGGGTTGGTGTGAGGGTTTAAGTAAACGCTTGACATGAACGAAATAGTCCCCGCTCGTTTTCAATCTGTCGGGCTGAGGGCCGGCCTGTCTCCTGCCGAGGTGAGACGTGCAGCTTTCTCTTGGTTTGTACAGCCAGGATTGTGCCTGCAGTGCAAATCGCCGTCCCTGTGTGTGTGTTTGTGACGAACTGCGGTATACAAACGCCCTTTGAAACGGGCTTGTTTTCTGCTCCTTGCTCCCTGGTGTGTAGCTCCTCCCGTGCTCAGTGCAGCCGTGTCTGGGGGAGGCGTTCTCAGTGGCAGGCCAGCACCTACAGACGCTTGCTTTAATCTGCATTCCTGGTTTAGTCTTCAGCTGACTCTGAGCTGTGTGTGAGGAGGGCCGGGGAAGGGAGGCAGGAGGGAGGGGAGGGGGGAGGGCATACTGGTGTTGTGGGGGGGGCAGGGGTAGGGGGGGCGAGAATAGGCTCCATCTCTCCAGCCATTGACTCTGTCCTCACGTGTTGGGGGGGGGGGGGGGCACTGCGGCAAACCTCTGCTCCCAAAAGACACAGCACAGCCTAAGGCAGGGCTCTGAAGGGAGCCCACGCCGAGCGGGTCAGAACCCCGCAGAGCCTCCGCTGGCGCCGGGAAGGCCTGGAGCCCGGAGGTCAGCAGGGAGAGTCGGGGCTGTGCTTTCGGGCAGCAGAGCTGCTCGGGTCCCGAGTGTTCGGTAGCTCGCCCTCCCCTGGCCAGGACGGGAGAGGGAAAGGCAGCAGGTCGATCCCCGCTCACGAGCGCGAGGTTTGGGTCTTGTGGTTCCGCGGGCCCCAAGAGCGGCTCTGGCCCCCCAGCTGACATCGGGCCCTCCAGTCGCGGAAGTGAGACCGAAGGGGCCCCTGAGACCCCGGATCTCATTTTTCTTCCACACCGATTTCAGATGTTTTTTTGCTTTTACATGAAAGCTGCCCGAAACGAGAGTCACGGGGCGGCACCCCCGGGCCTCTGGGGGCAAGACATGAGACGAGTCCTGTCGGGCCCGCTGGATTGAACCCGCGCGGCACCGAGGGCCCGGGAGCGAGGAGCTGCTGAGATCCAGGCTGGCCACGCAAGCGAACCCCCCCCCCCCCCCTCACGTTGACCCCCTGATCGCGTCGGGCAAACCCGCTGATGCCCCCCCCCCCCCCAGCCTCGCTTATGTGAGCGTTTCCCAGCTCCACGGCTGACGGCGACCGCGGCTCGGCTTTTGCTCTTCCTTCCGCGGGGAAACGAAATTCCAGGAAGCGGCCCGCTGCCATTTGGCGAATCCCCTCGGGCCTGTGCGCGCGCGTCCAGACGCAAACCACAAGCCCAAGCCTTCGTGCACCCCCTCCTCCCCGGCTGCCACCCCCACCCCTGCCCCTATCCCTCTCCCTCTCCCTCCCTCCTGCCCCCCACCCCCCACCCCCATCATCATCACCATCGGCAGCACCTGGCCCCCTCGCCCCTGCCCCACGGCGGGCACGCTGTCCGCTCCAGGTCTGTGTGGCGGAGCCCAGCGCCCGAGCCGGCTACCCCGGAGAGCCCGGCGCTGGCTCACTGGGCCCCTCTGCTGCACAAGTCCTCCTCGCACTGAATCCAGCCGAGCTGCAGCAGAGGATAGAACTGGGAGCTCAGCTCCAGCGAGGACGCCCCGTCTCGGCTCGGGCTCCCCAGTGCAGCACAGGCTTAGACCAGCCGGAGAACGAGAACGACGGCAAGAACAAGGGGAAAAAAAAGAGCAACAGAAAAAGGAAGAAACGAACAAACAAAGAAAAAAAATAAAACAACAGAACGCACAACAAAGAAAAAGAAAAGAGGAGCGATTAGGGAGGTCCGGAGTGCCGGGCTCCTGGCTTCTCTCGTTCGCTTTTCACCAGTGTCGTTTCTCTCTCTCGAAAGAGAGAGCAGGACCAAAAGGGAACGGAGCGAAGGGGGGAGCTGAAGGAGTGGAGCACACGCGCGGGGGGGGTGGGGGATGTGGGTGCGGAGGGGTCCGGGGTCGGGGGTCAGGGGTCAGGGGTCGGGGGATGTCGCATGCCAGAGTTGGTAAAAGGGTTGTTCCCCCTCCCCCCTCCCGCACCTTCCAAGGCACAAAGAAAAATAAAAGCAGGAAGAAAATCCGCCTCCTGAAAAAAGGAGGCTTTCGTGCGGCGTGGCCGTGCTCTGTTTTGTTACAGAAAAGCTAGAAAAAAAATGGCGACAGGGGGCTAAGGAAAAAGGCCGGGAGAAAGCTTGTTTTCCTTGTCGTTGTGGTTGTCCGCGGTGTGGAGAGGACGAGAGACACGTGGAGCTCAGGGGGTGGGGCGGGGCGGGCAGGGGGCAGGAGGAGGGGGAGGGGAGGGGGGGGTGGGGCTAGGCATGCCCAGGCGATCTGTGCTGCCACTCCACACCGATGAGGGGGAGGGGGGGTCACAGACGAGCAATGGTGGGTTGGTGGGTGGGGTGTGGGTTGGTCGCTGTGGGGGAGCGGGGAGGAGAGGGGTGTGTGTGTGCCTGCCCTGCGTCAGAACCTCAAACCAGAATGCAGATCTCTCGAGGGGGCGTGTCTGTGTCCTAGGCTGGCTGTGTCCGGGGAGGCGGGGCTGGGCGGGGTGGTGGGTGTGGTCACGGAAGGGGCGGGGTCTGCGGAGCTTGTTCTAGAGTGGGAGGGGATAGAAAGGGGGCGGGGCCCCGACCAGAAGGTGGGGCTGTTGATTGGTTTGTCCCTTTGCTTTGCTCTTCCCGCTGTCTGTAAGCCCAGAGCCTGCCTTATGCTGATGTGTGTGGGGTTTTTTTCTGGTTTCCTCTGACATAGAGATATACACATACAGATATGTTTGTTGGCTTGCTTCTTCTTGTCGGTTTTAAAACATACATCTTTGTTTTTTTTCTCCCGGCTCGCCCGATTGTCTGTCTGCTCTCGGACCAGGCCTGGCCGTTCTGCTGTTACATACCCTTCCTCACTCTTCCCCCTGTGCGGCTGGGCAGCTCACCCGTTGTTAAGAGGAAGCAGGGCTGTTCGCTTCTGTCGCTCGGGCTAAAGATCTGGCCGTCCTCAGGCGATATGGCCTGGTCTATATGAGGACAGTCTTCATTGGCCAGTGCTGCCTTAGCTGCTTCTCCATTCACTTTGGAATCTTCAAACATATAAGCACAAGCGAGACACTGAGCAATTGGGACCAGGAACACCTTCCATATTTCACTTGACTTACTCCTCTCTCTCTCTCTCTCTTTCTCTTAAGCTACAGAAGCAGGAAACCGGGAGGAGGAGATGGGCTGGAGCTGGAGAGCTGGAGTGGTGGAAGTGGGAAGCTATTTTTTTCTCTCGTTCGTGTCGTTGGTATGTTTCTCCCCAATCCCACCCCCCGCCCCCGAAAGAGGGGAGCTACGGTGCCGCGCAAGTCAACCGAGTTGGCGTCGCGTTGTGAAGTCCAGACGCCACCCCAACCCCTCCCTCCTCCAGAAGTAGCCCAGGATCCAGTTCACCTGTCCATCTCAGCTACCTGTGCCTCCCCTCATCCCAAACCCACACTCCGCAGCGCACCCCCCCCCCCCCCAAACCCAGGGAAAACAGCTCACAAAACACCCGTCCGCTTTCCAAAAAGCCCGGCTGCTGTGAAAGGAAAAATAAAAATAAACTGGGGTTTTGTAAGATTTTTCTTCTTATTCATTTCAGAATCAAGAAGGTGGAGACCAAAATCCTACAGCACCCCCAGAGGTTTCACCTTCAGTCTACAGCGCTTACAAGAGGAACCGCCCGTACTGGGGGGGCAGGGGTGGGGGGGCAGGAGGGCGATGGTCTGGAGGGCTCGGGCGGGGGGGCCCGGGTATGGCTGGGGGGATAACTGATGCCTGGCGGCTGACGTAGGATGGCCAGGAGGCGTGGAGAGGAGGATGGGCGGTCTCGGGAGAGGAGGTGGTGGCGACGTGCGAGGGGCGCCTCTCTTGCTCGTGCTTGGATTGGCTGGGCCCGGTTGGCGGGGGGGGGGGGGGGGGGGCGGCTGCAGTTCTCCGGCCCGGCGGGTGATTGGAGGGCAGGTCCGAGCCGTCCGCCACCGGGACGTCCGTTCGTATCCCCGCGCGAAGGCCCCCGTGCATCGGCGACCGACTGCATCGAGGTAACGATCGGTTCATCAAGACGTTGGGAGAGCTGGTTGCACTGCGAGGCTGTGGGGGGGGGGGGCAGTTGGCGGGTGTTGAGTGCTCATTCGGAAACGGGAGCTTTTACACGCGCCTGGTCTCGAGAGTACACCCGCTCCGAGGGATGCAGCTCGTTTATTCCAGCTCCGGTTGTTTTCTGCGCTAATCTCAACCGTCAACTATCCACCGACTGCGCTGTCAACCCTCAATGTCCTGAAGTCAGTTGAAGCAGTAAAGATGGTGGAGTTCGTACCCCCTGATCTCACTTGCTCTGTCCCTCAGTCCCGGCCTGACGTGCCTCTTCCCATAATCCCCCCCAGTGGGACCGGTCTGTTCCGGCCTGACGTGCCTCTTCCCATAGTCCCCCCCAGTGGGACCGGTCTGTTCCGGCCTGACGTGCCTCTTCCCATACTCCCCCCCCCCAGTGGGACCGGTCTGTCCCAGCCTGACGTGCCTCTTCCCATAATCCCCCCCAGTGGGACCGGTCTGTCCTCGCCTGACGTGCCTCTTCCCATAATCCCCCCCAGTGGGACCGGTCTGTCCCCGCCTGACGTGCCTCTTCCCATAATCCCCCCCAGTGGAACAGGTCTGTCCCGGCCTTGGCCTTCAGACAGCCCATGTGCCATCAGCATCACACACCCCAGCCATTGCAGGTGGAACTGAAAAGAAAACGGCTTTTGCTTCAAGTCATTTCAAGCCCGTTTCGCTGGAAGAGCGTTTTGCTGCCTGAGCTCTGTTCACGCGCTCGGTGATCAGTTTCTCGTTAAGCAGCTTTGGAATAGTCGGGGCGACCGGACAGAGGCGCTCGGGTTGGAGAGGGGTTAGAGAGGACACAGCCTGCCTCCTGGCCGTGTTGAAGCGCCTCGGAGGCTTCTCCCACATGCAGAGAGAGAGAGAGAGAGAGAGCGAGCAGAAACAGCCTCAGCTCTGGGAGAGACAGCTTCAGTGTTTTGTTTGCACGCTGCAGGTCATGCAGTTCACTCACAGGGTGAACGCACACTCGTAAAAGTGGGATCGGGGGTTTTCTTTTGCAGCAGAGCTACGCGCTGCCTGTCTGCGTCAGCGAATTGAAATCGAAGTCCTCGGCTACACGCTGATCTCCCAGCCAGGCTCACGCTCAGTACCTCAGCCTCTCAGCCTACCGCTGGCACGCCAAGACACTCCCAGTCGGCTCGTTGGCCGATAACAGGCCTTCGGCCCTTTTGGCCCGCAGGGGTCTCTGTTACTGATCTCCAGGAGCATGGACACATGCCCTCTCTGTGGCTCAGAGGGGCTGACCAAGAGGCTGACCAGGTCGAACGCTAATTCCGATCAGCAGTACTTCCTCCCGCTCCAGCACAAAAGCTCTGCTCCCTGCTGAAGGGCTGCACAGCCTTGGGATCGGCCCCCAGAGCTTTCCTCTGTTCGCGCCTCTTCAATAATGCATGCCCAACACGTGTTGGCCCCACATGCTGGCTGTGAGGCTTGTTCGCGAGAAAATGCCCCATGGCGCGCTGACATTAAGGCAAGATCCACCATGGGGAGACCAAGGAGACAGTTCTGCAGTGCGCTTAAATCCCTGCTAATCGCGATGCCTTGTTTGAAGCCTCTTGGGTCCAATTCTTCAGCCATGAACTCAGAGCTGGAAGGTTCTCTCCACTCCCTGCAATGTTACATGAATGTGGTGCTGCTGCTGGACCCCCCTCCTGTCTCCTGTCCAGCAGTTCACACCGGCTGGACGAAGGTGCGACCTTGTTAATACAGAGGTCTGTTCACAGGCATTTTTGATCTGTGCAGAAGAAGGGGTATCTATGAAGTCCACAGGTCAACCAGGCAGGAAGGAGGATTTAAGAAAGTGAGGGCCTCACTGAGGGTCCTCTGGCCCCCCAGAGAGGCTGACCTGAATGCTTGTCCAGGCGTGGCCTAGTCCATCAACACTACCTCCCCTGTCTGATCCAGCACGTCATTTACTGGAAAGAAAGCCTCTCGTGACCAAAAAAGGAAATGAGATCCAGCATCAACCCATGAGCAGAAATCCAGACTGTCCGTGGTTCTGTTCCTACATGGCTCAGTTTGGATTATTTTGTGAGTGCGCGGCGCCGGTGCCTTGCACAGCCGGAGCAGTGGTCCAGCATAGCTCGCCCCTCGGTTTCTGGGGCTCTCTTTGGGCAGGACTCTCGCTTAAGCGAGCAGCCATATCACTTAGCAACTGCACAACTGGCAACCCCCTGGAGCTCAGCAGTGTGAGCCTGGTCAGTACCTGGGTGGGAGACTCCTGGGAAAGCTGAGGCTGCTGCTGGAAGAGGTGTTAGTGGGGCCAGCAGGGGGCGCGCACCCTGCGGTCTGTGTGGGTCCTGCTGCCCCAGTATAGTGACGGGGACACTATACTGTATCTCGTCCTTTGGTTGAGATGTAAAACCGAGGTCCTGACACTCTGTGGTCATTAAAAATCCCAGGGCGTCTCTCGAGAAGTGTAAGGGTGTAACCTACTGGCCAAATTCCCCCCTGGCCTTTACCAGTCATGGCCTCCTAATAACCCCCATCTCTGAACTGGCTTCATCACTCTGCTCTCCTCCCCACTGAGAGCTGGTGTGTGTGAGAGGACTGGAGCATCATCCAGGTGGGGCTGCACACTGGTGGGGGTGGAGGGGATCCCCATGACCTATGAAGAGCTCTGAGTGGAGTGTCCAGAAAAGCGCTGTATAAGTGTAAGCAATAAATAATAATGAAGGGATGGCAGTTACTCTTCTCAACAGGCTGTACCGCTGCCCCCCGGATCACCCGTTTCACTCGTGTGGCTTCATCGCGAGCGCAGCAATGTGGGTCACACGCAGCGCAGCGTGACGCAGGCGGACTGAGAGCGGCAGCGAGGGGAGCGTGAGTCATAGCTTTCGGAATAATTCACCAGCAACAACAAACACCACCTTCTCTCTCCCCTCCCCCTCTATCTCCCCTCTCCCCCCATCTCTCTCTCTCCCTCCCCATCTCTCTCTCTCCTCATCTCTCTCTCTCTCCCCTCTCCCCCATCTCTCTCTCTCTCCCCTCTCCCCTCATCTCTCTCTCTCCCTCCCCATCTCTCTCTCTCCTCATCTCTCTCTCTCTCCCCTCTCCCCCTATCTCTCTCTCTCTCTCCCCTCTCCCCCCATCTCTCTCTCCTCATCTCTCTCTCTCTCCCCTCTCCCCCCATCTCTCTCTCTCTCCCCATCTCTCTCTCTCTCCCCTCTCCACCCATCTCTCTCTCTCCTCATCTCTCTCTCTCTCTCCCCTCTCCCCCATCTCTCTCTCTCTCCCCTCCCATCTCTCTCTCTCCCCTCTCCCCCATCTCTCTCTCTCTCCCCTCTCCCTCCCATCTCTCTCTCTCTCTCCCCTCTCCCCCATCTCTCTCTCTCCCCTCTCCCCCATTCTTCTCTCTCCCCTCTCCCCCCCATCTCTCTCTCTCTCTCTCTCCCCTCTCCCCCCATCTCTCTCTCTCTCCCCCCATCTCTCTCTCTCTCCCCTCATCTCTCTCTCTCCCCTCTCCCCCATCTCTCTCTCTCTCTCCCCCCATCTCTTTCTCTCTCTCCCCTCTCCCCCCATCTCTCTCTCTCTCTCTCTCTCTCTCTAAATGCAGGTCAGGATTTCCATTGATCAATAAACATCCGATTTATCGGCGTTACCTACATCTGATTGAGTGGCAGCCCTCTGGATTTATCCAGACTGCGCTCTTTAAGAAACCAACCACGGCAGATTAAAAAAAACAGAACAGCATCTGGCAGCAGACAGCGGTAATGAGCCTTGCCATGCTGAACTTCTCTTGCCATTTGCAATCTGACTGGCGATGCCATTAGGAAACGGGCCGTTTCGACAAGCATCGCTACGCACTTCCTAAGGGCTATTGGCTAGCTGTCTCATAAGGACGACTAAGGGCTGATCTGTCTCTGCTGCTCTCGGCTGGGCCTCTCTCAAGATCGATCGCGGGAGTGACGTTCTTTTTCTGTTCCCTTTCTCTTACGATGCTGCGATCCTCGGAATTAAAGCCCCTCGAGATGCTTGCCTTTGGCCGCTCCGGCAGCTCAGACTTTGACCCGTGCTTGTGCAGGTGGCTCCTGTAAAAAGCTCTCAGGAGCACATCTCCTTCAGCCCACCTCCCCTTGCGAACGCAGCAGGCGCGGGTGTCCCCTTCTGAAAGTTTCCCACACTAACCCGGAAAGGTATTTCTGCTGCTCGTCCATTACTTTCGCTGCATTTATGCCATAACATTTCCCTTTCGGTTCGTAACCATGCCTATACTTTATTGCTGTAATCTTTTACGAGCTTGACGATCACCAGTGCTACAGTAGCTGTGGTCAGGAAGAAATCATGTAACAAGCATGCAGCTGTTGGAAAGATCTGCAGATATTTCGAAGAACCGGACTGGCAATTCTTCAGGAATTTTAAAAGCCCCCTGTGACGTACAGACCCACTGTGCAGCCAAGGTCAGTCTGCGATCAGACGGGCTCTGACAGTCTTACTGCGACTGTTATACAAAGCAGGGTGGGTTACGACAGCTGTATGAAGTGGATCTGAATCTGAAACGAACGCGTCTTGCTTGCACTGTCCCACATGAGCTGCTCTGCGGATTTCACTACATGCTGTTGGAGTGTGTAGCTGCGTTCACGCTGCTGACGGGCTTCAAACTGTGTGTGTGCGTGAGACATAGAGTCTGCCTACAGGTAGGAGGCCTAATCCAGACAGCGGCCAGCATGCAGTCCAGGAAGACCTGGCAGGATTGCGAGTTGGGCAAACAGGTTGGTACACGGACAGCATCCAGTCATGAGCAGAATGACCTTCTTCTTCTGTTGCACAAAAAGACGCAGGCGTTCTGCAAGCTTGTGTTTCAGGTGCAGTGATATATTATATATTAGCGTGTGTGTGGAGATTCAGCTGCACGGATCTGTAGAAGCTGTACTGCATCAGAGCTGAGAGCTGATCATGTGGGTGGTGTGGTGGCACTGTGGCTCAGGATCTGTGCCTGTGGCTGGAAGGTTGCCGGTTCAAATCCCATGGCTGGCAGAGGAATCCTACTCTGTTGGGCCCCTGAGCAAGGCCCTTCACCCCAACTGCTCCAGGGGTGCTGTATAAATGGCTGACCCTGCACTCTGACCCCCAGCTTCTCTCCCTGTCTGTGTTGGGGTATGCAAAAAGACAAATTCCAAATCCAAGAAATTGTGCATGTAGTGTCCCTCTCTCTGGAAGCCATCGGATCTAGGTGTTGAACTGGTGCGATTTAAAGATTTATGGAAAAAAAACCCTGCATGATTGTGACACTCAAAGACCGATGTTGCATGCACTTTTGAAACCTTGGCATAAAAAGTGGTGTCCTTCAAACAGCTAACACTGTTATTCCTTATCCTTCCTCCTTCCTCCTCCCTCAGACAGCAGGAGCAGATCTGTCCAGTCCTTACACATGGACCACAAAATCAAAACTGAGACGTGCAGGAGCAGAACGATGGAAATGCTGGATTTCTGCTCGCGAATGATGCTGGATCTCATTTCCTTTTTAAATAATAACTCCTTACACTTATATAGCGCTTTTCTGGACACTCCACTCAGAGCTCTTTACAGGTCATGGGGATCCCCTCCACCCCCACCAGTGTGCAGCCCCCCCTGGATGATGCTCCAGTCCTCTCACACACACCAGCTCTCAGTGGGGAGGAGAGCAGAGTGATGAAGCCAGTTCAGAGAGGGGGGTTATTAGGAGGCCATGACTGGTAAAGGCCAGGGGGAAATTTGGCCAGGACACTGGGGTAACACCCCTACTCTTCTCGAGAGACGCCCTGGGATTTTTAATGACCACAGAGAGTCAGGACCTCGGTTTTACATCTCATCCGAAAGACGGCGCCTTTTTACAGTATAGTGTCCCCGTCACTATACTGGGGCATTAGGACCCACACAGACCGCAGGGTGAGAGCCCCCTACTGGCCCCACTAACACCTCTTCCAGCAGCAGCCTCAGCTTTCCCAGGAGTCTCCCGTCCAGGTACTGGCCAGGCTCACACTGCTGAGCTCCAGTGGGGCTGCCAGCTGGGAGCTGCAGGGCGACATGGCTGTTGGCATTTGTGGCTTTTTTGGTCAGGAGTGGCTCCCTTTCTGCCGGGAGCGGCAGGGCGAGGACGCCAAAGGGCTGGCCAGCCACGCACGGGCAACGAGACCAGCACGCCGGTACCCTGCCAATCGCTGTTGATCCCGCGCTACGGCACGTGTGCCACTGGGTCGCACGACGGCTGTTTGCACATTGAGTTGGTCCAACGTGGTGCAAAACTCTGCGTGTGCATCGGTGTCGCTGCTGGTGAAGTGGCCCTGGCTGGGATCAGGAGAGAACACGAAGGCCGTCCCTCCATCCAGCCTCCCGGTGTGCTTCTTTCTCGGACCCCCTACGTCACCTTGCAGGCCCGAGCACTCGGAAACCAGCTCATCGTCCTCCGAGGGGACCCTGACGCTGTCAGCAGTTACAGCTCTGCGCCTTGCCGGAGGAAACTCTCAAGCTGCAGGACAAGGTGAGCTTTCTCGCCGTGGACGGTACCAGTAGCGGTACCGGTACCGTCGCCGGCTCTCGGCTGGGGGTCGGGCCCGTGCCGTTTCCCCAAGGGGAGCCCTCTCGCCCTCGTCCCGGCAGAGTGCGATTCAGAGGACGGACGAGCCCGGAGGTCGTGAAGACGTTTCACAGGCTCCTTCTGGAGCTAGCCTACTTCAGCTGGGCTATTTTTACTCGGGGAAAGAAAAAAAAACACGTTTCAGAGCGGCAGCCGAGCAGAGGCTCTGGGATCCAGTCTTGGTCCTAAAGATAAAAGCCTCCTGCGGGTTTGTCCTGAACAGCCCAGGCAGGGCCGCGTTTGAGAGGGAAGTGGCTGGGGAGAGCAGCCCTGCGCATGATGCGGTTCCCGCGCCCCTCAGGAGCGCTGCCTTTCCCTTGGAACATCGCAGCTGGCTGCAGCTTTCATTCAAAGAGACTTCTCTTTGTGTGGGTGGGCATTTTGCTGAAAAAAACAAACAAACGTGCTCCTTAGTCACGGGCGGAGACAGAGTTCAGAGCTCTCAGCTGGTGTCCCGCACTCCTGCACAGAGGGCATCTCAACCACCGGCCTTCAGAGGCCCAGGGGGAGGCAGGACCCTGCTGCCTCTCCTTCAGAGGCCCCGGGGGGGGGGGCAGGACCATGCTGCCTCTCCTTCAGAGGCCCGGGGGGGGGGCAGGACCCTGCTGCCTCTCCTTCAGAGGCCCCGGGGGAGGCAGGACCCTGGTGCCTCTCCTTCAGAGGCCCAGGGGGAGGCAGGACCATGCTGCCTCTCCTTCAGAGGCCCCGGGGGAGGCAGGACCCTGCTGCCTCTCCTTCAGAGGCCCAGGGGGAGGCAGGACCCTGCTGCCTCTCCTTCAGAGGCCCCGGGGGAGGCAGGACCCTGCTGCCTCTCCTTCAGAGGCCCGGGGGGGGGGGCAGGACCCTGCTGCCTCTCCTTCAGAGGCCAAGGGGGAGGCAGGACCCTGCTGCCTCTCCTTCAGAGGCCCAGGGGGAGGCAGGACCCTGCTGCCTCTCCTTCAGAGGCCCCGGGGGAGACAGGACCCTGCTGCCTCTCCTTCAGAGGCCCCGGGGGAGGCAGGACCCTGCTGCCTCTCCTTCAGAGGCCCCGGGGGAGGCAGGACCCTGCTGCCTCTCCTTCAGAGGCCCCGGGGGAGGCAGGACCCTGCTGCCTCTCCTTCAGAGGCCCAGGGGGAGGCAGGACCCTGCTGCCTCTCCTTCAGAGGCCCCGGGGGAGGCAGGACCCTGCTGCCTCTCCTTCAGAGGTCCAGGGGGAGGCAGGACCCTGCTGCCTCTCCTTCAGAGGCCCCGGGGGAGGCAGGACCCTGCTGCCTCTCCTTCAGAGGCCCCGGGGGAGGCAGGACCATGCTGCCTCTCCTTCAGAGGCCCCGGGGGAGGCAGGACCCTGCTGCCTCTCCTTCAGAGGCCCAGGGGGAGGCAGGACCCTGCTGCCTCTCCTTCAGAGGCCCCGGGGGAGGCAGGACCCTGCTGCCTCTCCTTTAGAGGCAGGACAGACTGAATGCGCGGGAAGTGCCTGGGCAGTGTGGCTCCCTCAGGCAAGCCAGCGGGACTCTCCCGGGACCCGTGCACACCGAGAGGCGGACAGCGCGGGTCCAGGCTGTCGTCTGCCTGTGTGGGTACTCGCGTCCCGCACCGCACAGCCCGGGATACAGGAGGACAAGAGCTTCCTGCCAGACACGGGCTCACAAACGACTGATAACACCTCCGAGGCCTGCAAGGCGGGGAAGACTCGTGTCTCGACACGAGCAGATCCTGTCATATCTGGTCCCGCTCGCTCTTGCACGGTCGCCACCTGGGCAAAGCTGGCAAAGGCAGACCTCGCCTGCAGCAGAGGCCCCTGACTCCGGAGAGGGAAGACCGGGGCCAAACCCGAGGGCCACTGCTCGCCTGGCTCCCCCCCCGGGTCCCTCCCTCCGTGCCAGCCTCGCCGGGGGTCCCGCCAGTGCCGTCCCTCTCCGGACACGGTTGCCATGGGGACGGGCCCGGATCGCGACAGAGGCTTGGGAAGGGAAGGAAGGGCCTGTTCTGGAAAGCTGGAAGACGGACTCCCCCCTCCGAGGGGGGGGGGTGCCAGTTTCGTCTCGCACGAGAGGGGGCCCCGTCAGGCTGCGCGCCCCTGTGATCTCCACTGCGCTGACGAGTCCTCCAGTCCAGCTGCAGTCCTGCTCCTCAGACTGGTGGAAGACTGCCGGGAAGAGACCACCCCACCTGCAGACGCAGCGGACCAGAGCTGGAGCGCCCCCCCCCGTCCCCCCCGTCCCAGCCCTGGGGGTAAACCAGTTTCCGCAGCGCTGCAATCCCACACAAGCCGGCGCGTGAAGAGCCCGTCGGAGACGATCAGGCCACACTACGCCTGTCTACTGGCCCCGGACCTGTCACGGAAACGCTCCGCTTCCAAGCAACCAGTCGGCCAGATTGTCTCCAGTCCGTGGAAGTGATCCAGCCTGCCTGTGCTGTGGAAAACCCCCCATGGGCTCGATGACGGGCAAGAGCGGCTCCTACAGGCAGGACGCAGCCTCCCCCTGCTGCCTTGTGAGGAGTAGAAACTGAGCTGTTGCACTTCAAGATCAAGCAGATCCAGGCCAATCAAAACCCGACGGAAATCCAGCCCAAAAATCCCAAATCCAGCCTCGGGACCCAAACGGGCCTTCGAGTTCTCTCTCTCTCGACAGCACGTGTCCCGTGACGGAGCCCGGCATCCTCCCAGAGCCCGCCCTGAGCGAGCAGGGAGCCGCAGGGGCCCGGAGTGCCGTGACCCCCCCCCCCCCCCCCCCCTCCTACTGAAGACAGATGGCTGCACGCGAGGCGCCTGCCCCGTGACACCCCCCACCCCCCTCCCTGCCCGCGCTCGGAGAGCTGAATCGCTTAATGTGCCCGTTTCATAAATGTTATCGTAAATTATCTCCACATTACCTTAGTGGTATTATATCCCAATGCATCACTGTCTCTGGCTTTTGCGGACAGGAAAAAAAAAAAAGGCAAAGAGTGGAGGGGGAGATGGATATCTCTCCTACGATGCCCGACTCTGGCGGCCTCTGCCTCCCGCCTCCCGCCCGCCGCCTGCCTTTTGCCAGCGGTACCGGACACTGCCTCTTCTCACCTGAATGCCAGCTGCTGTGCCCCTGCTACCAGCGGCCCACAGCAGGGCGGGCAGAGGCAGGGCAGAGAGCGCAGAGAGGGGGGGGCCGGCTGGCTCATCTGACAAAACAGGGTCCCCCGATTCCTTGTGGGGTACCCCCCCCCCCCACACACACACACACACACACGCGCGCGTGTGGTTTGACAGGGACACCGGCCGCAGGTCTGGGAG
This sequence comes from Atractosteus spatula, assembly GCF_055471065.1. NCBI lineage: Eukaryota > Metazoa > Chordata > Actinopteri > Semionotiformes > Lepisosteidae > Atractosteus > Atractosteus spatula. The sequence goes on along the minus strand of NC_142721.1, from coordinate 15,997,426 downwards.
GACCCAGGCTCCCCTCGGGTGCCCAGTACCCGTGCCAGGGCTGCTAGTTTCCAGCGGCTCTTCCTGTCCCCTGGGTCTGGCTCACCGGCTCCCCCTGCAGGCCCCGGGGGGAGGGGAGGGGAGGGGAGGGGTGGCTGTGCTGCGGCGCTTTCACAGAGATGATGAAGGATCCGGGGCTCGAACAGCACAATTAGAGAACCGCTGACTGCTTCCCCATGGGGGCTCCCAGGGGACGCTGGGTTTCCCGAGCTGCGGGCACAGCTGCGTGTGGCGCCAGAAACGAAATCACCAGCCTTCGGGCCTCTCCAGGAGCACTGGGGGAACCCCAGGGAGGGGAGAGTGAACAGGCTGGGGGGGGGGGGTGCTGTTCCTTCGCGGGGCTTTTTTCTCTTTTGCCTGGTGTGAAGGCTCCTGCTTTTTAAAGAACGGCCAGGGCCCGCCGGAGACCTCCGAAACCGTTGACGCCGACACCCCGCTCCGGGGGCAGAGGGCTCTCTCGTCGGCCGGCCGGGCATCACAGGTGCCAAGAGAAATCCCGTGGCCTTCGCCGTCACAGCAGAAATCGACAATGTGTGCTCCTTTTTCGAAAGCGGTTAGGCTTACTGTCTTTAACGATCGCCACCGTCCTGCAGCACGATGCCCCTTTCTCTGTGCCTTGCGGCGGGAAGGGCACCTCACCACCGATCACCGGCGCGGCCCAGAGCACGCGGGGGCCCGGGCTGGGGTGGCTGCACGACCCGTCCTGTCCAGGCCCGGGAGGCGGGGGGGGACTCAGGACCCTGCCTGTGCCAGGGTCTGGAACAGCCCACTAGGAGCCAGAGCTGTGCACCGCCGGCCTGGAGGAACATTACTGTGTGTTGTGATGTCTCTCCATTGGAGGAAGAGCTTGGTGGTGAGGAGTCCAGACTACAGGTCTGCTACCCGACAGGGTAGCGGGTTCGGGTCGGTTTTTCATGTACAACTTTGTTCTCGGGCCAGGTTCGGGTTAGTACAAATGAATTATTATTATTTTATGTTTTAAATGTATTTTTCTTAGAAGAAATTCTAAGAAATTGGCCCTGTGAATTCTATAAATTGGCTTCATCACTCTGCTCTCCTCCCCACTGAGAGCTGGTGTGTGTGAGAGGACTGGAGTATCATCCAGGGGGGGCTGCACACTGGTGGGGGTGGAGGGGATCCCCAGTACCTGTAAAGAGCTCTGAGTGGAGGGTCCAGAAAAGCACTATATAAGTGTAAGCAATTATTATTATTAAATTCGTAACCTTTTTTGCGTGATTGCTAGTTCTCTCTCTCTCGTATGTGTGTATCAGAGCCTACCTTGCGAACTGTTCGCAATGGATGAAATAAACCGAAAACTCACAGGGGGAGAACTACTTTTCTATCAACTCGAGCGCATAGCAGCCGAGCAAAGCACTGCAAAACTGTGTCTGTGAGTGTGTGTGTGTCTACTCGCTCTGAGAGGAAAAGAGATGACCGATTTTCAGGTCTTTTGTTGGCTCCCTGATACAGCTGGGCCAATGTGAGCTGTAGGAGACACTGCTGTGTGTGTGTGTGTGTGTGTGTGTGTGTGTGTGTGTGTGTGTGTGTGTGTGTCAGGGCCTGATCGCTGCCATTACTGGCAGAGACGAAGCAGAACAAGCAGAGATTGGCCTTCAGTGAACATCTTGGCACCCACAGGCTCCAGGTGTGTTGCTAAATGACACTCAGAGAAGTACAGTGGGAGAATTGAGCACTGGGGAAGCAGACTGTACGCAGCTTTGTTAGGCCAGGGTGATCTAGCAATAAGACAGTCTGGGACACGGGTCCCTGCAGAAGACTGAGAGTATGAGAGAGGCACGCCAGCGAGGAGGGACAGGGCAGAGAGAGAGCTCGAGGCAGCCGGGCAGGCCAACAGAGCACAGCGCCAATCCTAATATCTCAAACGCAGAATTCCCACCAGTCCCAGAGCAGGCTAGAAAGCACAGCTCCTTCCTCTCGAACTTCAACAGCTCTGCTGCCTTTCCTGGCCTGAGCCATCACTGCACCTACAGGAGCTGAGCTGTCAGTTCTGAAGGTCGAGCAGAGGCCCACGTCGTGCTCTGGGCAAGCGGTCAGTCCAGACACCGGCTGCAGGAGTGCGATGGACGCGAAAGTCTGGATTCAGGCCTTGAGCCCACAGTCCCCATAAATAAAACTAGTATTATAACAGTGTGCAAAATCAGTCACAAATATTCCCACGTTACTGTCACTGATCTGTCATGTCCGATTGAATAATCGACTACATTACACATACACAACGTGTGCGATGGCACTAGTAATGGCTTATAAATGTAGTGTCTAAAACTGCCTCTTAGATGCGAATACGAGAGGAAGTAACGAAGGGGACATATATGAGTGGTGCACCACCCTTGAGCACACATTAATGCCCCCCCCCCACGAGACAAAGTTACTGTGATCTGAACAAAAAGAGCAATCGATCAGTTACTCTATGTGGAACCCCCACAGACATGATCCACACCCTTGCTCATGCTCTGAGCCCTGTGTGTTCAGGCTTTTCTGCTGTTTGTCAGGAGTTTAGCCCTCTGGGGTTGGGCGATAACGGGATTCCTGAGGTCAAAGGCGTCGAAGGGCGCGCCGATCGGACTCGGAGCATAAGGAAACAGGATCTGAGCGGGACCTCGCCGTTTCGGAAACCAGGAAGCGGGCAAGTCAGGCTCGTTTTTGCCAAGGCGGCCATACGGCTTTCAAGCTTTGCAAGGGACATGCGCCACGCAGGTCAACCAGCTCCGCCAGCTCTTCAGGATCTCGCCTCCGACCTGCCCCCGCAAGCACCCACTGCCCCCGCCTGACCTGAGACACAAGAGGCTCGCACGCTACAGGCTGGAGGTTTGAAAACAAACAGAGTATTATCCCCCCGGATGTGCTGAGGGCTGGCTGGAGAAAACCCCCTCCAGAAAAAAAAAGCCATGGGAAAAAAAAATCGAGAGAGGGAAGATGCAGAGATCGGAGAGAGCGGGCCGACAGAAAGGCATCCTGGGAGAGGCCTCGTGCCGCCGGATGAGTGTGCGGACCAAGTCCCACCAGGGGGCGCTCTGACAGGAGGATGTGGAGCCCACTGAGGCGCTGGCGGAGTGAGTGGGGGGGGGAGGAGGATGGTGATCAGGGGGTCTGGAGCGTGGCGGTGGGATGGGACGGAGAGGGAGCGCCGCGGGTGACGGGTGGGGGGGTGTTAAGGCGAGTGGGCGACGAGGAGTTAGGCGACCACAGCTGGGGTGAGGCGAAGAGTGGAAGAGAGAAGGGTGGAGAGGAGGAGGAGGAGGAAGAGGAGGAGGAGGGGGTTCCGTTAGTCTCGAAGTCATTCAGTTAGCAGTTTTTCATATATACACCGCGGATATTTTATTCGGAACTGTTATTTTTGCAATCAGATGGACATGCCTCTCAGAGGTTTCCTACCTGCTCTGTTAATTTCTAAAATCTCTTCCTGTGCCAGGGGGCACGTGTCGCTCTGTGTGCTGTGGTGCGGAGAGTTAACGCCCGACTTACAGTAATTGGGGGAGCCCAGCTGGGGGGGTCTCGGGATGTGTTTGTTTTTTTTCTTTGGTAGCTTCTGCTTAGCCATGGCCAAGGAGTAGTACATTCCGAAGTTGTTGACGATGACGGGCACAGGCATGGCGATGGTCAGCACGCCCGCCAGGGCGCACAGGGCGCCCACCAGCATGCCCGACCACGTCTGGGGGTACATGTCCCCGTAGCCCAGCGTCGTCATGGTCACCACGGCCCACCAGAAGCCGATGGGGATGTTCTTGAAGTGCGTGTGCTCGCTGGCCCGCGGGTCGTTGGGCTTGGCGCCGATGCGCTCGGCGTAGTAGATCATGGTGGCGAAGATGAGCACGCCCAGCGCCAGGAAGATGATGAGCAGCAGGAACTCGTTGGTGCTGGCCCGCAGGGTGTGGCCCAGCACCCGCAGGCCCACGAAGTGCCGGGTCAGCTTGAAGATGCGCAGGATGCGCACGAACCGCACCACGCGCAGGAAGCCCAGCACGTCCTTGGCCGCCTTGGAGGACAGGCCGCTCAGCCCCACCTCCAGGTAGAACGGCAGGATGGCCACGAAGTCGATGATGTTGAGCGTGTTGCGGATGAACTCCACCTTGTCCGGGCAGAAGGTGATGCGCATGAGGAACTCGAAGGTGAACCACACCACGCACACGCCCTCGATGTAGGTCAGGTAGGCCACCGTCTCGGTCTCCTCGTACACGCGCTCCATCGTGGTGTTTTCCACCTGCTCCAGCTCCGTCCGGTTGGTGATGGGGTTGAAGGCCTCGTGCGTCTCCAGGCAGAAGGTGGTGATGGACACCAGGATGAAGAACAGCGAGGCGAACGCCACCCACTGCAAGAGAGGAGGAGGAGGGAGAGGGTGATCATTAATAATAATTCCTTACACTTCTATAGCACTTTCCTGGACACTCCACTCAGAGCTCTTTACAGGTCATGGGGATCCCCTCCACCCCCACCAGTGTGCAGCCCCCCCTGGATGATGCTCCAGTCCTCTCACACACACCAGCTCTCAGTGGGGAGGAGAGCAGAGTGATGAAGCCAGTTCAGAGAGGGGGGTTATTAGGAGGCCATGACTGGTAAAGGCCAGGGGGAAATTTGGCCGGGACACCGGGGTTACACCCCTACTCTTTTCGAGAGACGCCCTGGGATTTTTAATGACCACAGAGAGTCAGGATCAGGGTTTTATGTCTCATGCAAAAGACAGTGCCTTTTTACAGTACAGTATAGGACCCACACAGACTGCAGGGTGAGCACCCCCTGCTGGCCCCACTAACACCTCTTCCAGCAGCAGCCTCAGCTTCCCCAGGAGTCTCCCACCCAGGTACTGACCAGGCTCACACTGCTGAGCTCCAGTGGGGCTGCCAGCTGGGAGCTGCAGGGTGATACAGCTGCTGGCTATGAAGGAATGTTATGCAGGATGAAGTCTTACCAAAGCAAGCAGTGGACAATCAAACAATTTTCCCCGGAACCCCAGAACACATCTGGGGGGGATTCTGACTTGGAGACGTTCAGTCCTAACATAGCTTCAGCCAAGCACGTACAGCAGATGTCTGAACCAGGGGCTCCTCTCGTCCTCAGCAGGATTACTACTGCCACAGCAGGGTTAAACTCACCTGTCTCACATTCCTTGGGGACCGCTCAGAGCCTGCATCTGACTTTAAAAGGGAGCTGGTTAACTCCAGGTGTAGCTGTCACATTTCCTAGACCTCAGAATAAGCTTCTGCTTCCTCCTTTTTTTTCCTTTAGGGCTTTGGATACACACACACACACACACACACACACACAGGCACGTTCTTTTTCAGGCCGCCAATGCGTTTGAATGTGCAAGCTGCAGCTGGGAGGGTGGGGTGTGCAGTTTGCGGAACCAAAGCCAGGAGGCACTTATCGATCATTCAATAACGCACATTCCCCAGGCCCATTGCTAATGAATTGCTCTCTGATCGCCGACCACAGCCCTGCCTGCGCTACCAAGGTAGTATCGCTATGAGGGCAGACTGATGTGCACGGGCAGGGGTCTCGTACAGAAATCCATGATTTCTAGGGACACCTTGGGTTACCCAGGGAGGTGTATATACAGCAAGTATATACACAAGGCTCTTGCTTTTAACTCAGTGTAATTGGAACTGCACTGGCCAAAACCGTGTAATGGAAAGTTACTGAGAAAAGGCGTTTTATCCTAAAAATGTTGTTTACGGACAGAGCTGTGCTGCAGAAGCACCTGGATACTTAGAACAAAGTGTGATAGCACCCAGCTCGTCAAGGGCACGGGATGTTTTAATAAAGTTTATCTCTGCTGCTTGAAGAAGGGAGTATGAGAAACTATTTGAATAGCTGCTCTTCTTTGCTTAAAGCAAAAACCTATAAGGAATGGGAAATGACTGCTTTGCCTGTCCTTGAAGTGCTGCATCAGCTTAAAAAAGATATAAAACAAGGGCTCTCCCTGCTTGCTTTTGAATCAGCCTTCACTTCTCTGCACAGACGGGTGATGGCTTTTTCCCATATTGCACTATGAATAAAGACCTTACTGAGTGAATGAGAACACCTCTCCTGGCTCTTCTTCGATAAAGTTCCACGGCAATCGTCACCAGTTCCCGATATCTAGGGGTTGCAGACTTGAGCTGATGAGCCCTCAGGGCCAAGAGCAGAGACTTACATGTGTTCCAGCACCTTGAGCCCAACGCAGGAGTCCTCAACGCACTGAGGCTCGGGACTGCAGCCTCATTATCCAACCCCCAGATCCCGCATCATCCCTCCCCAGGCCTGCAAATATTTAACAACCCACAAAACAGGCATTTGGGTCTCACCACTGACACATCAGACTCCAGATGTCTTTGAGAAACGCTTCAGCTCAAACACACTTCCACTGCAGAAAGCACCCCTGCAGCACATCACAGCTCCGCAAGGGGAGAGAATCCTAAATATAGATACGCCGCTAATTAGCACTGTGGACCTTTTTTTTTACCTTTTTCAAAAACAGCAACCCTGCACAATTGTGACAGAAAGTTAATCACCAATTAGCAGAAGCTCTATTTCTTTCTGTCTTTTTTTTTTCTTCTGGTGGCGAGGCGATGTGAAATGCACTTGTCGCCTCCTCCCCAGTCTCTCCATTCGAGGTGCTCTTCACCTCCTGTCCCCCCTCCTCAGTCTCCTCGCCTCTCTGGGCTCCCTGCTAGAGCTGTCTAACCCGTGCGGGGACACTGCAGCCTGGGCACGCCTTCTCTGACAGTCCACAGCCTCAACACAACAGCTTTTCTCCTGTCTCTCTCTCACACACACTCACACACACACACACACACACACACACACACACACACACACACACACACACACACACACTTTGCCTTATATAGAAGCCCTGACAACAGGACCCATGCCATCTCTTGCTGGTACCCCACCAGTCGCCAGCGCGGCCCCTTGCCCAGAGGGCCACCCACACCCTCTGAGCTGCCAAGCCAGACGTCTATTGATTCCTCCTCCTTTCAGCAGACTGGCTAACCACAATCCCAGATAGCAGCCGTATCGCCCTGCAGCTCCCAGCTGGCAGCCCCACTGGAGCTCAGCAGTGTGAGCCTGGTCAGTATCTGGAGGGGAGACTCCTGGGAAAGCTGAGGCTGCTGCTGGAAGAGGTGTTAGTGGGGCCAGCAGGGGGCGCTTACCCTGTGGTCTGTGTGGGTCCTAATGCCCCAGTATAGTGACGGGGACACTATACTCTAAACAGGCGCCGTCCTTCGGATGAGACGTAAAACCGAGGTATTAAAAATCCCAGGGCATCTCTCGAGAAGAGTAGGGGTGTTACCCCGGTGTCCTGGCCAAATTTCCCCCTGGCCTTTACCAGTCATGGCCTCCTAATAACCCCCATCTCTGAACTGGCTCCATCACTCTGCTCTCCTCCACACTGAGAGCTGGTGTGTGTGAGGGGACTGGAGCATCATCCAGGGGGGGCTGCACACTGGTGGGGGTGGAGGGGATCCCCATGACCTATGAAGAGCTCTGAGTGGAGGGTCCAGGAAAAGTGCTCTATAAGGGTGAGGAATACTTATCCCACAGTGGGACAGTTGTGTGCCAACTTCGCTCACTTTGCTGGTTACTGCATTTGGCATTTAATTAATCACATGATTGCATTGGTCCTGCTAATGACAACAGAGACCGTAGTCTGTTTGCTGCGACGCATCAGGTCCACCCAGGCTGCGGTCAAACATGATCAGATGGGAGATTCAAGTGACAGCAGTCAACTCCACACAAAACACAAAAACCAGACGTGTTTAAAGAACATGAATTACAACAAGGCCGTTCTGTGTGCTTTCTGCCCCCTGCGGATCTGTGATGTGGGCGAAGGGATTACACAAAACGTCATCGTTTTTTTTTAAATGATACAAGCTCTGGGGACACGGTAGCGGACGAATGGGCACCACACACGCTATCAGCCGTGCGAGGTGCAGTCCGAACAGTGAAAAGAGGCCCCTTTTTCGATTGTGACTTCCGATAAGGATATATTTAGAAAAAAACAACACACTATTAAGTAAACACAAGGCATGGCTGTACCATAAAACACAGAAGAAATGAAACAACCTCACCCAGTTATTTATTGATCTTTTTTTATATTTAGGCTGGTTTCCTGTATTTAACTATTCCTTACCTATGGAGATTCTGCCCGGTTACTTCCCGTTATGTCCTGGGAACCTTGTTTTTAGGGGGATGTCTCCCTGTTTAGATCCTAAATAACAGTAATTGGCTCCAATGTGCAGAAAAAAAAGTGCTGCTCTCTCGGCTCTCTGAGACACAGCGCCCCCTGCAGTCTCCTGCAGACTGGCAGGTGGGCGGGGCTGCCGGTGACGGACGCGCCTCTGCTCCAATCAGCGCCTGTGCAGCCCGTGCCATATTAGAAGGGGGGAGGGGCTGGAGAACTGTGGGCACTTCCTGTTTCTCCCCTGTGTGCGGAGGCAGCTTCCCTCGCTGTGAGCGCAGCTGGGAGCAGCACACGCAAGGCCGCCACTGCAAATCAGGGAGGACCCAATAAGAAATGGTGATTTTACGTTGTTAAAAAAAACAGCCATGACCAAGAACAGAGATGTGTGGCCAGCTCGCGCTCCCAATAGGCACCTTGTCCATTTGGACTGCTGATGAGCTCCACACGAAGTATTTCGGGCTGCCTTGCTGGGACTCGTGACCCTTTCGGAGGAGGCGGCTGCATGCCTTTCAAGGCCTTGCCAGGCTTCTTCTTTTGCCCTTCACACTGGTGCAGTCCCTGCAGTAGCTGCGACGCCGCCAGTGAGGAACCTCTGCATCAGCGCCGGTTGAATAGGCTGGCAAGCCCAGCAGACCGGACACGGAGCAGGAGGGGGGGAGGAGCTGTGCCGCCGCCTGTCACTGGGAGAGGCTGCGAAGGACCGGCGCGGGGAGGGGGGGCCGGAGAGGTGCAGGGGTGGAGTGTTCTCTCCCTGTCTGGTCCGATAAATCTGGCCTGGCTCTTTATGTAACATCCTGCTGGACTGCAGTTCGCTCGCTGCCTTACACGCACGGCGCCTCCGAGGCAGAAAGCCTCTTAAGTGACTTTGAAAGGACTCGCCCGGGAGGAGCAGCAGAAAGGCTGTTCGCCTGGCCCTGCTCTGCAAACAGCACTCCGCTGCACTTAACGTCTCCTTGACCCCTCCAGCCTCAGCAGCCTGTAACCCCTTCCTGCGCACAGCTCAGCAGAAAGGAACCTGCACGAGTCTGTCCTTTCTTCACACCAGACCTGCCCATTGTAAATCATACATCCTCCCACTGGGCTCTGCACAGAGCGAATGTGATCTACTGGACACTGCACAGAGCGACTGTGATCTACTGGACACTGCGTAGAGCAAATATGACCCACTGGGCACTGCATAGAGTGAAAGTGATCCACCAGGTCCTGCATAGAGCAAATGTGATCTACTGGACCCTGCATAGAACAAATGTGACCTACTGGACACTACAAAGCATGAACACAACTCATTACAAGTCATTCTCTGTTGATGAAAAGCCTGATGAACGTTCAATGTTTTTTAAAAACCAATACAATCAACACAATCAAACCAATACAATCACGCACTGTTACTGCCCACCTCCATACAGCTGTTAATGGCAGGAATCTGCCATCTGAATCTGGGAGAGGGAAGGAGTAATTCAGTGTAATTCATGTGTAGTTACATGTATTTACACTGCTGTTGCCGTTGTGGTTAAAAATCAACAGAAGTGATTTTTGGAAAGTGATTTTGTCAAAAGTTCAAACCTTGTTCTTGCCTTCTTCCACCTTTCAAGGCGGAATATAATTATAATAATAATAATTGCTTACACTTATATAGCGCTTTTCTGGACACTCCACTCAAAGCGCTTTACAGGTAATGGGGATCCCCTCCACCCCCACCAGTGTGCAGCCCCACCTGGATGATGCGACGGCAGCCATAGTGCACCAGAACGCTCCCCACACACCAGCTCTCAGTGTGGAGGAGAGCAGAGTGATGAAGCCAGTTCAGAGATGGGGATTATTAGGAGGCCATGACTGGTAAGGGCCAGGGGGAAATTTGACCAGGACATCGGGGTTTTTAATGACCACAGAGAGTCAGGACCTCGGTTTTACGTCTCATCCAAAGGACAGCATCTGTTTACAGTACAGTGTCCCCTTCACTATTCTGGGGCATTAGGACCCACACAGACCGCAGGGTGAGCACCCCCTGCTGGCCCCACTAACACCTCTTCCAGCAGCAGCCTCAGCTTTCCCAGGAGTCTCCCCTCCAGGTACTGACCAGGCTCACACCTGCTGAGCTCCAGTGGGGCTGCCAGCTGGGAGCTGCAGAGTGATATGGCTGCCGGCTGGAATATACTTGTGTATAAATATCACGTCTCTACCTTTCTCACTTGTGCACGTCGTACCTCTCCCTCCTCCTCCTCCTCACCCTTGCAGCAGCTCCTCTGACTGGCTGTCATTGTAATCAGCCAAGCAAGTTACAAGTTAAAGCACACTTGTTCCGATCACACATGCACTTCGCCTAAGATTGGTGCTTGCTGAACTGCTGGAGGTACTCTGTATTTACTGTCATGGTCAACTAGAGAGGTGTCCACATGGTGAGTCTTTCAGCCTGGAGCGCTCTGTGCCCAGGCTCTGACTCTGTGGGCGCCACACCTGCAGGCGACAGAGAACCTGTTTCCCCAGGAGGAGGTTACAATGGCGCCAGGCAAGCTGATTAACACTGCAAAGTCGAGCGCTTGTGTTGAGTAATCTGTGGGCCCCATCAGCAGAAACAAAAGATACCCGAGTCTCTCGGGGACTGTGAGGGAGAGAGAGATGGGGAAAGGAATCCTTCAGGAAATATATTGAGGTTTTCTTCCGCTGGCCATGATCAGCTGTAAAACCACCCTTAATTCATATTCATTTTCACTTAAGTCACATAAACGAACTAACCTCGCAAGTTACGCTCGGCAAAATCAATGCACCTCCTCCTTCCCACACGCACCCACCTCCCGATCGATATTCTTTGATCTCCTCCCGGCTAACCCTCTCCCGATAATGGGATAATGGGATGATGCTTCACTGCAGCTGTGACCTGTGTGCCCGCCTGACGGAGATGCACCCTGGGAAGGCTCTGAGGTCTGAGGCAAAGGGACGCGGCAGCCACCGGATTGCCATCCCTGTCGGGAAAGATATCCCCTCCAGGAGACGGCTGGGGCCGAGGAGGAAAGGAAAGCACTGACATCGCTGTCTCTCTGAAGCACTTAGCCACGCAGCACATTCCCACCACAGACAGGAATGTCACCACAGCCTCAGCCATGCAAAACAGATTCAGCACCTACAGTCATCTGAGCCTTCCTGTTTTTGTGTGATGAGGAGCCCGATGTGTCCTTGCTTACATGTGTGCGTGACTGTGTGTGCCTGCTGTAGTTTAATTGAGAAATAATTCCTGGATTTGCACGATCCGTTTGGCGATGGCGTGGGATGTGAGTAACGCTCCAATGGGCGAAGAAAATAAATTCCAATCAGGAAGCTAAGCATGCCTGAGACAGAATCAGCAGTGCTTTTTGTTAGAAGCCAGTGCAGTGCGGATGCCCTTGCAGCTAATGGAATGAGGCCATCATCTTCGCATGCATTACAGGTGACATCACACATCTCTCAGGGAGAGGGGGGCTGTTTCTCTCCTCCTTATTGAGCTCCAGGGAAAACAAGCAATTATCCTCCCATTCCGAGACACGGATTTCTGTGCTTTTACGCATTCCTGCAGGGAACCTTAAAGGAGAAGGCTCCCTGCCCAAATCAACATGCCTCTGTCCCCCCCGTGTGTCTGTGTGTCCAGTGCAGGCTGGCGCTGGTGGGATACGCGGCAGTGCCCTCCGGTGACCGTCGACGTCCGTCCCTGCAGGCGCAGTGCCCGCTCGCGCTGAGGCGGGGCGCTCCTTTAAGAAGGCAGCGCTGGAAGTGCGCAGTGCCCTTGTTCCCAACGCCGAGCAGACGGTGACGATTCAGTGTCAGGAGAGACCGTATTCTGCAGTAGTTTAGCCAGGCAAGAAGGATTTTTGAATGGTAGCTCTCCCTCACTCAGAGTTGCCCCCGGCCCCTCCCATATCCGACCGGAATGGGCTCTGCTGGGTTTCGACGGCAGCTCCACAGGGGGGGGGGTCACGCGGCACGATGAGGGAGGTGGATGACCGGAGATGTACGGACAGAGCGCGAGCAGCAGGAGGAGGGGGAGTCCATTAGTTCCTGCAGCTCGGGCTACCACAGGATGTGCTGCCCCTAATGGCGTCCCCAGGGACAGGGAATCAGCAGGGTCATCCTGCTGGCTATTACAGAAGTGCTAATGGCGCTGAGTGCAGGGCTCCCTGTGCCGTGCTGGAGACGAGAGAGAGTGTGTGTGTTGTATATTTAAGTATGCAAGTGTACGCTATGTGTCTGTGTGTGTGCGCAAGTGTACAGTATGTGCCTGTGTAACTGTGCAAGTGTACAGTATGTGCTTGTGTGTGTGCCCCCTACTGGCCCCCACTAACTCCTCTTCCAGCAGCAGCCTCAGCTTTCCCAGGAGTCTCCCATCCAGGTACTGACCAGGCTCACACATGCATAGCTTCAGTGGGCTGCTAGCTGGGAGCTGGGAGCTGCAGGGTGATATGGCTGCCGGCTGGAATATACTTGTGTATAAATATCACGTCTCTACCTTTCTCACTTGTGCACGTCGTACCTCTCCCTCCTCCTCCTCCTCACCCTTGCAGCAGCTCCTCTGACTGGCTGTCATTGTAATCAGCCAAGCAAGTTACAAGTTAAAGCACACTTGTTCCGATCACACATGCACTTCGCCTAAGATTGGTGCTTGCTGAACTGCTGGAGGTACTCTGTATTTACTGTCATGGTCAACTAGAGAGGTGTCCACATGGTGAGTCTTTCAGCCTGGAGCGCTCTGTGCCCAGGCTCTGACTCTGTGGGCGCCACACCTGCAGGCGACAGAGAACCTGTTTCCCCAGGAGGAGGTTACAATGGCGCCAGGCAAGCTGATTAACACTGCGAAGTCGAGTGCTTGTGTTGAGTAATCTGTGGGCTATGTGTCTGTGTTTGTGCATGTGTAAGTGTGCAGTGTGTAAGTGTGGAAGTGTACAGTATCTGCCTGTGTGTGTCCTGTGTGTGTAAGTGTGCAGTATGTGCCTGAGTGTGGAAGTGTACAGTATGTGCCTGTCTGTGCACGTGTGTGTAAGCGTGCAAGTGTACAGTATGTGCCTGTGTATGTGCATACATGTGCATCAGTGCCCTTTATGACGATTAACTGGGGCAACTTGCATGGTATTTGTGCAGCTTCACTGCAATATCTTCACAGCCTTTGCGTGGCTTTGCTGTGGTGCCCTCAGTTGTTTTGATTTATAATACGGTCTGTGTCCTTAATAATACGGGCTTTTTTCCCCTTGGTTAAAAAAACCGACAAGCTACAACTGCAGAGACGCCTGCTAGAGCATACGAGTTCCCTGTGGTATCTGGAGCAGACAGCACGCAGAAGCTCTTGCAGCGCAAGCCATGGCGTGCTACGGACTGTTAAAGGCCCGTGCGTCTGTCTAATTTTAAAACCCAACAGCTTGCAAGACAAGCACATTTTAACTCTGGTGCTGGAAGTCTTCCCAGGGTTCCTCCTCCTTTCAGCAGGGCTGAAAGTCTATCAGAGCGCTGTCTGTCTCTCGGAGTGCTATCACACCTGTCAGCACACAGCCTTCGCGCCTGCAGCTGGTTCTCTAGTTCCTGCCTGGCTCTTGTTTTTTCTTATTGTGGTTTAAGAAAGCATGGCCGCTCACCCTATTGATCCAACTGAGAACAGGTGTCATGCATGTGGTGCCAAATGAACACCACATCGGAAACACAGAGCAGCTGCTCCTTCCCTTGCAGGGAAAGTAAGACAGCAGATTGTTGTGCACTGCAGTCGTGTTAGCTGTAGCCGGAGTGTGATGTCCTCTTAACCTCAGTGCAATGGAAAAGGGACAGAGGCCTGGGTCAGAGCACCCCGAGTGTTGTACAGAGCCAGTTACTTGTAAGGATTCGGTGGTGTGGTTAGAAACCTCCCACACCTCTGATGCAGTTGGAATCTCTTCCCTCGTCTCTCAGTTCATAGAGGAAACAGGGAAGATTTGGGGCCCGGAAGAGGCCGGAGACAGGAGATGGAGGAGAGGACAGCAGGCTGGAGACAGTGAGGAGATGGAGGAGAGGACAGCAGGCTGGAGACAGGAGATGGAGGAGAGGACTGCAGGCTGGAGACAGGAGATGGAGGAGAGGACTGCAGGCTGGAGACAGGAGATGGAGGAGAGGACTGCAGGCTGGAGACAGTGAGGAGATGGAGGAGAGGACAGCAGGCTGGAGACAGTGAGGAGATGGAGGAGAGGACAGCAGGCTGGAGACAGGAGATGGAGGAGAGGACTGCAGGCTGGAGACAGGAGATGGAGGAGAGGACTGCAGGCTGGAGACAGGAGATAGAGGAGAGGACTGCAGGCTGGAGACAGGAGATGGAGGAGAGGACTGCAGGCTGGAGACAGGAGATAGAGGAGAGGACTGCAGGCTGGAGACAGGAGATGGAGGACTGCAGGCTGGAGACAGTGAGGAGATGGAGGGGAGGACTGCAGGCTGGAGACAGGAGATGGAGGAGAGGACTGCAGGCTGGAGACAGGAGATGGAGGAGAGGACTGCAGGCTGGAGACAGGAGATGGAGGAGAGGACAGCAGGCTGGAGACAGGAGATGGAGGAGAGGACAGCAGGCTGGAGACAGGAGATGGAGGAGAGGACTGCAGGCTGGAGACAGGAGATGGAAGAGAGAGAGAGATCCCTGATCCCTGATCCATATTTTTGGTAGGAGATTTTAAAAAACTACAGGACTGTAGCCTTTCAAGAACTGTGCTGAGCACCACAAATAGAGTAGATGTAAATGTACAACAGACGCTGCAACAGTTCTAAAGTGCATGAATTCAATCTATACTTGAGTCAACCACACAGTTAATTGAGAACCTAAGGACCAACAGCAAAACAAGGCTTCAAGGACACACGCGGACACTCAGAGGGACGGGAATCAGGAAGCACTTCTCAAACACTCTGCTCAGCCGTGCTGAACATCCCAGGGTCCTTCAGCAGGATGGGATCCGTAAACCGGATCAAGGGACGGATGGGCTCAATAATCTACCAGGGAACAGATGAATCAGACCGGCCTCCCTCACACCTGTGACTTTTCTGCTGTTGAGTCTTGAGCATTCAAAATAGAAAAGAGCCACTGTAGAAAAGGTGAAGGAAAACCGAACAGAATTTCAAAGAAAAGGCAGAGAGCAGCCAGCAGCGTGATCGGACAGGGCCCTGAGAACGGAGAAGCTCTGCACACCAGAGAGTGTTACTACAGCATTGCCCTGCAGTCCTAACTCCTTCTGCAAGCCCCCCTGCTGCAGTATCGCCCCACGCTTGCTGGGCTCACCGAGAGCACGCACACTGCACAAGAACGGACAACTCTTCTCCCGATAGTTCTGAAGCCACATGTGCTGTATAAATAGAATCCCATCCCCCCCTTCTCTCTCACACTCCCTCTCTATCTCTTTTTTCAGCTGATTAAGCCAGGAGATGAAAGCATGTCACGTTCTATTATGTAACAGCACCTCTCTCTCTCTCTCTCTCTCTCTCTCTTCCTCTCTTTCACAGCAAAGCACAGGTCAGCAGACCCACTTCGGACACTCCAGCCACAGGTGATGTCAACAGCTCGTCCTGCTGGGTCCAGGAGGACCACAGCGCCCGTTGGCACCATCACCTGGCTGGACCAGCGACCGCGAGGATAAGGGTTCATCGAACCCGGAGCTGGACCTGCACAGCCAGCACTAAACCAGAAGCCCGACTCTTGCCCCTGCGTGCACATGGAGCTTCGCTGGGCATGTTCCCAAGTATCTCACTGCATGTCACGTCCCGCTCCGCGAGCTAAGACACGCTGCGGTCCAACCTGGGACAGAAAGACCAGATTTCCACAGGTTCTCCTTCATCCTGACCCAAACCTCGTCCCCGGTCTGCTGGGGTCAGCCTCGGGTCAGGGCAGGGGAAGACAGATCACTGAGAGAGGGACCCCAGCTGCCATTCCTCCTGGAATGGTCAATCGCCCAAATTGGCACCTCTATGGGAGGCGGGAGGCAACTGGAGCATCCCATGGGACTCCGTTCTTCCATGCACGCACAAGGGAGAGGGGTCTTCTGGTCTGCTGTTCTGTATTGACAACATGGATGGACACTTGCACTGTTAAGCGCCTTGGGGCAACCTTGTTGTGAAAGGCGCTATATAAAGATAAACTGAATTGAATTGAATGAACGTGCGGCTGCAATAAATACCAACAACTTTGCTTTGATTCTGCTGCTAGCAATGCTGCCCCTGCTCCTTGCACTACTGGGAACGAGGGGAGTCCAGAGGTTAAATCGCCTGGCATGTGGCTGCGCAGGCCAGGGCCCGGCTGGGAGCTCAGATCGGCGGGGGGAGTCGAGGGGGGCGCTGGCTGACTGAGTCAGGCCTGATCTCAGGGCTCGGCGCCTCCTGATCTCCTGAGCTCGAGCAGGAGAGGGAGACGGGCAGGGAAAGGGAAAGAGAGAGGGAGAGTGTGTGAGTGTAACAGAGAGATAGACAAGGAGAGAGAGAGAGGGCAAGAGGGAGAGGGAGATTAATTTAGAGAGAGAGAGAGACTGAGGAAGCAAAAGGACTCTGGAGACTCCAATTAATTAGGACCTGCAGATCTCAGAACAGGAAGTGTAGAGAGCGAGCAACTATTTCAGGAGGAACTTCCAGAGGGATTACTACTGATCCAGATTAAAAGCCTCCTTTTTCTTGTAGGGAGCCCAGAGCAGCCGTTCTCGCCCGTGCCCTTCCGAGAGCAGACAGGAAGCCCTCGGCGGGCAGTGTGTCATGGTCTCTGCTCTTGGGGTTCCCCCATAGAGCTCCCTGGCCCCTGCGGGACACTGCCCTGCGACTGAGTGGACTGCCCATCTGTCCGGGCCGCCCATCGGTGAGCATGGATACCCCTCTTCGGCCAGGATCCTGTTGCTCGGGACCCTGGGATGGAACAGGAAGTCTGGCTGACACTTGCCCCCGAGGACAAGAGGTCATCGGGCGAGCAGATGCCGTCTGCCCTGATGACATGGGCATCTGTCATGTCTTACTCCGGCAAGGTCACAGGACCGTACGGGACCTGCTCTGCGAATTGTGAAACAGCAGGACTGCCAAGAGGCCCATTACCTACAAAGTTCTTTGACCGCGGCATCAACCAGCAGGGTGGTCAAAACCTCTGCAAATATCACTGCTGCCCTGAACCTGGTGACTGATTTCTGCACAGTCAGACTGAGAGCAGTGCCAAGCAGAAGAGACTGGGGTGACTGTCCCGAATGTCTCACCGTTCCAGGTGTTGGATAAGAGAGAGGGTCTTTATTACCATCCCCTGGGGATAAGAAAGTCCTAAAGCTCGGAAGTTGTTTGAACAGCAGCAGTGTTTGGTGTACAGACACAGAAGAAAAAGAAAAGACGGGATCAACAACCTACATTTACTTGTATATTGAAGGTCGAGTGTTAAGTAAGGATATGGCTACCGGTATGGACAAGAACTTGAATCTGAAGGGAGAGAGCTGCACCATAGAGAACTCCGCAGCACCGATGTTTTCATCAAGCGGATTCGAGACTATGAATGTAGGACACGGCGGGCAGACTGCAGGAAAACTGTCAAGGAAAGCAGTGCAAATATCAGCCCTCCGCACTGAGCTAAACAGGCCTGCTGGCTGCCTTAGAAACAAAGGCATTTTATTAGCATAATACGCAATAAAATGTTAAATGAAATTCGCCTTCAGATATTGATAGATATCACGTTCGTTGGATCATGTCCATCCACCCGTCCCCCCGTTCCTAACTTGGAGCGTGCCAGAGTGACGGAAACCCCAAGGGGCTAGGATGGTTCCATCAGCCAGGGATAGGGGGGTGCACGAAGACTGCACAACACGACAATCTCGGCAGCTGTCGCACCCTCAATCAGTTTGAACAATGGCCCTGGTGCTGAGGGGAATTGTAACTGCCCTAATCAACCGCACATTCCGCTCGGAGAGAAAGCTCCAGAACATTAAAGCTCCATTCCCTCCCCTCAGCAATTCAAAAGGCGGCACAATGAAGTCTCAGAATAATGACAGAGAGAGAGAGAGAGATGGAGAGACTCGGGGAGGGAGGGTTATGGAGAGAGATGAAGGAGCACAAACCAGACAACGTTATCTCTCCTGCTGGCACAAAAGCACACAAACACAGCGCAAACTGGAATCCTACTGGGGCCTAAAAAGGCAAAACACACTGGCTAAGTGTCTGACCAGGGTGAGAGACAGCTCAGAGAAACAGACCGGGACGAAGTACAAGCTCTCTGTTCTCTCTGGAAACTGGACCCAGAGAGGACAGGCTCAGTGACCACAGCCTGGCCAGAGAAACTGGACACTGGCAGACATGGCTGTCCAGAGAGGACAGGCTCAGTGACCACAGCCTGGACACAGAGACTGGACACAGGCAGACCTGGCTGTCCAGAGAGGACAGGCTCAGAGACCACAGCCTGGACACAGAGACTGGACACAGGCAGACCTGGCTGTCCAGAGAGGACAGGCTCAGTGACCACAGCCTGGACACAGAGACTGGACACAGGCAGACCTGGCTGTCCAGAGAGGACAGGCTCAGTGACCACAGCCTGGACACAGAGACTGGACACAGGCAGACCTGGCTGTCCAGAGAGGGCAGGCTCAGTGACCACAGCCTGACCATAGAGACGGGACACAGGCAGACCTGGCTGTCCAGAGAGGACAGGCTCAGTGACCACAGCCTGGACACAGAGACTGGACACAGGCAGACCTGGCTGTCCAGAGAGGACAGGCTCAGTGACCACAGCCTGGACACAGAGACTGGACACAGGCAGACCTGGCTGTCCAGAGAAGACAGGCTCAGTGACCACAGCCTGGACACAGAGACTGGACACAGGCAGACCTGGCTGTCCAGAGAGGGCAGGCTCAGTGACCACAGCCTGACCATAGAGACGGGACACAGGCAGACCTGGCTGCCCAGAGAGGACAGGCTCAGTGACCACAGCCTGGACATAGAGAATGGACACAGGCAGACCTGGCTGTCTAGAGAGGGCAGGCTCAGTGACCACAGCCTGGACACAGAGACTGGACACAGGCAGACCTGGCTGTCCAGAGAGGGCAGGCTCAGTGACCACAGCCTGGACACAGAGACTGGACACAGGCAGACCTGGCTGTCCAGAGAGGACAGGCTCAGTGACCACAGCCTGGACACAGAGACTGGACACAGGCAGACCTGGCTGTCCAGAGAGGACAGGCTCAGTGACCACAGCCCACTGCCAGCAGAGAGAAGCAGAGACAGAGATACACTTTCTTTTGCACTGTGAGAAATACGCTGGGATAATACAACATTCATCCCTAAAATAAAAACAGCTAAACTCGGAATTCTCACATTTTCCAGAACCAGAACAGCTCCCATCCCTGCTGGGGGAGGAAAGACTACAGAGCTGCAGCCCAGTACGTGATCTCCTGTCCCAGCCTCAGGAAGACACAGTGAGCCTGTTAAATAATAACATGCCATCATCTCGAATTTTTGTGAATGTTGTAACTGCTTCTACGGCCAGCAGCCATATCACCCTGCAACTCACAACTGGCAACCCACTGAAGCTCAGCAGGTGTGAGCCTGGTCAGTACCTGGATGGGAGACTCCTGGGAAAAACTAAGGTTGCTGCTGGAAGAGGTGTTAGTGAGGCCAGCAGGGGGCGCTCACCCTGTGGTCCAGGTGGGTCCTAATGCCCCAGTATAGTGACGGGGACACTATAGTGTAAATAAGCACCGTCCTTCGGACGAGACGTAAAACCGAGGTCCTGACTCTCTGTGGTCTGTGGACGGCAGGCGGAGCGACGCGCCGGTTGGAGTATTCTCGGTCGCAGTTAATGGCAACGTCAGCTAAAAGATTTGGTTCAAACCACCAAATGGAGACAGGCGTGTCGACAAGCGGCCCCTGCTGATGCAGGATTAATGCTAGGAAAGAGAGAGAGCTGTAACTGCTTCTACAACAATAGAATTAATCAGTAAAGACAAAGAGAGACTGAGAGATGAGTTAGGGTCTTTTCTTCGATACATTCAGATAAACACTGGAAACATTACAAGGGTGCACTGGTACCACACATATGCTATATTCTGCACACTGCTGCCTATTAACTGGACACAGGTGTCCAGTGAGAGTTCACTATAAGTGGACAAGTGGACAGACCATCCGGCTGTAACACAGTCTGTCCAGGGCTCTTGGACAGACTACCTGCCTCTCTCCCTCTAAGCCCAGCTCTCCTCGTCTCCGTTCCAGCCAGCCCTCCCTGCTGCTGCCCTGCGTCCGATCTGTGATGGGAAAGGGCAGCAGTACCGACAGCGAAACAGCAGAGCCACTTTCCTTGTGTCCCTCAGTTGGACCAACAGCACCAAGTCCCCGCTGTCCCGATCCTAAACCCCTCCTCTTCAGGACGCTCCAGCCCTTCCCTGTTCTGTACTCATCCCCTGCACCTGCCTCCGGTTCCTGCCCCCCGTCCTATAAGAGCCGGGCGCTCACTCTGTTAAGGGCTCTGCACTGGTTCCTGCACCAGGCGAGTCCGGGACCTGGAGCGCCTGATCCCGTCAAGGTTTTAAAGTTCCTGTTCCTGTGCTGGTTCCGACCCGGTTCCTGTTTTAATCCCGTTTGTCTTGGATGGACCGCCCGGCTCTGGACTTTTGCCTTCTCTCGGATTCCCCATTGGACTCTGTTTTGGACAGTTTGCCTTGGCCACACCTCCCCCGAACCCCAGCGCACCAGGGACACGCCCCCTGTTTTCATTCCCGACTCCCGCCTGCTTTTCCCCCCGTGTTTTCCTCACTCCACCCCGGATTGTGTCGTCTGCATAGGGTCCCGAAAGAACGCCTTCGTGACACCCGCCTGTTTGACCCAAGGACAGCTACCTGTGGAAGAGGTGAGGAGAGACAGGCAGTGACACACCTGCTCTGTGAGCACTGGCTGGGTCCCACTGAGGGAATTATTTTTGTGAGCAACATATCACCCCCTGTGAGTCAGTGCAGGATCACCACACTGTGCGCACGGCTTCCATTCACTTGAGTGACCGTTACTCAACCGGCACTCGATCGCTGGAGTAATCTTTGGTTAAGTGACCCATTTTGTTTCCTGCGTTGTTTCTGATTTATTGATCTCAACCCTGGTCCCCCTCTCTCGCCTGAGAGCTCACGCCGAATCGAACCCTCTGTCCTGTCCGCCTCCAGCCCTGAACCCCCCCCCCCCCCAATCTGATCCCTCCCTCCCTCCCCGGTTGCGTTCTGGATGACCTTGAGAAAACTCTCCCGCTTCCTGACACCCCCTGAATCTTGAAGCGGGCGGGGGGAGGGGGAGTTCTGGCCGGAAGGGCTTTTAAAAACGGAGACAGCCGCGAGAGCGATGCTTTCCGGTGACCCCCGCATTCCAGAACCTTCTGCCGGTAAGTGATCGGCAGGAAACTCGGGCTTTTCCACCCGGAGGGCCGGGCAGGGCGCTGTTGTTCGTTCGCACTGTAGGTGCCACGACAGCGTGTTTCTCTTCCTGCCCCGCCAGAACACGCAGGGCGTCGATACAGCTCCTCACCGGAGCGCCGTAAAGACAAAACCTCAAACTTGCATCCCGATGATTGATAGCCCGATCCATAGCAAAACATCGCTCTCGTACATGCTTTATCGACTGCAAAATGGTGTATTAATAGCTTGTTTTACATGCCCTTGGAGAGAACCGTTTGTAACCCTTCAAGTAAAGTTTTACCAACTGCATAATTCGTCAGACGAGGAGTGGTTTTAATTATTGCCACGGGGCCGAGGGCAATGTTAACCATTAATTCTGCGTTTCTGGCGTCGATCCCCGAACAAAATAATTCGGGAAATAAAAGAGAATCCAAACTCGGATTGTAATAGTTCGTTATTCCTGGATTTATGAACATGACGACAATTTTAAAGGTCAGATTCTAAAGGATACTCGTTTTGCGTAAAAGGCACTGTTTTGTACGCTATACTGCCGTTAAATTGGAGCGTTGTCTGACGCCTAACCGCTTCCCTTTACGGTGCTAGGTCGTGTTGCTGTTAAAACCTCTTCATGTTTAGAAACACGTGTTCGAGCCTCGGCAGCACTGGGAAGAGCAGTCCTGTACAGTATGTCTTTGCCTTTCTAAAACTGGGAAGTTGAGTCCCGCGTTTCTGAGATTTCTCTGCTGGGAAAGACCGACCCCGCTGTCGCTTGGTTTCATTACGCAGCAGCCTGTGCAGGAGCCGCTGACGTCATCTGGCACATCACCACAAGACTGCATCAAAAGGACGTTCCTGTATTTATATACTGTAGATACATGCCAAGGCGACGTTATACGCTCGCTCCGGGCGATACGGTGTGTTGTGAGAGACCCGCCGGGAGCTCAGTGGGACAGCTGTCCCGGGGAGATGACTGCACACGTCCCGCGGCCCGAGGCGCAGACCGAGCCGTCTGTACGGACATGAGCGGCGACTCTGCAGGGCAACCGGAGGACAGGGAGGAGGGGACATCTTCTAGAAAAGCAGCATAATGGATTCATTCGATACTAACTGATCTGATGCATACAGCGTGTAGGTGCCCAGAACACTAGTGTCAATACATTGTGCAGATGCACTGAACACTAGTGTCTGTACATTGTGTAGGTGATCTGAACGCTATTGCCTATACACTGTATAAATCCCCAGATGTTTAAATGCAGATGCACTGAACACTAGTGTCAATACATTGTGTAGATGCCCTGAACACTAGTGTCAATAAATTGTGTAGGTGCCCTGAACACTGGTGTCAATACATTGTGCAGATGAACTGAACACTAGTAGTCTATACATTGTGCAGATGCACTGAACACTAGTGTCAATACATTGTGTAGGTGCACTGAACACTAGTAGTCTATACATTGTGCAGATGCACTGAACACTAGTAGTCTATACATTGTGCAGATGCACTGAACACTAGTGTCAATACATTGTGTAGGTGCACTGAACACTAGTAGTCTATACATTGTGCAGATGCACTGAACACTAGTGTCAGTACATTGTGTAGGTGCACTGAACACTAGTAGTCTATACATTGTGCAGATGCACTGAACACTAGTGTCAATATATTGTGCAGGTGCCCTGAACACTAGTGTCAGTACATTGTGCAGATGCACTGAACACTAGTAGTCTATACATTGTGCAGATGCACTGAACACTAGTGTCAGTACATTGTGTAGATGCACTGAACACTAGTGTCAGTACATTGTGCAGATGCACTGAACACTAATGCCTATTCACTGTGTAGGTGATCTGAACGCTAGTGCCTATACACTGTGTAAATCCCTGAACACTAGTGTCTACACATCCCTCTGCAGGCCAGTGATAAACACAGCCATGAAAGACACAGTCCCAGCAGAGGGCCAGCTGCCAAGATACTCTGACCCCCAGAGGCGTCATCTGGCCCCGAGCGTCTCTGCTGTGCTGTCACTGGAGATGAGAAAGCAGCGAACACGTCCGTGAGCTCTTCCTCACTCGCAGCAATCCGACCTCCAGCCAGCTCGATCCCCTGAGTCACGTCCGACAGTGGTCAGCTGGAATGGACAGGGCCTGGGGACAGATGGTCTCCACACTGACTGCACGGCTCCAGTCCGCCCACAGGACAGGCCCTGGGAGGCTGGAGTCGTATCCCTGTCTTACCACCTCCTCCCTCAGAAACGCGGCCTGCGATCTTCCAGACCTGATGGCGATGGGTGCTATTATGTCCGAGTGACCCGGGGCAGGAAATGCAAGCAGCAATTAAAATAAATTATTTAACCTGCCTTAATGAACGGAGTGGCCTGCTACAAAAACTCATTTAGGGTCTGTCTCAAAGGGTCAAGATTAATTTCCTAGTCTCGCCCATTAGCCAAGTGCAAACAGCTCAGCTGATGCTTTGCAATGATCCCTCCTAGTCTAGGCTGCACTGCTCTCCTCTGTGACTTTCACTTTCCGGGAGCACTACTGAAGAGCAGCGATTATCGATAATCCCCCCCCCAGCGGTAACGTCCAGGAACATAGACAAAGCAGCTGAAAGGACACAAGCAGCTCTGGGCCCTGAATATTGGGGGGTTATGAATGAGGAATGACCCAAAAAAAGACACCCCAAGTATTTATTACGCTTGCAGGGGCTTGAAAGGATCGGAGAGTGGAGTTGTAGCCCAGCCCACCTCTGTCCCCCCGAAGAATAACAGCACCAGCTGTGTCCAGATGTTCAGGTGCCCACAGGAAGAACTCTCTCTCCCCTCTTACAGGAAACCCTGTACTGCCAGGATCTCAGGTTCCAGAGGCGACCAAACCGCTGTCAGTGAACCCCTCCACACCCTCTGCGGGTGTGCACGGCGCCTTGTTAATGTCTTTGCTCAGTCAAAGGACCGTTCGTGCCGGTTTGTACAGCGTTGCGACACTTCGAATCAGCTGAGCCTTATTATGATCGTTCTTGGAATATTGTCTTCATTGTCTTTCTCGGTGAAAATCTACAGATGCCGAGATCACAGAGCAAGGCGTCTTGGAGTTCGCCCATACAGCCCAGTGCAGTTTTAATCTCTTGCAATTTATCTTGCTCGTTAGGTGGTAGTAGCTTATTGATCCACGGATTTTATCCAGCCTGTCCACCGACAGATCTCTATGAATCCATTTCAGCCCTGTGGTTGTGTAGCCCGTTCCAGGCACCCGCCACTCCTTGTGCAAAGCCGCGCCTCCTGTTCTCGGTCGGAACCATCCTTCATCTCAAGCACTTTCATAAATTTTTTAAGCACGTCCAATCGCACCCACCAGCCTCGACTTGTGTGATGTGACTTTTCTACAGATCAAAAAAAAGGAGGTTTGCAGTCGGGTCTCAAAGCTCAGGAATGAGGGCTTGGATCTGTCCTGTTGTCTCTTGGATCGGAAACAACAGGAGCTTCAGGGGCTCATCATCACTGACATCTGCACGCAACACCTCTCAATCTCTGCTCACACCGGCGTCCCAGTTTCAGAGCTTATTCCATTACAGACCTCGATGGGATACCTCCACCGAGACACAGCCTGTTAAGGAACGTCCCGGACTACTCCGCTGGAGACTCATGGGACCTGGTCTCTGTGAGGGAGGTTTGGAAGCGTCATGCCCAGAGACTCCAGGTCCACTGCAGTTTCATCCGTTTCAGGTTTTGTATGATCTGTAAGCATTCAGAATACTTGCACTGATGATCCCGTGGTGGATCAGACTGCTGTGCCACGGGGGGTCTGATTAACAAGACTGTAAAACCTGGAGCGGATCAGACCGCTGTGCCACAGGAGTTTGAATTAACAAAGCTGTTGTAAAACCTGGAGTGGATCAGACTTCTGTGTCACAGGGGTCTGATTAACAAGACTGTAAAACCTGGAGCGGATCAGACCGCTGTGCCACAGGAGTTTGAATTAACAAAGCTGTTGTAAAACCTGGAGTGGATCAGACTTCTGTGTCACAGGGGTCTGATTAACAAGACTGTAAAACCTGGAGCGGATCAGTCTGCTGTGCCGCAGGAGTTTGATTTAACAAAGGTATAAAATCCAGAGTGGATCAGACTGCTGTGCCACGGGGGTCTGATTAACAAGACTGTAAAACCTGGAGCGGATCAGACTGCTGTGCCACAGGAGTTTGATTTAACAAAGGTATAAAATCCGGAGTGGATCAGACTGCTGTGCCACGGGGGTCTGATTAACAAGACTGTAAAACCTGGAGCGGATCAGACTGCTATGCCACAGGAGTCTGATTTAACAAAGCTGTTGTAAAACCTGGAGCGGATCAGACTGTGCGTGGGCATGTATGCTGTTCACATGCATGTGTGTGAGGGTATTGAGGGTACTAAATCGCAGGAGCCCCATATTGAGCCTTATTCAGTCATGGCCTAACACCAGAGCCCCGAGAGACGAAAGCACATGTGTAGTGACATGTGGCAGAGGTGCTCTCTTACTAGGATCCTGCCCGGTAACGTCACTAGGAGCGACTAGCGTCCTTACTGGGCTCCCACGAAGATGAAGTAAACATTCCGAGAGCAGAGATCCAGCCCCTAGGAGCTGATCCCACAGTGACAATAAGAACACGGTCCCTCTGCTCCCCTCTGCGCACTTCAATCCAGCACAGGACTCAGCATGGCTCTTGAAAACATTAATCCGCCGCAGACCCCGGCTTCGGAGGTAGGTATGAGCAATGGATTGCCAGCTGAAGCAGTTAATAAGAAACGGGCGAGCAGCGCTCCCTGCACTGTGAGCTGTGGTTCACCAGCGAATTGAGATCAGTGCCGAGAAAGGAGAAAGCAGGCCAGGTTATCTCCAGGCTCACCTGCCCCCTTATAGAAAAACCTTCTCCGTTTGCAAGTACATTTCCGAAGATTACCGGGTCCCGGCTAATTCTCTGCTCTCCAGCTGCTGTAATTAACGTTAATTGTTCGGAGACCCCCTGGGGTGAGTGCACCCCTTTCTTGTGGGGTTGTGTCTGGGTTAATCCCTGGAACCTAGAGAGTTCTCTAGGTAGCTGGCTTACTTTTATCAAGCGTCGGGGAACAAGCATGACACTGCTTCGCTTCATGAGATGAAAGACAAAGAGCAGCCCAGAGTCTCCTGCTGTACAGAGCTGAAGGAGGCTGATATTTCATTAGAAGTCTCTGCTAATTAACACAGACCCCAGTTCGCTGCTCTGTGGACAGGAATCCAACAGAGCTCCAGATACCGACAATTCCTGTCCTCATCAGCGATAAAATCCAAACTCTACAAATGCATTTGTGTGCATATGACCTAAAATGCATAGTCTTCATCTGCTGTATGTAGGCAAGTACTGGAAACAAGAAATGAGAGTGCACTCAAGAGAGTTCATTCCTTAAGCGCATTAAAATCATCCCCCGGCGCTTGTCCAGTAAATGCGTCTGCTGAAAATGCAGTGTTCTAGAGGAAGTGGAGTGTTCTAGAGGAAGTGGCTCGGTGTTCTGGAGTGTTCTAGAGGAAGTGGCTCGGTGCTCTAGAGTGTCCGAGAGGAAGTGGCTCGGTGCTCTGGAGTGTCCGAGAGGAAGTGGCTCGGTGCTCTGGAGTGTCCGAGAGGAAGTGGCTCGGTGCTCTAGAGTGTCCGAGAGGAAGTGGCTCGGTGCTCTAGAGTGTCCGAGAAGAAGTGGCTCGGTGTCCGAGAGGAAGTGGCTCGGTGCTCTGGAGTGTCCGAGAGGAAGTGGCTCGGTGTCCGAGAGGAAGTGGCTCGGTGCTCTAGAGTGTCTGAGAGGAAGTGGCTCGGTGTCTGAGAGGAAGTCGCTCGGTGTCTGAGAGGAAGTGGCTCGGTGCTCTAGAGTGTCTGAGAGGAAGTGGCTCGGTGCTCTAGAGTGTCTGAGAGGAAGTGGCTCGGTGTCCGAGAGGAAGTGGCTCGGTGCTCTGGAGTGTCCGAGAGGAAGTGGCTCGGTGTCCGAGAGGAAGTGGCTCGGTGCTCTAGAGTGTCCGAGAGGAAGTGGCTCGGTGTCCGAGAGGAAGTGGCTCGGTGCTCTGGAGTGTCCGAGAGGAAGTGGCTCGGTGTCCGAGAGGAAGTGGCTCGGTGCTCTGGAGGAAGGTGAGCACTGTGCTCATCTCTCATGTGCTGTGAGCAATAATAGAGTCAAACGAATTAACAAATGATAAATCCATTTCTCAAAAACGCATGCCCCTCTGTTCATCATGAAGCGTGGTGCGGAATGGGAATATGCTTGACTGGCCTTTTCTCACTTCAGCAGGACTGCCCTGTCGGCCCCAGCAATCTACACTGACACTTCCGAGGGTCACCCCAGCTGAGGCAGGAGGCACCCCTCTGGCCTCTGTGAGAGGGAGGAGGGAGGAGAGGAGACCTGGCTCTCCACCCATTCGCTGCTCCCGCTCCAAATTAATTAACGAGCAACACGAAACCTCACACACCCAGGAGACGGGGCCTGTTTACCCACAAACCAGCCAGGCAGGCCAAATAATCCTTTTTGGAAAATGATCGCTGGCGGGAAGCTCGGCCCCACAGAGGCGATCTCTCCAAGGGGCTGGCTCCGCGCGGCACAGCCGGAGAGAGGAAGTGTGATGGGAAAACCGGATCAGCTCAGCCAGCTCGGGCAGCGGGACGTGCAACCTGCCGCCACACCTCCGAACGACAGCCCGACACCGACACGCTTCGGGACGAGCCACAGCCTCCTGCGCACAAACCAACACGGCTGGGCGACTTGTTCCACTCCCCCGCCACCCTTGGTGTCTCCTGTGCCCGGTTTTAAATGAACTGGTTAACTAGTGGCACAACACAGTAGAAAGAGCGATGGCTGGATATCTGTCCAGTTCAGCTGTGAGTGGTGCTGAAACCGTGTGCCTCTTAACCCACCCTTTCCACTGGGATCCAGATCTGATGCCACAACAGCACATCGCACACATATTTTTCTCTTATATACTGTAGTAATGCATGAGATGTTGGAGGCCCCAAGGCAACTTACAATGAAAAGAGTGGTAAAAGCTTCTAATAATGCAACCCATCTTAGACGAAGTCAATGGAATTAAAGGAAAAATGTTTGTGCACTGAACCAGAACACCAGGCACAGTGAGTGAAATGGCTATAAGCCATTACAGGCGTACAGAAACAGCTCCAGCATTGCATGTCCTGTGTTCTTGGCCTTATGGAAAACTAGAGTCCACTACTATATCTACAGGCACGGGAGCAGATTCACTGTTCTCTATACATTATGAGTGCTGACACCCCAAACAGGGCTCCTATCCTGGTGGAGAGGAGCCGGATGCCCCAGCCCTTTTCTCACGTTCGTGATTGAACCACTGTCTTGAGCTGAAGGTGATCCTGTTGAAGGCACCTATAAGCCCTGGGGGCACTGTGGGCCCAGCTGTTTCTTAAAGCCACCCCTGCTCCAGACACCCGCTACTCTTTACGTAAAGGCGTGTTGCCTCTCCTCGGCCTGACGTGAATTCCCCTTAATTTTCCCAATGTGACCTCTTTCCCTGGTTTGGAAGGTTCACCGTTGTTGCCGTTTCAGGTCCAGTATGCAGTATGACGTTTCGAAGCAACAGAAACCCTTATCCTGCTGATGGTACGGTGACACCTCGCTCTGAACCACACGGTGCAGAACTGCGTTTCCATGAGCTTCCGATGAAACCGACCGTAGGCCAATGAGCGATCTAGTTCAGCCTCAGCCGGACGAGAGTGATGGGGGGGCAGGCCTGGAGGACAGCAGGCAGGGCGGCACACTGGAGACAGCACAGGGCCGGAGGGGCAGGGGGTGGCGAAGGAGACCGCCAGGGAAAAGACCGCATCCCCTGGCCTCCTGTGGGAGGAGGTGTTGCAGCAGGTGGGGACTGCTGCAGTATCTGTGCCCCCCTAACAGCCTGACTGCCCAGCCACAGCGCCCCCCCAGCTCGGAGAGACGGAAAAAACACACTCATCCCTAATCACCCCTCCCCCAGAAAACGCTGATTCACTGGGATACTGCACAAAATACAAGATAAGATTTCTCGGCTCGAGATGCACCTTGCCATGAATGGGACGGGCACAGCCTGGGCTCCTTCCCTCATTGGGGACCTGCGCGGTGCTCTGACCTTCTAGGATTACAGAGCCTGTTGTTGGGAGCCACGCTAGGAGGCAGCAGAACCCAGCCCCCCCAGCACCAATCACAGCGAGACACAGCCGCGTGTACCTGGAGCTGGACAGGTGCTCTTGCAGAAGGCGCGTGGCTCCACAACGGGCACAGCAGGACAGAAGAGGGTCCAGCTCATGTTTGCATATTAAAACCCTCCACTTCCTGGGTGATTTTTGTTGAGGGAGCTTGGAAAACACCTACAGTACTGATCACACCCCCCTCTCCAGTTCTTCAAGGGCTGCGATCGCCCAAGCAGAGCCCCAGCCTCCCACGTTCGCTTTAAGCAGCAGTATCCCCTGATTTATGCGGGCAGCCCCACTGGAGCTCAGCAGGTGTGAGCCTGGTCAGTACCTGGATGGGAGACTCCTGGGAAAGCTGAGGCTGCTTCTGGAAGAGGTGTTAGTGGGGCCAGCAGGGGGCGCTCACCCTGCGGTCTGTGTGGGTCCTAATGCCCCAGTATAGTGACGGGGACACTATACTGTAAAAAGGTGCCATCATTTGGATGAGACGTAGAGGTCATTAAAAATCCCAGGGCGTCTCTCGAGAAGAGTAGGGGTGTTACCCCGGTGTCCTGGCCAAATTTCCCCCTGGCCTTTACCAGTCATGGCCTCCTAATAACCCCCATCTCTGAACTGGCTCCATCACTCTGCTCTCCTCCCCACTGAGAGCTGGTGTGTGTGAGGGGACTGGAGCATCATCCAGGGGGGGCTGCACACTGGTGGGGGTGGAGGGGATCCCCATGGCCTGTACAGAGCTCTATAAGCCTAAGCAATCACTATGATGAATTTAGTCACTGCCTTCCTTCATGTGCAGTCCTTTCTGCAATGACTGACTTAAGCAGTTGGCAGAATTGCAGTGGGGGTTGGCAATGCCCTCCCTCCCACCTGCTGGCGTCCTGCTTTAGTCACGCCGGCTCGCGGCCCCAACCCCGCCGTCCCCAGACCAGCTCTGCACCCAGTACAGGCACCTGCCACTCACGCTAGGCAACCCTCGCCAGGCAGCCTGGTCACCTCGGCAACAACAAAGTCGCTATGGTTACAAAGGCAGAGCGGTGGGCTCTGGGGAGGGGAGCGCTTCTGAGCCACAACTTCAAACGCAGAGTCACACACAGGCTGGACGGCAACATCACCTGCCCCCCCCTGCTGCAGCGGAGGTGCCGTGACCCCCCCCCCGGCTCTGCACAGCAACAGTGTGGAAAAAACACTTCTTCCTTTGCGATTTCAACCAGGCCAGAAGCGTTGCCTTTTCACCGCAGAGGCTAGGCCATTGACAGAGCTACTGCTGGTGCTGCTCAGTCACTGCTGAGCACCACTGCTACTGGTAACAGGATCTCAAGGCTGTGGAGCAGAGCTCTGAACACAGCAGCATTTCCCCCTTGGATTGAACACGCACGGCTGCAGTCCACACGCACGTCTGCAGTCCACACGCACGTCTGCAGTCAATATCTACAGTCCACACGCACGTCTACAGTCAATATCTACAGTCCACACGCACGTCTACAGTCAATATCTAGTCCACACGCACGTCTACAGTCCACACGCACGTCTGCAGTCAATATCTAGTCCACACGCACGTCTACAGTCCACACGCACGTCTACAGTCAATATCTAGTCCACACGCACGTCTGCAGTCCACACGCACGTCTGCAGTCAATATCTACAGTCCACACGCACGTCTACAGTCAATATCTAGTCAACACGCACGTCTACAGTCAATATCTACAGTCCACACACACGTCTACAGTCAATACGCACGTCTACAGTCAATATCTAGTCCACACGCATGTCTACAGTCAATATCTACAGTCCACACGCACGTCTACAGTCCACACACACGTCTACAGTCAATATCTACAGTCCACACGCACGTCTACAGTCAATATCTAGTCCACATGCACGTCTACAGTCAATATCTACAGTCCACACGCACGTCTACAGTCAATATCTAGTCCACACGCACGTCTACAGTCAATATCTACAGTCCACACGCACGTCTACAGTCCACACACACGTCTACAGTCAATATCTAGTCCACACGCACGTCTACAGTCAATATCTACAGTCCACACGCACGTCTACCGTCAATATCTACAGTCCACAAGCAAGTCTACAGTCCACACGCACGTCTACTGTCAATATCTTCAGTCCACACGCACGTCTACAGTCCACACGCACGTCTACAGTCAATATCTACAGTCCACACGCACGTCTACAGTCCACATGCACATCTACTGTCAATATCTACAATCCACAAGCAAGTCTACAGTCCACAAGCAAGTCTACAGTCCACACTGGCCAGGCACCCGTTACACCCCCCTTTAAGAATTTACGGAAATGACTCCCATTGGAAGAACATACACGCTCCCTAAAGAAGGATCTCCACCCTCTGTCTGTGGAAGCACTCTCCTACAACAAAGGGAACCATGACTTTCTCCTCTCTCCTCCACATGGAGTGATGTCGTTGCTGCTGGAAACCCACAGCGCCCCTTAGAAACCAAACCAGGACTCTGGGAGGACTTGACGTGCGTCTCAGGCTCCAATTCAGCTCGGAGGAAGAGACCGGAGATGTAGCTCAGCCAAACTGCTACATCTGTTCCCCTCTCTGTCTCGCTGGCCGTGAGTGAACGCAGCAACTCTCATCACACCAGGCACGTTGCTCGAAAAAGATGTTTCTCCACCACCTTTAGAAAGGAGGTCATGCGAGCTTTCTAGCTAGGAACTAATTCGTGAGAATCTCACCCAGACAGTTTTTTCGAAGGATCCCATTGCATCAGCCTCGGTAGTCTGATAGTGGAGTAAGGTGCTCCAGACTACTACTACTCTTTGTGCAAACGGGTGCCATTCTACCCTGAGACAACAAGCCGACATGCAGCTGCCCAAAGGTCAACCTCTCGAGTCAAGGTCATCGCAGGCATTAGTCTAAACACACTGGTAATCATCAGCCCACATCCCTGTGGCTCTACAGTGCTCTGACACAGCACTGAAGGGTTGACGATGAGATGCTTGTTAACTCATTAACTGTGGATAGACTCTCTCCATCTCCATCAATGTCTTTTCTTTCCCTGGCCAGGTCTCTAAGGCACATCAGAGAGCTCCACACATTGCTGGCACTGTGCTGCTCTTCATGGTCAAAGCTACTTGAGCAATACAGGGGGCACACCACTGACCTCTCTTTGGCCCGATTGCACAGGATCACAATGAAAGCTGAACCCTCACTTTAAGAGCCAAAAGTTACAGTTACAAGAGGCACCGTGCCTGCCTTTGAAAGATGCCCCTTACACAGGGGGCACAGCTGCCCATGAGCTGTGTCCTTGTGAAAGACACACACCCGAGCACGAACCTGCACGTCGCTTTGCGTGACTTTGGCCGACTCTCCTTGAAACCGCACGATTAAATCTGTACGATCATGAGCACACTTCGGGCGTGCTTGCATGCTTTCCTGTAGCGTTGACAGCTACTTTTTGCAAAATGTTAGTGTTTCAGCCTCATATGGTGGGGGTAATGATGATGGCGCAGGGTGATGACCATGACAAGGATATTGAGAATATCGATGATGATGGTGATGTCGTCGATGACGATGAGGATGGCAATGATGATGACACTGATGTTGGAGATGATGGTGATGTTGATGACGATGATCTTGATGTCGGTGACGAAGATGGTGGTGATGTTTTGATGACAATGACGATATTGACATTGACGAGAGTGGCACTGATGATGATATTGATGCTGGCGATGAAGGTGATGGTGATGTCGTTGATGACAAAGACGACGGCAATGATGATGATATTGACGTTGGTGGTGGTGAAGATGATGATGAGGATGTTAATACTGATGTTGTTGATAGTGATGATGATGGCAGTGATGTCATTGACGACGATGGCAATGATGATATTGATGTTGGTGATGATGATATTGGTGATAATAATGACCAGCTTGTGTACACATAACCCTTCCAAATAATCTCTCTGTGTGACATACGATTTAAAGGGCAATTTAAAGAAAATATATGAACAACTAAAAGTAAGTGAACGTGCATGTGGAGTGTGGGGCTGCAGGCTTTGAGAGATAATCTGTCCCCATGCTCACACACACACACACTCACACACACACTCTCACTTTCACACACACTCAGTCACACTAACACACTCTCACACTCACTGTCACACACACTCAGTCACACTAACACACACTCTCTCACACACACACCCTCTCACACACACTCACACACACACTCAGTCACACTAACACACTCTCACACTCACACACCCTCTCACACACACACTCTCACTTTCACACACACTCAGTCACACTAACACACTCTCACACTCACACACACACACTCACTCTCACACACACTCAGTCACACTAACACACACTCTCTCACACACACACCCTCTCACACACACAAACTCTCTCTCACACTCACTCACACTCACACACACTCTCACTCACACTCACACACACACTCACTCTCTCACACACTCACTCACACACACTCTCTCACACACTCACACACACACTCACTCACTCACACACATATCTACACTCACTCTCTCACACACACACTCACACACACAGTCACACTCACTCACACTCACTCACACACACACTCACTCTCACACACACTTACTCACACACACACACTCACTCTCACACACACTCACTCACACACTCAGTCACACTAACACACTCACTCTCACACTCACTCACACTCACACACACTCTCTCACACTCTCACACACACACTCTCACTTTCACACACACTCAGTCACACACACACTCACTCTCACACACACACACACACTCACACACACTCACTCACACACACACTCACTCTCTCTCACTCACTCACACACACACACACACACACACACACACACTATCGACAGGTGGAGCTCTGTGGTGGCCTGACAGTGACAAGGCCACATTCACCCGCAGTGCTGGGGCCATCCCTAGGCACACGGGCCGATGCTGACCCGGCGCTCGCTGGTCACCCGGGACACCCGGCGCCCCCTACAGACACTGCGCTGGAATTACACCTGGCTCCTCACTCCCCCTTCAAAGCACAGCGGCGGTGTTGCTGTGGTGCAGGATAAGCAAGTGTTCCGCCGCCTGCAGGGACTGGCGCTCGAATTAGCATCTCCCGCCACTTCCCCGCGCTGCGCTGCTCCTGGGGTAGGAACAGGTGTGACCTTAGCACGGCTCTACATATTTGATGAGGCAGCTGTATCCCTGTGGATTTCCCATGTTCCTCTGCTAATCCCCTGAAGGAAGCCCACGCAGTGAAACAGCGAGTTTTCTGTGGTTTTCTGGGACAACGGCTTCATGTCAAAGGCAAGACTTGCGATGTGCAGCTGTCGTAATGCTCTGGCCGGAAACACAGCGCCCTGTATCGTGGAGGACAGTCCAGTACAGCTTCTCCGGGCTTATTAGAGGTTCTGAGTGGCCTGCTGTCGTACAGCTTGCCACAGGTTATGGTGGTTTGCTTTGCTGACAGGTGAACTGGGTCTCTGTCAGGATGTGAAACGCCACCTGCGCGACGAATCACTGTCTAAACGCGAGAATGATTGTTATATCACATTCCACCACGGACTATAAATATAGCTCAGAATATGTCTTACAGTCCGACAGGGACGGCTGTATCGTCGCGCTTGTTGTCTTGTGCGCAGGGCAGCAGAGGCGCTGGCCAGCCCGGGGGGGGGGGTGTCCAGTGTGGGGGTCCTGCGGGTCTCTTAGAGCCGTTTGTGATGCAAACCCCCCGGGCGATGAAGGACCGGAGTTCCTCGGTCCCGCGTGAACAGGTGACTTGTCCAGCTCAGCAGTAATTTACTGGTCTTTAGAAAGAGGGGACCTGGGAGGCTAATTGGGGTGGGGCTCCCCAACAGTATAACCAAATCGTGGCCCCAGAGGATTTAAAGGTCGAGTCGACCTCAAGCCCGCCGTTTATTTCTGTGAGGCGCTCTAAACTGCTCTGCGAAGCGCCCCCTCTCGCCGCGCTGCGGAACTGACTGCCTGGTGCGGAGCGGAGCAGGAGCGGAGATCACAAGCAACTGCTCACAGAGCCCGTGGGGAGAATCACGGGGCGAGTCGTGGGAGGCCCGGTGCGGCTGTCCAGGACACGAGTTCTGCTGCCGGACACGCCAGCTCTTTTAAAAAACCAACAACACCATAATGCTTCTGTACAGTAAATCGCTTTCCCTTCTCCGCCATAGCCTGCGTTTCTAGTAGATCCCAAACAACAGCACACCCTCTCTCTCTCTCTCCATTGTCCACAGCAGAGTCATGAAACCCTGCGAGCATCTGTGCTACAGCGGTGTGAAAGACAGCGTAGCTCCGCCGGGCACATGGCAGCCCAGGTCTCCCGGCAGCGCTGCGGTTCAGGAGCAGACGAGCAGAGCGCAGCCCGCCGTCTGCTCCGCACAGGCGCTGCACGCCGCGGCTCTGACTCCGCGTGTGTGCGGGCTGCCTCAGAGCCGACTGCCCGATGGGGCTTCTTCTCCGCGCCGCTCTCCCGGGGCACAGCGCACAACCAAGAGCGCCCGTCTACACAGTAGGTCACAGGGGGTGCTCGCGGATCGTGGGTCGATTCAGACACCGTGTCTAGAGCGTCGCGCGAATTTCCCTCCTGTGGAGTGAACACGCAGCTGACGCGGCCCGCGTCCTGAGGACGAGCCTCCCGGGGCAGCCCGAGCCCGGGACCGTCCTGCAGGGAGGCGGCTGCGGAGAAACCGCGAATCTCCCCACGAATTCATCATCGCTACTCGGGCGCTCACAGCCGGCTGCAGGTCTGGCTTGTCGGCGTGCGGCTCGTCTCCACAGAGAGAACACTCCCGAGATGACACACCCCCCCCCCACCCCCCTCATCCAATAAACACCGTCACGTTTATTACACGGAGAACTGAGCGAATTTTTACACACGGGAGCAGTGGAGCGCGAGACAAAATAAACTGTTTCACGAGCTCCGCCAGCGTAGGACAGAGAGGACACGGGTGGGCGTGGAGGAGGGGAGAGTTGGGGGGGGGGAGGTTCACTGTCAATAAGGGAGCCGCCTTCGGCTCGCGCCGAGTCCCCCTTTCATCCTCACCCCTGGGGAGCCGGCTCGTGCAGCAGCGGGCAGGTGGGGGGGGGGGGGCGTTGGGAACCCGCGCGCGCGCGCGAGCGAGCTCAGGGACGCGAGCCTCCCCGGAAGGCACGCGCTGGGCTGGCGGGTTGAGCACCAGCCCGCTGAGGAAAGAAAGCGGATGGGCCGGATGACAAGACCGCCCCGCGAGCGGGAAGCCACCCGCCCGCTGTCCCTCTCGCGCCCCCCCCGCCGCCCGAGCCGGCGAGGCGCGGACGCTGGAGAGACACTCGTCGCGCAAGGTCGGTGCGGGAGCCATCTCGTGCACCCGTGGGCTCAGGGGCGGCTCGCCTGGGCGCCGAGCTCAATATCACCTCAAGGTTAGGGGGCGTCCGAGAGGCTGAGAGCAGCCGGGGTCGCACACGCAGACACGGCACGGCCCCCCTCTTCCACGCCAGCCCGCGCGCCCCGCCGTGACCCCGCGCGCACAGCCCCGAACCTGCCGGCCCCCGCGCCGACAGCACGGCCACCCCCTCCGTGCCGGGCCCCCCGTCCTCCCCCGGGGCAGTCCCTGCTCTCGCCCAGCAGGCGGACAGCGCTCACACGCACACGCACACGCCGACCCCAGCCCGAGCCCGCCTCACTCACCCGTGCGTATTTAGACGAGTAGGGGTCTTCGAACAGAGCCCAGACGCGCCGCTGCCAGCGCCGCCACAGGCCGCCCGACTTGGCGTCCGGGGAGTCCCCCAGCGCCAGCCTCTTCGTCATCTCCAGCTCGTCCTCGCCGTCCCCGGAGTCCCCCAGGCCGTCCCCGTCCGCGTCGTCGCCCCCCAGGTCCGGCGCGCCGCCCCCGAAGCTGTCCAGCGCCTCCTCGGCGTCCCGGTGCTGCCGGTAGGTCATCCAGCAGCAGGGCTCCACGTCCGTCTCGTCGATGCCCCAGAAGGCCAGCTCCTCCTCGTACAGCGGGCCGCACACGTCGGCCGGGCAGTGCAGCTTGCCCGTGCGGTAGTAGTTGAGGATGTGGGCGAAGACGCCCGGGTGGCGGTCGAAGAAGAACTCGTCGCTGCGGGGGTCGTAGTCGAAGTGACTGTGGGCGTCGGGCTCGGCGAGCCAGGCCAGCCGCGTGCCGGGCAGGGTGCGCAGCGTGCTGCGGTAGGTCTGGTGCCTAGTGCCCCCGACGTTGATCACGATGCGGTCGCTCTCGTCCCCCTGACCCATGGCGGCCCCCTCTAGGCATGTCGCGAGCCAGACCCGGGCATGTAGAAGGCGGCGCGCGCGGGGGGGGGCGGCGGCGGCGGCGGGGGGGGCGCGGCGGCTCCTCTCGCGTGGCACATGTGCGCCGGCCGGGGCAGAAGGGAATGAAGGTGAGGCGGGGCGGGGAGGAAGCGAGAGGGTGGGGGGGGGGGGAGGAGAAAGGTTTGAAAGTTTTGGTGGTTCTTCTCTTAAAAAATGCTAACTGGGCTCAGCACACAGGGATCGCGGCGAAAGCGCCTCTTCCCCGCCCGGCGCTGAGACGCTTAGTCGCAGGAGAGCCCAGCGACAGCCTGTGGCCGCCACAGGGAGAGAGGGGGGGGGAGATGGGAGAAGGAGAGAGAAAGGAATCGATCCTGTGCAATCCCACAGAGGAAGACGAAGAATCCAAAAAAAACCCCAAAAAACACCCCCGACTTCAGCAACGCAGAATTCCAGCCATAATTCCGCCGGAAGAAAAAAAAACCCCAAAACACGCACGCACACCTTCAGGAAAAAAACCAACCAAACTTGAAGGAAAAACAGCGCCCAGACGGTGCTCCTCTGCTCCGAGAAGGGGGCAGCGGTGCGGACCCCAGCCCCTGGCCGGCCGGCCGCAGGGGATCGTCCGCGGTGCTGAACGGACAGCGCCTCCGTCTCCCCCTCTGCCCGTGCTCTGTCCTCGGCGGTCGGAGGCAGCGCCGGCCGGCTACGCGAGGACCTGCGGCATCGACCCGGTGACTGGATGTGCCGAGCCCGATCGATCACCCGCGATCCGGTGGTGCGAACCCCAAGACCTGCGGCTCCGAGTCATGAGCGCAGCCCCCCTGCCGCCGAGCGCTGGCTGGTGCCTTCCTTCTCTCGCTCCAGACGGCAACAGCAAACAAAAAAACGGTGTTTGGAGTAAAAATCAGCGACAGAGGAAGGAGGAGGGGTCGGGGTTTCAAATCTGCACCCCTCCGCGCCGCGACCCCAGCCACCCCCAAAACAGAAATCGGTGGGCACCTCCGTGCCGTGCCCTGTCGCTCGGAGGTCGCA
Source organism: Atractosteus spatula (assembly GCF_055471065.1). NCBI lineage: Eukaryota > Metazoa > Chordata > Actinopteri > Semionotiformes > Lepisosteidae > Atractosteus > Atractosteus spatula. Next base: position 15,958,385 of record NC_142721.1, on the reverse strand, counting down.
CACACACGCACACGCACACCCAGAGGCGTCGCAGGCGGAGGGTGGCGGCGGCGGTCCGGCGCTCGTACGGAGGCGACTCGGCTCGGCTCGGCTCGGCTCGCTGTGGGTCTCTCTCCCGCTCCTCTCGCGCGCGGATCCCGGGGCTGGCAGCAAGGCGCCGCGCGCGGCAGCGTGCTCGGCTCTCGTCAGTCCTGCAGAGGCGCAGCGCAGCCTCCAGACTCCTCGCCGGCGCGCAGGCGCACTTCGCCCGGCTCCGGAGGGGGGGGGGGGGAGCTTGGGGTGGAGGTGAAGGACGTATCTCCGGGTCCTAGCGCCGTCGGCCCACTCACCGCACATGTGGCGCCCTTCAGGGCTTCATCATAACAATACAAAGAGACCCCCCCCCCCCCGTACCTGCCATCGTGGCTGGGAGATGGATTGTAACTCGATTTCTCCTTGCTTGATAGTAACTTTAACGTACGTGCTGAACTGGTCAAAGTACAAAACCCCCTCTCCCTCTCCCTCCTGCTCCAGCGATGGTGTTCAAGGGAACGTTTCTGCAGGTCTTCCCTCCCGGCGGCTGTCAGGGTGTATAACGCTGCCCTAGGCTGGGACTGTCAGCCCTTCATCTGCTCGTCTATGGACAGCATGTTGCTCCATTGTACTTTTTGGACACTCAATCTGTATAAACCTATGCACATATTCTATTGTTCTATGATTCTATGATCATATTTTGCACACACCTATGTATTTATTTTTATTTATTTATTTTATATTTATTTTGTATAATTTTTCGTGATGTCTGTTTTCTTTTTGCTTGTCTTGGGCTGGACTGCAGTAACACCTCAATTTCTCTTCGGGATCAGTAAAGTCTTATCTATCTATATAACTAGGTTGGTAGGGTTCAATCCAGTTTTTTTTTCTTACTAATTGTAAAAAAAAAGAGCTATTAAGGTGTAGCACCAGATTGTCAGATCCGGCCTCCTAAGGTTTAGGCATTTTACAGTGCTGATCTTCCAGGAGCAAAACTATAACATGTATATATAGGGTCACAAAAGCACGCAGTGTCTGTCTATGGACCTGCCTTCAGTCAGTCTGGACAAACTGTTTAATTCCCTTTATATTCCACATCTACACTGTCACGATACGCATGATGTATTCAAATGAATTGAAACATTTCCTGTGAAGTACCCAGAAGAGATCAGCAAAAACAGGTCAGATCTAATAACAAAGAGTCAATTATTGATGAGCAACAGATAATCATTAAGATTGCCTTCGGAGACAGGAAGGCCTCCGATGCTTCTGTTGACTCCTACCTAACTGAAATCAATTAATAAACCATTCCCGGGCTCCTGCTTGGGAAAGTACAGGTCATCCGGAGCTGGACTGAGGAATCTGCATGGGAGAGACCATATTGAAAGAGCTGAATAATGCAGACTGCCCCCAACCTGCATCTGTTACTGCAGTGACAAGCTTCAGAGAGGAAATGATCTTTTTCAGGATCATTCATCAGCCGGCTCTTTCTCCCTCTGGACTGTTATCCAGGCAGAGTGAGCCGTGCCTGTATCGGCCCTGGGTCCCAGGGTCTGGGAGTGTAGCACGAAGCCGACAGGTTGCATCAAGCTGAAACTGACTGGTTGAAGAGGTGCTGTTTCCCCATTCTTGAAAATGGACTCTATAGGGCTCATCCCCAGAGCACAGTTCCTCAGCTGTGTTCCAGTGAGAGTGTCTCTTCCTGTCTGTTCCAGTGAGAGTGTCTCGTCCTGTCTGTTCCAGTGAGAATGTCTCGTCCTGTTCCAGTCAGTGTCTCGTTCTGTCTGTTCCAGTGAGAGTGTCTCATCTTGTTCCAGTCAGTGTCTCGTTCTGTCTATTTCAGTGTGTCTCTTCCTGTCTGTTCCAGTGAGAGTGTCTCGTCCTGTTCCAGTGAGTGTGTCTCGTCCTGTTCCAGTGAGAGTGTCTCGTCCTGTCTGTTCCAGTGAGAGTGTCTGGTCATGTTCCAGTCAGTGTCTCATCCTGTCTGTTCCAGTGAGAGTGTCTCGTCCTGTTCCAGTGAGAGTGTCTCATCCTGTCTGTTCCAGTGAGAGTGTCTGGTCCTGTTCCAGTCAGTGTCTCATCCTGTCTGTTCCAGTGAGTGTGTCTCGTCCTGTTCCAGTGAGAGTGTCTCGTCCTGTTCCAGTGAGAGTGTCTCATCCTGTCTGTTCCAGTGAGAGTGTCTGGTCCTGTTCCAGTCAGTGTCTCATCCTGTCTGTTCCAGTTAGTGTGTCTCGTCCTGTTCCAGTGAGAGTGTCTCGTCCTGTTCCAGTGAGTGTCTCGTTCTGTCTGTTCCAGTGAGTGTGTCTCATTCTGTCTGTTCCAGTGAGTGTGTCTCATCCTGTCTGTTCCAGTGAGGCCCCACTAACACCTCTTCCAGCAGCAGCCTCAGCTCTCCCAGTAGTCTCCCCTCCAGGTACTGACCAGGCTCACACTGCTGAGCTCCAGTGCTGAGTGGATTATCAGCTGGGAGCTGCAGGGTGATGTGGCTGCAGGCTGTACCACTTAGGGAACCTTATGACCCTTTAACACACATGAGCCAGGACAGGAAGAGAAAATCACATTAGAGTGTAAATAAATGGGTTGAGTTGGAAGTCAGCTGTCCGTGTTTCGCCCGTTATGGATTTTGTTACTTTCTGGCAACGTGTTTATGTTCCGAAGTGTCCACTGAGCTCCCATTAACAATAAATCGCATGTAACCTGTCATTCACAAAGACAGTCCGGAGGAAATCAATATCGCTGACCAGCCCTTCGCTGGATCTGATCGATGGGCAGGAATGGTGAGCCGGGGAGCAGCCAGCAGCGACGTAGCAGTCAGCTCACCCATCAGCTCAGCTGGAGGGAGCCAGCGGGACACGGGACGCACGTTGACGAGGAGACCTCCTGGCTTAAGAAGCACATATGTACCAGGGCTGAGCCTGCCGGGTACAGGTGTAGACTTCAGTCGGTCATGCTGGACTGTCACGGACACGGACTGAGATCCGTGTCGGGTCTTGTAGGAGACCCTATGCGATGTGGTAAGAGCTGGAGAAGACAGGAGGCGTGGTGAAAGGGAACACACAGGGGTTTAATAGTGCACAAAATAATAGTGACAGTCCGTGAGACAGTGAGCGGGGGAGACAAGGAATAGCATCCAAATCCAAACGGGTCCAAAGGCAGGTCAGGGCCCAGTCCGGGGGTCCAGCGGCGAGTGATCCATCCTGGGACAAGACAAGGTTAAAATCCCCAGGAGGAGGTCCAAGGGTGACGGGGCGAGACCCTCCAGACCCCGGGCTCAGGAAGCGGGAGGTGTCGGGGACACCTGTGCCCCCAGGAGACGGACGCAGGGTTTCCTGGTGCCAGGCGGGCCTCGCGACACCCTGACCCTAATGATGAGCCCCGAGGACTGGAGGAGCTGGTCTTTAAATAATACAGCTAAGAGGGCACACCTGGGGAGCTTAATCACAAGGACAATAACGGGAGCAGTGGAGCGCCCTCTAGGGAGGGATGTCGGGCGTGACATGGACAGGCTCACAGTCCAACCCTGACCTTTTCAAATCAAATCAACCCCTGGACATTTGGGCCAGCCAGCTTTTTCGTGTTGCAGCTTTTCCCCTCAATTATTAGCCGCAGTGAATTTCGGCTGAGCGCCGGCCCGCATCCCTACAGAAGACCAGAGTCACTCGCAGTCTCCCTTCAGTGAAGCCTCCTCGCTTCCCGACCCGCGGGGCCGAGAACAGTCGGATCGCGGTGCCGGCGTTCATGCCGCGCCGTGCAGCAGACGCCCCGCCCGCGGGAGCTGTTACGTGCCGGTTATTGACACGGGATTCCGCCCTGAAACGACAGTGTTACAGAGGGACGCGCAAAGCTGAGGCCAGGCCGCCCCCTAGCGGCGCCCGGGCGCGTCGCAACGTCTCGGCGGCGGGCGCCTCCGTTTCCATAGCAACAGCAGCAGCAGCAGCAGCAGCAGCAGCACCGGCGGCCGTTCGGGAACACCTGCACGCACGGGCTTCGCGTGAGCGCACTGCTCTCAGCGAGGTGTGTGTGTGTGTGTGTGTGTGTGGTCTCAGCAACACCTCTCTGCTTCGGAGACGGGACCGGCTGAGCGGGGTTAATTCCGAACTGCCGGTGCCGGCCGCACTGCACACAACCCGCGATCGGGCGTCTCGGCTGCTCAGTCGTGCCACACGGTCTGACAAACACCGTTCACGCAGAAGAACTTCCTGCCAGACTAACTCACCGCTTCCAAACAGACGCCTTCGTGTAATACAGCAGCTCAGGCGGGGAGCGGCGTCAGCGTGGGTAGGCGGCAAAGGAACAGGTAATGGTTTATTCCACACTGTAAAGAGACCAAAGGAAACGCAACGTTTCGGCTGTGGAGCCTCCTTCGGGTCTGAAGGCTCCACAGCCGAAACATTTTGTTTCCTTTCTTCTCTGTTCAGCAGGGAATAAACCTTTACCTGTTCCTTTGCTTCCGGTCAGAGATTTGAGTCTGAAGTCGCTGCGATCTCACCACGGCCCCCCCCCCCCCGCGTGAGACGAGTGAACGTTTAAACCGGCCGCTGTGTGGGAGGGCAAGTCGCCGAACTAGCAGAAGTTTAGAAAAAACAAACAAAACGATGAACCCCAGAGAAAGCAGCCATTGCATTCAGAGGCAGAGCGCCCGGGCTTGCGGTGGGTGCCCGTGAGTACCCCCGGGGTACCTGCGCCCCGAGGAAAGACAAACGACTGCGCTCAATTTCCGTCCCCTCTTCACCTGAGCCGCCAGGTCACGTGTCCGCCAGGCCAGGGGGGCACCCCGGGGCACGAGGGTGACGGGGCCGCCCTCAAGAGATCGTCAGATCTCTATTCCGGCGCTGTGTTTTTGAAAAGCTTGAATTATGGACCTAATTTTATTCCCCTGCACCCTTCTGCGTGAGTCACGACCACGATCTCGACCGGGAGCCCAGCAGGGCGCCCGTCGTCCAGAGCAGAGATAATACGACCAGTGGTGTATCATTTCATCTTATTTTTTAACAAAGGCGGTTCTAAAAACGTTCCAAATCCCCCAACCGACACCAAACCACGAAGGGCACATTATCTTAAACGAGCTGTCAGCGGGGGCCCCCTCCGCCCTCTTTAAATAGCTGCAACTCGTAAAAATAAACCGGCTTCTGCAGAGATGTGACCTGAATAAGTAAGGTTAGCGTAAGGCCGCCACCCCGCGGCCGCCCGGGGAACTGCAGGCGGCTTGAGCGGGGCGGGAGAACTCGACAGGTGGCGCGCTCGACGTCTCCACCGCGTTTCCCAAACCCATCGAGCCGGAGGCAGGACTGCCCCCCCCCCCCCCCCACACCCCACCGCCGTGAGCGAGCCGGCACGATGGAGCAGCAGGGCTACACGAGGATAGTCAAACTCCAGATCCTGATCCACAGCTGTCTGATCCTGGTAAGCAACTTCGCAGCGCTGGCTGGAAACTTTGCTGGAGTGTGCGTGCGCTCCTGACACGTTTTAGATTTGTTATTATCGTAGTAAATACTCGGGTAAATACTGTAGTAAAACTCGGGGACGGCGGATCTTCTGCGCTCTCACGTCTGGTTGTATCAGATGGGTGACGTGATGCGTTTCTTTTCTAAACAAGCCGTCGTGCTAAGTTATAACCGGTGCTTTCTTGCAGCCGGGGTTTCTAGAGCAAGCGTGCAGTAGGTCGGGGGTGACCTATTAAAACATCAAGCGGTTTCTCCCGTAATGAGCAAGCCCTCACTTCTCCCACGAAAGCGAACCTCTCGCAGAGCAGGTCAGGAGGGACGGGGTGTCCGAGGAGCAGGCTGTTCCTCACGCAAGCACAGAGGAAAGGAATTCAGTTCGTGAAGAACAGTCAGGCTGCATTCAAATGCTTTCATGTTGTATCAGGAAGCTAGTGCTGTATCTCACAGGAGTGTCATATTTAGTCAGTTTACGAGTGTAGTGTGTGTGTGTGTATATATATATACGAAATGGAACAAGTAATTATAATAAAAACTTTATTTTATATAGCGCCTTTAAAGGCGGCTTCTCAAAGCGCTTTACAGAATGACAACAACAATAAAAAAATGCAGAAGATGTGTACGATGAGAACTCACAGTGAGAGGAGACCGTGGCTGGCGGTACTGAATACAGCAGGAGCAGAGGGGTGAAGAGCGGAGCCAGTTCAGTAAAGGCTCTTCGACAGAAGAAGGTTTGAGTCTGGATCTGAAGGAGTTTAGAGAAGGAGACTCTCTGATATCCTCGGGGAGAGTGATCCAGAGCTTGGGGGCGCAGCAGGAGAAGCCCCGTCACCCCTAGAGTGTAGAGGGGCTTGGGGGACAGACAGGAGACCAGAATTAGAGGAGCGAAGGCTGAGAGGTGGGGAGTAGGGCGATAAGAGCTCAGACAGGTAAAGGTTTATTCCCTGCTGAAAAGAGAAGAAAAGAAACACAACCTTTCAGGTGTCACACCTGAAGAAGGCTCCACAGCCAAAACATTGTTTCTTTTCAGAAGAAACAAACCTTTACCCCTTCCTTTGCAGCCTGCGCCTGCTGACGCAGCCCCCTACTCGAACTACTGTAGATCCGAAACGGCAGTTTTGTGCTCAATAACGGCGAGCAGGAAGGGGGGTTTACTGGGGAGGTTCAGGAAGGAGGTGTAAATGTCACCGAAGGCGAGAATCAGGAGCTGACTCTGCCCCTCTGGGCCGTGTCTGCAGTTACTGGGGCTGGCGGTTCTGGTGCTGGTCGTGTGGACCGGCAGGGATGGGAGATTTGGCGCCTTGCAGGACGGCGGCCCAGCAGGCAGCAGATACAGTGCGTTCCGCCATGCGGGTAAGTGGAGCCGCTGTCGTTGAGTGTGAAGTCAGTGCACGCAGGGACTGCACGTCTCTCGCACGTCTCCTAGGCCGTGTCCCAGTTGTCAACCTAAGCTCTTCCTCCAGGCCTGCGCTTCTGTGACTTCACGCACAAGTGTGCACGTGAAGTGCACGAGGATTCGAGGAGCAGCGATATAAACAGGGTCACAGGACCCCCTCAGCTCACAATGCTGTCTGTTGTCGCTGCTTCTTTTCCAGCGGCTAAGTGCATGGAGGCAGGTCATTTTTAGAAGAATTTGTCATTCTCCCCTCCCAGTTTGATGAAATCGAATGTCATCTCGCCTGCCCCTGCACAAAAGTAGTGACACATCGTGTTCGTTCACGTTGAGCTACTTGACTCAAAACGGGCGCAGTAAACTAAGGAAAGCTTGGCGATACGGCTCTCTGTTTATTCAAAGCTTTGTACTACTTAATACAATTCATCACGTCTGTCCCAGCACAAAAATGACAGGACGAGGAACACAACACGATCATTCACAGTAAACTAAATACGGTAAACTTGGCAAAACCTCACAACGTTATACTGTTAAATACGTGTGCTATTCAATATTCCGTGTACAAAATACACTGCAGGTAAACGGAGGTTCATCAGTCAAAAGGAGGTGACAAAATAAAAGCTTTATGTGAAAACTTCATACCTAGAATACATGCAGTATGAATCTAATGTAACCTGAAGACGTTTTGCTTTTACATGAAATATTATGAGTTTTAAAACTGTAACAAAGTTCAGTTTGACTAATTCTTGAACATTGTATTCTCCATGGCAACTTCCCTCCGCTGTGATAGGCCAGAACAGGCCTTAACCCCAGGCCCGGGAGCTAGGGTCCTGCTCGCGGGGCGTCCACTGCCGCCCCCGTGTGGCGACCGGCGTTACTGCAGGAGGCGCCGTACCAGTTCTGTCAGCTCTGCGCTCACACCCAAGGATTATAACTCCTTCAACCCCCCCGCGTTTGCTTCTGAGAGGGCGCTAATTCGAGCTGCGCAAAGACAAAAGGGCGGCGAGAAACTCCGTGGATGGAGGCGGCAGCGGGTTGATCTTCCCGACTTTCCCCTCTTCTGGCACACGCCGAGACCCCCCCCTTACGAGCGGCCGCTGACGGCGCGGCAGAGCGAGAGGGCAGGCCGGCCCTGATAAGCCCGCACCGCTGTCAGCTGTCAGCCTGCGGTGTCCTGGCAGAGGCGGTGCTGACTGGCGCCCCCGCAGATAGCGGCCATACAGGAACCCACAGCCCCCTGACGGGGGGACTCCGGCCGGTGACAGACACGCGGGCGGAGGACGAGACACCATTTTAGGCTCCCCGCTGCAGCCCTGACCTCCCGAGATAACACCGGGAGCGGCTCAGATACCAACTGAACATTTCACTCAGGTTTCCCTCCAGGAAACTCCCTGACAGCTTTGCCCCGGGCTGAGGAAACATCCGTTTCTGTATCACTCCATAGCAGCACAGGCAAAGGCAGAGGTGACACGCTCGAGATGCACACATCGACGGGGTCTGGATGTTTGCTGCCAGACCATGTGTCAAGAAGGGTGTTGCTCCCAGACCACGAACAGGAGAACCGTCTGTCGAGACTGGGAGACACCCTCTCCGGGAAGCTGCTGATGCAGCACCTGTCCAGAAACAATTCCAGACCAGCAAGCCTGCGTGCCAGTTGCCGGAAAGCGATAATTAGAGCTCATCCTAATGATGCACGTACATGCACGTAGGATTCTAAGGTACATAAGGTTTGTGTGTAATCTGGGGTGTACAGTTATTCAGGTTATTTGTCGTATGCACAAGTATGCACAAGTGCAATGAAACGCTTATTAAAAAAACGTGATCCAGCGTCCACAAGCGCTTGTCGGTCATAAGGAATTGCTGAAAGGGCAGACTGGATACTGACAGCCCACAGTACAAAGCAAAGACATACAGTCGAGGAGCATTCTCTGGCGTCATGTTGATGACGTATTGGTCGCCCACTTGTGAAAAAGATCTCACTGCTGTGGGGTAATTCAGAGAAAGGCAACCTTATACGTTCTGGGGCCACGAGAATGTCCTGAGCTAACAGGTAGAAGGAACAGAGACTCTGCAGTCCCTGAGCAGGCTGTATTGTACGTTGCCGCCCCCGTGTGGTGGTACCTTGAATTGCACTGCCCTTTACTGTAACCCCACTGCATCACCGTCTCTCACTCCGCAGTGCTGTGTGTGGGGTCGCCTCTGGGGGCTCTGCTCTTGGCAGTGGCGGCGCTGTGCTCTCTGGGAGTGTACAGGGAATCGGAGGGGCTGCTGGGAATGGTGAGTACCCTGATGTGACACGTTTTGGCTTATAATCACGAAGGGCAATGAGCGTGTTCTCCGTTCTGCAGTTCTCCGACTCGCCACCAGATGGAGGTGTTGGATTGTTTCAGTCCTTTTTTTCCCCAATGAGGTTTTTTTTTGTTTGCAATGTGGCCATGTTTCGAAATGTTTGACTTTAACGACGTTTTCAGTGGTTCACGAGATAAACAGAGGCTTTACAGAGACGAGGAAGACGAGACGGAAGGAGGCAGGGGGGATCATCTCTTTCACAACATTGGCGAGTGCAGTGCCGTGGTCTGTGGCGATGGATGGAACATATCAATCATTTATAGGGTGGGAGGCGCTGCTTCTCAGCCACTCACTCCTTGATTATTTGCAGTCACCACCCTCCCTTCCTCCTCATCTCCAGGATAAATCACTCCCTGCCAGCCAGCCCTCTCAGGATGAGTCATGGTCTGTCTCCAGGGAAGTGAGCAGGAGCTCCTCAGCTCCATCCTGCCTCCACACTCTGTACTGTGCAGGCCTGGCTGGGAGGCTCCTACTCCGCAGCCAGCTGCAATCCATTGCGGGTTTTACCATCTTCCAGCCCCTGCGCCAGCTAGTGCTAATGAGGCTGAAGCCCCAGATATTTCACCTGCTTGTCAACACAGGGCTGTTGTGCTCAGACTGTTGCTGTGCAATATCTGTCCCTCTGTTGCCTCTAGACTGGCAGTAATGGCAGCAGAAGCACCACAGGAGGCTGTAACCACAGGGATGTAGTGTCTATGGGAGATAAGTGTAAAAGGTGTGATTGGTATATAAACCTCCTGCAGTCGCGTCTGGGGCAGCTGCTTGTCAAGCCAGCAGGAGCCGATAAGGGGGGACCCTCATTCCTACCGGGGGACCCCCGGTGTCAAGAGAGGGAGGTGGTTTCACAGGGAGGCTGAGCTGTCAGGGCAGAGAGTGGAGGAAGGAGCTGATTTTTCTAACACCTGTTGAAGTGTGTGTGCGCGTGCGCGTGCGTGTGCGCGTGCGTGTGCGTGTGTGTGGAGACCCAGCCTCGCAGGGTTAGCGCTGACACGCCTCTCTCCTGTCCGCGCTCAGGGGGTGCTGTGTCTCGGGGTGCTGTTCTGCGGCTCGGCGCAGGGGGCGGCGTGGAGACAGGCACAGGGTACGGAGGTGAGTGCCCAGGGAGCAGACCCCTGCAGTCCGTGTTCTTCTCCCTCTCTCTCCGTCCGCTCACGAAGCCGCGTGGAAACCTCTCGCTGTGCTCTGGGCCATGCTGGGATCTGTTAGATCTCATCGCCCCCAAGCAGTGGAAGTAAGGCGCCAGCAGGGGGCACCACTGGGACTTTCACCTGCTTTGGGGATCAGTGTGTTACCCCTGGGGGTCTCCCTCTTCCTCTCGCCAGGCGGACACGCAGAGCCCTGCTGCCGGAGATGCAAAACTCCCCCTGTCGTCTCCGCACTAGAGCGAGGTAGTTGTGCTTCGCCTCCTGTGGCGCTCAGTCAGACGACGGCAGCTCTGTGTCCTTGTCGCCTCCTCGCCCGCGGCGGGCAGGAAACCAGCGCGCTCCTCTCTGAGTGTTTCTGAGGAGGAGGTCGTAAGGAGCTGGGCTGCAGCTCGATTCCTGAGGAGCCTCGCTAGACAGCTCTCCTGATTGATGGGCCTCTGTGGAGCACAGCTAATGCAGCAACGTGCCTGTCTCCCTTCTAAATCATTCCCTCCTCCCTCCCCCCTCCTGTCTTTCCCCTTTTCCTGGCCTCTGTGAATGTCGGGCCCTGTTCTGTTTGCACATTCTGAGCAGCACCGGGCCACAGACTGGCCTTCTGAGCAGCACCTGGCCACAGACTGGCCTTCTGAGCAGCACCGGGCCGCAGACCCGTGTTCTGAGCAGCACCGGGCCACAGACTGGCCTTCTGAGCAGCACCGGGCCACAGACTCATGTTCTGAGCAGCACCGGGCCGCAGACCAATGTTCTGAGCAACACCAGGCCGCAGACCCGTGTTCTGAGCAGCACCGGGCCGCAGACTGGCCTTCTGAGCAGCACCGGGCCACAAACCCATGTTCTGAGCAGCACCAGGCCGCAGACTGGCCTTCTGAGCAGCACCGGGCCGCAGACCCGTGTTCTGAGCAGCACCAGGCCGCAGACTGGCCTTCTGAGCAGCACCGGGCCGCAGACTGGCCTTCTGAGCAGCACCGACCCGCAGACCTGTGTTCTGAGCAGCACCGGGCCGCAGACTGGCCTTCTGAGCAGCACTGGGCCGCAGACCTGTGTTCGGAGCAGCACCAGGCCGCAGACTGGCCTTCTGAGCAGCACCGGGCCGCAGACCTGTGTTCTGAGCAGCACCGGGCCGCAGACCTGTGTTCTGAGCAGCACTGGCCCACAGACCCGTGTTCTGAGCAGCACCGGGCCGCAGACTGGCCTTCTGAGCAGCACCGGGCCACAGACCCATGTTCTGAGCAGCACCAGGCCGCAGACTGGCCTTCTGAGCAGCACCGGGCCGCAGACCCGTGTTCTGAGCAGCACCGGGCCGCAGACGGGCCTTCTCGCCCAGCAGGATCACTCCCATGAAGCCCTGGCTGCTTCGCGCCATCAAAGTGTGAGACAGCTCTGTGTCAAACCAGCTGTTGTCCCAGCAGATGCAGGCAGGACCGAACTCCAGGACACACCGGTGGGCTGTTCTATTCCCGTCTCCTGCACACCGACTTTAAACCTCTGAATCGTTTGTTTTGTTCATAAGAAGGAAGGCAAAGAAAATCTGGGAAATCCTCACCTTTGGACAATCCTTTGGGTCCATCTCCATCGGTCGACTTCTGAACTTCTGTCTGGAGTCTGGGCCTGTCCTGCAGGGCTGTGGAAAACAGCGCATTCAGAGCTTCAGTCTTTGCTGTCTCTTTGGCTGCTCTTCTGGTTTTCACTTGCCCATGAATGAGCAGTGTTTCAGAGCAGCCGCTGTAGCCTGCCTGGTAGTTAGTAGGTAATTGATCCCAAGACCTCGTCCAGCTGTCTCTTGGAAGAAGCCAGGCTATTGGCCTCAACAACAAGGCTGGGCAGCTTGTCCCAGACTCCCAGAGCTCCTGGTGTACGGAACTGCTTCCTGTTCTCGGTTTTTAATGCACTTTCTCGTGGTTTTCACTTTCACAAGCGCACGTGCTCGTGGCCTGGCCCCTCTTACTGCCTGCGGTCGCCCTGCCCTGCTCTGCTTTCTGAAGATGTGGAAACGAGTCTTGCTGTTTTGCAGTGGCCGTGCCCTGCCGTGCTGTCCCTCTTTCTGGGGCGCGCCCCTAATGACCCCCCGTAAGGGCGTGGACAGATTGGCCCTGCGGCAGGGACCCCTGCCCCTTGTCGGGCCCCTGTGATCCACCCTGCTTTAACTACAAAAGAACTAATGGAAAAATAACTGTACAGTGAAGACTGTATTCTCTCTGCTTCCTTTATTGGTGTTAGGTGGTTGTTTAACAGCAAGAGCAACAGTTCTCGGGTTGAGTCAATCAATGCACGAAACTATTGAAAATACAAAAGCTTTTAATGCCCTGCCGTGCTGTCCCTCTTTCTGGGGCGCGCCCCTAATGACCCCCCGTAAGGGCGTGGACAGATTGGCCCTGCGGCAGGGACCCCTGCCCCCTGTCGGGCCCCTGTGATCCAGCTCTGATCTCTCTCCATCTCTCCGCGCTGCAGGTGGAGTCGGCTGCCAAGGACATCTATGACCGACTGTGTCATGACTTCGCTGTGAACCAGACTGCCCAGGTCGAGGCACACCTGACTGCCATCCACTCTGCGGTGATCAGATAGCTGTTTGCCTCTCTCCCTCTCTCCCTGTCTGCCTCTCTCCCTGCCTGTCTGTCTGCCTAGCTGGCAGCATGGTTTGTGTCCGTCTGTCTCCTCATATGTCTCCCTGCCTGTCTCCCTCTCTCCCTGCCTGTCTGTCTGCCTAGCTGGCAGCATGGTTTGTGTCTGTCTGCTGTCCTCTCTCTTGTCACTGCTGCTGTCCTCTCTCTCTCCTCGTGTCCGTGTGGTTTGTGCCTTCAGTCTCTGCAGGCAGCTCACCACCTGGGGACTGTTCCCAGCAGAGCGCCTTTCTCTCTCCTGCAGACTTTCCCCCCATTCTACCATAGACGTTCCCGTCCAAAATCAAGAGCTTAAAAAAGGACAGTTTATCGCAGCCCTTAAAAGCAGTTTTTTTAAGTGCGTCTGGGACAAAGATCCCAGAGCCATCCGAGACCACCCTATGTGCATGAGGGTGATCCTGAGCTGTCCTGGTTTTACAGTTTTCCTGCTGTGGCAGAGACCTTCCCACCCTGCACGGCCAGAGACTGGAGGAGGTCACGTGCTCAGCTGACATGCGAGCGCACAAAGAGGTACGGACATACTGTACAGCACCTACATACCGTACATACATGCATATATAGAGTACATATATACAGCTCATACATGCATACATTCAGCACATACCTGTATATACAGTATACAGCACATACAGTACATGTATACGTACATATGTACAGCACAAACATGCATACACACAGCCATACATACATGCATACATACAGCACATACACTATGTACAGCACAAACATGCATACATACAGCACAAACATGCATACATACAGCCATACATACATGCATACATACAGCACATACACTATGTACAGCACAAACATGCATACATACAGCACAAACATGCATACATACAGCCATACATACATGCATACATACAGCACATACATGTATATGTATAGCACAAACATGCATACAAACAGCCATACATACAGCCATACTTACATGCATACATACAGCACATACATGTATATGTACAGCACATACATACATTCATGCATAAGGAAAAAGCAGATGAATATCAGTTGCCAAAAGAAGGTGCTGTGATTGGAGGTGAATGGGACTGCAGATCCGGGAAGAGAAAAACCTTCCTTATTCAGACGTGGGGAATCACCTTTCCCATATCTGTTCACTTCCAAAGCACAGAGCGGAGGACCCAGCCCTGACACAGTCAGGATAGCAGAGACTCCCGGGCCCAGAAGTCCTCCTGTCTGGGAAGAGCCTCCCACACCAGACCAAGCGTTCTTGCATTCTCTGGAGAGCGCCGGAGCTTACAGGCTCCCGATACCACAAATCACCCACTGGGCATTTTATTACCACTCCCTGGCCTCCGCTTGGCACATCTCAATTAGCCTGGTAATCAATGAGCCATCTCAGAATAGTAACTAGAAATTCCACATTTAAACAGAGGGCGATGCTTAAACAGTGTCCATTGATTTTGGGGGAATAGATAGGAGCCCCCCTTGCTTTCCCTCTCTCACCCATGCCCTGGTCCCCTTGTGGCCCTCAAATCCTTCCTGCCCCACCCAGCTCTTTGCTCCTTCCCGGCCTCTTCATCTCCGGTCTCCTCTTGCGCGATCTCTGAGGACCGATCCCACTGCTCTCCGATACCGCAGAAGAGCTGCTGTCAGCTGGAAGCGCTTCTCCGAGGTGGATACCTATTGGCTCGTAAATGGATCTGCCCCCCCCCCCAGGGGGTGGGGGAGCACGAGAGTGTTGATTGCTCTTCCAGTCAGCGCTGCCCACCGGGACAACCTCCTGGTTGTAATGGAAGAAATAACGGGTCAGGAGAGGAAAAGGGGGACAGAGTCGGGCAGTCAGTGTTTCCACAATGCTTTAGGTAACCTATCAGGGCTTCCTGATTCCCGTCTACCAGAGGGAGCCATTAGGCCATCATGTCATGTCATTTGCCAAACTGCTTTATACCACGCAGTGTCGCAGATCCTACCCGGCAAGCAACCAGCGCAAGGCAGGGTACACCCTGGAAGGGACGCCAGTCCATCGCAGGGCAAGTGCAAGCCAATCATAGATGGGGACAGTTTGGAGGCCACGGTAAAGGCCGAGGGGGGGAAATTTGGCCCGGACACCGGGATAACTCCCTACTATTATCGGGAAACGCCCGGGGATCTTTAAAGACCACTAGAGTCAGGACCTCGGGTGTACCTGCCATTATAGCGGGGCATTAGGACCCACACAGACCGCAGAGTGGGCGCCCCCTGCTGGTCCATTAGGCCATCGGTTCTGATTAATTAAGCTCCCAGTAGCCGAATGTGCTAAAAACCTTCCTCTCGGCTGACATCTCTCTTATCTTCTGGTCCACCAGGTGCTCCAGGTCTCTTTCATGTGTCAGTGGCTAATGCCTTGAACAGGAGGGGACAGGACAGGTCCAGCTGAGTAGGATCTCCTCCACAGGGCCTCGAACCTGAGGGATAAAAGCAGGGATCCCCAGTCCTGGTTCTGAAGGGCTGCAGGATGTCTAGGTCTCCAGGTCTCCTCTACGGGGCAGCAGCTGAAGAGCTGGTCCAGTTAATTAGCTGATCCAGGTCGTTCTGAGCCGAGCTGCCCTGAACCCCTGGGGACACAGCAGTCCCCCCAGGACCCGGACTGGGCACCCCTGATTCCGCCTGTCAGTCAACTTGTGTCTGCTGAGGTCCAAGCACCAGGAGCCGTTGAAGGACAGTAGAGTCCTGATTATCTGATCTAAACGGGACCGATAGTATGTCGGATAATGTGGAAACTGAATAGACACAGATGAATGGAAGTGCAGTATAAGTAGGAAATCTGGTTTATTAATCTACTGTAGATCAGAGCTTTCTCTTGAAGGATCGGACCTGTGATGGGCACGCCCTTATCCCCTTGCTGCGTGAACCACAAGAACAGAGCTTCACTGACCTTTCCCTTTAATTTCTTCAGCATTTTCCCCTGTCCCTCAGTCCTTCAGCTGAGCGCCACTTTTCTGTCTCGTTTCTCGTTTTGTCGTGTTTCTCAAATAAAATGATATATACGAGTGCAAACGAGCGAGCGAGGCTACGTCAATGGCAGGATTTGATGCACTGAGCATGGGACTGGGCAAAACATTATGCGTGCGCACGCGTACGGTACATAGCACGTATGTATACACAGTAGCATGCTGATTGCTGTGTCAGATGACTTGAGACTGTACCGCACGTTCTTCTGGGTCTCCTCGATCAGGCGTCCTAACAAAAGGCACTGCTCTGCCTTGTCCTCTCACCCCCCCAGGACTGCTTGCTTGCGATCGGACACTTCCTGCACAAACACCTGGAGGTCTGCTGGACGCTGATCCTGGCCGCGGCCACAGTCTCAGTGAGTGTCCCCCTCCCACTCTAGGCCCCCACTGCACGCCCCAGTTGCCCGATTCAGGTCTTTCAAGGTGCTGTTCCTTGCAAAGTGTTATCACTGCTGATGTCAGTAAGCGGTAGTTCACACATCGGGCTGCACAAACAAAATCCAGCACCAGCTCCTGACCTCCAGACAAGGCTATTCAGCTAGATAGGAAGCAGACAGCTGGGCAGTGGGGGTGCTGTGTCTGTGTCTCTGTTGACCTTTGTGTTTGTAAGCCTGCCCTCCCAGATGGAAATCGGTGAAGCTGCCTCTCATGGTGAGAAAAAGCACTATTCATTCATTCTGCACTATTATACAACTGAGGAAGAGGGCTGCAGATTGAGTAGATACAAAGCAGATGAGAACGGAAAAAGACTCTGCTGAAGGAAAGTGGCGAGCCCTGAGAAACGCAACCCAGGGCAACGGGATGTTCAGCCGTGAGCACGGAAATAAAGGGTTTCCTCTGAGAGTGACAGAGGGACGCCCTGCCCACGTGACGCTGGAGCAACCTTCTCCTCCTCTCCGTCAGGCCCTCGCGCGTCTGCTGTTGGATTTCCTCGTACGCTGGGCGTACGGGCTCGTCTGTCTTCAGCTGCTCCCCCGCTCCCCCCTGAGGACCCACCCATAGAGCAGTGTGGGCGCCTGCCGCGGGTCTCGTGAGCGTGGCGCTCATCGATAACTCTGCGAGGGCAGCCACTGCCCCGGTGGGCCACCAGCCCCACCACGCCTGCCGCCTCTTGGGCAGTCTGTCACGGGAGCCGGTCCTGACTCCCGGGAGATGCGTAGTAAAGACGGTATAATCAGGAAGGGGCTGGAGAAGAGGGAAGACACACCGAGGGTCAGGACGCGATGACAGACAGGGGGGCGGTGACGGCAGTGGTCCGGTGCTCGGGGGGCGGTGGGGGGGCGTAGCGAGCGAGTCCGGGAGGAAGTCCAACAAGGGGAATCGGGGCTCAGTCCAGGGTCCAGGTACCGGGAGATCCATCCAGACAAACACGGGGAACAGGGATCCAAGAACCGAGAAGGTTAAAAACCATAACGGAGCCAGGCGCTCCGAGTCCTGGACTCAGACGGTCAGGACGCTGGGGAAAAGGCCTTGCTTCTCCTGAGCCCGGTGGACAGGCAGGTCTTCAGACGTCCAATATTGAGCCCAGAAGAGCGGAGAATAGCACAGTAGAAAAGGTAACGAGACACAGGTGTGGGAACTTAAAATAACCGGATACAAAAGGGTAGGAGCGCCCTCTAGAGGAGGGAAGATGATCGTGACACAGTCATGAGTCACTGGATGAGGCATCTTGGCCACACATGGCTGCAGACGCAGCCCAGACGAGGAGCCGTGAAGCCAGGACCCTCCTGGCAGGGTGGCCAGTATCCTGGAAGGCCGGCCGACAGTGGCAGTGGCCCCATGTTGACTGTTAAAGGGGAACCGCAGTCCCAGTTTCTCAGACCAGTGATTCAGTCTCAGTAACATAATCAATTCATTGACTTTTTAGAAAAGAAAATGGCACATTTCAAACGAAGCATAAAACCGGGAACTTTGTGAAAGCACTGTAAATGTCCAGACTCCCTCGCATCTGAGTTCATGATGTGAGGCGGGCCTTCCTGCTCACTAGTCCCTGTAATGTACTGTGATGGACGAGCGAATCAGTACAGGTCGTGCAGCAGACATTTCACCTCAGAAATGTCCCAGCGTGATCTGCATGCAGAGTGAACAATTAAGTAGTATTTGTCAACAAAACCATCTTGAACTCGAGAGCGATATTTCTATGGGATTAAAAGAGATGTGTTCACAAGCCTGCTGGTTAACAGCATAATAGGGCCGCTTCACCTCACCTGAAGTTTTGTTGCCTCGTTCTGAAAGGCACTGCGCATACCTGGAAGTTTGGTTTATTTTGTGATGTAAATGGAAGGTTGTAGATGTGTTAATTGTGGTTTGAAATGCGCTTACCCATACTGTTTCTTTCTAACCCCAAAATACAAACCATAGCGTGGGAGTTCCTCTTTAGAGTGACTAAGCTACAGATGCCTGATGTTGTTACTGCCTCAAATTCTTTCAGCGCGTTTTCCTTTCCTTTCCAGCTCAGCGGCCTGTTCCTGACCTCCTCCCTCTATTTCTCCGTGAGACTGGCCGAATCTTGGAACAGGAAGGGGAAATATACGCTGGCAGGGTGTACGGGCAGCATGTGAATCACTGTGTGCACACACCACACCCACATGCCACACACGCATGAAGAGACAGCCGCACACACACATGCCACATGCACACAGGTGCACACTCGCACGCGCACACTCGCACGCGCACACATGCACGAAGACACTCGCACGCTCTTGCACGCACACATGCCACGTGCACACAAATGCACACTTGCACGCGCACCCGCACACGCACGAAGACACGCGCGCGCACTTGCACGCACACATGCCACACGCACACAAAGACGCACGCGCTCCACACACGCATGAAGATGTGTGCGCCCGCACAAACACACACACCACACCACGTGCACGAAGACTCACGCACACAAACCACACAGGCATGTACCCTTACTCCCGCAGAGCTGCCTCTGACCGGCAGCCCTTCCTGAGAACTGGAGAGAAAGTCCTGCCTCTGTCCCAGCTCTCCCCACTGGGGTGTCACTGTGAACAGTGAACACTAGGACACAATGTTAGGACACAATGTTAGGACCCAGAATAAGGGGAGCCCTGGTTTAGTTGTCAAATATATAACTATTCCATCATGGGCAAATGAATCGACGGTATGTCAGATTAAAGCTTACTGGACCACTTGACACTTCTTGTACAGCTCTAAGGCAACAAAGATTTCACAGCCCACTTTGTGCTACTAGTTGGGTTTTGCGAAATCTAGCATGAAGTTGAGGTCACAATGAAGAATTCAGATAATCAAAGGTGTGTTTCACATGTTTAACAATCGATTCACGGTGCCTGGCCGTGACTGTGATCGAAGCACCTTGCTGGGTAACGGTTAGCGCTGTTTCGCTGACTTTGAAGACAGGAGGTTTGGTTACTTAATTCCCCACCCTTCTATAGCGCTGTCCTGGACACCCCACTCAGAGCGCTTTACAGGTCACGGGGATCCCCTCCACCCCCACCAGTGTGCAGCCCCCCCTGGATGATGCTCCAGTCCTTTCACACACACCAGCTCTCAGTGGGGA
Source organism: Atractosteus spatula (assembly GCF_055471065.1). NCBI lineage: Eukaryota > Metazoa > Chordata > Actinopteri > Semionotiformes > Lepisosteidae > Atractosteus > Atractosteus spatula. The sequence goes on along the minus strand of NC_142721.1, from coordinate 15,938,923 downwards.
GGAGAGCAGAGTGATGAAGCCAGTTCAGAGAGGGGGGTTATTAGGAGGCCATGACTGGTAAAGCCCAGGGGGAAATTTGGCCTGGACGCTGGGGTAACACCCCTACTCTTCTCGAGAGACACCCTGGGATTTTTAATGACCACAGAGAGTCAGGACGTCAGTTTTACGTCTCATCTGAAGGATGGCGCCTTTTTACAGTAGAGTGTCCCCGTCACTATACTGGGGCATTAGGACCCACACAGACCACAGGGTGAGCGCCCCCTACTGGCCCCACTAACATCTCTCCCAGCAGCAACCTCAGCTTTCCCAGGAGTCTCCCATCCAGGTACTGACCAGGCTCACACTGCTGAGCTCCAGTGGGGCTGCCAGCGGGGTGCTGAAGGGCAATGACACTTTCAGCCATCAATCGAGTTCCACTTGTTTGCCCAAATGGAGCAGGGAGTCTGGGACGAGCTCCCCAGCCAGGTGCTTGAAGCCGATACCCCGGACTTATTCAAGAAATGACAGGACGATATTGCTGGATGACTTAACTAGTGCAGGCCGGACGGACAGAATTGCCTCTTTGTGTCGTAAGCGCTCTTCTGTTCTCGTGCAAGGGCAAATAAATGAGAGTTTTTTGTCTAGATTCACTGGTAACCCAGTTCTCCAGCAGAGTTGTTTCTTTTCCAAGGCCTGTATCTCTCTCTCCTTCTCTTTCTCTTTTTCCATCTCCAGTCAGCTGACTCACTCCTCCTTTTGAAACACAGTCCCCATCCTGCGCCAGAGCTACAGGGTGGTGTCAGCATGTTGCAGCAGTAATATACTGATTCCTCCAATGGCTGGCCTAATTACTCTTCTGTGTCAGATTGGCTTGCATCAGCAAGGCAGGCCAGTGTGGACTACAACATGCTAAGTGTGTGTCCCGGCCCCACAGGCCAGCTGAGAGTTTTACAAACACTGATACTCTTAGCCTCCCTCCTTCTCCAGCTCTTATAATTTGGCAGAGGGTCTGTTTTGTGTTTAGTCTCATGCATGATAATGATGTCTAAGGAATCACTGGACTGTTGGAGCCATTTCTATATCACGCAGGGAAAGATGCAGAGACGTTCCACCAGGTGCACTGGAAAAATTCAGACGGGAGCAATTACATTAGAGCAGTTACAAACGAGGGGAAGCCATTTGGCTAATGATATGTAGTCTGGTCAGCGGTCCGCGGTTAATTGATTTGAACATCTCATCCAGCGGTTTCCTGAGAGAATCCAAGATATTGGCTTCAGTCGCGTGGCCGGGCAGCTTGTTCCACACTCCCACCACCCTTTGTGCAAAGACGTGCCTCTTGTTCTCCGTTTTCAAGGGATGCTGCGGCCCCAGTTTCTCAGAAAGGTTATTCAATCTTGGAAACAAACAGATTAGTTGACGGTTTCGAAAAAAAATGGACAAATTCTGACCGAAGCACAAAATCGTGAACTTTGCGAAAGTACTGTAAGTGGCCGTGTTGTCGCCACGAGAATTGCGACATGAGGCGGCCCTTCCTGCTCACTAGTCCCCGTCATGACTGATGAACTGTGATGTACGAGTGAATAAGTGCAGGTTGTGCAGCAGACATTTCACTGCAGAGATGTTCCAACATGATCTGCAGGCGGAGTTCGCAAGTACATAGTATCGTCAAAACCATCTCAAAGTCGAGAGCAATGTTTCTATTGAGTTAAAACAGATGGACTCACAAGCCTGCTGGTTTACAGTGTAATAATGTTGCATCACCTCACTGGACATTCTGTTGCCTCACTCTGAATCACAGAACATGGCGCTGCGCACACCAGGAAATGTCATGTATTTTGTGATGTCAATTGGAGGTTTGCAAGATACTGTGTACATTTTACTTTGTTAATGAGCCCTTCTCTTAGTGTCCTTTATTCAGGCAGTGGTATCTTATTTTACTTTGTGCTGTCCACAGCTGAGCTCAATGTTCTGACCTACCGTAGGTCTTATCAGTGCATTGTAGATGATTATCTCCTGATTTACATTCTACATTTAACTATACTGTGTATTGCAGCCTAACACTCTGTTTGCTTTAATAAAAACAGTTCTAATGAAAGATATAGCCTACATTGCTGTGTGGGAGCTTTCAACATCTTAGACACAATCAGCTTCAATACTTTAATATGGGGTGGGGCGGTGGCTCTGCGCCTGTGGCTGGAGGGTTGCCGGTTCAAATCCCGCAGCCAGCAGAGAAATCATACTCTGTTGGGCCCCTGAGCAAGGCCCTTCACCCCAACTGCTCCAGGGGCGCTGTACAATGGCTGACCCTGCGCCCTGACCCCCAGCTTCTCTACCTGTCTGTGTGTCTCATGGAGAGGAAGCTGGGGTCTGCGAAAAGATAATTCCTAATGCAAGAAATTGTAAAGGGTTAATAAAGTGATGTTATTATTATAATTACTTTACTCTGGGTCTCCACTAGAGGTTTCTGTTTTTATTCCATTTATACTGTCATTTAGGAGTCTGTAAATCACCTGAATCCGATTCTGCAAACTCCTGCTCACAGACGCTCCAGGTAAACTGCAGCAGTTAAGCAGCCGACATGAAGTGTGGTTGTAGCCAATAATCCATCACGCTCACCATCAGATCTAATTGGCCGGTTGTCAGGGCAACCTCCTCATTGACACGGTCCCTCTCTACACCTCTCGAGAACCGAGAGGCCACCTCATGTACCAGTACAGAGCTCACAAAACACAATAACCCCCCAGGAGCAAAGTCACCGTAGAATAGTTTCTGCATTGAGAAGAGGCAGAGCTCTGTGAGAGAACAGTGAAAACGGCCTGTCTTTTCTCACACTGATGCACTTTCTGTGCTGATTGTGTGACACTTGTGTGACAGATGCGCTGAACTCCAGTCCCGCGCAGGGAGAGTGTTAATCTGGTGCTCCAAGCCTGAAGGTCCAGGAGAACTATGCCCAGGGGAGGACCGGTTACTTGTTTGTTTTTCCTGGGTTCTGCCCTTTTTTAAAATGAAAAGCGTGCCTATCGCAGGCCTACAGTCTTGTACGTGTTCAGGATTTCCGATCTGATATCCCGAAAACGTTATCGCAGCCACGGAGCGGTGCACATGAAAATAAAGATGCGTTTGATAAACTCGCGGTCGTGGCTTGTTTGCTGCAGCTCGTCTCAGTATTGGAGGGGGGGGGGGGAATTTACCGGCGCTGCGGTCGGCAGGCGGCGCTATTGAGCCTCTGGCGCTTGAGCGAAGCGGGGGGGCTGTAACAAAGAGTTATTAATCTCTCCCGTTGGTGGGCAGTCTCTCTGCCTCTCCTCCCCCCTTGCGCGGAGTGGGAGCAGAGTTAGGGTGTTGTCTTGTTCGCCTCCTCGGCTCGTCTCGCCAGCCCGCTGCCAGCGCTCTCTCGCCCAGACAGGAGTCAGGGAGCCTCTCCGATAAGCCGGACACACCGCCCCGACCCGGAGCCGCTTATCTTCGGCACAGCAGGCGCAGCGCAGCCCGCACCACCTCCGTCTCTCTCTGGTCGGCTTCTGAGCAGCGCAGCGCGACAGCCATGGGAGTGGAAGGGTGCACCAAGTGTATCAAATACGTCCTGTTTTTCTTCAATTTCATCTTCTGGGTGAGTGTGTTTATGCGGGCGCTTTTCCTCGCTGCCTTGAATTCCCCCTCCTCCTTGTGTTTATTTTAACGTTTCGCTTCAGCGCTTACAGACCCGGCTGTTATCACTTGCCGAGTTTGTGTTTTATCGCGCACGGGTGGGTAGGAGTGTGGCCGCCGCGCCGTGTCCGTGCGGGGATGGGGTCGCCGGGGGCTGGAGATGATGGGGGGGGTTGTTGCGGGAGAGCGCGGCTGGGGCACAGGCGTCGGCAGGCAGGCGTGTCGGGGGGGGGGAAGCTGAGATCTTCCAGCCCCGTCCGGACCACCTCCCGAGCCGCTGAGAGGGACGCACACCCCCTGATCCCCCGTGCGCCCAGGCTGGCCGCCCCGGCTGCCGTAACGGTTCCGGAGAGGCGCACTTGTGGAGCCGTGCTCCTCGGGTAACGGTCCGGCCCAGACGGCGTGGCTTGGGGGGGGAGGGTAGCCTTTGCGGACGGGTTCCCCCGCATTTCCTCGGCCCGCTCTGGAAGGGAAGTCGCTGGAGAAGGGGGACGGTGTTTTCCCAAACCCCCCCCCACCCCCGGCCGCCGGGGTCTGGGACAGACAGCCGGGGTGCTCCGGGTTTATTCTGCGCTCGTCGGAGGCGCTGATCCCGGCGCCGAGAGTAACGGATCGGTCCATAAGTGCCGGGGTCGGTGCCGGCCCTCGGCGAGCCGGTTCTGTGTTTGAAATCGGGTCTCGGGTCGAAAATAAACGACCGAGCCGGGAGCGGGTGGCGGGTGAAAACTTCGAAGACGCGGGATGAAGAGAGAGAGAGAGAAATCGGGTTTCAGCCTTCAGCGACTCTCGGCGTCTTCAACTTTTTTTTTTTAGCCCCACCTAGAATGGGAAGCTGGACGGGGTTGTGGAAAATATGAATCAGTCTGTGGGGGGGAAACGGAACTAGACGAATGAGTGATCGTGGTCTGCAGCTCGCCGCTCCTTGTTGGCCATTTGCAAAATGTATTTCCTCTTTGTTTGGGGGGAGAAAGGGGGGGATTGGGGGTACTCTTCAACCTCCGGCTTGTACAGGGCGCCCCGGTGTCCCGTTATTTCGGTCTGCGAGGGTCAGACCCCTCCTGACTGCTGCTGACACCTGCTTGTTAGTTGTGTTGCCTCGGCTTGAGGCGAATTCAGCTGTGTAACGGCGTCTCAGTACGGGGGGGAGAAAGCTGCTTCTTCCTCGAAACATTCTTTCAGATTCATCCGAGTTTCAGGCCGGAAAATATCTTGTCATCTGCACTCTGCCTAGAGGCGGACGGCGGACATATCCAGCCTTTTATCAACCTGCACTGAAATCTCATAGCTCATAGCGGAATGAGGTGTCTGATGTTTAGGGAAATGTTTAAACTTTTTTGAACATCTTTAAAGGGCTGCCGGTGAGAGGAGGGGGTTTCGGTCCGTTTGGACTCACGGCGCTGTATTGTAAACCACCGCGCCCGCACGGAAGCTGTGGCCGGGGCGCTTCGAGTGAGGCGGGAAGGCGGTCGGGAAACCTCTGCCCGTCGCTGGTTTCTAAACCGTATCGCTCAGCGGAGTGTCCAGGAAAGCGCTGTATCAGTGCAAAGAATTATGATTAAAAACAACCCCCCCCCCCCACACACACACCAGCTCTCAGTGGGGAGGAGAGCAGAGTGATGGAGCCAGTTCAGAGATGGGGGTTATTAGGAGGCCATGACTGGTAAAGGCCAGGGGGAAATTTGGCCAGGACACTGAGGTAACACCCCTACTCTTCTCGAGAGACGCCCTGGGATTTTTAATGACCACAGAGAGTCAGGGCCTCAGTTTTATGTCTCATCCGAAGGACGATATTTATTTAGGGTAGACAGAGGGCCGGGTTAGATCAAGGCCTGGCAGTCTCAGCTGTTTTCTGGGGGAAACGCTGATGTCCACTGCCAAGAGATCCAGATTGCCTGCTAACTGTTTGCGCATGTAGGCGTACAACGCCTTCCCTGATGCGTCATCGTCGCGAGGTGCTGTACAGGAAAATCATCAAAAACCCTGTCGGAAGGACCACTTTTTGGGGGGTTTTGGAAAGAGGGGTGAGAGGAAAAGAGGATTGAGCTCTTGTGATGTTGCGCTTCTTCAGGCTGGGGTGTGGGCTGGGGGTTTCCTCAGGTTCACCCCATGTGTGGACAGAGGCCACTGGCCCTGAAGGTGAAAACCCCAGGGGTGCTCTTGGTGGTGGTGGTGGTGGGGGGGGGGGACCCCGGGGATTCTCTACCAAGAGCGGGATGCGGTTCGTCGTGAAGGCGATTTGGTGGCGATGGCTGGGGTGCATGCTGGGAAGGCACCCCCCGAGCGCCGCGTTTCCTGGAGCCCACAGGATGGGCCCGCACCTCATCTCTCTCGCTCGCGCAGTGAGAACGCGACGGCAGGGAATCCCCCCCACAGCTATTTCAGTAACTGCGTGAAATCACCCCCCCACCCCACCCTTTCTGCGTTCGTACTGCAAAACACAAGCGCGGGGTTTTACAGTACAGCTGGGACCTGGAGAATTAAATTCCCAAACGGCCCTGACACCTGCTGTTCGTTTGTGCCAGACTTGGCTGAATGGCGGTTTTGGCCAGAGACCCAGGTGTGGGCACTGTCGCCCCCCCCCAGCCCTCGGGGGCCGGGGGAGAGCTACTGAAGCAGGGGCAGTGAGGGGGGAGTTTCAGGGCGAGCACAGTAAAGATATGAGCGTTTCGAAAACGGCCTGGGTTCAGGTGCGGGCTCGGACGTGCTGTGCCTCAGCACCTCGCCCTGCAGCTCAGCTGCTGTTGGCCCCCGGGGGGGGCGTGACGGCGCCGCCCTGTGGCGGAACGGTAGGTTGCAGTCGCTCGGTCACCTGCCCGACCGCGACGGGCCGTCGTCGTTTCTCTGTGACCCGCTGTTGGTCCGGTATCCATTTCGGAGGGGGAAAGGTGTGGACTGTTGGCTCTGAAGGTTGTTTTGGTGCTGACACGGTCCTGGTAAAACCCCTCCTGCTTGGCCAGAGCCAGCCCATTCCCTAGAGGACCCAGTTCATCCCCGCCGCCGCTGGACAGTGGAGTGGAGGTGGTTGCCAAGGGTTTGTCATCCAACGTTTGCTTAGCAACCAGTGCGACACGAGCCACCGGGGCAGGATGAGTCACGTCGGGGGCGCGGAGCGGTTGTGGGACGGCCAGCCAGGGGCGGCACCGCAGCCCGTAGCCGAAACGGGTGTTGCAGAAGTGCGGGGTGCTGGAGTTGGGCGCCGTGGACCGTGGCGCTCCGCAGAGCTGCAGGAATGAGCTCCAGTGTGGCGCCCGGCTGGGCAGAGATAAGGGGGGGGGGGTGACCTCTGTGCCCCTTGACAGGGCGATGGTCACTGGCCCATCTTTTCACATCTCTACGGGCCACGGTCAGTTCGGTTTGTTTTTATATAGCGCCTTTCACAACAAGGTTGCCCCAAGGCGCTTAACGGTGCGAGTGACCAGACATGTTGTCAGTACAGAGCAGAGAAGACCGGAAGACAATGGAGGAGAGGAACCAAAACTCCTCAGTAAGGAGGAAAAAAACCTCTGGGGGTCCAAGGTCAACTGGCTGCCCAACCCCTCTGGGCATGCTAACATTATACAATTAAAAAAAGGAATAAATGAATAAGGGAATTAATCCATCCATCATGTCTTCTGTATGTCAGTACTCCATGCAGATCTCTGTAGACCAGCAAAATCCTCCTAAACGATAACTATGTCCACGATGTCCCTCTTGGATCCATGGCAGTGATGCAGCGTCCAACTCAGATGGTGCCCAGCCTGGGCGCCATCCGGCCATGTGGGGAGGAGAATAGGATAGTCTGGTCAGAACAGATGTGTCTACCTGGTGGGCCAACACAGAGACACACAATGGCAGGGACAGCAGCACCAGCAGCCATGGTTGCTGCAGGCTATAATGTAAGGTGTGAGTAGGCTAGGCTGAGGTAACAGGTCTTCAGTCTGGATTTGAATACTGAGATTGACGTTATAAAACACTTTTGTGTTAAGGCTGCCAGCAGTTCTTATATAAAGTATGAGTGTCCTCCCACTGTTTCCCACCCGAAAGAAGAGTGAGTTATCTGCACAGAGCTCTCCCTGTAAGGTCTGAAGACTCCTGGGTCATATCGTCCAGCAGCCTGGAGTTCTTTTTCTTCGTAGGAAAGCGACGTGTGCGCCAGTGTGCAGGAAGGGAGCTTGAGAGTGATCGCTGTACGTAGGGTGGCGGCACCTCGGTGGCTGGGGGTGCACCCCGCGTGCTTGACGTAGAAATGGAGATGGGGGGGCTCGTCTCCCGCCGGGTGTCACATACACAGTGACGGGGAAACGAGGGGGGCAGCGCCTGGCGATTCGGAGTCCGCCCCCCCCCTGAGCTTGGGAAAGGCGCCAGCAGCTGGAAGGACAAGGACAGCGACTAAGAATAGATGGGGGGTGGGAGGGAAACACCCCAAGCTTGAGTTGTCCTGCTAGGGAGACGGTTTCTGTAGCTCAGCCTGCTAAGACAGGCCTGTCAGGAAAAGCGGTTCAGTTTGCTGCAGTGTCCCCCTGACCGACTCGGAGAACAGGGCAGAGGGCGTCTTTGATTTCAGATCTGGCACTAAATTTAAACTCCAGAAACTGTACACGGTTTTGTCACATTGTCACTCCAGGGCTATTTATAGGGCCGGAGCGTCTGGGCAGGGTGGTATTTTTGGCAGCTCCTGGGGGGGCATTCCACACCCCGGTCTGTAACCCTGCCTAACTTACACACGCTCCTTTCCTGGCTTTAACATGAGTCCTGCCCCCACAGGAACGCCTGGAAAAAGAGCCGGGGTGTGGGGGCGCCACAGGGCTTCGGGTATTTAGGGCCTGAGTTGGAAAGCATGCCGAGACCGGAGGGTGATTTTCGGGAAAGCGTGGTCTTTCCCGGAAATGCCTGCTGACGGATCGCCACGCCCGAGAGAAACCCGAGCTGGGTTTGCGGTGCCGGGTGCCCAGCTGGCACAGCGGGAGCTCAGGGCCTCCGGGGCGTGGGCAGGGAGGGGCGTGGCAGAGCGTAATGCCAGGGCAGGGTGTGTCCGTGGTGTGGCCTTGGGCCAAGACACGAGGAGGCCTCTCGATGATGATGATGATGATGCTGATGCTGCTGCTGCTCTTGGCCTTACGATCCTCATAGCCTCATTGGAACACGTTGACGACGACGGGCGTGGTATTGGAACTGGACACGAGTTGTCCGTGCAAGGCAGCGTGGATTGACGGATCCCACTCCAAGCGCCTCCTGACAGCTCTCCCCAGCGCAGAAGCTTAGATGATGCACCGGGCTGACCAGACAGTTTAATAATAATAATAACTCCTTACACTTATATAGTGCTTTTCTGGACACTCCACTCAGAGCTCTTTACAGGTAATGGGGATCCCCTTCACCCCTCCCCCCCCCGTGTGCGGTAGAAAACAGAATCAACAAACACAGCCTGCAAACAGGGGGCTTGGAGACCAGAGATAGCAGCAGGTCAGTGGAGTCAGAGGGGAGGTTGGCGGTGTGTGGTTCTAGAGGTCTGAGCTGCTGAGAGAGTCATGGGGTGGGGCGCATCACTGCTTTGTGCTGGACAGACCAGCGTTGTAGCTGTGTGGAATTTGGCTGCAGCTGTTTTTAACAGCACGATTAAAAAAAAAACCCAGGACAGCAGGCGCTGGCATCAACTAACATCCAAACTAAAGCAGTAATACGCCCAGCTGCGTATACAGTACTCTTACTAAGCCCCCCCAAATTAGAGTTCAGTTAGCATTAGTGTGATATGCCGTTTCACTAGTCAGTGAGTCGAGGGAGGACGGCGCTAACTGAGGCCGAGCTCCAGTCCCTCTGCAGAAGGTCGGCACTTCTCGGCAGGAAGTTCGCACAGTTGTTTATTTCCGGGAGACCTGTGGGGTGGCTCTTCCCTCTTCCTGGAGTCACAGGGCATCGGCCGGACTGATCCTGCTCTGCTGACAGCCGTGGGTCAGCTCTCGGGTCCGCGGGTCCGGTGTAGGGGCCGGATTCTCAAACGGGCCCGGGTTCCAGAGCTCACTGCAGCGCAAGATCTGGGAGAGGATCTCGGGCAGGACGGTGGTCAGCCGGGCGGGGGCGGGGGCTGAGAGCGGACAGGCCTGGGGGTCACTGGAGCTCCGTAAGGCTGGCTGAGCCAGGGAGGGTTTCAGGCCTCAGAGAGAGAGTGAAGACAGGCCCCAGAAATAACTCTGGGAGGACAGAGTCATCGCTGAGCTCAGAGGCTCTGGAGGGGGGGGGGGGTCAGTGCACTTGCCGTCTTTCTGCAACGAAGTTTCTCTGCAACTGCGGCACTAGGGCTCCCCAGCCCCCCCCCCACACCCCCGTACAGGAGTCTGGTTTAGATTACCGCCTCAGCTCCGCGGCCAGCTTCCCCTTTCTCTCTCTCCCCTCGCGGAGAGTTGAGGAAACTGAAACTTAATTCTCTCCCTTCTCCAAAGCTCCAAAACGAATTCCTGCTTGAAGCGACGGCGCGGCCTGGTTTTCTGGGGGAGGGAAAAACCATTCTGCCCTCCTTATGTTGGGGACTGGGGGGGGGGGGGGGGAGTGAGTTTGTCTTGGGCTGTACAGACGGACCACGACGGAGACAGGAGAGGAGCCTGGGTGTGGAACAGAGGGCTGTCCCTGAGGCACGTCCCCACTGCCTGCGCTCGGGAGAGAGGAGGGGGGCTGGTCTGTGGGGCTGTCTTCTCCAACCCCCCCCCATCCCCCGTGCAGATGTTGGAGAGCCTCACCCTTTGGCAGTGACTGTGTTTGTCTGGTTACTAAGCAACCGCTCTGCTCCCTGAGTCTCGCTGCGGCCAGGGCTCCCAGTTTGCGGGCTCACACACACACACAAGCGCGCGCGCGCACACACAGAGGACCGAAACAAGTGAAAACGGATCCCCGGGCTGACGCAGACGCGCTTCTTCGCCCGACCGGGCTGTATAATCTTCCCCTTCTCTTCCTGACGCTGCCGCGCGTGTGTGAGCATCCTGCGGTTTCCGCTCTGCCACGTTTGCCGGGCCAGATCCCAGCACGAACTGGCCCTGAAACGCTGGGTTAGAGCCGCGCTGTGCTCAGAAGCCCGTGGCCTAGTCGTTGTGCGCCTCGCGCTTGTGACGAACGCTGGTGGTCTTCCCCCTCAGCCGGTTTCCAGGGCAGGGGGCAGGGAGAGAGCCATCTGGCTTTTGATTTTCCCAGCTGGGGCCGAAACAGAGTTCACAGTGAGTCAACAGTAACGAAAAAATCTCTTGTACAAGGGGGTGGGGGTGGGGTGCGTTCTTGCTGCACAGAAGACGCTGGGAAGGTCTTTTGACCACTTCCTGTGGTCCAGGCTGTGCGGTGTGAGACGCGAGGCCCCGTGGGCTGTCAGCCCGCCACTTGTGGGGGTGTAACCACCTCTGCGCCCCCCGCTTTCACCAGCGGCTGGCCGGCCGAGCTCCGAGTGTTTTTGTTTCTGTTTGTTGCTGGCGGAATTCCTACCGGAGAATTCCAGATTATGGGAATGGACAGTTATACGGCCTCCTCCCAGATTGCTTTAATTACGGCAGACGCGTTCCGCTCAATAATTCAGCGGGCTGGACCGTGCCAGTGCCTGATGGGAATGGATTGAGAGTTGCCCTCGCCGCTCCTCACCCATTTCAGAAAGTGGCTGTCCATTATTGATGAGGTTGACGCTGCAGGATTCCAGCGGGCACCCGGTTATGGATGGATAGATAAGACTTTATTGATCCCGAAGGGAAACTGATGTGTTACAGCAGCCCAAGACAAGCGAACAGAAACCAGACATCAGGATAGACGAAAAATTAGAATCCGTACAGTAGTACAAAATAAATACATAGGTGTGTGCAAAATATGATCATAGTCACTGTAAAAAACAATAGAATATGTGCACAATGTGCATAGGTTTATACAGATTGAGTGTCCAAAAAAAGTACAATGGAGCAACATGCTGTCCATAGATGAGCAGATGAAGGGCTGACAGTCCCAGCCTAGGGCAGCGTTATACACCCTGACAGCCGCCGGGAGGGAAGACCTGCAGAAACGTTCCCTTGAACACCGTAGTATCTGTGAGTATTAAAGTGGTATTGCTCAGCGGGGGGGGGGGGGTCTTTTAAAGAGCTTTCTCTCTCTCCCTTCCCCTGCGTAAGCGTTGAGCCACCTCCGTTCCCGGGTGCCAGCGACGACGCCCACGCTTGTCCATCACATCCTAACACAGGAGGCTGAGTTCCTCACTCTCGGGCCCCTGTGTCCCCCCGGCGTCCCTCTGCGTGCGTCCTCAGGCCGACCCCCCCCCACCTTCTGGGGGTGTCCTGCGGCGGCGGCTTCCCGATGCCTCCTATCAAAACCTCCGCCTGGAGGGTTCCATCGGGAGCAGGATCGAAAGATCGAAGGACGGGCGACGGCAAGACCCGACTGCTCGTGGCCGTTCTCCTCTGGTGGTCTTTCTCGTGCCGGTTCTACAGGCGGTTTAAAACGCGACGGCGCCCAGCCCAGCCTGGAGGGGGCGCTCCCTTCGTCTGGACTGGAGACGCTGGGATTTTTACTGGCTGGTTGGTGGCCTTGTTTCCGAGGTGGTGAAGCCCGCCCCCAACTAGAAATCAGGTCTTATGTGGTTGGGGTTTTTTGTGCCCTCAACACCGCCACCGAAGATCGGCGGAGCTGCAGCCCCGCGCTTTTGAAGTCCTGGCACCAGCTGAGGCCCTCTGTGGGGCCCGTTTCGGCATCGGAAAGAGCTTCTTCGCGACCAGGGGGGCGAGTGGAGGCAGGAGAACAGGCCGCCGGTGATGGGGGGGTTAAGTGAGAGCGGCTCCGTGTCGCTCTCCAGCTGTTAGCAGACGATGTTAGCAGAGAGCTGCTCCACACAGACACCTGCCCAGGAGGTTTATTATTTTTTTTAAAATCGGTTTCAGGACCCCAGCATGGGCCCTGAACTTTTGTCATCAGCCCGACCCATCGCGTCGGTTTTGCCTTTTTTGTTCTTTCCCGCCAGCCTGCAGGCTGTCCGGCCTGGAGACGGTGCTCGGGGGGGTAAACTTGGCGTTGGTGGGATTGGTTGCTTTCCTCCCTCAGCTGAAGCGATGTTCTTCAGCTGCCGGAGCCTCGGTTTTCCGCTGTGTGAGGCAGGAGGAGGCGTCTTGTGATGCAGCTCCTGGTGTGTGTGTGTGTGTCGGCTTGCAGGCCTGTAGGAGCTCCTGAGACTAAGACAGGCATGCCGCTGTTGGTTTGGTGGGGGCAGGGGGGCCCTCGGCTTCCTTTCGAGAGCTCGGACGCAGTCGGTGGTGGGGGGGGGGTCGGCTTCGCGCTTTCCCGCGGCACAGAGAACGGGAGACCCCGATTGGCTCACAGTGGGGGGAAAGGGGGGGCCTCTGGGTCTGTTGCCCTCCCCCCCTTGTCTCCCGGCTCTTCTGACCGGCCGGAGGTCCTGACCCCAGTCTGACCTCCCTCAACTCCGGACAGGGGAACGGCCAGCCCCCGTGTCTGGGGGGGGGAGGAGGGGGGTGGTCTGTCCCTCGGGAATGCAGAACAGGGAGAAGGAGGGTCTTTGTTATTTTTTTAAAAACTTTGATTTCCTCTTCAGCCCCTTCAGGAGCCTGTGGAATTGGCCGGGGAGCGCGTGTGCTGTAAGAAATGTTAAATATGAACTATTCTGCTTTTTGCCACTTGGACGCCGTGAGAACCGCGCGGTGTCGTCGAGTGGCTGAAAGCAGGATGAGAGAGAGAGAGAGAGCCCAGTTCCAGGGAAATTCCTGTTTCCTGTTGTACTCTCCCCCTCCCTCTGTTTGCCTGTGGCGGGTTGGTGGGTGCTAGGCGGTCAGGGCGCTGCCCGGTGGCGGTGTGGTTGTGTGACGGGGGTCTCTGTCTCTCTCCGCAGCTGGCTGGCGGGGTCATCCTCGGAGTGGCCCTATGGCTGCGTCACGACAACGACACCAAGAGCCTGCTGGACCTGAAGCTGGAGGGTGATGAGGCCCCCAACACCTTCTACATCGGTAAGGCGTGCTGTGTGATGTCGGGAACCCCTGGTCTCGCCACGGGCGAGTTCCCACGAATCGTGACGCGAAGCGGCCCTTCTTGCTCACTAGTCCCCGTCATGACTGATGTGCTGTGATGTACGAGCGGATAAGTACAGGTTGTGCAGCAGACATTTCACTGCAGAGATGTTCCAGCATGATCTGCATGCAGAGTTAACAAGTAGTATTTGTCAGCAAAACCATCTCAAAGTCGAGAGCGATGTTTCTATTGGATTAAGTGAGATGGATTCACAAGCCTGCTTGTTTACAGAGTAATAGGGCCTCTTCACCCCTCTGGAAGTTTTGTTGCCTCGTTCTGACTCACAGAACACGGCGCGCTGTGCAGACCTGGAAATGTATTTGAGCTATTTTATGATGTCAACTGGAGGTTTTACAAGTTACTGTGCACATTTTTCTTATATTGCAGTTCGAAATGCGCTCATCAGTGCCGATTCTTTCCCACCCCCGAAATATAAAAAGAGCGTTGTGGTTCCCCTTCAGCTGAAACGGTGCCACATTGTGTGTTTTTTTTAGTCAAGTAACATTGTCAACTACAGAAGCGCGTTGCAGCCGCTGAGGGAAAAAAAACCAATCCTCGCCCTTATCTTGTACTTCCGACAAAGTTCTCTCGTAATTCCGAGATAAGGAATAAGGAATATCGCCACGTGTGGACTTAATTTAAGCAGTGGAACTGATTGCACGTGTAACCGTTCATAACGGAGCCATCATTTCTTTGATCTCTCAATCCCACAAAACCGGTCCTCGTGCTCATAGTGATTCTGTTCAGGTTTGCTAAAAATGGCAAGATTTCATTCGGACTAAAACCCCAGGCGAGAGTAGATCCGTCCACATTCTGTAGCGCCGGACACTGACACGATCATTAAACCCGGGTGCTGGTGAGCTCGCGGTAGCTTCTAGACGCGTTCAGTGCACAGCGTAACACGGTGTACATACACTGAAGGAGTCATTGCTGTCTCGGGATTCCGAGATACTTTTCTCATAATTCCGAGATAAGGGGGCGGATTTATTTTTTGGGTGGCAGCAATGCCCGTAGTCATCCAAGCCCAGCCATCCACTGGGAGGAACTGTTCCAGACCGGAAACCTTGTGACTTTGGACAGCAGGAGACCTGATTGTCCTCCCCGGCTGCAGTGCAGCCCCAGCCAGGAGAGTCGTCTTAACCCTGCTGTTAAGCACCCCGCCTCTTCTCGACAGTGCCTGGGGCTCTTCAGTGGCCTCGCAGTCAGCACACAGGCTCACTGCCTCATCCAAAGGCAATCCTAGGTAGAGCTTGCTTCGAATGAGCAGTCTGTTCACCTGCCCCCATCCTGGTGCGTTTGTTTTGTCACGTGGATTTCCCATGCGTAGTGCCTAGGGCCTATGACATTTTTAGGGCCGACGAAGGAGGGAAACACTGGTGACTAACGAAAAACGAGCTGAAACAACGTGCTTGCGGTCAACTCTCGGTGCTCCAAATCAATAATCATACAATCTCTAGCGGCTGTTCTAGAAACTCGAAGTATCGAAGTGATGGTCGCTCGGCTCGCTCCATCAATCACGGGGTTTTTGCATTAGAAGAGTTTAATCATGTCAGTCGATGGGCATTTCCCCCTCTTTCTGCACATTGCGGAGTGAAAGTGCCCAGGGCCTACGAACACCTAAATCTGACCCCGGTCATGTGACTAAAAACCCCCAACGTTAAACCAGAGAGTGCGGTCAGGGGGCCGCAGTCAGCGAAAAGTCCCCTCGCTTCTCTCCCCTGCCGTTGTTGAGCTCAGCAGGGGGGGCAGGAAGGGTTCGTAAGCTGGAGTTTCCTTTCTCTGGAGGATGTGTGCGCAGGGGTTAATGGACAGGGACAGCTGGCAGGATGTCGGCACACAGAGCTCTTCCTGAGAAACTGCACAGGAGACGGGCCTGCGCGGCCTCCGAGCGAGGACTCGGGAGTAGGCTTTGCACATACCTCTCTTCAGCTGGGGGCATGCAGGCATTTTTAAGCCATGCCCCGATTGTGCCCGTTTTGGGTCGAGTGAAGCCAGTTTTAAGAACAGCACCACCCGTCTGCTCTGAGAAATTGCGCCAGGCCCCGCAGGAAGTCCCAGGCGGACTGGGAGCAGCTTGGTGGAAGACTAGAAAATCAGTAGCATGATGGGACCGGTCCTGAAGACCAGTCATTTCTGCTCAGGCGCTGTGACTGGGGATTTTCCAGCCTGCTAGTTTTGTTTTGCATCTTCAGAGCTGTTGACAGGCTTGAGCAGCACCAGACCGGAGATGTGAAATTTAGGGTAAACCACCGTGCCTTATCATGCTCTGTTAGACATATTTTAAGATAAACAGTCCGCAAAGGAAAACCGAATTGTGCGTCCTGCCAGCTTTCCCTGCCCCCTGGCTTCCCTGAGCTCTCTGGAAGTGGACAGGAGAGGGGTCTGAGCGCTGACGGCTGTCCAGCTGAAGGTCGTAGCTTCTGGCTGGAGCTGAGGCCATGTGGCTGCACAGGAAGGGAACATCCTGGCAGATCTTGTACAGCTCCCCCGCACACCAGCCTGTCTGGAAGGAGCTTAGCCCCTGCGGTGTCTCAGGGGGATCTCCAGCCGCTCG
Source organism: Atractosteus spatula (assembly GCF_055471065.1). Classification (NCBI taxonomy): domain Eukaryota; kingdom Metazoa; phylum Chordata; class Actinopteri; order Semionotiformes; family Lepisosteidae; genus Atractosteus; species Atractosteus spatula. The sequence goes on along the minus strand of NC_142721.1, from coordinate 15,922,734 downwards.
GCCTGTGTGTTGGGTTAATGAGTACGATCCATTGTGGTTGCCAAGTCACCTTTGCTCGGTGGGGTTTAGCCTGTAGGGCTGTGATTGTCCTGGATCAAGGCAACAGCACACACAGAGGTGGGGGGGGGGGAGGAGAGAGAGGCCTGAATGGCCAGCACGTCAAAACCCTCTATCTACTTTCCAATCCTTAGTCCTCCAAATTATACTGTCCTTCAAAAACTGCTCGTCGGTTTTCCAAGAGATATTTTAAGCCCAGATTCTGCTACGTGGTCCGTTTCCACCGGGGCAAGACGGCCAGCTAAAAACTCAAAAGGGCACAGCCCAGCCGGTGGTGGGAATTGGGTGGCAGGGTTGGTGGGACACAGCCAGGGCTGTCGAGGCCAGGGCTGGGAGAGCTTTGTACCGCACCGTGAAGATGCCAGAGACCACAGCTGACAGGCCTTCAGACACGTACTCGGCTTTGTGCCGTTGTAGGACTTCCTGCCTGGCGGGCGGCGCTGAGACTCCTGAGCGCCGTGCAGCAGCCCAGCCATGAAGTAGGGCTGTGCTCGGTGTTGCGTCATGCCTCTGCTAACGGAACTCTTCCTGTCTTGGCCGGATGCGAGTGTGAGTAAGAGCATTTGCCGGATGAATAATGGTAAAGGAGGGAGTGGGACCTCCTCTTCAGCTGCTTTTACTAGACGTTGGAATAGGGGCGCGGAAGAGACTCCTGGAGGTGATCCTTGTGGTCGATTTTCAGGTTTTGGGTACTACGAGTTCTGGTGCAAACCGTGCCCGGGCTGGAGGGGTAGTTTCTGACCTCGGCTGTGCAGGTCACGTCTGTGGCTCATGTACGAGGCCCAGCTTGTCATGAAATAGATCCCAGCTGTTCTAGGGGTTGTCAGGGCAGCACTAGGAAGGGTTAATCTCAAGCTGGTGTTGAGACAATAGCTGCCAGAGTGTCTCGGGCAAGATGAGTTCCTGTTCCCATTTCCCTTGGCTCCCTCTCATTGTCCACGGTCTTCCTATCACAGGGACAGCTTAGCAGCGTCCTGTGCTGTTTTTCCTTCTGTTCTATTTCTGTCACTGTCCCTTAACCTCTCGTCCTGCTGCCCTCTTACCCTTGTGGAGGAAGGAGTTGTTTTTCTGTACCTTTGTCCCAGGAAAGATCTTTCCTGAAGCAGCAGGGAACTGCACAGTAGAAGACCTACTGATGTAGTGGCCAGCAGCTGTATCACCCTGCAGCTCCCAGCTGGCAGCCCCACTGGAGCTCAGCAGTGTGAGCCTGGTCAGTACCTGGAGGGGAGACTCCTGGGAAAGCTGAGGCTGCTGCTGAAAGAGGTGTTAGTGGGGCCAGCAGGGGGCGCTCACACTGCGGTCTGTGTGGGTCCTAATGCCCCAGTATAGTGACGGGGACACTATACTGTAAACAGGCGCCGTCCTTCGGATGAGACGTAAAACCGAGGTCCTGACTCTCTGTGGTCATTAAAAATCCCAGGGCGTCTCTTGAAAAGAGTAGGGGTGTTACCCCGGTGTCCTGGCCAAATTTCCACCTGGCCTTTACCAGTCATGGCCTCCTAATAACCCCCATCTCTGAACTGGCTTCATCACTCTGCTCTCCTCCCCACTGAGAGCTGGTGTGTGTGAGAGGACTGGAGCATCATCCAGGTGGGGCTGCACACTGGTGGTGGTGGAGGGGATCCCCATGACCTGTAAAGAGCTTTGAGTGGAGTGTCCAGAAAAGTGCTATATAAGTGTAAGGAGTTGTTGTTGTTGTTGTTGTTATTATTATTATTATTATTATCAATGTGAGGACTGGAAAAGCCACTGAACCTCTTTGGAATAGCCCACCAAAAGGCTTGAGACGCCCAGCCTGCCCCCCGGTTCCCCCCCGCCCCGCGCTGCCTCGGCATCTCGAGCGCATGCAGCGCATGCCCATCACGAGCCCCCGCAGACCCCGCTGTGTCACGATGAGGGACGGCTGCCGGCGCCGAGGAGGCCGGCCCGGCCCATATTGGATCAGGGGTTTCGTCACCCCAGGGCCTCACTTAGAAGAATTGCAACGCGACTCGGTTAGCGCTGCCCGGTGGACCGCTCAATCAGTCTGCCTCCGCGGCCCCTGCTACAGAGTCCCGGGGCTTTGTCTGCGATTACAGAGAGAGTGTCAGCAATTATTAATGATTATTAAGACCTCTTAGGATAACAGTAATGTGGTCGATAAGTGGAAAAGCCTGTGTATTCACTTGCACCTTCAATTTCTGAGAGAGATAAGGTCCACCGCAGCAGCAACTTGCATTCGTACCTTGTTGAGATTCCGTATGTACCCCCTCGCCCCCTACAGGACACGTGGTGCATTGCTGTTGGATTCTCAGTGCCGAAGGTGTGGCGGCTCGTGGAAGTGATCTCTATAAATGGAAACACTGACTTGCACGTTAACAGTGAGACAGCTGGAAGGAACGTTTTTTTTTCTTTTTTCTTCCTCCAAGTCAAAGTTAACAGTGAGAAATTCCAGCCCCTCTGTCGTAATTTGGAAAAACAGAACACTCTGGGGTGTGTTGTGACCACACTTTGCAGGCGGCTGGAGCTGAGAATGCCTGCGCAATTTTGTGTGTTTGTCGGGGAGGGGTGGTACCATGTGGTTTTGCGCTGTGTCAGCTGGAAACCTGTGGTGAGAAAGTGTTTCCATCCTTTTTATTTGCCTGTTGGGATGGCAGCTGTCTGTTTGGAAACTGAGGACTCAAAAATACATTTGCTGGAAGTTTGTTGAATGCAGACGAGGGAGGAGAACCAGGGACCTCGCTGTACTGCAAGTGAGATGAGGCCTGGATAGATTTTTTGGTGGATTGATACTTGGACTGCTTACAAAACCTTTGAGGCCTGTTTTTTGTCACTCTTATCAAAGCCTCCAGTTCGCCTAATTATCAAGGGTGAAAATCCTTTGCTTGGCAGATAGTGACAACCCCTCTAAAATGCATTTGTTCTTCCGAAGTGATCAAAGGGAGCCAGCATGCAGTTTCGAAATCACTGTGATCACAGTGGCCTTTTTTCACAGGCTGCTTCACTTGTAGGGGGAGGGAGAGAGAGGCTTGTGTTGCATCTCGAGTCCGAACTGCCCCATGCTTGTGAGGCTCTCTGCCAGTCGGGCCTGGCACTCTCTGTAATAAGCCTGAAGCTTATTGAACAACTCCCAGGGACCGGGCACGAGCCATCGCTAATAGCTGTAAATCGCTCCCTGGAAAATGTCGGTAATAAATCCGGGCAGCTCTTCGGAAAGAGTGGAGCAGCCAGTCGTTCAATTAACTCTGTCCTCATCGCCCGGCCGCGGGGAGGAGGAGGAGGAGGAGGAAACTGATACAGCAGCCCCCGCGCGTGACCAGAGCTCTGCCGCTGAGAGATCGATAGGGCTTCCCTGCTTCCTGCTGGCTTCTGAGGGATGGGTGCGTGGGCCGAAAAAGGGTGAAAAATGAAACAAAAGTCAAATGCGAGGTGTACCGGGACCTCCAGGCTGGGGGTACCCTATTTAACGGGGTCCAGCCTGGGGTGACAAAACGGAACCGCTGGCACAGCGGCGGCCGGACTGGACTGAGCCCGTTTGTCGGGGTCCAGTCTGGTAGAGCAGGGCGCGGCGGGCAGCAACACCACAAAAACGTGGGGTGTGTGTGTTTGTGTGTTTGTGTGTTTGTGTCTTCCCCAGTGAAAATCCGTGATGGGACAGGCAAAAAGTAAAAGAACCCCCTCTGGGACTGTCGGAATAAAAACTCCCCCTTCCGGGGGTGTCCCTGCTCGTCCCATTGCGGGGGGTGTCCGGTGTGCCTTTATGGGACCTGCCCAGCTGGGGCTCATCCTCTAGAAGCTGGGACTACAGAGACCAGGGCTCTGCCTCCACACTGGCCATGCCCCCGCGTAACGCCACAGGAGATATAGACGACGTGTGGGATTTCCTCACCTTGACTGCAGAGCCGAGCTGCGTAAAAAGTTTAGCTGGGTTGTGGCGTCAGGTGCTTTTTCTTGCAGTTTGATCAGGGAGACAAAGACTTTTAATAATAATAATAATTGCGTACACTTATATAGCGCTTTTCTGGACACTCCACTCAAAGCGCTTTACAGGTAATGGGGATCCCCTCCACCCCCACCAGTGTGCAGCATCCACCTGGATGATGCGACGGCAGCCATAGTGCGCCAGAACGCTCCCCACACATGAGCTCTCAGCAGGGAGGAGAGCAGAGTGATGAAGCCAGTTCAGAGATGGGGATTGGGGATTATTAGGAGGCCATGATTGGTAAAGGCCAATGGGAAATTTGGCCAGGACGCCGGGGTAACACCCCTACTCTTTTCGAGTAGAGCTGGGATTTTTAATGACCACAGAGAGTCAGGACCTCGGTTTTACGTCTCATCTGAAGGACAGCGCCTGTTTACAGTATAGTGTCCCCGTCACTATACTGGGGCATTAGGACCCACTTGGACTGCAGGGTGAGCGCCCCCTGCTGGCCCCACTAACCTCTTCCAGCAGCAGCCTTAGTTTTTCCCTGGAGGTCTCCCATCCAGGTACTGGCCAGGCTCACACCTGCTGAGCTCCAGTGGGGCTGCCAGTTGTGAGATACAGTGAGATACAGGGTGATATGGCTGTTGACTTTTGAAGCGTTAAAGTTCTAAAGAGTGCTTTTTCCTCACTCAAAGTAAAGACATCATGAGCGTGTAGGAAAAGCCCTCCCTTCGGTCGTTATATTAACTTGCAGATGGGTTTTATTTTTTATTAATTGGAGGGAGGGCCTGAGTTTTGCATTTAAAGACGGGCTTTTGTGTCAGGAGGTGGAGACTTCATTGAGAAACCCAGCATCGCATGCATGCGGTGACGGGGAACTGCCCCTGACAGGAAATGTCATTTGTCACCGCGCTGTGAGAAAAGGGACCCGCCCGCCTCGCCTGAGCTGAGCCCCCACCCCCGCGCTCGCTGCCCGCTGCCGCTCCCAGCTCCCACGGCCCGCTCAGAGCTCTCCACGCGGGGGCCAGAGCCTTCTCCCAGCGATGCTTGCACAGGGGGAAGTCGTGGCGGCATTTATCCGTGGAGACGGACTTGTAATATCAGCAGGGCAGATGGCACACTTGGAGAGCCCTCTTGCTGCTTCTCCTTTTTTTCCTTCCTCTTCAGAAGTACTGTTCTTTGTCAGCGGTCTGTTCTAGGCCTGGTGAAAGTGCAGGGGATGCTGCCCAGTACAGAGCTGTCCATGACAGGCATGCAGAGGCAGGGATGACCACAGAAGTAAAGTGACAGTTCCGCAGGGCTGGGAATTACTGAGAAGATAAGATCACTTTATTAGCCATATACAATTTGTCTCCTCACAGACCCCAGCTTGCTCTCCATGAGACACACAGACAGGGAGAGAGAAGCTGGGGGTCAGAGCGCAGGGTCAGCCATTTATACAGCACCCCTGGAGCAGCTGGGGTTAAGGGCCTTGCTCAGGGGCCCAACGGAGTAGGATTCCTCTGCTGGCCGCAGGATTTGAACCAGCAACCCTCCAGCCACAGGCGCAGATCCACCACAACGCCCCTTGAATAGCCTCTCCCCCCTCACCACCAGTCATCCCAGCCCGGGCCGGTGTAGAATTTGTCAGCTCAGTGCCGGGCAGCCCTAAGAGCCCAGCCAGAGGCACAGGCAGCCCCCAGAGACTCCCCCCACAGTGGGGTCTCACTCCCGAGCTGAAACGCTGAAGGCTGCAGGTTCCTGCCCTATCCTGTACGCTGCTCAGGTGACGACAGCACTGCCTTCGCCGACAAAGATGGGAAAAGAAATTAAATCGCAGGAGCTATGTAAGGAAGTGATTGCTGCTCGTGTATAATCATTTGTAAAAATATATGCAGTTAAGTATGTTTGAATTACAGTGCTTTTACGTCATGACCTGGTCATATATCAGAAGTGTTGTTTCATGGGGTTCACCAACCCTGACTGGGGCAGTTCTGCTGCCCCCTTTTCTACCCCCTAGGCATGAGGGCGCCCCCACTCTTCTGGTGTCTCTTACAGCAAAGCTCCTAGTTTTATTCATTGTCAGTAAGTTACTGGGCTCTTACAGCACGTGTCCTGTGAGCACTGCTGGCAGCCTGTCAGTGTCTGGTGGGAGCAGGTGGGAGCCTTGCCGGTACCTGGATGGGGGACTCCTAGGAAAGCTGGGTTGCTGCTGGAAGAGCTGTTATCAGAACCAGTAGGGGGCGCTCAACATGTGGCCTGTGTGGGTCCTAATGCCCCAGTATAGCGACAGTAACGCCATACTGTAAAAAAGGCGGATGAGACTTTTTAGATTGAAATTCACAGATCTAGAACCGAGAGTTGTACGTTAAAAGATGGCAAGGTCCACCACAGCCCCACCCCTGCACCACAACAACGACTTCCATTTGCACCCTGTTGAGATTCTCTATATACACCCTCGCCCCCTACAGGACACAGGGTGCATTGCAGCTGGATTCTCAGTTCCGAAGGTGTGGTGCCAATGGTGGCTCATGGAAGATTCTCCATGAATAGAAACACTGGCTTGCGTGTGATGGCTCGCTATGAAATAGTGATGATGAAGATTATTACTGGGCTTGCCCACAGTTGCAGAATATTTTCCAGCCCAGGTCACTTCCTCCACATGCTCCACTTGCCTGGGGAGGGCCATCTTCACTTGGCAAAGCACAGCACTGCGGAGGAGCTCAGTGTTTCGGCACCCAGCATGTCAGCAGCACGGCGCGGTTTCTGGCACTGCCGTTTGTGTGAGGTAGGCAGTGAGAGACAGAGAGAGGCCAATTAAATCTGTTAGCTCTAACACTGCTGCTTCCACACCCAGGAGCTGTCAAACAGATGGTTTCCAAATGCAGGCGCCTTTCAGTCCCACCTTTAGTTCATCACACCCCCATCCCCCAAATAAAAATGAAGGAAGGGTTCGGTTAGGTTTTTATACTCGCGTATTTGCACGTATGCCCCGATACAAAGACGTGTAGGAATCACCAGAACGTAAACGCAGAACAGCAGCAGCAACCTCAAGTTCAGTAACATACAAGTTGGGGAAAAAGCAAGTCAGCCAAGCAGTGCTAGAAGACACTTAGTGTGAGGCAGTGGTGGGGGTAGAGTTCGGTAATCTGACAGCTTGTGGGAAAACACCGTCTCTGAACCTGGACGTATGTGCCTTTTCTGCTCCTGTAACGCTTACCAGAGGACAGGGGGGAGAACAGTGCGAAACCAGGGTGATGGTTATCCTTTGCAATACTCTCAGCCCACCTGAGACGGGGAGCTGTAAGAATGTCCAGTGATGGACTGGGCTGACCTGATCACCCCCTGCAACTCTGCTGCCAAGCCACACTGTAATACCATACCTGGAAAATGTAGTACTGACAGTTCAAGATGGACCACAGTTTGAGGTAAGAGTGCTGTTGCACCTTCTTTGTGGCCCCAGGTGCATGCTGGGACTATGTGAAATCATTTGTAGAGCAGGTACCCAGGAACTTGAAGCTGCTAATCTCCACAGCCCCCCCCCTCCAGCTCTTTGGTTTTGCTGACGTTAAGGGAGAGGTTGTTGTCAAGGCTCCACTCCACCAGGTGCCTGACCTCATCCCTGCAGCCGTCTCATTGTTACTGGGGATTCGGCCAGTGATGAGATAAGATCACCTTATTGGCCACATACAATTTCTTGCATTAGGAATTTGTCTTGTCGTAGACCCCAGCTTGCTCTGCATGAGACACACGGACAGGGAGAGAGAAGCTGGGGGTCAGAGCGCAGGGTCAGCCATTTATACAGCGCCCCTGGCGCAGCTGGGGTTAAGGGCCTTGCTCAGGGGCCCAACGGAGTAGGATTCCTCTGCCGGCTGCGGGATTTGAACTGGCAACCTTCCAGTCACAGGCGCCGATCCTGAGCCACAGAGCCACCGCCCCACCCGGTGGTGAGGGCAGTATCATCGGCATACATGTAGCTGGAACTGATACTCTGGCCAGCACCGTCGTGGGTAAACAAGCAGAACAGCTGGGGGCTAAGCACACGGCCCCGAGGGGCACCCATATTGATGGTCAGTGTGGAAGAAAGCATTCCATCGCCCCTGGGCCAGCCAGGACGTTCCTCAAGGATGCGTCGAGGAAGGCAGGAGCCTGCAGGAGGAAAGCAAAGCCACACCGCGCGGGGACTGGAGCCAGCTCGCGCTCGGAGCCTGCAGCAGCCACGTGATGGGCAGCGGAGCCCGGCGGGCGGGGGCGCCGTTTGCAGGGCCCGACGCCGACGCCTGCGCGGGAAGGCGAGATGGGGAGCAGCAGGAGGGTTCCTCTGGAAAGACTGCAGCGAGATGTTGTCGAGTGGGCCTCAGTCCCCCTGGCTGGCCCTCGTGCTTGGCAGTCCGTTCTTGAAACGTTTCCCCTGGGGGGGGGGGGGGTTAGTTCCTGCTGCGGCTTCCTCTGTGTGTGTGTGTTCAGGGCCTGCAGTGTTTCTTCCTGCAGTCCTCAGCCAGCCCTGTGACCCTCAGGAGAGGGGCGGGCTCTCGGAGAGCTCTCGGCTTTCCTGATCTCGCCATGTCTTCACGCCAGGAATCCTGGGAAATCTCCCGGCAGGCTCGTGAGTTGGCCCAGGAAGGCCCTGCCTTTGCAAAGTTTTTCTTCGGATTTTTTTTTCGTCTTTGCAAGACGAGACAAGGCAGCTGGGCTGTCTGGGCCACTTCGCGGGGAGGGCGAAGGGTTTGAGGCAGAGGGGGGAGCCGCTGTGTGATGAAGAAAAGCTGTTCGCACTCTTGCGAGTTCAGAATTCAGCTTATTTGTCATAGGCACAAGTGCAATGAAGGGCTTATTTGCATGAAAGCTCTGATACAAAGGCATTGAGGAAACGCCAACAACGTACACACAGAACAGCCGCAGCAAAAACAACAAAGTTAAAAGACACTCAACTTAAATTCAACCCAGCGCAAGCAGTGCCACAAAACCACAGCGTGAGTCAGTGGTGGGGGTAGAGTTCAATAGCCTGACAGCTTGTGGGAAAACCCTGTCTCTGAACCTGGAGGTGTGTGCCTTTTCTGCTCCTGTAACGCTTACCAGAGGACAGGGGCGAGAACAGTGCGAAACCAGGGTGGTTGCTATCCTTTGCAGTACTCTCAGCCCACCTGAGATGGGGAGCTGTACTCCAGTGATGGCCTGGGCTGACCTGATCACCCCTTCTGGTCAGACAGTGAGCTGCTGCCGAGCCACACTGTAATGCCACACCAAGCACTCTGTCAATAGTAAAAGAAGAAGAGAGAGTTGGAAGATAGACCACGTTTTTTCCAGCTGTCTGGGGAAGTACAGTAAAGGTACTGGAGCTCCTTTTGTGTAGCTGCAGTTGCATGCTGGGACCACGTGAAATCATTAGTAAAGCAGGTGCTAGGTCTCCACAGCCACCCCAGTGACGTGAATATGGGCGTGTCTCAGAGGTGACAAAACGGGACTTTGCTGACGTTGAGGGAGAGATGATTGTCAGTGCTCCACTCCACCCAGTTCCCGACCTCATCCCTGTAGGCTGTCTCCTCATTCCCGGTGATTCGGCCAGTGGTGGTAGTGTCATCTGCATATTTGTGGATGGAGCTGTGTCTGGCCACACAGTCGTGGGTGAACAAGACAGCAGGGGGCCGAGCACACAGCCCTGAGGGACGCCTATATTGACGGTCCGCGTGGCAGAAAGCCATCAACCCTCACAGTCTGCCAGTCAGGAAGTGCAGAATCCAGCTGCAGAGACAGGCGCTGATGCTCAAATCATTGAGCTTGCTGACTAGTCTGGGATCTGCGCCTGTGGCTGGAGGGTTGCCGGTTCAAATCCCACAGCCGGCAGAGGAATCCTATTCCTTTGGGCCCCTGAGCAAGGCCCTGAACCCTAACTGCTCCAGGTGCACCATATTAATGGCTGACCCTGCGCTCTGACCCCAAGCTTCTCTCCCTGTCTGTGTGTCTCATGGAGCGCAAGCTGGGGTATGTGCAAAGATAAATTCCTAACACAAGAAATTGTATATGGCCAATAAATGATGTTGTTGTTGAACTGTAGTGTTAGTGGCAGAGCTGTAATTAATGAATATTAGTCTGAAGATTTGTGTCTTTATCATCCCAAGGAGCCAGGGCAGTGTAAAGAGCCAGGGAAATAGCGTTGTCAGTGGATGCTGGTATTCAAACTGCAGGGCTCTCAGCACTCAGGTACCATAGTGCTAATATGCCTCATGACCAGCCATTCAAAGCATTTCATTTCAGTAGATGTGAGCGCTGCTGGTCTCATTAAAACAGGCCACAGTGGTTTTCTTCGGCACTGATATAGTGGTGGTTTTCTTAAGAGTCTCTCAAGCACCATTTCGATGTCCTAAAACCCGGTTGGATTATGAGAGTCAGGAGAGCTCAGCTTTCCTCCTTTTTATGCCAGCAGGTATATCGGCCTGCAGCTCCCAGCTGGCAGCCCCACTGGAGCTCAACAGATGTGAGCCTGGCCAGTACCTGGAGGGGAGACTCCTGGGAAAGCTGAGGCTGCTGCTGGAAGAGGTGTTAGTGGGGCCAGTAGGGGGCGCTCACCCTGCAGTCTGTGTGGGTCCTTATGCCCCAGTATAGTGACGGGGACACTATACTGTAAACAGGCGCCGTCTTTCGGATGAGACGTAAAACCGAGGTCCTGACTCTTTGTGGTCATTAAAAATCCCAGGGCGTCTCTCGAGAAGAGTAGGGGTGTTACCCCAGTGTCCTGGCCAAATTTCCCCCTGCCCTTTACCAGTCATGGCCTCCTAATAACCCCCATCTCTGAACTGGCCTCATCACTCTGCTCTCCTCCCCACTGAGAGCTGGTGTGTGTGAGAGGACTGGAGCATCATCCAGGGGGGGCTGCACACTGGTGGGGGTGGAGGGGATCCCCATTACCTGTAAAGAGCTTTGAGTGGGGTGTCCAGGAAAGTGCTATATAAGTGTAAGGAGGTATTAAAGATTCAATTCAGGGAAGCGTCAATTTCACAGCCTTTCTATGAGCTATGAAATCCTAGGGGAAGATTTATAAGGTGGGCTGCTCTTGTCCATCCTGCACAGAGCAGCAGAAAGCTCTTTGGACTTCTCTTCCTCGTGTCTGCGGCTGGATTCCTGTGCAGGCCCTCTCGCCCTGCTCGTCTTGGTGCAAGACGCCATCCCGCCACGATTGGAAGGGCATGAGCCACCCACGGTGGATGCTGGGATGCCCTCCACCCCCCTCTGCGCGCAGTTTGCTATAGCTGGGCCTCGCTGGGCCAGCAGCCGCCTGGCTCGTCTCCCTCAGAGCCCCTTGGCAGGAGAGCTGCTCTGCTCCCTGCGCCCTCTGGGGTACACTCTCGCCAGCTCCCCCCCCACCGAGACGTGACCTCCTGCACATCGAAGCTCTCCGCACCGTCATTCCCCCCCGAGCAAAACACCCCTTTCCACTTCTCGGTTCCTGCGGCATTTCCACTGCCCGTTTTTGGGGCTGTTGACGAGCTGCGCAGGAGCTAAGAGCAGCGCTGGTGACCGAGCCCTGGGCACTGAGCAAGCAGCCGGAGTGGGCTGGGGTGCAGCGTGAGGGGGTCAGGTCGGGAGCCGGGGGCAGACTGAACGCCGTTCGCCACTTGGTTCACACGCGCCCAGCGTGTTCAGCCATCCGTCTGTCCATCTGCGTCCAGCGGAATAAAACTGTCTGAGCGCAGGCTGGCTGTGCAGACAGGTGATGATGTGTAGGGGATAACCTGATGATGGGAAATAGACAACTGTGATGGGGCATGCCAAGAGCCTGAAATGTTAAGGCGGTTCCTGCAGTGCGGGTGTTGAGTCCTTTTCGGGTTTTCCTCGTTGAGGAGTTGCCCAGGAGCCAGGGCCAGCTGCTCTGAAACTCGGTGCTCTGCGCGCTGACTACATTAGCAGGAGCAGACACGAACAGATCTGGAGCTGAAACGACATCAGAGGCACCTCTACCCTTCATCGGTTTGGATTCTTGACAGTCCGTGTTCAAGCAGCCCCCCCCCACCCAATGGCAGAAAGGGATGATCTGTGCCGTTGCTAGGTGCTCTTGTGGTATCTCGGCAACATCCTCCTGGGCCGTGGAGCACGTGGGGCCGTTGCCGTGGAGACTCCAGGGAGAGAGAAGCCCTCCCGTTTCAGCTCCGAGAAAGGGGGTGGGCGGGCAGGGGGGGGGTCACGCCTGGCCATCCTGCGCCAGGACCGAGGGGGTCTGCTGTGGTGGGGGGGGTGTAAAAACTGTTTGCGTTTCGTCTGCTTGACCCGCGAGACGCTGTGGGACAGAGCAGCCCTGGAGAAGTCACGTGGGAGCAGCAGAGGGGGAGAGCCGGCCAGAAAGCCGGTCCAGGACACGTATCCCAGCCTGCCCTTTCTAATGGCCGCTCCTGATCCACTTCTCTGCTGCTCGGTCGTTGTTGTTTTTTGTGGAATAGCGCGAGATCGCGGAGGTACAAGAGGGAGCTATTTCGGGAGTGACAGACGGATAAGGGCTGTAATCGAAGCGAGTGGGACAGGGCTAGGAAGTGAGATTCCCGATTCCCTCTTCTTGTTTTTTCCCGGGATGCGGGCGCCTCGTGGGTTAGGGGTTAGGGGCGACTTCTCCACCAGCTTTCGCTGTGATTCCCGCCTTGCGTTGGGAAAAGCCGGTCCCAGTCCGGATTTGGGGCTTTGTAAAAAGACGCGGCCGGTGGTCCTGGGGGAGTTCTGGGGGTACTGACGGGGGTACGCAGTGACTGCGATGGCCGGAAGCGGACTTCGCACCTGGGACCGCTCCCCTCGCCCGACTCCAGGATCTGGCAGGGGGGTGTCCGGGGTGCCTCAACCGAAGGCACAGCTGCCGTTGGCGCAGGCTCTTTCGGCTGTCCGGATGAATTCCCGAGCTGCCACAGAAAGAGTTCGGAATGCCAAGGGAATGTCCCGGCGCCGGGGGCAGTGGTGAGGCAGCCGATGGCCGGTATTGCTACCAAGCGTCTTGTTTTGAGCGTGGTGTGCCTCTCGGGGGGGGGGGGCCAGCTTTCCAGCCGCAGCAGGCAGGTGTACCCCCCCACGCACCCCACTTTCCTGGCTTGTGAGTTCTGCGGCCCTGTTTGAGCCGTGATCTGGTCAGAGGCTCGCTGGCAAGGCCCTTGTAAGGAGGTTTGCTGGGGTTTTTGACTGTTTTTTTCCTTGTGTGTGTGTGAGAGTGTGTGTGTGTGTGAGAGTGTGTGTGTGGGCACGCAGCACAGAGATCCTTCCCCCTGGGCTTCCTCCCAGCGGCCGGCCGCAGGAGGGAGAGAGCCCAGCTCACGCGGGTCTGACTCAGGCCGGGGTGCTGGAAATAGCATCGGAGGGCTCAGCCCCTCGGGGGGGGGGGGGGGCTCTGTTTTCCCATCGCCATAGCGACGCCCCCGACACGCCCCCGTCTCGGGAGGAGGGGGGGGGGGGGGGGGCTCGGAGTGTATATCGGAGCTTGAATTTAAAAAAACAAACAAAAATGCACCGAATCCCCTGTATGCAGTTAAAGGTTGCTTCCTGGCCAGCGGGGCTCCCCTGAGGATGAGGGGTCAGAGGTCAGCAGTGCAGGGGTTCCGGTCAGGCTGGAGACAAGACAGGGCTGGGTGGGTGGATAGGAAAGCGCTAAGGAATTTCCTGTGTCTCTCTGCGCCCTGCTCACTGTCTTCTGATGCGCCTGTGGAGAAATTCCCCCCCGTTCTGAAACGCAGACGCCCTCTCCCGGACCTACGGTGGTTCATGGTGCCGGAAATTTGACTCCAGGACGGACAGCCCGGTTCTCCATCGTGGCCACGATGGTCGTTCTCTGCGCCCCGAACCGCTGCAGCTAACCAGCCTCCGACGGGCAGTTCGGAGGTCTCCAGGGGGCCTGACGACGTTTGACGACAGGCCTGGCCCGGCCCGGTCAGCGTTGCTTTTAAAACATCTGTCTCTGCCTCTCTCCTCCTTGAAAGCTTCCTCTCCCTGACCCCCCCCCCCCCGCCAGAGACCGTTACCAGGCTCACAGTTTCCATGGGAACCCCAGAGGGCCACTCAGACAAACAGCGAGATGTAAACAAGGCCCGTTGCAGCCATCACAGGAGCTCGTCGGGCACCTAAAATGGCTGCAAGTCGTCTGCTTGGGGACCGTGGGCTCTCCCGGCGTTTCAGCCGCAGAGAGACGGCCCAGTCTGTCTCCGCTTGAACCAGGAGCCGCGAAAGTAAACAGCCCCACGGCCCAGTACGATCAGATTAGTCTGTAAAGCTGAAAATAAAAAAGACTGTCGAGGAGGCTCTTAAGGAAATTTCCTCACTTTCTGGAATACTTGAGCCACACTGCCCCCTAGTGTCCTTGCAGGAATATGCTTGTTCTCTAACTCCAGCTGCCTTTGTGCGGACATGTGAAGACATACCTGTTTCTGGTCAATACTGGGATAACCCGATCCTCATATATAAAAAACCGGGTCCTGGTCGGGTTTCAGAACAGTGACGACGACTTGGCAGCCCCAAGATTCGAACCTGCAGCCCCAGTGCTGGGAACATGAGCCTCAGAGGGGCGCAGAGCAGGGCTCTCAGTCCTGCTGCTGGTGGCCCACTCAGCTGCTAGTGTCTTCCCCACTGCCCTTAATGGCTTAACTGAAGCCTTCATTTGCAAAGGTGTGCGATCTGAGTTTTTTTTTTCTACAGTTTGTGATTTTGATTTTTGTGAACTGAGAACAGTTAAACAGTCCAAATTTATCCTATTATTACAGTCTGTTAAGGGTTCAGTTGGAAAAATTCAGAGCTCAGCCTATTATTATTATTATTAAGAGGTGTTAGTGGGGCCAGCAGGGGGCGCTCACCCTGTGGTCTGTGTGGGTCCTAATGCCCCAGTATAGTGACGGGGACACTGTACTGTAAACAGGCGCTGTCTTTCGGATGAGACGTAAAACCGAGGTCCTGCCTCTCTGTGGTCATTAAAAATCCCATTGCATTTCTCGGAAAGAGTAGGGGTGTTACCCCGGTGTCCTGGCCAAATTTCCCTCTGACCTTTACCAGTCATGGCCTCCTGATAACCCCCATCTCTGAACTGGCTTCATCACTCTGCTCTCCTCCCCACTGAGAGCTGGTGTGTGTGAGAGGACTGGAGCATCATCCAGGGGGGGCTGCACACTGGTGGGGGTGGAGGGGATCCCCATTACCTGTAAAGAACTTTGAGTGGAGTGTCCAGAAAAGCGCTATATAAGTGTAAGGATTATTATAATTATTATTATTGTCTCACTTGGGTGCATCACAGCTTCTCTCCAGAAGAGGGCGCTCTTATCTAAGCCACCTGACTGCCGGATTTTGCAAAAGCATTCACAGTCGATTTCTTCCCGGCTGGGGTCGGTGACATTAACCGCCTTCCTCTTCCTCGCAGGAGTGTACATCCTCATCGCGGTGGGGGCCGTCATGATGTTTGTGGGATTCCTGGGTTGCTACGGTGCCATACAGGAGTCCCAGTGCCTTCTGGGTACGGTAAGTGGATCTGGCTCTTGTGATCAGCTCGATGCCCCCCTCGCACCCCACATCTGTGGCCCAGCTCTGATCAAGCTGGTGTGGTACTTGCAGAAGTGATCCACCAGGTCACCCAGATCCTTACAGCCAGTGGGAAACGAGAAGCCCGACGCCGTCCGATCTGTAAAACTGTCTCCGTTTTCTCTCTCCCTCTCTCAGTTCTTCGCATGCCTGGTCATCCTGTTCGCCTGCGAGGTGGCTGCTGGGATCTGGGGATTTATTAACAAGGACCAGGTAATCCTGAAAGTCCCGCTGACGTAGCCCTGTGGCTTCTCGGATGGCCCTTCCGTTTGCGCCTGGAAAACATTCCCGCTGAGACAGCTGATCCCCGTCAGGCTGAATTTGGGGAAAAACTCCTGTGGCGTTGCTCAACGTGTTTCTTGCCCGTCTTGCTAAGTCTCAGTGTCGTAAAGCCTGCCCCTGGGCCATCGTCTGTGTGGGCCTTCGTATTCTGGTGGAATTGTAACAACAGCCGAATCCGATTCCCGCTGAAACTAAACTAAATCCGACTTCGGTGAAGTCTAAAAAGATTGAGATTCCTCCTCTTTTAACTTATGATAGAGTAAAAGAATGTTCTGAAAAAGTCATGAAGGACCTGCTTTTGGGGGTGATGACTGCTTTGCTCCTCTGACCGGGGGGTACTGGTGTCTTCAATCGCTGCTTTGAGTCCCCGGTCGAGAGGATTAGAAACACAGCGAACTGCCCGTTTCTTTTCCCCCTCAGATTTCCAAGGAGATGATTAAGTTCTACGATACAGCTTATGACAGGGCCACTCTCGACACCTTGGCTCAGGAGGAGAAGAAAGGGGCAAAAGAGGTGCTGAAGGTGTTTCACGAAACGGTGAGCCTCCCTTTGCCTCTCTGACTCTGTCCTCTCTGACTCTGACTCTGTCCTCACTGGCTCTGGCACTGTCCTCTCTGACTCTGGCTCTGTCCTCACTGTCCTCTCTGACTCTGTCCTCACTGGCTCTGGCACTGTCCTCTCTGACTCTGGCTCTGTCCTCACTGGCTCTGGCTCTGTCCTCTCTGACTCTGGCTCTGTCCTCGTTGACTCTGGCTCTGTCCTCATTGACTCTGTCCTCACTGACTCTGGCACTGTCCTCTCTGACTCTGGCTCTGTCCTCATTGACTCTGTCCTCACTGACTCTGGCACTGTCCTCACTGTCTCTGACTCTGTCCTCACTGACTCTGTCCTCTCTGACTCTGTCCACAGTGACACTAACACTGACTCTGGCACTGTCCTCTCTGACTCTGACTCTGTCCTCTCTGACTCTGACTCTGTCCTCACTGGCTCTGGCACTGTCCTCTCTGACTCTGTCCTCACTGACTCTGTCCTCACTGGCTCTGGCACTGTCCTCTCTGACTCTGGCTCTGTCCTCACTGACTCTGTCCTCACTGTCTCTGGCTCTGTCCTCACTGACTCTGTCCTCTCTGACTCTGGCCTCTCTGACTCTGGCACTGTCCTCTGTCAGAGTCAGTCTGACTGTCCTCTCTGACTCTGGCTCTGTCCTCTGTCAGAGTCAGTCTGACTCTGTCCTCTCTGACTCTGACTCTGTCCACAGTGACACTAACACTGACTCTGGCTCTGTCCTCTCTGACTTTGGCTCTGTCCTCTATGATTCTGTCCTCTCTGACTCGCACTCTGTCCTCTCTGACTCTGTCTCCACCTGACTCTGTCCACAGTGACGCCGACTCTGTCTCCTCCTGATTCTGTCTCTGTCCTCAATGACTCTGTCTCCACCTGACTCTGACCTCAGCTGGGTGGTCATCAGTGACCCCCTGCCAGGAGTCATGTCCTGAAGCAGCTGCATGGTGCCCCTGCAGTGTGCAGTATTTGAAGTGGAGAAGCTCTAGCCGGAGTTAAAGTTCTTGGAATCCTCTCTCCCCTCAGCTGCAGTGCTGCGGTAAAGGCGTGGCGACCGCGTTTGTGGGCATGGTTTTCACCGACATTTGTCCGAAAACATCTGTACAGGACGTCATAACAAATGTGGTAAGTGAGCTCTTGTCTTTCGGATTTTTCTTATATATATTATTATATTTTATATATATATTTCTTGATATCACCAGAATCTAAACACCCCATATAGCACGGATTTGAATGATGGTGGTGAGTTGCCTTCTGTGGATAGACCGCTTTCTCCAGATGGCTCCACCTGACTCTGTCTCTGTCTTCTCCGACTCCTGCTGCTGGGTTTGCAGCATACTTGCTCTCAGACTCTGGGGTTTTAGTCCAGCCATAGTCTATAGTCCTGGCGAGTGGGCCTGAGAGGTCACTGAGAGCAGCTCTGTCAGGTGCTCTGTTGTACGGGTCCAGATGCACACTGTTGTCGCCCGGCCTCACTCAGCTCTCTGTGGCCCCACAGAACTGCCACGACCGGATCAGG
Source organism: Atractosteus spatula (assembly GCF_055471065.1). Classification (NCBI taxonomy): domain Eukaryota; kingdom Metazoa; phylum Chordata; class Actinopteri; order Semionotiformes; family Lepisosteidae; genus Atractosteus; species Atractosteus spatula. The sequence goes on along the minus strand of NC_142721.1, from coordinate 15,904,906 downwards.
GAGCTGTTCTCCACCAAGCTGTACCTGATCGGGATCGCTGCTCTGATCGTGGCCGTGATCATGGTGCGTATTCCGAGCCGCCTGTCTGCCCTGCCCCGCCCCTGACCTCTGACCTCTGACCTCCGACAGCCGACCTCTGACCTCTGACCCCCCCACCCCACCGCCTTGTCCCCGCAGATCTTCGAGATGATTTTCAGCATGGTGCTCTGCTGCGGCATCCGGAACAACTCTGTGTACTGAGCCCCGCAGCGAGAGATGGGAGAGACAGGAGAGATGCCTGCCTCCTCCAGATGGCCTGTGTTCACCTATGAAGAGTTTTTTTTTAATGTTGTTCTGTTTTTTATTTTCGGATCACTTCTTACTGTAGTTGCTTGCCCAGTTATTTCCATCTTACTCGATGATTTGTTTGCAGAGGAGTTTTATAAAGTCACGATTCTAATGTGTTACAGCAAAGGTCTGAAATTCGGTCATTTCCCTGGCCTAAGACAGCATGTGAAATCAGCGTAATTTTAAAAACCTATCTGGGATTGGAACTGTAACATACAGTATATACATAATGTGTGTATGTGTTTATTATTTTAAGCCCTGCTTCTCGGCAGGACACCAGACATTTAACCGTTTTTTATGTTTTATTTCTATGTAGATATCTATACTGTATATATTCGCAGTACATTATATTTCACCAGTGTGGGCGCACTGTGGTTTGCCCCTGGGTTTTGGCGACCTGTTGTTCAGCTTCCTTGATTTTCATGTGGGGAAAGAGCTCTGTGCACTGGCAGATCGCATGCAGCCGATGGACCGCTTGAAGAAAGGACTCTGCTGAGTCGCAGTCAGGGAGGAGATTGTGTGTTCAGGACTCTGCTGAGTCGCAGTCAGGGAGGAGATTGTGTGTTCAGGACTCTGCTGAGTCGCAGTCAGGGAGGAGATTGTGTGTTCAAGACTGCTGAGTCGCAGTCAGGGATGAGATTGTGTGTCCAGGACTCTGCTGAGTCACAGTCAGGGAAGAGACCATGTGTCCAGAACTGCTGAGTCGCAGTCAGGGATGAGACTGGGTGAGTTCAGGACTCTGCTGAGTCGCAGTCAGGGATGAGACTGGGTGAGTTCAGGACTCTGCTGAGTCGCAGTCAGGGATGAGACTGGGTGTCCAGGACTCTGCTGAGTCACAGTCAGGGATGAGACCGTGTGCCCAGGACTGCTGAGTCACAGTCAGGGATGAGACCGTGTGTATGCCCAGGACTTTTTTTAGACTTTTTCTTTTTCAGACGTTTGCTCTTTTCGAGCTTCTGACTCGCTCTCGGCTTAGCAGTGACCTGACTGACTCTTGCGGTTTGAATAAGTTTGTCGTGACGCCGCCCTGTTCCTCACGGCTCTGGGATTGAAGCTCTCTCCCCTGTCACAGGAGACACCCTGACCCTGGACATTCCCATCAGCGGGTTGAGGAGTGAGGAGAAAATAACATTCTAATAACGATAGACCAAGAAAATAATTAGCACACCGGCTTTAATCAGCTGTGCCCACCTCTGTCATGCCGCACATTCCGGAACTTTCTCAAAAACCTGGAACAGGAGGTGGATCTTTACCCAAAGAGTTGTGGGAGTCTGGAACAAGCTACCCAGCCATGTTGGTGAGGCCGATACCTGGCTTCTCTCAAGACACAGCTGGATCCTGGGATCAATTAGCTGCTAACTCCCAAAACGATGTAGATGAGCAGAATGATCTCTCCTCATTTATAACCTCTCTCGTGTCAATTAGTAAATAGCTCCTTTTATGTAGTTTTCGACAGCTCTTTTTGTTGGAAGCCATCTCAGCGCTACGAACAGCAGTAGTTTGCGTGTGTGGGGGGCAGGGTTAGATGGGTGAAGTCTCTGCGAGGCTCTGGGGACACACCCAATTCTGGCCTCGGGGGGGGGGGGGGGGCTGTGCTGGAGCAGATTGGAGCCCTGAAAGGCGAGAGACGCGGGTATCGTGACTCTGGAAGGTCTCTGACTGGGCTGTCTCCTGCTGCGGTCTGTCTCATCCAGCTGTGGGACTGAATTGACCGGGTTGCTAAGCCGCCCCCGAGCTGGCTGTCGTGCACAAATCCTGTATTTTTGATACCCATTTATTTGGTTAGGGTGAGTTAGTTTAATGCTGAATGAAGGTAATGTTATTATTGCTATCATTCATGTTCAGGCTAGAGTCATGTCAGCTCTGTTCTTGTTGATTTCTGAAGACTTGATCCACATCGATGCTAGAAGTCCGACAGTTCGCCAAAAGCCACTTTCTGTGCAGTTGTGCCGCAGGCTCCCACGGCCAGGGTGGTTCCCCAATTCCATGGACGTGTCTTTAACCAAAAAAAATAGCATGCCTGTACACAAAGGGTTGTGGGGGTATGGAGCGAGATTTCCCACATGGGGTTGACCCCCCCAGTATCCGGACTGGATAAGATCCTCCAGTCCATTGGCTACAAGATGGCAAGCGAGCTGTATCGGTCGATCAGCCTGCACTCCTTCGCTAGCATGTTGCTCTAATGTTCTCCATGAGATTGGTGTTTCGGTCTGCTTCTGACCAGACAAGAGTAAGAGACAAACCAAGAAAAAGCGGCCTTATTTTTTGGGGGGGAGTTTGCGTAATTAAATACCACCCCCCCCCCTTTGTCCATTATAGGTAAAGAGGCAAAAACGAAAGTTTTTTTTCCCTCTTTTTGTAAAAAAAAACGGGTTATAGTTAATGCCACTGCTATACAGGTGCCAAGTTCGAGATCACTCGGTTGTGAAGGGCATTTTTCTTCTTGTTCAGGGCTGTTGAAGGGGATACACCACATAAGAAATGTATTAAGTTGTGCAGCAGATCCACGTGTGAAATTCTATAATGGGAAAAACTCGTCTGTCCTGCTGGCTTCTTCACCACCGAGGAAAAAAATACCTGCATTTAGACTCCTATCCACTAGATGGTGCTATTTAGACATGTAGACCATCAAAATACCAAAGTACAAGCACTATCCTAAAAAACAATTCTCCCCGACCTCCGAAATACAGAAATTTGTATGCTTGGCTACTAAGTGACATTTCTGTCCGCTGTAATCCTCTCCTGTTAACACGTAGAGCTTGTGCCTATATTCATATATATATATATCAGTCTTTCAACATGTACAGCTATATAGAATTGTACTAAAAACTATGTAAAATCTGATTTTTGTATTTTTTTCCTGGTACAGGAGCATGGAGTTGAAATCCTATGTGCTGGTTATAAAAATGTTCTTTAAAAATATACATATGAATTACTTACTTGTCCTCGTACACTTATTTTAACGAATGAGATTTGGTTAGATTTATGTAACCGTTTTTCAGAGCTTCTGTTTGCTGTTAAATCTGCTGTCTTACCAGTTTTACCTGGCTTTTACCACAATTTCATGGCACTTTACTATACTTTTATCCGATTGTTTCGGGGGGAGCAGTATGGTTCAGTTCCCGGCTGAATCTCGGAGCTTGTACTGGGACCTGAGCTATTTCTAATCACACCTTGGAAAAACTTCAGAATATAAGGTCTGTCCTGCATGCTGGTGGTTTAAAGTGTTGGTCCTGGAGGAGCATTCCATCTCTTCCTGTTTTGTTCTAGTCGAGACTGAAATTGTAGGCAAATTGATTTCAGTTTCCTATTTTAGGTGTTCTAAACTTTACTTTCAGCTGCATAGGGGGTGTTTTAAATGTCTGCAGCTGGTGTCAGCGTTGCACCAGTGACCAGATCTCAGTACCCTCCCTCCTTCGGCGTGTCAGCTGAAACTAATCGGTCCCAAGTAGAAGGAAAAAAACACTCAAGATGGGCGAGTTTCATTCCCACCTGTGTCTGCTAGGCGTTTCTTCTCTTTTGGTCAAAACTAAATTTTGGATAAATTCTCCAGTAGCCAGTTGACGAGACACTGCATCAGGTTCTGGCAGAACCAGACAGCAGCTCGGTTGCGGTCATCAGTTAGCGCTGGCGATTGGGGGCCCAGCTGGATGGGGGGGTCCCCAGGACCAGGAGTGAGACCCCCCCTCCCCCCACCCTTGCGCATGCCAGCAAGCTCCTCCCCTTCTCCGGGGTTCATCCGGCAGCCCTGACATCTCGGCCTCCTGGTTTTTCTTTTTCCCCCATTTTGTTGTTTACTGCTTCTTCACCATGAAGGTGGTGGTGTGGGGGGGGGGAGGGAGAACGGAATAGTTTTCAATGGGGATTCAACGCAAAAACGGAGAAAGGTGGTGGCGAAATCATTCGGCCCAGGCGGAGAGAACTCCGTGCTGGGCACCGTTGACAAGACGCGCGGCTTTTTGGGAACGCGGCCCGGCGCTGCTGTATCGCGTCAGTGGTGTTGGGGGGGGAAAAATAAAGGGAAGTGGTTGTGCGGAGTGGGGTGAAAGTCGAGGAGGAAAGCTGTGGAGATGGTAGCGGATTTAGCGAGTCGGGTTCATGGCTTAGATTCCAAGTTTCTGGCAACGCATCTCTGCTTTCTCAATTAGCGAATACCGGCAAAAGTGCGTGGCTGCGTTCGCAGTTTACTGAGCTCGTCTGCCCTCCGAAGAGGGAAGGAGCTTGGCAGGTAAACGGAGGCAGGCGTCCAGACCTCGGTGGAACCTACCCCAAGGGCTGGCTGGGACCCGCAGTGTGAGTGCAGGGCCAGACGTACATGCTGGAGACTGGTGGGGGAATTCCTGTTCGCCAATTCTGCCTGGCAGGTGAAGGCTCTCCTGTCTCTCCTCTCAAGCTACGCTCGCGTGGAGCAAATGGTTTTGTTCTCCGTGGAAAAAACGCTACGATAAGCTTCCAATAAAATGCTTGCCTTCTTGCGGTGTTTATTTCTAAGGCTAAGGACAGGTGCGGGCGAACTGCTTTTAGTGTTTTCCCAGAATCCATGTGCGGTGTGTTGCACTGCATGCACAGTGCAGATCCTTAACAGAAGCAACTCGGGATTGTTTCTGGTTTTTTACCTCCTGCTCACAAACCCTAGAAGAAGGAGTGGCTTCTCAAACCCAGGGCGTAGCATAGGCGTAGGATTAGTAGGATAAGCTTGTGGGCCTTCCATAGCTCAGCTATATGTTAATGCTCACAGCCCGTAGCACGATCTACAGCCGACATCTCTGACCTGCTTCCTGCAGTTATTACTGCACCTAGTGTAGTCCTAAGGCACCCTGACTCGGAAGAGGCCTTGCCAGCGGCCAGCCAAAAGGCTTCCAATGGGAAGAGGGCGGTTTCCCAGTTTAATAGGTGCGCGATCGGGCTCGTATCCTTAGGGAACGTCTCTGACAGAAGCCCGCTTTTGATTTTGGCCTTCCGATCCAGTGTGGTGTGTGCTCGGCAAGAAGTCCAGTCCAGTTCCCGGTCGTGACCTGGGCAGCGTCCCGTCCTCTGTCCTTATGGCCGAACGCTTTGGCCGTTCCCGAAACCCCCACCCCCTTCTCCCCGGTCGTGATCCCAGGCGTCCAAGGCAGGGGCTGCTGGGAGTGCTGACAGGTCGCACCCTGCCTAAAGGATTGGTTCAAAAGCTGTCCCGGGTGCGGTTTTTTTAGATTGCAGACTGTGAATCTCATTCATGCAACAGATTCGAGTGACCTGGGCAGCCCTGTGACTCCAGTAGCCATCGCGCACTGCGACTGGCGGCTGTGTCGGACCGGGGCTGGCGAGTCGGCACCTCCAGCTCTCTCATGCAGTTGGCACCTGTAACCCGCCCCCCCCCCACCCCCGACCCCCCTGCAGAGCATGAGCCCGTGCTTGTATGCCAGTATTGGTGTCTGTGCTCGTCGGTGTGCCTCTCTCTCAGTGTGGATACTGTTTATATTCTCGGAAAAGAAAAGCAGACTATTGGAGAATAAAAAAAAGAAAGAGTTGCTCTGTTGTGTACTTAACTTTGTATTTGAAATAAAGATATACGGAATGAATCCAGCTCCTTTGTTTATCCTGGTTTTTAATTTCCCTTGTAGCAACGGAAGGGAGTTGTTCCTGTTCATATGTGTATATGCTTTTCATTTCATTGTGCACTCTCTAGATAGAGCCTGATTGCCTTTATTGTGCCATGAGATTACAAGAAGAATAAAGCAGTTCGTGGTCCTCAGAGGAATAAGCAGCACATGAAAAGCCTTTGAGAACACAGGGAGACGATACAATAAAGATCCCTGGACAGCAGGACAGTGCCGTCCCTCCCAGTCAGACCAGGCACTGTGCAGCAGCTTCTGCTTTGAGGCCTCACAAGGGTAAACAGAGCTGTTGCAATGGAGCTCACCTGGAGAAATAACATTTTCCGGGCAGGACGATAATCTGGCCTTTAGCACTGCTGCTCTTAGAGCTCTCGGTTTCTGGGTTTGGTCGTGGCTACCTTCTGTGTGGAGTTTGCATGGTCACTCTGCGTTCACATAGGTATTTGCTCTGGTTTCCATCACCCTGCCAAGCACACACTGGCTAGGTTAAATCTCCTTTGTGTGCATTTGTGCGTGTGTATGCAGTGTGCATGTTGGTGTGTGTGTGCGGACACATGTACAGTGGTGTGAAAAAGTGTTTGCCCCCTTCCTGATTTCTTATTTTTTTGCATGTTTGTCACACTGAAATGTTTCAGATCATCAAACAAATTGAAATATTAGACAGAGATAACACAAGTAAACAGAAAATGCAGTTTTTAAATGAAGGTTTTTTATTATTAAGGGAAAAAAAAATCCAAACCTACATGGCCCTGTGTGAAAAAGTGATTGCCCCCTAAACCTAATAACTGGTTGGGCCACCCTTAGCAGCAACAACTGCAATCAAACGTTTGCGATAACTGGCAATGAGTCTTTTACAGCGCTGTGGAGGAATTTTGGCCCACTCATCTTTGCAGAATTGTTGTAATTCAGCCACATTGGAGGGTTTTCGAGCCTTAACCGCTTTTTTAAGGTCATGCCACAACATCTCAATTGGATTCAGGTCAGGGCTTTGACTAGGCCACTCCAAAGTCTTCATTTTGTTTTTCTTAAGCCATTCAGAGGTGGACTTGCTGGTGTGTTTTGGATCATTGTCCTGCTGCAGAACCCAAGTGCGCTTCAGCTTGAGGTCACGAACAGATGGCCGGACATTCTCCTTCAGGATTTTTTGGTAGACAGCAGAATTCATGGTTTCATTTACCACAGCAAGTCTTCCAGGTCCTGAAGCAGCAAAACAGCCCCAGACCATCACACTACCACCACCATATTTTACTGTTGGTATGATGTTCCTTTTCTGAAATGCTGTGTTACTTTTACGCCAGATGTAATGGGACACACACCTTCCAAAAAGTTCAACTTTTCTCTCGTCAGTCCATAGAGTATTTTCCCAAAAGTCTTGGGGATCATCAAGATGTTTCCTGGCAAAACTGAGACTAGCCTTTATGTTCTTTTTGCTCAGCAGTGGTTTTCGTCTTGGAACTCTGCCATACAGGCCATTTTTGCCCAGTCTCTTTCTTATGGTGGAGTCATGAACACTGACCTTAACTGAGGCAAGTGAAGCCTGCAGTTCTTTGGATGTTGTTGTGGGGTTTTTTCTGACCTCTTGGATGAGTCGTCGCTGCGCTCTTGGTGTAATTTTGGTCGGCCGGCCACTCCTGGGAAGGTTCACCACTGTTCCATGTTTTCGCCATTTGTGGATAATGGCTCTCACTGTGGTTCGCTGGAGTCCCAAAGCTTTAGAAATGGCTTTATAACCTTTTCCAGACTGATAAATCTCAATTACTCTGTTTCTCATTTGTTCCTGAATTTCTTTGGATCGCAGCATGATGTCTAGCTTTTGAGGATCTTTTGGTCTACTTCACTTTGTCAGGCAGGTCCTATTTAAGTGATTTCTTGATTGAGACCAGGTGTGGCAGTAATCAGGCCTGGGTGTGGCTAGAGAAATTGAACTCAGCTTTCCAAAGATGTGATAAACCACAGTTGATTTATGTTTTAACAGGGGGGGCAATCACTTTTTCAGACAGGGCCATGTAGGTTTGGATTTTTTTTCCCCTTAATAATAAAAACCTTCATTTAAAAACTGCATTTTGTGTTTACTTGTGTTATCTTTGTCTAATATTTCAATTTGTTTGATGATCTGAAACATTTCAGTGCGACAAACATGCAAAAAAATAAGAAATCAGGAAGGGGGCAAACACTTTTTCACACCACTGTATGTGCGTGTATGTCCCATTCAAGGCAGAACTCTCCTTGCCCCCATCGATCCCAGGATGTGCTTTTAGTTGCCATAACTTTTCCTGGGAATAAGCTTTTCGCTGCTGGATAGTGTTTGCTGTAATATGGATCGATCTGCTTGGTTACTTTTTTTTTTTAAAAGAGGGAAACAATCATATTTAACTTTAATGTGCTGCTTTATACATCTTTATCTGATGAAAATATAGAGTATAAATAAAGTGTTAGAGGGGCATGATTAAAATGCAATAACAGCAAGAGGTCCTCCTGCAAAATTTAAAAAGGCTGTCTGCTCACTGTGAGATGGGGTGGGGCAACTTCAATCTCAGCTCTTGCTAACAATCAAACGTTCGCGCAGAAATAAGAAAAAGAAATCCTTTCAGGCCCTGGAATGAAATGAAAGCCCCTGACAGGAAGATCCCTCTGGCTCTGCAAGTGGGAGAGCTGTTCCTGCATGAGTCCAACACGCCAGGCGGCTCTGAGCCAGACTGTGGGGCATGAGGCAGAAGGCGGAGCTCGCCCAGCCACCAGCAGTACCTGTATGGAATCCTGACAGCTACCGGGACTGGGAGGAGCCGTTAGCTCAGACGGCAAGGGCGTCTAGCTCCTGACCGGAGGGTCCCGGGTTCGATCCCCGGTAGGGGCAGGCGATGGAGCTCTAATTCCTTCCAGACGGCTCCCAGGTCCACTCAGCCTGCTTTCCAAATGAGCACCGGGGGTTAATCCTTCCGGGGGTAATAGGCTGACCGGAGCGTGATGCTGATCCCATCACCTCCACCTCCAGTGTCGGATGGTCAAGAAAAATGGTGGCCCTTGCCCCCCCATTCCCCTTGATGGCACCCAGCACAGGGCACAGGGAACAAAGACCCCCACCTGTTAGCAGCTGAGAGATTTCCCCCCCCCAAGCTGAGCTACAGACAGTGCAGACTGTCAGCTGTTCCCAAACTACAAGGAAGCACAACGCAGCTGCAGGTACAACAACTCCAAATCCAGCTGAGCTGGGCTGGCTGTGCATATTTAAAACCCAGGAGAGGGGGCACTGCTCACAGCTGAGCCTCGTATGGGCCAGGCTCCTGCAGAGTGCTGTGTGAGTCAGCCCTGAGGAAAGTAGTCTCGCACAGATTGTAAGGAATTATGACAACGTCACTGAAGTTTCACCCCCGCGCACGGATGAATTCAGGAGGGTTGGGGGAGGAGGGAGTCAGGGGTTCTCTTCCTGTGCTGAAACTGAATTGTTACCAAGGTTGATGCACGGGTGGAGAGCCAGCTCGTGGGACCAGAAACCTGACACTAAATGGCTTTCATGTTCCATCGCAAAACCCTGCAGCCGCTGGGCGAAAGAAAAATGAAGGAAACAGAAGTCAAAAAACACAAGTTTACAGGGTTGCGATTTTTCTAGGTACTGGACTTTTGCCAGTTCGGTACATCTGTATCACGTCAGTGGTATTTGAAAAACAAAATCTACTGGAAAATCCCTTACATTCTCGAGACCCCCAATCTCTCGGAAATCTTTGTTTAGATTCCCGGGAATTGTTCACTAGGATTTCACCAGGCAGGCAGAAAGGCAGGCAGCAGCTCAGGAGAAAGAGTGAGAAACTGCCCTGACAGTTGAATGAGTGGTCAGCTTTAGGGCTTCTCGAATGTTCAAGCACAGAGTGGAGCTCAGCCTAGATACCAGGGTGGTTAGCACACATATTCTCACGAACAGCCCTGGGATCTTTAATGACCAATAACCAGAACTTTGGTTTAAGTACGGTTCACCCCAGAACACAGTATCTCCACTCACCATACAGGGGTACCAGTTTGGAAATTCTGGTCCAGAGGCAACGGCGCCACCTACTGGTCTACCAACACCCCTTTCCACAGCCACCAGGCTTTCCTAGAAAGTCTTGCAGCCCATCACTGACAGGCACAGCCCTGCTTATCTCCTGAGACCTGACGTGATCAGTCTGCGTACAAGGTGAGGACACTGCCCGAGACATACCATAAGCAGCATCAGTACAAGGCAACAATCTCACAGAGTTTTGGCGAATGACTGGGGAACATGTAGATGACACTCCGCGGTAATTGTGGCCATTGTGTTCTACAGCCACCTCCTTCATTTATTAATCGATTATCAGCAAGACCAATTCCGCAATTAAGGCGCGTGCTGCTGGGTGTTTTTTTTCAGGGACATGCGTTGATTGGTAGGGAGAAATTGGGAAGGGCACCATGGGATTTCTGGCTGTCATGGGTTTCGCTGTGAGTGAGGATCAGACAGGGTGGGGGGGCGTCTGCCTTCAGAATAAGGACATGGGGCCGAGAGGACTCTTCTCTGGGGGCTGGGAGTACCCGATGAAGCATTCGAAAAGTGTGCCAAGACACCAGTGACATGTAACAGGAGGAAATACTGACGATGACAGGATACACATGACAGGCACTCAGATGACGCGTCCCCCAATAATGCAATGCAATAATGCAAGGGTGCCTTTCCCATTTTACTGGGAAAAAGAACCATCCGGTTTCTCTTGAACCTGCGTTCATCACCAACCACAGCTCTCTGGAACTGAGCCTGCTAACTGGCGCACAGCCACTGCATAATGAGGGTGCCTGGCACAGGCTGCCAAGCTGTGTTGCTGAAGGAAGCACTGAGCAGCCAGTAAGCTGAACGCGGACCAGAGATTGAACGCCCTGCTCTTCCAGAAATGGGACTCTGGCCTGGGGTCGTTGAGCCTGACCTGGCTTGAGGGAATTTTCAACTTTTTGTTGAAATTGTTTTGCCGGCAGCCATATCACCCTGCAGTTGACTGGAGCTCAGCAGGTGTGAGCCTGGTCAGTACCTGGAGGAGAGACTCCTGGGAAAGCTGAGGCTGCTGCTGGAAGAGGTGTTAGTGGGGGCCAGTAGGGGGCGCTCACCCTGCAGTCTGTGTGGGTCCTAATGCCCCAGTATGGTGATGGGGACACCACACTGTATAAAGGTCCTGTCCTTCGGATGAGACACAAAATTGAGGTCCTGACCACACTGGTGGGGGGTGGAGGGGATCCCCATTACCTGTAAAGCGCTTTGAGTGGAGTGTCCAGAAAAAGTGCTATATAAGTGTAAGCAATTATTATTACTATTGTTATTATATATTATTATGAAGTAGTTCAAGTAAGTGGGTGCGTCAGCATGCATAAACTGCAAAGGATAAAGTAAAGGTTCATTCCCTGCTGAAAAGAGAAACAGCTGATTCCCGGACAGTGGGACTCACTGTGAGCCCTGGGCAGGCTCGGGCTGCGCCGCGGGCACGCACCAGAGACACTGAGCCTGACCTCCGCCCCCCCATGAGGAAACCAAGAACGACTGCAGGAGTATGAAGAACCAAAGCAACAGGGTAGAGTTTGCAGGAGGTGGAAGACAGAAGCCATTAGGCCAGTCTCTCTGAAACAGAGGGCTTAGTGTACCGAAGGAATGCAGGAGGAGTGAAGCTGAACTCTGCTCCTTTGCCTCCCCTAATGCTGGTGAAATGGACGATTCGCCCACACAGTCGGAGTTTGTTGACTGTGCTCTGTTTTTGCAATCCGGTGACTGCCCGCAGTACGTGTCCGGGGCCCGGTGTTGAAGTTCACAGCGCGCACGCACCTCACGCGTCTCGGGGAACGCCGTCACCCTCACCGTCACACAGGCGATGGGTGGTTTGCGGCGGCAGCTGTCAGGGTGTAGCCCTGCGAGGAATTCGACCCGCAGGCTGCACCGGGGGGCGTGGGGTGCAAAACCAGCCCCCCCCCCCCCCCATTGGCGACCGGACACAAGAATCCACAGCAGCGCGCGAAGAAATACCTCCGCGCCTCTCTGCGACACCGACCCCACCCGCCCTCGTCACTCCACCGCCTGCAGCGCCAGAGCGCCCACTCTCCCGCTCCTCGACACGTTTCTCCCGCAAGGAACGAGGTCACAGTGGAAACCAGCGACGTGCATTCACAGAGAGCTGCTGCGTCTTCTGTCTGCCGCTGGTGCGTTCAAAGCGCAGCCTGGCCCTGTCCGTTACCCGAGAGAACCATTACCTCAGAGATCTGTGGAGAGGAGGGAGGGAGGAAGCAGAAAATCTGTGGAAAATAGAGGGCAGAGGACAGTGCCTCAGGAATCTGTGAGATAGATTATCATGTAAAGGTAAACAATGAAAAATGACTGGGAAAAAATGCACCTGAACAAGATCAATTATTGTTATGTATCTGTTACCTTGTCTAAACTTAATGAGATGTGTTCACATATACTGTTTTAAGTGTATATATATTAATGTAAAACTTTCTGTTTGGTGATTATCTGTATTTGTGACAAGAAAATAAAGTTCTTAAAGAGCGAAATCGCTGTCCGCAGCCGACGCGTGTGCCCAGACCCAGCGCACAACAGCCGAGTCCGTCATTTTCGCCACAAATGCGTTTGCAAACGGAACTCCAGACGCACAGACGCGCACGGGGGCTCTGCGGTTTTCTCTACAGCTTTTTACCACCGTGGGACCAGCCTGTCAGAGTGGGACAGGTGCGTCTCCCCACGGCCGTCCGGCCACCGTGACGAGCTCGTCCCTCATTAGCAGAGGCCCGTGGGTCGCTGAAAATAGTGCGGGGTATTTAATAAGCGAATGGATCTACAGAAACACGTTTCACTGCCCTACCTGAAGGAAAGCTTGTTGTTTTTTACATTTTGTACAGCGCTCCGGGTCTGTGGGAAAAGACTATAACTAGATATAAGGGCTAGAAGACTAGATATAAGGGCTATGAGACTAGATATAGTGGCTAGAAGACTAGATATAAGGGCTATGAGACTAGATATAAGGGCTAGAAGACTAGATATAAGGGCTAGAAGACTAGATATCAGGGCTATGAGACTAGATATAGGGGCTATAAGACTAGATATAAGGGCTATGAGACTAGATATAGGGGCTAGAAGACTAGATATAGGGGCTAGAAGACTAGATATCAGGGCTATAAGACTAGATATCAGGGCTAGAAGACTAGATATAAGGGCTATGAGACTAGATATAGGGGCTAGAAGACTAGATATAAGGGCTATGAGACTAGATATAAGGGGCTATAAGACTAGATATAGGGGCTAGAAGACTAGATATAGGGGCTAGAAGACTAGATATCAGTGCTATAAGACTAGATATAAGGGGCTGTAAGACTAGATGGGCATCGTGTTCTTACCGCTACTCCCCCTGTCCGCTGGTGTGCGGCTCTGAGTCAGGGTTTGCTTGTTGAACCGGCTGCCTCGCAGCGATCCCCATGGCAACCAGCGAGCAACCTGGTGTGCTTATGGGATGTTTTTGTGTTTCCAGGCTGCGCGAGGAGCATGCGGGAGCACGCAGCCCTGCCGGGGGTTACAGGCCCGCGCGCCGCCCGGTCCGCCCCCTTAAGGACGTCTGAGCCAGGGGCGAACTCGCACAGCCTCGCACTTCAGTCAGTTTCTACTCCCTAGAATCTGTTGGCAAGGCCTTCACAGGAATGGCACCCCAACACTGCTGGTCCCTCCTGGTACATACAGTTATAATAATAATCAATACCTCCTTACACTTATAGAGTGCTTTTTCTGGACCCTCCACTCAGAGCTCTTTACAGGTACTGGGGATCCCCTCCACCCCCACCAGTGTGCAGCCCCCCCTGGATGATGCTCCAGTCCTCTCACACACACCAGCTCTCAGTGGGGAGGAGAGCAGAGTGATGAAGCCAGTTCAGAGAGGGGGGTTATTAGGAGGCCATGACTGGTAAAGGCCAGGGGGAAATTAGGCCAGGACACTGGGGTAACACCCCTACTCTTCTCGAGAGACGCCCTGGGATTTTTAATGACCACAGAAAGTTTGGATCTCAGTTTTCAATCTCAACCGAAGGACGGTGCCTTTTTACAGTATAGTGTCCCCGTCACTATACTGGGGCATTAGGACCCACACAGACCACAGGGTGAGCGCCCCCTACTGGCCCCACTAACACCTCTTCCAGCAGCAGCCTCAGCTTTCCCAGGAGTCTCCCACCCAGGTACTGACCAGGCTCACACTGCTGATAAACCTCCTAATAACCCCCCTCTCTGAACTGGCTCCATCACTCTGCTCTCCTCCCCACTGAGAGCTGGTGTGTGTGAGAGGACTGGAGCATCATCCAGGGGGGGCTGCACACTGGTGGGGGTGGAGGGGATCCCCATGACCTGTAAAGAGCTCTGAGTGGAGTGTCCAGAAAAGCGCTATATAAGTATAAGCAGTTGTTATTATTATGAACATGTCCAAAATTAAATCTTCAGTCGACCTGCAGAAGGTCCTCTCGTCCTTGTGCAGAGAGGGAGGGGCTCTTCTGTGGGGTGCCCCACCACTGTTGAGGGGCACATGCTGTACTCTGTTACAGTCATCGCAACAGCGATGGCCTCAGGGTCTGTCCTGCTTCTGCACACACCCGCCTGTCAGCACACAGACACACACTGCACTGCACTGGGTGCCCCAGGGCCTCTGGGTGTGACCAGCTCCCCTTGTGACATCAGCCTGCTCATGACAGCCTACAGGCCCAGCCTCTTGTAGTACAACCTGTCCATCAGAGAGAGGAAAACCATGAGCACATGGGCACAGTTACAAACAACAGGAGGCCAATCCAATCTGAATTTCCCCCTGGCCTTTACCAGTCATGGCCTCCTGATAACCCCCCTCTCTGAACTGGCCTCATCACTCTGCTCTCCTCCCCACTGAGAGCTGGTGTGTGTGAGGGGACTGGAGCATCATCCAGGTGGGGCTGCACACTGGTGGGGGTGGAGGGGATCCCCATTACCTGTAAAGCGCTTTGAGTGGGGTGTCCAGGACAGCGCTATATAAGCCTGAGGAGTTATTCTTATTTAGTATTTAGCTAATTCATCCAAGGTCTCATCCAGCCATTTCTTCTAAGGACACCAGGGTATTGCCTCCAACAACATGGCTGGGTAGTGTGATCCACTCCCCTACACCACTTTGTGTAAAGAAGTGCCTCCTTTTCTTGGTTTTAAATGCACCTCCCCCTAGTTCCGGCCTGTCACCTCCGGCTCGTGTTTCAGTGGTGACTCTGAAGAAGTCCGTAGTGTTGCCAGTGTCAGTGCCATTGAAGAGTCTCAATCTCACAGTCGTCTGTGTTCGGGACTCAGAAGGTTCAGTTTGTGCTGCCTGTCAGGGTAGGATATTCTTTAAGTCCTGGAATTGACCTGGTTTGTCATCTCTGCGCTGGTTACAGAGCAGTCATATAACACTGTGATCAACACAGTATTCTGAATGAGGCCTAATTAGTGCATTAAATAATTTAAGAATCATATACCTTGATTAAATTCTATACTTTTAGCTATATATCCTAGCATTTTGTTTGGCTTTTTAATTGCTTCCCCGCAAGATGTCTAGATGTGAATGATGGGTCAACATAAAACACAATCAAACGCAATGTTTCCCAATATGTATTCAGTTCAATTAAAGTTTTTACTACAAAACTCTGCGCTTGTCTACACTAAATCTTGTCTGCCTGGTCTTTAATTTTATCTGAATCTTTTTGAATTTAATGACTGTTTCTACAGCAGGTGGTTATTCTCTTACTTTGGCATCATCTGCAAACTCGAACTCATTTAGTTACTAGACCTGAAAGTTGATATACAGTAAGTTAGCACAGTGGTCCCAGGACAGATCCCTGCGGTACTCCACTAGTTATTTCACCCCAAATGGGCAATGCGTCCCTTATCTGCCCCTTCACTCAGCACCTGTTCTTTAAGATTTAAGATTGCTAATCGCATGTTCGTCAATCTCAAGAATTACGTCAGGCTCCACTGCTTGAGGGCTGCATTAGCTAATCTAGGTGCTGATCCCTTAATCACCCTTTGTGTATTAGAATGTGAGTCAAAACAGCTTTAGAGCTCACAGTAAGTAAAGGGCAATCACCGAAGCTTACTTTCTCTTTTCAAAGTTGAATCTCTGCAGGTGGGTGGGAGCATCATCCTGCGGACAGAGGGTGAAGGCCTGGCGACCTTGTTTGCAGATACAGCGTGGCCAGTTCTGATTTCAGTATGACATTTTGTAGCGGGATTCAGAAATGAAGAAATGAAGAATGAGGTGGAGCGTAGCGAGGTGAAATCATGGTAAACCAGGGAGAGTTACACCAAGATAAAGCAGTGAACCAGCTCTGGAGAACCACTGGCGCTCTGCAGAGACCTGCAGGCCCTCTGACCCACCCGAGCGCTCACTGGGTTATTTAACCAGACAGTCCCTCCAGGTCTTGCCAACAATGTGTCGTCTTCGAGCTGTAGGCCGGCAGGCAGGCGTTCGGGGGTTACCTTTAAATCGCATGACTGCGTAACTGCAAAGCTTTGGGGTTTGTTTATCACATCTGCTGTGCAAGGTGATCTCGGGTCTTTTACAGGAAGGGGAACACTGTCTAATCTGCCCAGTTTGGTAATAATAATAATAATAATAATTGCTTACACTTATATAGAGCTTTACTGGACACTCCACTCAAAGCGCTTTACAAGTAATGGGGATCCCCTCCCCCACCACCAGTGCACAGCCCCACCTGGATTTCGTTCGGATAACTCTGGAACACTTGCTTACCTGACTGGGAAGGGCAGGATCGGGTCTGGGAGACTCTGCAAAAGGACTGGAAACACGAATATACCCTCTTCTTTTCGTTAATCTAATCCCTATAAATTCCTCTCCTTCTGCTCTTGTATCCCTCTTAACCAGCTCGCGAACAAAGCATTTCGTTGCCAACAACACCGGTATGCTGTACTGTTCGTGCATTGATCAATAAACCTTGATTGATTGATCGATTGATGCATTCAAACCCTGCACGGGCAGAGGAGGGTAAAATCAGGGCAGCCTGACCCACTGCCACCTGGTCTGGAGGCAGTGCGGCGCCCAGAAGGTTGGGCTTGAGGATTGAGGAGTATTGCACAGCGTCTGGAGAACTGGATATGTCTGTACCGCCAGCCCTCCCCACCCCTGGGCTCAGCGCCACATGATTTACTTTTTCTCCTTTTTTGTGCTCCGCCAGAACAAGACAGAAAAAGGTGTAGCTGCACAGGTAATTGTCAGGGCTGGGGCTCGGCTCAGGCTGGGGGGTGGGGGTGGCGGGTGACACTGGCTTTTAAAGATCCCTCCCCTGCCGTGAAGCTCAGCAGAACAGACAGCGCACAGGTGCGGAAAAGAAATCCCTCTGTTTCGCGGATCTTTTGTCTCCTCACGGACTCCCCAGGCACCCGGACCCCGGCAGCAGCTCTCATGGTAAATACAGCCGTCTCTTCCCGTTTTCCTCTCCGCGCCTGGGCGCGTACCGCTCCGGACAGCCTGTGCTGTCGCTCCCACTGGGCTTCGCGTAGCGGAGGCCCGGCGATTTACCGCGGTCTGAGAAAAACTGGAACCCGCATCCAGCCAGCGCTGGATAGGGCGGGTTTGCTGTTAGTTAGATTCCTGCTCCTGAAGACGGGACTTCCCAGAACTGGGATTTGGGGTTTCCAGACTAGTTCTCACAGATCACAGGGTAATACAGTCCAAGAGAAGTTAGAATACTCTTCGATACAGTCCAAAATCCTTCTTCGTTTGGACCTTGGTCCTTCCATGAGTACTAATAATGTGTGAACCAATATTGTACCTTTGTGATTCCCTGTGACATAACATTATTACGAGGTGTGATTGACGTTCTGCAGTGCTCATGAAGAAAGGCGTAGGACCTGAAAGAGATGGGGTTGTGTGTGCTGGCAGGGGTGTTTGTACTCTATGTTGTCTGGGGTTGCATCTGGTTTCTGTGAGCTGTGCTGGAGTCAGAGTTAAATCAGGGCCAAGCTGGTGAGCCCGCATCACGCAGAGCTGCAGGATCGCAGGGAGGGCTCTGCTCTGCTCTTCTATAAGGGCATGCGCCTTGGTATCATGGCAGATGTGGGGGGTGGGGGAGGGAACACAGTGAAGGAAAAGATGTGGATCATCTATTATTCCAATAGGAAACCGGTTTTGTTGTTACTGTGCGGTGACAGAGCTGTCTGCTGCCTCACGCCCAGTGTGTGCGAGCGTGCCAGAGGGGCGAGGTTCAGAGAGTTCAGTACCGCTGTGTTTCTGCATGCTCCTCTCAACGTTTCAGTTTAGTATTCCTTCGCGAGAGCTCAGATCGGACTCGGGCTACAGAGCCCGCTTGAAGACCACACTAACCTTTCTTCAGGAAGCAGAGAAACTGAGCAATCAAAAGCTCAAAGGCAATGAAAGGCGGAAGAGCTTGCAGCTCTCGGAGGACTGGAGAATGGGACGGCAGTCTCTGTCTCCGTGCAGGTACCAGGCTCGCTTTGGGAAGGTGCAGCGAGTTCGGGCTGAACATCTGTACTCTTCCCTGGGTCTCGCGAAGGCAGAGTAACGCCTCACACGCACACACATCTGGGCTTCCCCCTCCGATACAGGGTTACAGACAGGAGGCTCCTGGTTCTGCGCCTCAGGTATTTGGTCATAGAGGTGCCATAGACCCGCACACCTTCACGAAAACTGCAAGAAATACTCTTTTGCATGAGTCGGCTGTTTATGTTCCCACTCTGGCTAAAGAATTGCAGTGCTGCATTATTGATGGGCCTAAATTTTATCTCGGTGTTCGGCTTGAATAATTGATGTTCTCTCGGCGTGCAGTGGGCACTGCTGGGGTGCTTCTCTCTCGGCGAGCACAGAGAGAACTGGCTGGTCACCCGTCTTAAGCTGCTTTCTCCAGCCACTTCACGCAGTGCCATTCAGTCCCTCCATAACTAAAGCACTACCTCATGTAAAACACATTTAAAATAACCCTGGAATTCTCTGTCTTCATCAGACCTGACTAAAAAGACTCATTTATTCAACTGATGTTGCTTGAGTAGAATATCTGTAGGCGATCGCTGACCCTGCTCTGGTGGTGTTTCCTCTTGTGTGTTCCTGAGAGCTGGGAATTGAGTGCAATGATGTAAAACTCTGCAGAAGGAATCTCCCATTGGGTGGCCTCTTGGTCAGGCTAGCGTTTGACCGCCAGCATCTATCTATGTGATTGCATCTATCCCGGAAGGTGATGGCGTATTCTCGCGATGCATGGGCACAAAGGACACCAGACAAATATCTAACCGATGGGCTAGTCTTCATCGGCTGGGCCGTGCTGTCTTGAAAGAAGCTGTATTAGGCAGCTCTTGAATGTCGCCTGCAAACGGTGGGAGGCTGGGGGGGGGGGTTGGATTGGACAACCTGGGTCCTGCTGAGCTCTGCTGGGGGGAGAGAGACAGCTGGTTGGCACTGTCCTCTGACCCAGGGGCTGGGCTGAGCTCAAGGCCATCGACTGATTGTATAATAACTTATCACGGCCAGTGGTGCAGTATCAGAGGACGATGGTAACATAACATCACTTTATTAGCCCTATACAATTTCTTGCATTAGGAATTGCAGACACACAGACAGGGAGAGAGAAGCTTGGGGTCAGAGCACAGGGTCAGCCATTGTACAGCGCCCCTGGAGCAGTTGGGTTTAAGGGCCTTGCTCAGGGGCCCAATGGAGTAGGATTCCTCTGCCATCTGCGGGATTTGAACCGGCAACCTTCCAGCCACAGGCGCAGATCCTGAGCCACAGAGCCACCGCTCCGCCCTACCTCCAGTCTCTACCAGGACTCCCCACCTTGGGCAGGGAGGCTGCTGGTTACGTACAGCTCTGCCTTTGCCAATGATGTCAGAGAGTCTGCCAGTGATGTCATAGTGACTGTTAGTCATAAGAGAGAGTCTCCCAGTGATGTCTGAGCAGGGCTGCCACAGGGAAAGGCGTGAGACAGCTTGTGTGTGGGGGGTGGGGTGGGAGGAGCTTCCTGTGCACACTGATAGGAGGGGCACAGGGCTGAACAGCCACACTGTGTGATCACATGGCACACCTGTGCAGCACACAATGGGCTTTATTCCAGCTGCTGTGCCAGTGTGAGAGACCAGTCAGCACAAAGACAGGATACCAACTGCACTGATTCAAATCAGGAAAAAGAGGAAAATTAAGAGAGAAAGGGCACTTTTAAGGAGACCACGGGTATGTTTTGAAACGCAGTGGCACAATTCACTTTTCAGGGTTCTGTAAAAACTGGACCTCAAAAAGTTCTCTACAATCTTCGATAATAATAATAATAATAATAATAATAATAATAATTGCTTACACTTATACAGCACTTTTCTGGACACTCCACTCAGAGCTCTTTACAGGTAATGGGGATCCCCTCCACCCCACCAGTGTGCAGCCACACCTGGATGATGCTCCAGTCCTCTCACACACACCAGCTCTCAGTGGGGAGGAGAGCAGAGAGATGGAGCCAGTTCAGAGATGGGGATTATTAGGAGGCCATGACTGGTAAAGGCCAGGGGGAAATTTGGCCAGGACACCGGGGTAACACCCCTACTCTTTTCTAGAAATGCCCTGGGATTTTTAATGACCACAGAGAGTCAGGAGAGTGTCCCCGTCACTATACTGGGGCATTAGGACCCACACAGACCGCAGGGTGAGCACCCCCTACTGGCCCCACTAACACCTCTTCCAGCAGCAGCCTCAGCTTTCCCAGGAGTCTCCCCTCCAGGTACTGGCCAGGCTCACACTGCTGAGCTCCAGTGGGGCTGCCAGCTGGGAGCTGCAGGGTGATATGGCTGCTGGCCATGTCGATGTGTAAGGCAAGGCCTAGTAATGATCAGAATCCACCCAGTGCCACTTGTCCCCACGACAAATCGAGTTTCTGGAGGCCTGTCACTCACACAGGTGTGGGGGCAGCGTGGCAGCTTTGTCAAACCTGTGTGAATCCAAGCGAAGGATTAACCCCCCCTCCCCCCCCCGTGTGCCCCAGCCTGCCCCGGGTCTGCGCCTGCACCCCCCCCCCCTTGAGAACACGCGGGAAGAGGCGGAACTGCAGAGGCTGAATGAGCGTTGAGAGACTCTTGATTTTGAGGGCCCCTGGCTCTGATCCTTCCTTCTGGAGGAGCAGTGAGCTGGGGGGACAGGTCAGCGGGCACAGCCTCCATCTGGGGCAGCTTTCCAGAGGGGCTTTTTCCCAGCGGCACGAGGCAAGACCTTTGGGCTGAATGAAAACCCCAAAAGGCTCGGGACCAATCGTCCTGCCTGGCTCTTCAACACAACCCCCGTTGCCTTCTGGCATCCAAAATAAAGGCGGCTTGTTCTAGCTCGGGGTACGCACGCACAGGGCCGTAGTCAATTAAGGAAGCGCCAAAGGATTTTCTGGGCAGAGACGGAAGTAGATGCTGGATGACAGGGCAGCGCGATCGAGAAATAAGACGAGCGAGCCCACTTACGGTGAGAGATTTCGCTCACACGGCAGAACTCTCTTATGACTAACAGACTCTCTGACATCACCGGCAGACTCTCTGACATCACCAGCGTGACTCTCTCTCGTGACTAGCAGACTCTCTGACATCACCAGCAGACTCTCCGACATCACCAGCAGACTCTCTGACATCACCAGCAGACTCTCTGACATCACCGGCATGATTCTCTCTCGTGACTAGCAGATTCTCTGACATCACCGGCAGACTCTCCGACATCACCGGCAGGCTCTCTGACATCACCGGCAGGCTCTCTCTTGTCATGGTAATTATACAGAGCAGGTTTCAAGCTCTCCCTGCCCACAGCCCCCAGGGGCTGTGCTCCGCCGTGACACTGCCTTCATGCTGCGTCTTCTGCTCTTGCCTCTTGCCTCCCGCAGTTTCTCTCAGGCCTGCAGGGGCACTTGGAGCTCAGGGGCTGGGCTGCATGGTGCTGCTTGGTGCCGCGCTGTGCCACATTCACGAGCGAGTTACTGTGCGAAAGTACTCGAGCGCCTCACTTCACGCCAGTGAAACCACACACTGCTGCCTGTTCGTAAGGGGACAGCAGACAAAAACACAATATAGAGTTATCCTGAAGAAAAGGTGTGAATTGTGATGTTGGCGACTTTTTGCAGGTCCTTGGGCAGCTCTAACATTAGATGCTGCTGGGATACCAGGTCCCTCTCGCTGGTTTATAGATCTGTCACCAGTAATCATTCTTCCACTGATTAACCGGGGAGTCTGGTCGTGTCCAAGACCACTCATAATAAGACTGCTTGTCACAGTGTCGGTTCTACCCCTTTCTCTGAAGCACCGCTTGATGACTTGATGATGGAGGCTGTCTGGAAATCCGAGGGAGAGCAACTGTTTGAAACAGAAGGCTCAGGTCTTTATGTTCGAGCTCCAGCTGGTGTAACATTCGGGCGTAATCCCGAGATAGCAATGACTCCTTCAGTGTATGTACGACCTGTTACGCCGTGCACTGGACGCACCTAGAAGCTACCGTGAGCTTGGCTGGCACTCGGGTTTAATGATCGTGTCAACGTCCGGCGCTGCAGAATTTGTACGGCTCTACTTTCGCCTGGGGTTTTAGTCCGAGTAAGTTTGGCCATTTTTAGCAAACCTGAACAGGATCGTTATAATCATGAGGAGCGGTTTTGTGGGATTGAGAGATCAAAGCGACGATAGCTCCGTTATGAGCAGTTACACGTGCAATCAGTGAGTTTAAGACTGTAAATCCGCACGTGGCCATATAGGTATTGTATGACAATTGTGCTATCGCGTGATCACATAAAGTACGCGAGAATTACTATCTCGTAACGAGAACCTCGTGTTCTCCTAATTGCGAGATAAAGGCGAGGATTTATGTTTTGGTCCTCGGTGGCAGCAATGCGCTTCCGTATAAAAGCCCACAGTCCCTTCTCACTTCTTTTTAATTTCATCGGAGTCCGTGTGGGGTCAATGCGTCGTCATCTAGGAGAATAAAAAAAATGAGGTCGCAGGTGCGAGACAGGATGAGAACGAGCGAGAGGGGGGATGTCAGCGGGCTGGCGGTCACTGAATGACCTCTCCTCGTTTGGACCCAGTCCTGGCTTCTGAATCCTATTCAACAGCGGGGTCGAACTTCAACACAGTTAGATGAACTAAAACCGATAGTGGCATATCCACAAAGTTTGGAAACATGTTTTTTTTATTCTTAGATGTAAACTTTCCTAACGAGGCTAGATATCTGACGCCTTTGGGTTTTTAAAAAAAATTTTTACACATTAATATTCAATCACTTAAAATGTTAGTAGGGAGAGCTTGAAGTCCCCGGTCGTGCATTCATTAGGACTGCTGTCGCCGAGCCGCTGCGCATCTGAGCGCGGAGCGCACCTCTCCGGAGACGCCTGCCTGCCTGCCTGGCCGGCTCGGAAACTCTCAGAAACCGAACCGAACCGCGACGTCCGCCCGGGCCACCGCTCGTCATTCACACAGCCGGGGGTCACGGACACGTCCAGTCCAGAACCGGCTTCAAAAGGTCCCGACGCGCCACCATGCCGTTTTCGACTCCGAGCAACGTTTTTTCGGCGAAACGCCCCCGTTCACGGTCGTTTGTTTTTTGTAAAGGGTGTAATTGGCAAGAGTTTCGATTTTCAGGAGAAAGCGGAGGTCGGGGGGTCAGGGGTGGGGCAGAGAACAGAGCAGAGAGAGGCCACAGAGCACACGAAGTACAGCCGCAAACGCTGCAGTCAATTCCCCCCAGAAACAACTGACCTACCGATGCGATGTCGGCCTTCTGGCTAAGATCAAGTGTGTGTTTCTGGATTGTGGGAGCAAACCCCACCCTGACAGCACCACAGGTCCGGTTCCGAACCCGAGGCAGAAGTGCTAACAACCGCGCCAGTTAAATCGCATTAAAAACGCATTAAAAACGCGTGTTCAATTAGGAATAACCCAGAGACCCATTCCCACAGCTTGGCATTTTACTAGAGCACTTAGAAGAAAACGCTTTGCAGCAGACGAAGAATAAAGAATTGTTTTTTTTTTTAATTTCAAACAGTTGTTCTGCCTTGGTCTTCCAAACAGCCTCTAGTGGGTTATCAAGCGACGATTCACAGAAAGGTGTAGGAATGACGCTGTGACAATCTTATTACGAGCGGTGTTGGAGGCGACGGGACTCCTCCGGTTAATGCACCGGGCACCGGTGACAGATTTGTAAACCCGTCGTGCGAGGGGGGGAGGCGAAACTGTTTAAAAACAAGCTCAGTTCGTGGGTTTGAAAAATAAATCAATGTTTCGGTCATCTTTAATTAATAGAGGGCTCCACTGGAGTCCAACACCGCTTTAGTCCAGATAAACGTTTTAGGACAGTACTATAATTTTACTACCTTCGGAGAAAATAATTCTCAGACGAAGGAGCAGCTATCATTAACATCAGATTAAATATCAGGGAGACGATGATACAATAGACTAGGTCGGACACTCGCATAAAAGATGTAGAACTACTAAAATAGATCAAAGTTTCTTAAATAGCGTTACTAAAAGGTTGATTCTACAGTCAGAAATCAAATGAATAAATCAGTTGATAAAACGTTGTTAAATACATCAAGCTGTATTGTATATAATGCGTTGTACTAACAAAGTGGAACCAGGATGCACGTTTATCTAAAAAAAAATGTTTTTATGTCAACGTAATATCAATAGGACTGCTGTTTGTGTGCCCAGCTGGTGTGTGGTAATTATATTTTCTGCTCTACACACCGTAGTTCAGCGCGGTGCGGTCAGGTTTAATTCGTAGTTCATTGTGGCCAGTGGAGAATGGAGTAGTTTAGGAAGAGACAGCTGAGTGCGTCAGGCAGAAGTAAAACAACAAATCCGACGTGTTGGTTATTCGGCATCTCGCTGGCGCGCCGAACTGTCCGGTCCACCTTAAGGCCTCCGGGCGGAGAGGGTCTCGGGGCCAGCGCGGGGGGCGGGGCCACGGGCTCACCTGGATAAGGTAATGCGGGAAGCCCCGCCCCCCGCCCTCAGACGACTGCCTTACTGATGTTCGTCCACCGGGAGCGAGTGCAGTTCAGATCGAAGCGAACGGGATAAAAATAGGTCCGAGGACACTAGAGACGTCGCTATCACCGAGGAGCGCAGAAGATTAATATTTTTTTTTTTCTTAAAAAAGCGCCTAGCCGAAGCGAGTTGCTCGAGTTGAGCAACGTCTGCGCTCGTTAAATCCAGTCCGGTGGCGTTTGCCTGCGGTGCGATTTCCTGTACGCGCGCCGAGCCGAGCAACTTGACTTTTCGCCAGCCCTTAACACCTTGCCTGCCGAGTTTCAGTCCCGTAGCCGCCGATATCGTCGTCAAGGAGAAGAAGCAGAAGGAAAAAGAGAGGCGCCCCTCTCTTAACTCCACGGAGGGATTTATCTGATTTCGGAACTCGGTCTGACCTGCTCCCCGGGGGAGCAGCGCCTCCGGACCCGGCCATGAGCGTCCTTTCTGAGAGCGTCTTTCTGTCCACCGTGCAGCCCACCAACGCGCCCGTCAGCAGCTATGCCGTCCCCTCGGAGATCCAGCTGGAGCACGGCGGCAGCCGCACGGACGAGCTCTCCCGGTCCCGGCGGGTCCAGCAGCAGGTTCAGCTGCGCCTGGCCGAGAAGTCCTCCGGGTCCATGTCGAGGGCGGCGAACGGGGCAGCCCACGGCGCCGCCTCAGGTGAGACTCGCCAGTCCCTCCGCGCCCTCCGTCCTCCGTCCTCGCCGACGGCAGCTGCTGCGCTGTGGTCTTCTGTCGCGTTAATTTTGTGTTTTTCTTGTGCACCTGGTGTGTGTGACCTCCCCAACCCTAAGTACGTGCGGACAGTCTTAAACCCTTGAAGGAGTCTTTGATTTAATGTGGCCAGAGACCCTGCCTGACTTTTTTCTTTTTTTTATATACCGGTTTTGCCTCTTCAGAAACTGGCCCCTCCGTTCACGGTGAGAGCCGTGGGTGGGCTGTAGCGGTCACAAACCGGTAGTATCGAGGCGAAACCGATCGCTGGTTGTGCGCCGAGCTGGCTTGTGGTAATTATGTTCCATGGAGTTTCCTGCGCTCTACTATAGCTCGGCACGGTGCTGTCTGATCTAATGAGAATGGTAAACCCTGGTACTGCTGTATGTGTTGTATATATTGCGGGAGGGTAACGGCTTATTAACACCTTAGTTTCTTTAAGGTGTTATGATCGTTTTTCCACTCATTTATAACGCACCTTTCGCGCACAAGACTCAAAGTGCTTTTGTAGAAATAAAACGAAATAGGGTAACAAGATGGAGAAGAGCCAGTTAGCAGGTATAAGTGCAGATATTTTAAAAAATCAAAGTAATTAAAAAAAAAAGTTACACACGCACACAGTAGGAAATCCATTAAGCAACAAAATTGATCTGGTAAAAGTGAGTCATCGGCATGGAGTTCAAACTAGCCAGTAAACTTGAGTTCTCAGCAGAGCAGTTTCAAGGTTGTGGGGAACGGCCCCACCCTCTCTCTTTAACCAGACCTTGGTGTGGGGACTGCTGGACACAACATCTCTGCAAGGCTGCCCGGGGCTTGGAATGCCAGCAAAAGCATTTCAAACTCAACTGCTCAATTAACCAGGGGAAGCCAGTGCAGAGTAGCTGGGACAGGAGTCCTTTTTTTGTTTGTCGAGTAGTAATAATAATTCCTTACACTTCTATAGCGCTTTTCTGGACACTCCACTCAGGGCTCTTTACAGGTCACGGGGATCCCCTCCACCCCCACCAGTGTGCAGCCCCCCCTGGATGATGCTCCAGTCCTCTCACACACACCAGCTCTCAGTGGGGAGGAGAGCAGAGTGATGGAGCCAGTTCAGAGAGGGGGGTTATTAGGAGGCCATGACTGGTAAGGGCCAGGGGGAAATTAGGCCAGGACACCGGGGTAACACCCCTACTCTTCTCGAGAGACGCCCTGGGATTTTTAATGACCACAGAGAGTCAGGACCTCGGTTTTACGTCTCATCCGAAAGACGGCACCTTTTTACAGTAGAGTGTCCCCGTCACTATACTGGGTCATTAGGACCCACACAGGCTGCGGGGTGAGCGCCCCCTACTGGTCCCACTAACACCTCTTCCAGCAGCAGCCTCAGCTTTCCCAGGAGTCTCCCATCCAGGTACTGGCCAGGCTCACACTGCTGAGCTCCAGTGGGGCTGCCAGCAGGGAGCTGCAGGGTGATATGGCTGCTGGAGTGCCATAATTGCAACCAACCCGTATTGTTTGTTTAAAGCCTTAAATTGCCATGTTGTACTCTATTGTTTAGTGCCCTTTGTGTGTTCAGATCTGCAGCCCAGGCTCTGACTCGCTGCAGGCTTTTTTTCCTCTGCTGCTCCATGCTGCAGACAGGCTGATGCTCGGGTGTGAGGTGTCGTGCAAGTTGGGTCAGGAAAGCAGCCAGAAAAATGCCACCATCGCCCTGAACGTGCAAAGCACAAAGACAGGGCCGAACCCCTCCACCCCCAGGCCGCGCACACGGCAAGTGCACAGCAGACAATGAGAGAGGGCAGAGTGCTGGCAGACCTCCCGTAGGCCAGGTGAAGGTTAAGTACAGATCTCGTGCGGGACGTCCCGGCTGTAGGCTCTGGGGCGAGCTCTGCGAGTGTTCCCCTGCCCGCCGGGGCTCCGGAGCAGCAGAGCAATGCTTTGCGATGTTTGGGACGAGCCCTGTTCTGCCTGATCTTATTGAGCAATGCTTTAGTCAAAACACCCCCCCCTCCACCCCACCCCTCCAGTGTTCTTGCTTGACGAGACGGTGCAGTCTGTTTTGCCCCGGGGGGAATATCTCTGCACGCGGGGCGAGACAGTGCCGCTGAAGCTACGGGCGTGAGCTCTCTGCTGGTTGCTGGTCACTGCTTGTGGGGTGGGTGGGTGGGGGGGTCTCCTTCACTGTTGCTCCTGTGCGGGCCGTGGGAATGACTCTCCGCACTCGACGCGTCCTGCCCGGGACGCTGAGCACATGCCCTGAAAGGAGCAGGTCCCGTGGGTGGGAGAGCACCGTGGGTGTGTCTAGGGGGAGTTTGTGACAAAGTCCGCTCGTCTGCAGAAAGGGTGAGTCACGCTCCTGATCGCTGCAGTTCCCATCCGCTCAGGCTGTGCGAGTGGACGTGATGCACCTCTTATCTGTAGACGCGCGGTTCCTTCACGCCGAAGGCTACCAGACTGGATGTTTTTTGTCTTCGTAACACGTAACAAGGCGGCGGCTGCTGCCGTGGGTGGTGCTGCGCCCTTTTCACTTCCACCTCGATGCAGTGGTGAGCTGTGGGTGTTGCCAAAACAAATGCGTAGTCCCCTCCAGATCTGCTGGCTTCTGTTGGCAGCAGGCATCACAGGGCTCAGGGTGCTCCAGGGCGGCATATCACCCCTCCTGGTGCAGGTCAGGGCTCAGGGTGCTACAGAGCTGCAGGTCACTAATCCTGGTGCAGTCAGGGCATCACAGGGCTGCAGGTCACTAATCCTGGTGCAGTCAGGGCTCAGGGTGCTACAGAGCTGCAGGTCACTAATCCTGGTGCAGTCAGGGCATTACAGGGCTGCAGGTCACTAATCCTGGTACAGTCAGAGCTCAGGGTGCTACAGAGCTGCAGGTTACTAATCCTGGTGCAGTCAGGGCATCACAGGGCTGCAGGTCACTAATCCTGGTACAGTCAGAGCTCAGGGTGCTACAGAGCTGCAGGTCACTAATCCTGGTGCAGTCAGGGCTCAGGGCATCACAGGGCTGCAGGTCACTAATCCTGTTGGAGTCAGGGCTCAGGGTGCTACAGAGCTGCAGGTCACTAATCCTGGTGCAGTCAGGGCTCAGGGTGCTACAGAGCTGCAGGTCACTAATCCTGGTGCAGTCAGGGCTCAGGGTGCTACAGAGCTGCAGGTCACTAATCCTGGTGCAGTCAGGGCTCAGGGTGCTACAGAGCTGCAGGTCACTAATCCTGGTGCAGTCAGGACTCAGGGCATCATAGGGCTGCAGGTCACGAATCCTGGTGCAGTCAGGGCTCAGGGTGCTACAGAGCTGCAGGTCACTAATCCTGGTGCAGTCAGGGCTCAGGGTGCTACAGAGCTGCAGGTCACTAATCCTGGTGCAGTCAGGACTCAGGGCATCATAGGGCTGCAGGTCACTAATCCTGGTGCAGTCAGGGCTCAGGGTGCTACAGAGCTGCAGGTCACTAATCCTGGTGCAGTCAGGGCTCAGGGTGCTACAGAGCTGCAGGTCACTAATCCTGGTGCAGTCAGGGCTCAGGGTGCTACAGAGCTGCAGGTCACTAATCCTGGTGCAGTCAGGACTCAGGGCATCACAGGGCTGCAGGTCACTAATCCTGGTGCAGTCAGGGCTCAGGGCATCACAGAGCTGCAGGTCACTAATCCTGGTGCAGTCAGGGCTCAGGGTGCTACAGAGCTGCAGGTCACTAATCCTGGTGCAGTCAGGGCTCAGGGTGCTACAGGGCTGCAGGTCACTAATCCTGGTGCAGTCAGGGCTCAGGGCATCACAGAGCTGCAGGTCACTAATCCTGGTGCAGTCAGGGCTCAGGGTGCTACAGAGCTGCAGGTCACTAATCCTGGTGCAGTCAGGGCTCAGGGTGCTACAGAGCTGCAGGTCACTAATCCTGGTGCAGTCAGGACTCAGGGCATCATAGGGCTGCAGGTCACTAATCCTGGTGCAGTCAGGGCTCAGGGTGCTACAGAGCTGCAGGTCACTAATCCTGGTGCAGTCAGGGCTCAGGGCATCACAGGGCTGCAGGTCACTAATCCTGGTGCAGTCAGGGCTCAGGGTGCTACAGAGCTGCAGGTCACTAATCCTGGTGCAGTCAGGGCTCAGGGCATCACAGGGCTGCAGTTCACTAATCCTGGTGCAGTCAGGGCTTAGGGCATCACAGGGCTGCAGGTCACTAATCCTGGTGCAGTCAGGGCTCCTGATGTCACACCACTGCAGCTCATGGCTAAGTGAGGATGTGACAGCCAAGGGTGGGTGATGGACTCTGGGGCTCTGGGCTTGTCAGTGGGTTGCCTGGAATGAACAGATCCATGGCCACCCCCAGTTCCTCCTACCTCAGCTGATGTGGGGTTTTCACACCGGCTGCTGCTTCGTGCTCCAATCAATCGACCAGTTATCGTCCAGTTATTGAAGTACTTCAATGGGTTGAAGTGCAGTGGTATGGATTGACAGGCCCGTCCTGTGGCTATAGTGAATCTGTGTGCTAGAAAAACAGCCTGTTAAAGGACGCTGTGACCTTGACTCCAGTCAAACACGGGGGGGTGTAGAGATAGTGAAAGTGGGGATCACGTTACACCTACGTTTGTAAATATGATAGCCATAAAGGTAATATTTCATGAAGTGAAAGTTTTCTACGTCCCTTTTTTTAAAAAAGAATTCTTCCTCATTTTCCGAAGTGTGAGAAAATGCCTTGCGTCCCTGAAATGCTGCAGGCGACTCCGCCCGGGGTGGTGTGGTGGGTAGGCGCGTCTCTTAGCCAGACAGATAAAAACACAGGCAGGAAGTTCTGGAGAAACAACGTGACATGCAGGCTGTATTCCGCCCTTTCGCGGAGAGTCGAGCGTTCTCCAGGATGAACGGGACTACCCGTTAGTCCGCCTGGAAAGCCAGGCGAGAGAGGGATTGTGGGATTGTTCCTGTTCGATCCTGAGTGTAGAGAACGGTTTGTCTAACTCGGCGCGTGGTGAAAACGAGTTTGCCAATTAGCAGAAACGCCACAGAAACCCCGGGATCTGGCAAGCGCTCCGCAGTAAATCCTTAAGCGGGGATGAATCCCATTATGATCCCATGAACCGGCACGCGGCGCGCGTGCTCCGTGCCGGGATGGGAGGTGATCGGGAGAGCGGACCCCGTGCACGTTCCCCGGCTGGGGTGAGTTTCAGAGCTCCTGCGTCTGATTTCACTCCCGAGAGCCGTCGCCAGCGTTTAATCTAGAAAGAGGGTGCCCTAGATTTGAGATCAATTAATTTTCTCTTTTCTTTGCTCAAACGCACTTCTGGGAAATAAGGTTTGGAAAAACTGGAGCATGTTTTCCCCCTGCAGCAGAAGACTTTGAAAGCTGCCCCCCAGCTGCCAGTGTTTGACAGACGGGGGGTTGTGACGAGCTGATGAGCAGCACGTGGTGGCGATCAGTATTTCTGTGGAAAGGGGGAGATGTGCTGTGACAGTTTTGGGGAGCCAATCAGGGGGCTGGGGGGGGGGGGTCATGTGATGGGTCAGAGCCGGGCTGCTGGGTGACCCCACCCCCCCCCTCCCTCAGGTCAGGCGAGAGCGTCCGGCATCGGCCAGCGGACACTCTGTGCGGTTCTGTCTCCAGCGAGTTGCTTCTCAAAAGAGGGGGTGTCGGTCCTGTGGGTCCGAGATCTCTCTTCCCCAGCTGACCCTCATCCTCGGGGGCGTCCTGGTGCCCCCCCCAGCCTGCTTCCAGCGGTGACGTCCAGTCCTCCCTCTCAGGGGCTGTGGTGCAAGGAAGAAGGGAGACAGACTGTGCCAAACGCCATTTTCACGAAGCGACAGCCCAGCCCAGGGTGGGGGGTGAGCCAGGCCTCACCTGGCCCACAGGGGGCTGGGAATCTCTACACCATCGCGGGGGGCTTGATCTCTTCAAGTGACCGATGTAATCTGCAATCGTATTCGCAGTTCAGGTGGGGAGCTGCGGCAGCAGGCGTGGGCTACAAAGGAGCATGGGTTTATTCCCTGCTGAAAAGAGAAGAGAGAAAACGCAACGTTTCGGCCGTGGAGTCTTCTCCAGGTGTGAGGGTGAAAACCTGAAGAAGACTCCAGGGTCGAAACGTTGTGTTTTCTTTCTTCTCTTTTCAGCAGGGAATAAACCTATTGCTTGTCTCTTTGCATCTAATTTGCATCAGTGCGGCCAGTGCGCTGGAGTCTTAGCTCCAGGTCTGTTTACTGTGTTTTTACTCCTGACGGTCGCCCTCCACTGGACTCGGACCGAGATCACAGGGCTCCTTCGCGCATTCCTCCTAGCGGGGCTGAGGCCTTTTTCCCTCCTCCCGGTAGGAGGACCGTTCTCGACAGCTCCTGAAGGGCTTTCCGCTTGAGAAGCAGGGTAGGGGTCAGTCCTGGGGCACGAGGCGCCCTGTGCCCTGACCGGAGTGTGTCAACAGGAGCGGTCACTGCAGAGCGATGAGGGGAGCTGTGCCGAAGCTTACTTCACCTGGATAGCTACACGAGTCTTCATTACAGTAAAGTAGAGTACCATTAACGAAGGCGGTAGGATTTTTGTACTGTATTTCCTTTGATCTTCATCCTCCGTCTGAGCTCATATGGTTCTCATATGACCTTTACACCAGCTGTGGGACTGTGCGGTTTTTAGAAGGGGGTGTGTTTTGGGGGCTGTGGGATTTGATAGAAATGCCTTGTGCTGGCCCTAGGGTAGAATATCGAAGGTGCCCACATAAGAGTACAGCTGGAGACTGACCACTGTCCGCTGGCTGATCGTGCAGCGCTAACCCGCTGGCTTGGGCAGGAGCTTAGCGTGTTGCCTGAAGAGGCGTTGCTGTTCGTGGTCTTATCTGCCCTCTGGGCGCGAACAAGTTCCCTTGTCTCAGCTTCTAAATATAATTGAAGCAAGTTTCCATGATGTTACTGTGGGGTCATCTAAAGCACGGGGTCAAACAAAAATGTGACTCCCCTCCCCCCTCCACCAGCCCTCCGATCTCAGACTGCAAGAGGACTCTTCTGTTAGCGGTAATGGGTCTGGAATGTGTGCGTGCTGGGCGGATCGCAGTCCTGAGCAGATAAGGGAGCCCAGTGTAGAAGCCTGGGCTGTTGTCTGTCAGTGCAGCTGGGTGGTCAAAGTCTGGCAGCCTCAGAGCCGCAGGACTCTGGCTGAATAAGGACTTAGAACATAAGAGAGCTTCCAAGTGGCCTGTCTTGACCATTGGGTTGCCAGTAGCTCACTGATCCAAGGACCTAATCCTGCCGTTTCTTGAGAGAAGCCAGGGTCTCGGCTTCAACAGCGATGGGCGACAGTCTTGGGAAGAGGGTAACCCTGGCAGATCAAGTTCATCCAACAGGATTGTTTCAGAAAATGTTGCTCATCTTATTTGATGGAAAAACAGCTTTGTTCATGCAGGCTGCCAGTCTTTACTGTCTGCGACCACAACCCCTCCCCCCTTCCCAGAAAGCTCTGTGTGCGCAGAAGTTATACCTGGGAGGTGTTCAAGGGCGGGTGGCTCTGGCAGCTGGATGAGAGCGTTACTCGCTGTGACTGGTGCCCTTCGAGCCGGACAGTGCCCCGTCTGTCACACCAGGGCAGCTAGTGCACTTGTCTGACAGCTGGACCCTGGTTTACTGCCTCTCTGCTTCTCAAGGTGAACCAAGGCAGTCTGCCCCCCAGTGAACCACAGCCAACAAGAGGCCAATGAGTCAGAACAAAGCAAACGGGTTTTAGGAACAGTAGGGCTGCAGTTTGAACTCCCTATTACAGGGCGTGTGATTGACAGAGCTGAGCCAACATGCATTGTGTGCTCCATGCTGAGCAAACATGTGTGGAGGAGGAGAGCGATAAGTGCTAAACGCCCTGAACATTTTTACAGGGGGTTTTACAATCTGGGAGCTTCTGATGCTCAGAGAGATAGCAAGGGGGAACTCCTGTTCCTCTGCCCAGGCTGGGAAAGGGTGGGGCAGATTCATGTAGGGGAGGTGGTTTTCATAGAAAAAAAATAGAAATTTACCTTTTTATTTTTCTGTAAAATGCCATCCTGATTTATCAAATTAGTTTCAAATTGAGGGGGGTGGGGGAAGATGGTGATCAGTCACTGCTGCCAAGCATGTTTCTATATCCTCCTAAACGGGGCACATTAGTTACAGGAGATGAATTCTTGGGCCTTCCAGAGCAGGGGCTCTCAGTGTTCCTATGAAGAATAGAGGCATACAGGAGTTTGTATACGCATGGCTGCTGCTGAAAACTCCAGCGCACACTGCTTTGTTGATTAAACAGGGAGATTGCTTAGCATTGAGGTGTGCGAGTACAGTCCCTGGGGTGGGGCGCTTGTGGTTTGCAGTTTGCTGCTAAGCGCCAGACCTCTCCGTCTCCGCCGGCCCCGTGAGGTGGAGGTGGCAGAGCAGGTCTCTGGCTGGGTGTTGTCCAGCTGTTCTGGGGTGTGGCCTCTCCAGGGAAAGCAGCCGGGCCTGCCCAGACCGGTCGGTCCTCTTGTCTCGAGCTGTCTACTCGCCCCTGTGCTCTCTTCTCGCAAAAAAAAAAAACCTCATCTCTCCCAGCACGTCAGTGCCCACTGGGTCGTTTGAAACTAAACACGCGCGCTCCAGCCCAATCCGGCGCCTGGGTCCTTAGCCGGAGCTAAGCCGGAGCTGAGATCTCGCACGTACGAGTGGAATGACTGATGCATGAGCATAGCTTGTCTGGCTTGGCAGCAGTCCCGCGCCACTGCCCCGAGATGCACGTTTTATATTCGAGAAGAGCTTCCATGATGAGCGAACGGAGAAGAAGGGTTTTACTTTCATGCACACGCCTGTTTTTAACCAGGTTGTCAAAAGATGAAGTGTCATTGCAGAGCAGAAAGTTGTGTGTTTGGGTGAAGTGCTATGGGGAGTAAATAAGACGGAATAAGACAATAAGTAAAGAAGACGGAAACGTGTGTTTTAAAGAGCCATCTTCTCTTGAATGCAGCAATTAGAGATTTCGCACTGGCAGAGTCAATGCTTTGTACTAGGGCCTGTCAAGGGAGCGTTGCACAAGTGGAAATGTTAATAGTTTATTAACAGAATGACATTGGTGTGCAAATCGCCAACCTCTAGTGCAGATCTAAATAACAAAACCCTAATCTCGACCATGGCTGAACCTCACCCCTGGGTGATCATGGTAACAGGGGTGTGTTGTCTTGAGCAGCTACAGAAACACCTGTTGACAGATTGACAGTTCTTCCAGTGCCCTAGGCGAATCAGATCAGGAAGACTGGCAGGTTTGTAAAACAGTTAACGCACACACGGTGAAGCTAGGACAGTTTCTGTGAGGTGAAAAATTAACTTGTTGCAGTGGAGCCATGTAGTAAAAATACCAGATGCTTTAAATTCCTGGCTTCAAACCGGCTAAATCATGTCCTAGCTTGGCAAACATGAATTGTGATCACTGGGTTCGTCTTTCAGGAGTTTGTTTACTTTCTAGCTGTTGTGGGATACCTAGAGGGAAATGTTTTCGGCAGGAGGATCCAACACAAACACAGGACGTCTTAAAGGACCATACATCTTGCTAAGAGCCTCTCTCCGCTGGACATTCCTGCTGTAATCCCCGAGCAGAATCTTTAGCGAACACAGATCAAACGGCAAACAGGAGCTGTTAACCTTTCAGTCCCATCCCAGCAGCAAAAAAACATCACCCACAGGTCAGGAGTTCTGACCCTGCCTGGTGGTCAAATTCTTTCCTAAAGTCTCGTCGCGTTTGCCTTTGCACTTTTAGAAAATAAATAATTTGGTCTTTAAATGGCACGTCTGCTTTCTTGGAGGAATACCCTTAAAGAATGGGGGGAAAAAAAACACAGGCAAAAGACTTATCGGTATTTAGAGAGAGCTGGGTTTTGTTTTCCCAGAGTTGATCTAGTATAACATGAACCGGCTCTTTCTCGGGAATTGCTAAACAGCTGGCCTGCTGTGGCCTCTTCCTCTCCTGTTTTCGAGAAGAGCTTCCAGGGAGGATTGACATCAATAGAGAGTGCTGATAACCCCAGACAGGGTGCACAGGGGAGTCGGGCCCAGAAGAGGCAGGGATAGGTTTGAAAGTTTTTCCCATCCCTGAATTTTAGAACAAGATAAGCAACAGAGATTTTGGAAACCACTCCCCCCCTCGTCTTTCAGAGCTGTCAGAAGACGGCGGTCTCTGCCGAGGATGGGATGCACCCACGTCCCCTGAGCAAACAGGATCCACGAGAATACAGGAGAAAATAAATCTGAAATTGTGCAAGAGCAGCACCGAAGGGACAAGGGGTTAGCAGCTCGCTGTGAGGAGCGTCGGGTGGGGACTTGCTAATGAAACTGCAAAGCCTCGCGTCTTGGGCACCCTTGTGCGGCTCTTCACACCTGCCTCTCTTGGGCGCGGCGCGACATCATGAGTCACCCCGAGGTTGTAGGGGGCATTTGATCCGAAAGAGGTTCGGACGTTCCGCCACTCCAGCAGGCAGGAGAAATTCAGACATCTGTGAGCGTTGGGCCTGCACTTAAGCCGCAATCAATGAGGACAGTTCCTTAATTAAACAGCTGAACACGCAGTGAGCTAGGCAACCTGCTGCACAGCTGTTAATGCCGAACTCGGCTGCAGCAGGTTCAAAGACCTTTACTGCGATTGCATCCACTTCTGGTTCAGAGGAGACTTGCTCTTCGGCTTTCTGCAAGGGCGGGGAGGGGGGGTGGTTTTCGGCTCAGTACTGCGGAGTGATATGACGCTCCTGTACGTCGCTCTTGGCCAGCAGAGAGAACAGTTAAGGGCGTTTCCACTGCAGAACAGGTTTGGTCATTGCAGAGATGGAGGGCGTCTTCCATTTTCAAAGATATTTGGCTTGTATATTTTGCCGAGACCCGAAATGCCCCCCTCTCTGGCTCCTTAGTTTAAGCGTGTAAAATTTAAGACTCGTGCGTGATGAATCCATCATTGGTTTAAATATTTGCTTCCAAGTTCTTCATGTCTTTACCTTTAACACCTGCGTTTAATCTGTGTGTAAGGCGAAAGGTGGGTATCCACGGGCTCCGCTAGGTCAAAAAGAACCGTTGAATTCTGAAATGCTTGCAAGAGTTTCGATGAAACCCCCCCCGACTGGTCATAAGGCTTCAGAAAGTCTTAGTGAATGTGGAGATCTGGACCTTGACCTCTGAACCTCAGGTGACTTGAAGGCCCTGTGGCACACATCACTCAGAGT
Source organism: Atractosteus spatula (assembly GCF_055471065.1). Lineage (NCBI taxonomy): Eukaryota > Metazoa > Chordata > Actinopteri > Semionotiformes > Lepisosteidae > Atractosteus > Atractosteus spatula. Next base: position 15,868,117 of record NC_142721.1, on the reverse strand, counting down.
GTGATTAGATGCAGAAACCGCCTGCTTCCTCCCCGATACTGACTCTGCCTGTTCCTTCTCCTCCCCTAGACTACGGAGGCTCCTCTACGATGAAGTACTCCACATACAACCCTGGATACAGCTCCAAGTCCCAGATGTACGCAGTCAACAGGAGAATCGCTGTGAGTCTGACGTCACTCCTGCTCTTTCAGAGTCATATGGAAGAATTCCAGGGGGGTTTAATGGTCTAATGGGGGATCTGGCTGAATACAGTAGATAATTCTAAGAGCTATAAGGTGAAGTAATGGTTTGGGTTCTGGATACATGCCCAGCAGATTCAAATCCGAGGCATCAGACACTAGTGCTGTACCTGTGAGGAAGGTGCTTGATCCCGAATACACCAGTAATCCCAGCTGTGCCAAAATCTGATTGCAGAAATAGCAGATAATCGTGCCATCTTTGCAAGTTACTTTGCATCATGGCACCAGCTCAGTAATATTAACATACTGTCAAAAATCACATCCTGCTCATAAAGATCACACACCCCCAGGGAATTGCAAAACCCGCCAACGTTAGCGATTAGTAAGAGGAGTGAAACTAGGCGAGGAGTTTCCTTTTGTCTGTGCTGAGAAACCACGTGTTGGAATCCAGGAAAGTGATTTTCTCCCTGGGAACTGGAAGTAGCCAATACTAGTCACGGAGAGTCCTCCTTCATCATCAGGTTCTAAAGATGTGGACGAATGGGTATTTTTTTAGATCTGTTTGTTGCAGAATATTTCACAGTATTGCAGGAGAGAACGTTTGTTCCAAAGTCTTGCTTTGGAACAAACGTTCTGGAGAAAAAGCTCCACTTCCAAAGCTGCCGATTCGGGCAGGAGGTGTACACTCCTCCTGGAGCCAGGCTAGCCCAGACCGGACTGTCCTGCGGTATTTCACAGCACTGTGCCAGCGCCGTCTTGAGCAGCCGAAATGACACCTCTCGTCTTGTACTTTCTGGATGACTTCATTTTTCTCTGCTCTGGTTCGGCCACGGTGTACCGCAGTATACAGTTAGAATGATCAGTGCAAGGGTGGTCAAAAATCCGGAGTTTTAACAGAAACGATGTCTCCAAAACATGCTGACTGCCTGGACCCTAGCCCTCCATTTCTGACGACGGGGCAGTGCAGATTTTAGAGCCCAGAGCCCGAATGAACATTTTAAATAGATCTGGTCATTCCATGTTTAATAATTGTTTAATAGTTGTTAAATATGGTCCATGCAAACTTAGAGAAACACAAAGGAGATGTTTTCCTATAGTAATGTGAACTGAAGAGAGAGAGAAATCCTTCAGATAATCTGGCACAGCGAAGACACTCCCAGCCCAGCAGAGCTCGTGACTGTAGCACGAGCTCTGGGCTTAAGATCAGGGTCTTCAGCATTGACACAGTTGCAGGCTGGTTAAACATGGCCAGTAGAGATGTGGCAAAGCTCCTGCGTCCAGGATGTCAGGCTGCTGGTAAGATCGTGTCCAGTCTGCATGCCCACGTTCTTCTTTGTCCGTTTCGTCCCACCTGGGAGGCGTCGGTGCTGAAGTGTCCCAGAATGCACAGCTAGCTCTGCCGGGCTGGTCCTCCTCACACCGCGGTCAGGCCTGCGTCGAGGCGCCTCTCTCTCAAAAACCGGGAGTACCCAGCCATTGTAGGGCTGGGTTTGAGGTGGAGGAGCGGGCAGATGTTTTGTGTTGATGGGCCGATGACGTGTCGGTCCAGTATGAGCGGGTGACGTTTTGCTGTCCCGCGCAGGGCAGCCAGATGTCCAAGTACGGCAACGGGACGGTGCGCGGCTTCTCGACCCGCTCGGCGGTGGAGATGGGGCCGCGGCAGAAGATCAGCCTGGGGGCCGGGGGCGGCAGCGTGTACCAGCAGGGCGGCGCCGACGTGCGGGCCGGTTTCCAGACCCGGCAGACCGTCTCCCGCACAGTGAGCCGCAGCGGAGGAGTGGACCCCGAGGTCGTGTCCCTGAGCTCGCTGCGCTTCCGGAGCCTGCCGGCCCAGAGCGCCGTCTCCCACTGGATGCGGGACGACAGCGACGGCAGCCTGGCGTCGGAGCGGGACGCCACGGTCAACCGGCACTCCACCTACAGCGCCTTCGAGGGCTACAGCGCCGCGGGCCAGGCCAGGCAGGCCCCCCTCGTGCCCTCCTCCTCCTCCTCCTCCATGCGGCGGTCCCTGAGCGGGACGCTGTACCGCCAGGCGGGGGGCGCGGCCGAGGGCGTGGCCATGGGCACGGCCGTCGAAGAGGTCCCCGCCCACACCTACAAGGGGCCGGCCCACCGCACCATCAGCCGCGTGCACAACCGCAACCGCGTGAGCGTCAGCTCCATGTCGCAGCAGCAGCAGCAGCAGGTGGCCGCCGGGGGCTACGGCATCATGGGCCAGGGCGTGAGCGGCTCCCAGGCGGCCATGCTGGCGCAGCAGGGCACCCTGAACAGGGCCATGTCTGTGAAGAGCCTGCACAGCGTGGGGAAGGGGGTGGACCTCTACGACGGCCAGTTTGACTTCATGAACTCCAACGGCGGGTGAGTAACGCGGGGACGCGGTCCCATCTCGCCTTCCTCCTGGCTCGCAGAAGCCGCAGAGCTGTGCTGGGGGGGGGGCTGGTAGGTCTTGCGTGGTGATCTGGTGACCACAGGTTAAACGACAAACATCTGTGCTCGAGACGAGCCCCCCGTCCACCGAACGAAACCCAGCCGATGGCTCGCTGGGCAGACCCAGCGGGTACTCTCAAAGCCCGGGTCAGCTGCTGTATCGGGAACAAGTTGAATATTGTGCCTGTTTTTGTTACTTAAGTAATTCTCCCATTCCTCCCTCTTGTTCTCTGTGTGCAGCAGTCCTATCCAGAATTATTGAAGGTCACGTTGTTATCTTACTGGGTTTAGGGAGGGGAGTGGGGAAAGTTTGGCTCAGGCTGTCCTGGAGCTGCAGAACCGGTCTGGGTGTGGCAGAGGGTGGGATGGTCTGACAGGGCCCTGTTTGATGTAAAGGAAGACAGCCGCTTCATGAATAATTAACACCAGCAGCTACGCCTGTGCAGCTGAGCAGGTGGCTGTGCTCCTCGCGGGGGCCTGAGTGAGGCTGAGAGGCCCCAGCGCTGCTGAGCGAAGCTCTTCTGTCCCGTCCCGTCACACGCGTGGCTTGGCCAGAGTCCTGTCCTGTGTCTCCTGAACCTCGTGGACAGACGGCTCGGTGTCACTTCAGATGCTTTCCAGCATTGCGGCAGTTTCGATAAGGGGAGGGTTGGTTTGAGATCGGAGGCGTTATAACCTGCAATCGCAGTCATTCGCCCGAAGCGTCAGCTTGGAGGAACTTTAGGTTTGCACACGTTTTACACATGTTCACACACGTGGAAATAGGTACAGAGCCAAAAAGAAAGGACAACCCCTTAAAATTCTCAGTTTTTACGTATTAAGACCTATCTGACCTTCATCTAGTCCTCAGAAATTCCTAACAATAGGTAGGTGTGACCGATAACACATGTTTTACTTTATCAAACCAAAAAATAAAAGTCAGCCAGCATTCAGAAGCCCTGTGTGGGAAAAAAATAAGTGCTCCTATATCAGTGAAGAAGTTAATTTGAACCAGGTGAGCTAAACAGGTGCTGTAGATATGCGTGCGCCCTGTGTCTGTAGTTTTCCATCTGTGTGCCTGTGCCTCTCTCTCACTCTCTGCCCTCTGACCTCCACAGGCTCAACAACCTGACCATGTCCACCGCGGTCAGCTACCTGTCCATGCTGGACCCAGAGATGCAGTTGCTGGGGGCAGCCTACATCCAGCACGAGTGCTACCACAACAGCGACGCCAAGACCCAGGTAGGAGCCCTCTGCCCCTCTGCCTCTTGCCATTCCCCGAGGATCGGCTCTCCCAGTAGCTCTCCGTCTCCTGTACTGGAACCACACAGCGACCTTGTTCCCAGCAGGCTTTGGGATGCTTTCTCTCATTCAGTCTTGTTTTAGCTCAGTAAAATAACTCTTTTCAGTCCGTGTCTTTTGGTTTAAGAAAAGGGAGTGGGGGAGGGGGGATAAGAACATGGGTTTCTTTCTGCTTGCCCACTGCATGCGCCCAGCAGTGCAGATGGTTTCTGGGAATGCTTCGCGCCGCTGGGATCCCGAGTGCGTCTGCCCCCCATGTCGTGTGTGGGCTGGTCCTCACTGGAGCCTCGTTTGAATGTCCCACTGCTCTTGATTTTCATACATGTAAATTATGCCCTGGGGCAGCTTCGTGAGACGGGGAGGAAAGACGAGGGGTAGAAAAAAAACAGTGGCTCAGTTCGAGCTTCAGGCTACAGAAAGATCCAGGTTCTGAGGCAAACAAGCAGGCTTCACCGGAGCTGCAGGGCCCCCCAGTTGCAAGACTGGGGGAGGGGGGGGGGGGTGTCGGACTGGGCCCCTCCTGGTAGCGAGACGGGGGGGGAGGGTGTCGGACTGGGTCTTCCTTTCACCTCGTGTCTTTACTGACGGGCCACTCATGAAATGCAAACACAGTTTCCAGCCGAAGAGTGCCTTGCGCCTGACCGCATGTGCAGTACGGGACCATGCTCAGGCCACACATGTGTGTGTGTGTGTGTGTGTGTGTCCGCAGGCGCGCCAGCTGAAGGCCATCCCCGCGCTGGTGAAGCTCTTCAACAGCGACAGCCAGGACGTGCAGCGCTACGCCACGGGCGCCATGCGCAACCTCATCTACGAGAACCTGGATAACAAGAGCGCGCTGATCGAGGCCGGCGGCATCCCGCAGCTCATCGAGGCGCTGAGGGAGCCCGACGACGAGCTGCGCAAGAACGTCACCGGTATGCCCCGCCCCCTTGCCCTGCCTTCTCGCCCCGCCCATCTCTCGCTCCGCCCCCTCGCCTCCTCCCTGGCCCGCCCCCATCTCACTCCTGCTTCCTGCCACCCCGCCCCCCTCGCCTCCTCACCCCACCCCACCCCGCCTCCTGCCTCTTCGCCTGCCCTTCGACCCACAGGGTCGTAAGTGAGTGGGTATCCCACAGCTAAGTGGAGTTTTGAGTTCAGGAGAAAGCGGAGGTCGGGGATCAGAACAGAGCAGAGAGGCCACAGAGCACACGAAGTACAGCCGCAGACGCCACAGTGGGCATCTGTGCATCCGGCCATTGTCGAAGCCCTTTATCCAGTTCAGGGTCTCTGGGCCTGACCCTATCCCAGCAGGCAACGGGCGCCAGGCAGGGTACATCCTGGACGGGACGCCAGGCCGTCACAGGGCACACACAGACACAAACACACTCATGCCTAGGGTCAATCTTCCCATAAAACGATTAACCTTCCCAGCGTGTGTTTGGACTGTGGGAGGAGACCCACATGAACACGAAGATGGCATAGAAACTCAGTGCGTGCAGCCAACAGCCCAGGAATCGAACCCAGGGCCACAGGGCTGTGAGGCAGCAATGCTGACCACTGCACTACCGACTGTGACAACAGGTTATGGACTAATCGGACGGGATCCACAGATCAATTAGTGACTAAGTGCTGAATAGGCTAAATGGACAGAAAGACCTCCTGCTGGCTGTGTAATCCTGTTCTGGAATCAAGCCTTGTCCTTGAAGTCCGTAATCCAGGAGGTTTTCTAGGTCTCTCAAAATTCAGCGGCTGCCTTGTGCCTGTGGAGAGCGGTGGGATCAAGCCCTTTCCCTCATGTCTCCTGGCGGCTGGGGGGTTTCGAACGTTGTGCCCCACTTGAGTGGGGCGGTGCGGTGATTGGTTCAAATCCCGCAGCCGGCAGAGGAATCCTACTCTGTTGGGCCCCTGAGCAAGTTCCCTGAACCCCAACTGCTCTGGGGGGCGCTGTACAATGGCTGACCCTGCGCTCTGACCCCCAGCTTCTCTCCCTGTCTGTGTGTCTCATGGAGAGCAAGCTGGGGTCTGCGACAAGACAAATTCCTAATGCAAGAAATTGTAAAGGGTTAATAAAGTGATGATGATGATGAGTGCTTGAATGAAGGGGCTCATTCCCGACGGAGCTTCCAGTGCTGCTGTCTGGAATGTGAGTGGTCCACTGAATGGCCTGTGCTCCTCTGTTCCTGTCCAGCCGGTGGGCAGCAGGGCCCGCCTGCCTGTTGGCAAACACTGAACGCCCACCAGGGCTGGGGTGACAGGGCCCGGTGCCCTTTCCCCCTCCCCCCCGTGCGTGTCCTCTGCTGTCACACAGGCGGAGGGCAAACAGACCTTGAGATTCCTGTGGCCTGGCATCCACTCCAGCTCCTGTTGAGGGAGGCAAAGACAGGCCCCTTATTCCTGGGGGGAGGAGGGAGGGGGAGAAAGAGAGCTACAGCGAAATACTGGAGACGCATTGTGACTGGCCCTGGGCCGGACGGGACATGCCAGATGAGCTTCTCTCCTTTTCCCACCAGACGCTCCAGGGATCCTGCCCGTCCCTGTCGATTCAGTTTGATTCTCCCTTCCCTTGTTCTGCTGCACAGCCAGGTTGTAATTTTCGGGTGTGTTGGAGTCACTGCAGCTTATCCTCAGACATAATGACTCTGCACTCGGTGTGCCGATTTCTGCGTGCCAGTCCTGATCTGTGCCAGTGCCACGCGGACACACCTGGGCATGTTTTCGGATCGCGGGGCGTGCCAGTCAGTGCCGGCCTGACAGCGGAAACTGAGGGTGGCAGAGACCCTTGCTCCTCCTGGGTTGGGTCCGCTCCGTCCCAGTCTCCCAGTCCTTCCTCCCCCCCCCTCCGCCAGCCTGCCCCCCTGTGCCCCCCCTCTTTCTAGATCCCGGCCCAGTGTGGCACTTTCACCTGGGCAGGAAGGAATCTGCAAGGAGGGGCCCCCTTGCAGGGATCCGGTTCAGAATTCAGTCTGTGTGTCATGGGCTCAAGCGCAGTGTCGTTCTTATCTGCCTGTATGCTCCGATCCGAAGACAAAGAAACGCCAGCCCTAAACGCAGAACAGCAACAGCAGCAATCAAGCACCACTTAAATAAAAGCTGGCACAAGCAGCGTGCAAAAAAAAAAAAACACATCAGTGCAAGAGGGGTAGAGGGGAGAGCTCATTAACCTGACAGCTTGCAGAATCCAGTTCTGGGGTCCCCCTAGTCTAGAGTCGTTGTGTCGGCTTTCCAGACTCGCTCTAGATCTGGTCCCGGTTGTTCTGGGCCTGCGGCAGGCAGACTACCGGGGCCCGGTTTAAGGGGAGACATGCCGGTGTGCTAGGAGGCACTTTCACGCTTTTATCATCACGACGGCTGGATTGCTGCTTGCACGCTGCGTGCCGGGGCCGTGCCTCGAGACGGGACTTTCAAATCAAAATCAAATCAAATCAAAGTTTATTTATCAACTGCACGACAATACGGCGTGCAGCATGTCTTTTCCACGAGCTCCCAAAAAACACAGAAATCACAAAGTTGAGGTTATGAAAATAAGGTTACGCAATAATAGATGTAATAGAAATTGAATATCCTTTTGGTTCTGGGCAGTGGTTTGTGTCGCTGGTTTTCCTTCGATGGAAACAGTGCAGATCAGGAGTAGGGTTGGTCTGAGCAGGTCTGTTGCGGTGTCCTACAGAAATGGCGGGGGGGGGGGGGGTGGTTTTGGGGGTGCAGGAGACCTCGGGAGTTGCCATGCAGCCTCAGCAGTTGAAATGGGCGGATATTTAAAAATAAGCAAGCTAACAGAACGTTTGAGGTATTGGAAAGGGAGTAAAATATCTCTGCGATTTGACAGTGGAGTTTCAGCTGGTGAGCAAGTCCTTGCGTCGTTCCACACCACCGCTGTCATAACATGACAGGCAGAGAAAAGTGTTCTGACTCGTTCGTTGTTGAAGTGGGCACCCAGAACGTCAGAACATTCTCTCGGAGTCTGGGTGATGACGGGAGCTGTCTGAGGACGCTGATCTGAGAAATTGTTACCTTTCAGAGAAAAACCTGATTAAGAAAACACCATTTTTTGAAGTCAGCTGGAGTTTACACCTCTATTTCACCTTTGCGCTTGATGATTAAGTAAACGTATATTTTCATTGGATTAATTGTATTTTTAAAAATAATTTCTTTAGTTTTTTAGGAAAACAATGAAATTATTAAAAGTTAAACGTACTGTGTTTTTAGGATCTGGAAACTGTTAAGGACCTAGAGTTACAAATTAAGAAAAAAATTACTTTTGATTAGTAAATTGATTGGCATAATTGGAAGGAACACCAGCTGACAAAGGTGTCCCTTGAGCATGTGAGGTGCTCAGGAGTGACCTCTGGGGGTCCTGACCTCTCGGCTCTCTGTTGTGGGCGTGGCCCCCGGGGGCCCTCACATCTCGGCTCTCTGTTGTGGGTGTGGCCCCCGGGGGCCCTGACATCTCGGCTCTCTGTTGTTGTGGGCGTGGCCCCCTGACAGGAAAGGGACTCCCACGCCCTGACTGCTCTGCCTCTCCCCCCCTCTCTCTCCAGGGATCCTGTGGAATCTCTCCTCCAAGGACAACCTGAAGGACAAGCTGGCCAACGAGGCGCTGCCAGACCTGACGGAGCAGATCCTGATACCCCTGTCAGAACCCGGGGAGACCCAGAGCCCCTCTGAGGCCGACATCTTCTACAACACCACGGGCTGCCTGAGGTACCTCACTCTCGCACACCGCGCAGCGAGACTCCTGGACTGACGGAGCCGCTTCACCGCTCACCCCCTCTCCGTCAGCCTGATCCCCATGTGAAGCGCTGCTTGACTGGATCACGAGGGATCCTTCTCGATCAATACACCAGTCAGCCGCCACTCCCTGGGGCTTTAATCATAATTAATAATTATAATAATTGCTTACACTTGTATAGCACTTTTCTGGACACTCCAGTCAGAGCTCTTTACAGGTACTGGGGATCCCCTCCACCCCCGCCAGTGTGCAGCCCCACCTGGATGATGCTCCAGTCCTCTCACACACACCAGCTCTCAGTGGGGAGGAGAGCAGAGTGATGAAGCCAGTTCAGAGATGGGGGTTATTAGGAGGCCATGACTGGTAAAGGCCAGGGGGGAATTTGGCCAGGACACCGGGGTAACACCCCTACTGTTCTCGAGAAATACCCTGGGATTTTTAATGACCACAGAGAGTCAGGACCTCGGTTTTACGTCTCATCTGAATGATGGCGCCTGTTTACAGTACAGTGTCCCCATCACTATACTGGGGCATTAGGACCCACACAGACCGCAGGGTGAGCGCCCCCTGCTGGTCCCACTAACACCTCTTCCAGCAGCAGCCTCAGCTTTCCCAGGAGTCTCCCCTCCAGGTACTGGCCAGGCTCACACTGCTGAGCTCCAGTGGGGCTGCCAGCTGGGAGCTGCAGGGCGACACGGCTGCTGGCTTTAGGGCCTTTACTCCGCCCCCTGACCCCTGACCCCACTGCCTGTAACACTCCCGCTTCCCTCCCAGAAACCTGAGCTCCGTGAGCGAAAAGACCCGGCAGAAGATGAGGGAGACGCCTGGCCTGGTGGACGGCCTGATCAGATACATCCAGAGCTCCCTGGAGAACGGGAAAGCCGAGGACAAGGTGAGAGGAGAGAGCTCCCCGAGGGGTGGGGCTGACTACCAGGCTCCAGAGTAAATGAACAGCTTTGTTTTACCTTCAACCAGATTTCACCCTCAGCCATGGGCTGGGCAGCCTAGATCCCCAAGTTATTTACCCTCGATTACTGATTACCCTGTTGGAGCGATAAGGACTGCTGCTCTCTGCCCCCTTGCTCGGTCACTGCTGCACGCTCTTTCCAAATGGCTTGCGTCCGCAAGGCACCCAGAGCACCTCACACAGCCCGCGGGTCTGCTTTGTGGGTTCCCCCAAGAGGCGGTGCAAACGCAGAGGTTGCATGTCCCAGATCCGGGTGTCCTGTGATGAATGCCCGAGAACGTCTCGCCCTTCGACCACCGAGCAAGGCTGGGAGACGTCCTGCCGCGCGGCCACACCGGCTGCCATGCCACGCCCACTCGGGCAGTTTCCTCTCCCCTGCCGCCCAGCCCCCCGTCCAACGCCGTCTCCCCGCAGGGCACGGTCCAGAGTGGGTGTCGGCTGCAGAGGATCTCCGCCTGTAGCTCGTGGCCCCGGCGTGGTTCTGTAAGAGAGCCACGTGGAGCCGCTCAGCTTCTCCCCAGCTCTCCTCTCCTGAGCCCTTGAAATAAGCACAGCCGCTCCCCTGCATCCCATTCTCCGGCTGGTGGCTCAGAGCGCCCCCGTTCTCCGGTTTCTCCCGACGGCGGCTCCCCGGTTAACAACCTGCCTCTGCCCCCAGGGGGTGGAGAACGCGGTGTGCGTCCTGAGGAACCTGTCCTACCAGCTGTACAACGAGATCCCGCCCTCCATCCTGCAGCGGCTGGAGGGGCCGACCCGCGGCCAGGCCCGGGACCCCCGGGGCAACGCCATCGGCTGCTTCACCCCGCAGGGCAAGAAGGCCAAGGAGGTGGGGGTCAGAGAGAGGGCTGCCTCTCGAGTCGTGTGTGTTTGTGTGTTTGTGTGTTTGTGTGTTTGTGTGTTTGTGTGTAACTGCTGTCCATACTCCTATACCTTCTGTATTTCGAAGATCAAATCCCGATGTAAACTGAGTTCAGGACATTTTCACTTGGCCAGGATGTGGATCATTCTATGTAGTGGTTAAAAAATGCACAAGGGTAAGAACGCCTTAGTGACCGCAATTAACACATCACAATTTTTCAGCAGAACACAACGTTTAATAACAGAAATGTTCCCACCTTTAGCAATACGCTTAGCCAGTCGTGGTTCTGCATTAAGCAAGTTCAAGCTCTCTCTGTGCTAACTCGCAGTACCAACAGGCCTTTAAGATGAAGAAAAACCTATCCTTTCGATCCAAAGGATTGAGATGGGCATACAGCAGTCCAGGTGTTCATAATAAAGAGGCCCAGATGGTTGTTCCAGACTCCTTACTCGCGTTGGCAGTCTGCAGATATTTCAGGATCTATTGGAGCAAAACAATGAAGGGGGGGGAGGTGTGCGTTCTACCATGTGCTCGGCCATGGGGGCAGCCATCTTGGGTCGCCTCCGGGTCAGCTCAAGGGTGTATGGTATTAAACTGACACTCCTCCACACACACGCCAGCCAATAGGAACCCAGGGAAGGACATGCAGTGAGCCTAGGGCAAATGCCTAAACTAAACTAAACTGCCCCCCCAAGTTTGGTCTGTAATCCTCATCAGCTGACTGGAAATGGCTTAAAATGCTGATCCATAGCTGCATGTCTCACACACAAGAAGTAGACAGTGGAGACATTTGGTGGATGTTTTTCCGTGTTCTTTTGCTTTTTTTGCTGGGAAAAGGGAATTTTTCTGAATGTGAAATGTATTGCTACTGCTAGAGGAAAGGGAATTAAACAGGATTGTTTTTTCAGGGAATAACTCAAAACGTGATGTTTCTCATCCTCAGGATGAGTATGGGGGGGGGGGGGGGATTGTGGGAATTGTAGTTTATCGGCAGTGATGTCAGTGGCAACGCTGACCTGCCCTGTGCTCTCTTCCTGGCCCTTGCAGAGACAGTACCAGGCCCTCCCCACCTTCACAGAGGTGTCCAAGGAGCCCAAGGGACAGGAATGGCTGTGGCACCCCCAGGTGGTCGGGCTGTATAACCAGGTGCTGCAGCGCTGTGAGATCAACACCACCACACGTGAGGCAGCTTCTGGGGCTCTGCAGAACCTCACCGCTGGAGAAATGAGGGTACGGCACTGATGACCCCCCAATTCGTCCTGGAGGTGTTCCATGGGTCATTAATGAGAGGGGAAAATGGATGGGGCAGTTTTTAAAGTTTCAAACAATACAGTACCTGTGCCATTAACAGGCCTGTGTGTGTCTCTCCCAGTGGGCAGGCGTGCTGAGCAGAGTGGCCCTGGAACAGGAACGCATGATGCCCGTGATTATAGATCACCTGCGGTCCAACAACGACACAGAGCTGCGCTCTCTCACGGGCTTCTTGAGGAACCTGTCCCTCCATACGAGGAATAAGGATGACATGGGTAAGTCCTTGATGCACCTCATTCCAATCGGTTAGCAGCAGACACCCATCAGATCACCGTGCTGTGATCTGACCTGTAAAGACCAAGTACTATGCTCCGCCCCCCCTGGGCGGAGAGCATGCCATGCCCCGTCCCCTCGGTGGAAACACTTATATCAAGCCCCACTCAGTGGGTGTTGACCAAGCAAATTACTGTCACCAGCCCTCATTCTGCTTCAAACCACTAGTTACTGCCCTCGGTTACAAGATCTGACAGGACACAGGCTAGGAAACATGAGATAAACCTTTATTAAAACGTTTATTGAAGTGGGATGTGCTTCTCAGTTTTGATTATTCAGATTAAATGTTGCATGTGGTGCTCTCATTCTGTACTTGTCCTACAACAGTAACTCCTGAAAACAAACTCGTTGTGTTCCCTGCATACCACAGATACTCTGCTTTCAAAGCAAAGTCTATGGCTGTTTTTTTTTAATTGTCTTCCTTTCTCCTCAGCAACAAAAGTGGTGAACACTCTGGTGACCAAGCTGCCCAGCGACGGCCGCCAGAAGCAGCCGTCCAGCGGTGTGGTCATCAACATCTTAGCCACCCTTAACAACCTGGTGATGGGCAGCTCTCTCGCCGCCCGTGACATCAACTTCTTCGACGGGGTGCAGAAGCTGGTAGCCATCAAGACCTCTCATGACAACAGGTGGGTTCAAGAGATGCACACTCGCACACTCGCACACTCGCACACTCGCACACTCGCACACTCGCACACTCGCACACTCGCACACTCGCACACTCGCACACAGCCTCTCACCCAGCTCTCTTCCTGTTTGGACTCACTGTTCTCTCTTCACTGAACTCAGCCTCCATGTGGAAAGGATGAAAAAAAATCCCCAAACAGACTGTTTTGGCAATTTTGAGGTGTTTTTAGAGAAAAGGAACTTGTCTGTTCTGAAAAACATGTTTCTGCATATTTACATCTTAGAAGCATAGTCTTTGTTCCTTTGGCTGAGATCAATTCCTTTGTTCTGTAATCCTACTAGAATACAAGGGCCGAACACCCACTGTGTTTTACGTCTGCAGGGAATAGATTGCATGTACCATACCTACAGAGTTCGTCACCTCACCTCCTTCTTTAGGGGAAACGCATCATCGTCTCATGCGCTGAGCTACTTGTGCAGCGCAGTCCTCTGTGCTGGAAAGTGTGTTTAAGCTGCTCAGCTGGCCCAGGCCACCCCTCGTGATTTTGCCTCACACCCTGTTCCCCTCCTCTCTCTCAGCCCCGACAGGGTGAAGGCAGCGAATGCCTCGTCCACCTTGCTCACCAACATGTTTCTTCACAAGAAGCTGCACAGCGAATACAAGAAGGTGAGGCTTCCATGGGATTGGGGCAGGGCTTGTCGAGCGGGGGAGGAGACTTATGCGGGACTGAACCAGGATTGGTTGACCTGGGGGCGGGGCTCATCAATCGGGGAGGGGGGGCGGAGAATTTCATGGCCCTGGTTCAGGGCTGGTTGATCTGGGGGTGGGGAGTCTATAGGTCTGGGGTGGGGTGGGGTTCAGCAGTCATGGCAGATACTTCCATGGACCTAGGAAAGAGCTGGATGATCGAGGATGGGGAGCCCCAGTTCCAGATGACACCTTCACCGGATGCTGATCCAAAGCTGAAGATTTGGGCTCCTGTTCAAAATTACCTCCACTTTCCATAGCTTTCAGATTATTTTTCCAAATATCTACTTTACAGTTGTTTTAACTCAATTCATTTAGGGCTTTAATGCAGATTTAAGATGCATAAAAAAACCCAGCAGAATTGCTCGGGGCACTGTAATTCTTAGCTTACCTTGGGTGCTGATGTCAGGGTTATTTTCTTTTATGAAACGCACACCTCCAATGCGCTGGCCAGGGGTTCGAGAGGGAACTTGTGACTAGCTTAAGCCCCTGGTCAGGTCAGGGCCTGGATTTAGGTGTTCGTAGGCCCTGGGCACCTTCACTCCGAAATGTGCAGAAAGAGGGGGGAAACGCCCATTGAATGGGTTGACATGACGCACTTTAAACTCTTCGAATGCTAAACCGCTCGATTGATGGAGCGAGTCGAGCGACCATCACTTCGATACTTCGAGTTTCTAGAACAGGCGCTAGATAGCGTAGGATTACTGATCTGGAGCACCGAGAGTCGATCGCAAGCATGTTGTTTCAGCTCGTTTTTCATCAGTCACTGCTGTTTCCCTCCTTCGTCGGCCCTGGGGAATTCGGCACTGGGTGAGGTGCAGCTCCACGTGTTAAGAACCGTTCTCCCTTTCGGACAGGTTGACAAACCAAGGACCCAGCCATTGATGAAACCCTAGTTCATCCTCCACAGTCTCTCCAAATCACTCGGCATAAACCTTAGACCGTCCTTCCTGCGCCCTATTCCCCACGTTTATCCATTCTTGCCTGTCCCCATTCTGAGCCTCCACGTTCCCCTGATGGTGCCATGGCCAACTTAATGTCCAGATAGTTCAGGTGGGCGGCTGCGTTGGTGTGCGCAGGCTGCAAAGGAACATGTACAGGTCTATTCCCTGCGAGAAGAGAAGAAAACAATCGCAACGTTTTGGCTCTCGAGCCGGTGTAGCCCTGACGGAAGGCTCGACAGCCGAAACGTTGTTTCCTTTCTTCTCTTCCCAGCAGGGAATAAACCATCGCTTGTTCCTTTGCTCTACAAAATGGCCCCGCGGGGCTGAGTAGGATCAGGGTGGAATTTCAAAGCCTCTCGTGCCTCCAGGGGTTCTGCAGGGGCGCGCTTCAGCAGAATCTGACAGAAGCGCCCGTGTTTGTGGGTGCAGGAGGGTCCAGGTGGCGAGGAGACGTAGCGCCTGCTCGGGACTGGGAGAGGGAGAAGGAGAGGGAGAGACGGGGTGTTTTTTTTTTTTTTCCTGCACGCCATGTGAGCGGTTTGGCCTTGCAGAGGTCCCTGAGGCGCGGCGCCGCGCTGTGCGTTTGTGTGTTGAAGGAGGTGTGCTGTTGCCATGGCGCCGGCCCCACCTTGTCCCCGAGCTGCTTGGTTCTGTCAGGAATGTGCAGGCTGTGCAGAGCGTTGCACGGGCCCGCCCTGCCTCTCCCTAAACCCCCCCCCCCCCGGGCGCCGCCCACTGTCTCTCTGTAGGGCTGCACCTCCCAGCTCCCCCTCCTGCCTCTCTGTGTCGCCCCCCTGCGCCCCTCTCTCTCTCCTGCACGCCTGAAAACAGTTTCGCTTGGGGCAAAGGGGTGATTTACCGAACAATTAGCAGAGCAAGTCTGAACAGCGGTAAAACCCGTCTCCAGTTTCTTTTCCACTTTCATTCTCTTTGAACGAGATCTCGCAAAGTGGTGTTGCGTTTCTGCTGGGTTTAAGTGTGAAAACCAGCCCGTTTCTTCTCCTCCTGTCTCGTCCTCGGGGGTTTCTCCAAAAGCCGTGCGAATGGTGTCTCATGGATAGCTGTCTTCGCACAATCATCGTGCAAGGGCCCCGGTTCATTTGCACGTCGGAACACAAGACTGGAATCCTCATCTCGGAAGCGCTGAAGAGACCCCCTCATCAAAAGACGAGCTTAACTGAGAAACCAGTGCCATGGTTTCCCCCATAAGGGGGACAGCACTGACTTTTGTTGAAATTATACACCACTACAATTTTTCCATTTACTGGTTTTAAGATTTGCTGTAGAAAATGGGTTTAATGTTTAAAAAAAAACAATTTTAAGCAAATCCTTGAAGCTCATTGCAACCTGGGGTTGTTGCAGTGTAGCTCCGGGTTCGAAACTCCCTGTGTCTCCCCCCTCTCTGTGTGCACCCCGATGAACATTCCTGCTGGAAGAAAATCTGCTCTCCATTTCCACTGCGCGCTGCTTTAGATAAAATCACCCCCCAAACATATGAGCAAGGAGTTTGTAGATGGATTATTTTTCTTAGAAATACTTGTGTGTCGAGAAAGCCAAGACCATTTATCAATAGGTGGGGGAGCAGCTCAGAATTCACACAGGAACCTCCCGTCGTACTGGTGGTGGTCTTCACTGTCATCGGTGGAGCGTGTGTCCTCCTCCGGGCTGGACGGCCGTCGGGTACCCCAGTCTCCCCAGAACACGAGATGTTAGGACCTGGATCCATCACCTGTTATGTCCTGAAGCTAAGGAAAGAGCAGCAGGGAGGTGCTGAATGTAGCTCTCCATGCTGCCTCTCCGGTGCGTGGGAAAGGGCTCTCTCTCTGTTACGCTACACTGACTAAATACCATGTGCGTCTCTCTTCTGTCTTGCAGAAAGGATTCACGAAACAAGACTTTCTGGATACGTATTGAGTCACGCCTCCTGTTGCCATGATGATGTTTTTTTTTTTGTATTAGCGGATTTTTCTTGCCTTTTTTTTTTCTTCGACTACTGCTTTGATGGACACAACAGCCCTGGACCCTGGTCTCTTCCCCAGCAGGGAGAGAACCCAGCACCCTGCCAGCCCCTACACCCCGTCTGTGCTCCCCTCCTGGGATTTGACTTTATAAGAGAGAACCCCAGGCGATAACGACCGGACCTTTGTCGGTGCTGTATAGTGTCTTCCCCTCCACAGAAACTCTGTAAAAGTGTACAGAGCAATGAGACGCAGCCCAGAGGAACACCAGCCAGATGGTGCTCTCGCCAGACAGTGGCGTCAGTTAGCATGCAGATCGCCTTTCGTGGGCTCGTTGTTTGAAAAACGGGTCCCTTACTGCATTGCACTGCTGTGTGTGTTCTGCTGCAAGGCCCGAAGCAGAGGAACTCCAGGCAGTTTGCCTGCCTTGGCCTGTTTTTAGACGACCGCTGTTTGCAGGAAGATAAGACCTGGACTTTGACCTGGTGGCTCCACTCCGATTGAGCTCCTGCAAGGCCACTCCTGCCTGCAGTAACTGGAGATGGATTGAGCCGAAGGGCTTGTCGTTGCAGGATGTTCCCGAGACCAGACTCTACTGGGATTGAAGGATCATGGCACAGTCTCCTGTTAGATAGGAGACTGAACAGCGATGGCGTTGGCACACCCTCACCCTGCATCATTAATATAAACCCTGAACTGCGACTTTATATTACTAATGATAACAACCTGGCTTTGAACCCTGCGTCGGTAACACCCCTTCAATGGCTCACATTTTCATCATTAATATGATTTAATGGACTAAAAATTCATGTAACTGTACTAAGAGTTCTAACTTCTAAGACTTCTGCCTGTTGTAACATAGCCTGCAGTGCCACTCGGTGGATACATGATGCAAGTCTGCCTCGTTTTGAATTTTAAGCATGTGATATGAGAGGGTATTTTCAATGGTAATGGTAGTTACCATAGTAATTAAAACATTTTTACCTATAAACCGTTTATAGGTAGAAGGAAAGGGAAGACCAGGCGACATGGGGTCCGAGCTGCAGGCGGGAGCTGATTTTGTGAAAGCCTGGCTCGGAAAAGTCAAGACGGACGTATTGTGCCTTACATTTCTCAGAATTTCTGAGAAGCTGAACCATGATAAATGCAACCATCAGCTCTCTGAGGTTACAGTACCTCCTGGGCATGGGCCTGCTGTCGAGAAGGGCTGTGGGCTACGCCACACTGCAAACTGTTAGATTGTGATCTTTTTATATATACATATGTAATCTTTTTAGATGTATTTTTTTAAAGGAAAGCTGCGTGTGTGTGCGTGGATTGCTCTGTGAAGCGCGTCCAGTGGGAGACGGCTGTAGCCCTGCGTTGGGGGAGGTTGAATTATGAGTCTCATTATGTAAATAGCTTGCAAAAATTAACACCTCTGGGTTAAGAGAGATTTTTTTTTAATTTACCGTGTGATAAACCAGTGCTTCTTTTTAACTGTCGACTTTGGGGGGGGGTGGGAATGTAAATTTTGATCCAATGTTGAGGTTCGTTAAGGTAATTGGAAAGCTGAACTGGGAACGCACTCCACAGCTGTAGAGCCCAGGTTGGGGGTTACTGGTTACTGTCTGCAAACAAGAGACTGTCACTGCAGTTATGGTTATTCTTGTTTTCTTCTGTTGGATGAATTATTTCAGCCCCTTAGAATTGGTGTGACTGGGTCTGAATCTCTGACATCATTTAAGAAATAACCTTCCGCGCCCCTGACATCTCTTCCTCTGCTCGTGACTTAGCAGTTGCTCCTGAGAGAGTGGACTGGCTTCTGCTCAGTCTGCACCTGGTCTGTCCTGTGCAGAGAGTTGATGCACCAATGCAATGTGTTTCAGAGAAAGGGTGAGATTATTCAAGTGGGTGTTTATTTTTGTATAGATTTAAGATGTATTTTTTTGTTTTTAGGTAAAGAAATTAAGTAATCTGGGATTTGGGCAATAGTTAATTAAGTGCTCAGATTCCTGCTGAGTGGATCTCGTCTCTTCTTGTCTAGTAACATTTGAATTAACACAATGAAATCTTGCTCTGGTGCAATGGGGTTCATGCTGTTGTAGGGGGGAAAAACGTGAGCAAACAGAAGTGCATCTTTCAAATGCAATAATAGTCATTCACCTCAAGAACCGCAGAGAATCCCACAACAAAGGTACATGAGATACAGCCAGACACACAACACAGGAACCCAGGCAGCTTAAGCCACTGCTGAGCCTCACAGGCTGTGTCCTTCAGCTGCGATTGCACCCAAGATTTCTGTCTGCTTGCCTTTGTAACCGAATAATGTTGATCTAGGTTTAAGCACAGCATTGGCTACCTGTTGTCGTAGCCTACTGAAAAACGCACGTCTGTACAAATACCAAATGTATTAAAGTTTGTCTGGAATTGGAAAATAGCCTTTTCTTGATTTGTCAGCGTTTTAAATTAAGTTTCAAAGTACTGTTGTACTAAATTGTATTACATCCCTCCCCTCCTCCAGTCGCTATTTAGATGGTATGAGTCCAAACTGATTTTAAACATTCCGAACTAAAGGAATCCCTTCAATGTGCCAAGCACAGAAATACACACTGTACCTTGAAATAATGTACAGCAGTTTGCTGTATGAAATAGTTTATTATTATTATTGCTCTTGCCTGAAAGCATGCCTGAGCTCACTGGGATTGGACTCGGTCAGCTGGTGTTGAGGGGTTGCAGCAGGGCTGGGGTTATGGGGGGGGTGGAACTGCACCTGAGCCCAGATCTGAGGGGGTCCCATTGCCAACGTAATTAAAATGACAGCTTTTTTTTTTTTTAGAAAAGACCATCCATAAAATAAACGAATGAGAGTTTGTACGTCAGGGGTGGTGTATTATCCAATAGCAAGATTAGCCTGGCATGTTTTAAAACAAAACAGAGTGATCCTTTGTAGTTACTTGCACCTGAGCTCAAGCATGGGTTGCGCTGACCCTGGGTGGCAGAATCTCGCTTCTGCATGGTTTACAGGTCACCCTGGAAGTGATTGATTGCTAAAGAGCAGGACCGATTGTGATCAGCTGAGCAGGTGATGTTCAATGAATCAACTTCTGGGACCAAAAATGGACCTACCCTTCAGTCCTTGAGGGCCAGAGTTCTGTCAGTTGAATAAGTACGTACTTAGCAGAACAACAACGCAAAAGTGTTAGGAATCCGGGAACCTAGAGGAGGAACTGTAGTGGGCAGAGCCTGCCCTGGGGGTGCAGTGGGCACAGGGAGGCGCACAGAAACAGGTGCTCTCGCCAACGCATTCGTAACCCACTCTGTGTTTGTCACCGGAGCTCAGTCTCGCGAGCTGTGAGTAACCCGTGAACAAGGGTGACTGGACCTAACTCAAGAGAGACGAGAGCTGATGGGGGCAGGAATCCTGGGTGACTTACTCCTGGCCTGTCTGGCTCGGGCGACAATGTGGGTCTCTCTCATCATCTCCCTGGGGTGGGCCCGTCTCGGCCATCTGACTCAGCCCGGGAGAGCAGTGCCCCTGCGTTGCTTTCCGTCTCCCGGGGGAGGAGAGGGAGTTGGAGAAGTGGTGGTACTGGGTGAGTCACTCCTGGGCTTGGAAAGGACTCGCATGCGTGTGCTGCAGCACACACTGCTCCTCCCCCCCCAGGGCAGCTGACCTTGAGCGGAGGCCATGGGTTTGAATGAAAGGGAAATTTTAGCAAATGTCTGAGACATTTCAGTCGAGAGAGCAAAGTCCAGGTAGTGCTGGAATCCCTTTACCACCCCTAGCGTATGGATTCACACACCTCCACTGCGTTCCCCAGCGAGACTCTCAAATCGGGTTTGGCCCGCAGAGGGACTGACGGGATTAATCAGAAAAATGAAGACCTGCTTGTTTTCCCGTCTTCTTTCAAGGCCCTGTTAGCTCCCGTGTGCAAACGTTTAATCTCTAATCTCTCACAGGAAAGGCACTATCCTCCATTCCTTAGGCTGTCTTTGCTGCAATTGCAATCTCTCACTCTGACAGTGCGCATTAGCTCATCTGGGGGAGAGAGCAGATAAGGGCTGTGTTGAGGGTGGGAGAGTGACTGTAATCGGAGCAAAGCTGTCTCTTCCTCCGTTCCCTGAACTCCTCCAGCTCAGCAGTCGCTCACAAGCGCTGGGAAACGAAACGGAAGACGGCCCCCAGTCTGTGGCCTTTAGAGATTTTTAAAAATCTCTTCTGACAACTAATGAACTCTTCCCAGCCCTTCTCTTTAGGGAGTTAAGAAGAAAGGACCAGCTGCTTTTGACACTGAGCTCATAAAAAGTCCTTTATAACTGCACCAGCAGCCCCACCTGGGAGACGCACAGTGGTCATTCTGCACCAGCAGCCCCACGTAGGAGACACAGAGAGGTCATTCTGCACCAGCAGCCCCACCTGGGAGACGCACAGTGGTCATTCTGCACCAGCAGCCCCACGTAGGAGACACAGAGAGGTCATTCTGCACCAGCAGCCCCACCTGGGAGACGCACAGTGATCATTCTGCACCAGCAGCCCCACGTAGGAGACACAGAGAGGTCATTCTGCACCAGCAGCCCCACCTGGGAGACGCACAGTGATCATTCTGCACCAGCAGCCCCACGTAGGAGACACAGAGAGGTCATTCTGCACCAGCAGCCCCACCTGGGAGACGCACAGTGATCATTCTGCACCAGCAGCCCCACGTAGGAGACACAGAGAGGTCATTCTGCACCAGCAGCCCCACCTGGGAGACGCACAGTGATCATTCTGCACCACCTGCCCCACCTGGGAGACACACAGTGGCCCCTCCGCACAGATCGGGGGCATGGGAGTGAGAAATTGCTTCAGGAGTGAATTGGGGAGAAACTTCGGGGAGATCAGATTGTACAGTAGGACTAACTCCCCTTCCCCCTCTAGCGGTCTCATCTCACTACCTGATCCATCCTTGCTCAGCTCTTAAGATTGGCCCACAAGGGGGTTATTTCCTTGTAAACTAATTAATTCTTTCACACTGAGAAGCCAAGCAAAACTCCCCACTGCAGGTAAATAGCAATATTCCCTCCATCCATTTTCTAACCCTTTTCTTCCAATTCAGGATCACTATTTTCTCTCCATTTCATCCGATTCAGGGTTGCAGGAGAGCCATAGTCTATCCCAGCAAGCAACAGGCACAAGGCAGGATACACTCTGGGCAGGACGCCAGTCCATCACCGACACAACCACACTCCCACCTAGGGTCAGTTTTCCCAGAAGCCCATTAACCCACCAGCATGTCTCTGCGGGAGGAAACTGGAACACCCACAGGGGGAGAACATGCAAACTCCACACAGACTGTACCCTGGCTGTGGAACTGAACCCAGGGCCCCAGCGAGGCAGCAATGCTCACCCCTGCGCCACCAGGCTGCTCAACTGGAGTATTCTTCATAAAAAAACAAGCACCACTTTGAGTTCGCATCGGCAATAAGATTGACTCTTGCATCTTAGGAGAGCGAGCACACAGGTGTGCAGCACGGCCTGTAAGCACAGGTTCAGGACGTTCTAAACTGGGGTACCCAGTACTGGGATCTCTGCTGGCTGTGAGCCTGCGCCCAGTATAGTGCTGATAAAGGCAGTTTGCAAAGGCCTCTGAAGGTATTTACACAGTAACTTCCCCCCTTCTTCTCTGCTTACATATTTTTCCCCACTTCGGTGTGAAGGAACAAAGAGTTCGCAGCCCCACCCATCCTGTTGGCAGAGAACGCCGGCCTGTACGGACCTGTACACATCGCTCCTCGCTGCACAAACCAACACCACTGGAACCCTGTTCCAGTTTGCTCCAGCTAGTGCCAATGCCAACCTTTCTCTTGGCCCGTCCTTCAGACCTGAACCGTTTGGAGAGACTGTGTTGTCAATGGCTCCTGGTCCGGACAGGAAAATTGGGTGTTGCTGGGAAGAAAGGGCTCAGGCTGTTCTGCGAGGCTTCCCAGAGACCCCCCTGGGCTTGTCAGTGGGAGAAGTAGCTCCCCAGTGGCAGCCTCACCAGCAGCAAGCACAAGCCCTGTGCAGCGATTGGCCAACAACGACGTCACCCCCACGCGGATGGGTTGGTGTTTGAGCCGGTCTTAATTTTTTTCCCCCCGACAGATCATCATCACACATTTTTAAGGCTGGCTGCTGGCAGAAACTGTGTACTCAGATCTTAAGCCATCTTCTGATTTAATATCTCAATTAGGACGATGCACTTTGGAAGGGCTCTAGGAGTGCCTTGAGGACACACTGCCCCCCCCCCCAGGAAAAAAATCAGCTAAGTGGATTGTCTGGGCCCCAGCCAGGACAGTAACAGCAAAAACAGCACCAGCCAACAGAATTTCTTAGTGATCCCACCCCACTGCAGCACTGCCACCTGCTGACAAGCAGCAGGTACTGCAGCAGTGGAGTTCAACACCAGCAGGTCTCTGGTGCTCCCCTCCCTGTTCCCCAGCACACAGGAACTTGAGTAACTCGTCCATGCCAGCTCTCTAACAACGCATTTTAAAGGTGAATAAAACAGAGGAATACATGCATTATTAAAGTGCCGTCTTTTCCATCCTTAGCTTCTGAAGCAATGGGGACGTGGTAGGTTATCACCAGCACTGAGATGGAGGAGCTACAGTCCTCTGCTTTCCAACATTACAGTTTGCTGATCAGACCACACTGTGCTCGACTGTGCCAAAACTCACTGACGTAGCGCTAGCGATAAACTCCAATCCTAAATAGAAAGAGACCTATATTTTTAATTTGATAAGCAGATTTTATGAACAGATACTGAGAATAGCTGAGGCAGTATATAAAGTAAAGAAATGAAATATTTCTTGTCATTTGTAAAACTATGCACCCCAAGGAAGAATCTGCGTTTCTGCACTGTACAAATTTTACAAATCTTATTTGTGACACATCAGCAACTTTTGTCGCTGTGTCCACTGGTCTTTGACCAGTGTGAACAGCACAATCCAGTCAAAGTAGCTCAGCAGATCTCCTGTCCCCTGTTCAGAGAAGCCGTTTCATTAAAAAGGAATTACATTATGGCAATATTAATAAAATGCACTTTGCAGATGCAGCAGCCTTTTACTGTTAAAATACCCGCAAGGCCATTTCTTAAACAAGACGATCAGGGTTATAATTACAATACATTGCAGCATCTTGCTAAAGGCATAGTTGAGAAAACCTCATTGATTACCTGATTGATTTTGATTGATTCACATAATGCATTTAATCTCCTACAGTGTGAACAAACTGTAGAGCAACCCACACCACTGCCCCGTCTGGCTCGAAGACAGCAGACCAGAGCTGAAACTAAGAGCACTTGTTGAGTGTTTCATGTCTCTCATGTCGATTCATTGCTTGCTCGAATAAACAGAATTCAAAATCTATTTCTTGGGCTAAACCCGGGGAATAATAATAATGGTCAGGAGAAATCCAAGGATGGTGTCGGAAATGTCCATTGGTTTCCCGTGTGTCCAGTGTGGACGGCGTCCGGCTTCACTTCTCCTGACCCCGCGCCCTGTCCTCCTTCCCGAATGGAGTGCCGTCTCCGCTCTCCTCTGCGCTCTCGATGTCAGCCAGTAGGGGGCGCTGAGGCGTGGCGCGGAGTGAGATCAGGGGGCGTACTGGGAGAAGTGGCCCGTCAGAGAGGACTGCACTGGGCTTGTGGGAGCTGCAGCTCGCCCAGGGAGGTCCCGGAGATTTGCACGGCGCCGGTGACACTTGAGGCCCTCTTGAGATCTTCGGGGCTCGGCGGCTTCGCTCCCCTGCGACCGCCTCAGGAGCAGGACTGCAGCTCCACGCTGTCCAGCACTCACAGTCCTCCTCCAGCTCCTTCAGGTCTACCCCACTTCAACGACCGGGAGCGAAGAGAAACATCCGATACAGCCAAAGGAACGGAAACCCAGGAGATGGCGACCAGGTCCCGTGCGTGTGTCCTGATCTCCTCTGTGGCTCGCGGGTCAGAGGTCCTCCTCCGTGACCAGGCAGTAGAAGTCCGTGCGCGCCCCGTAGTTCCGGGAGCCCAGGTCGGAGATGTCGATGTCCACGTCGCTGGGCCTCAGGTCGGCCGCGGGGGGGGGGTCAGCGGGGAGGACGGGGGCTCTCGACGGGGGGGCCTTATAAACCGGCAGGCGAACTCCTGAAGGGCAAAGGGAGAGAAAGGTTCGTGGAGGGCACTGAACTCGGGGGGTGCTCACGGCAGGGGGAGTCGCGGATCTGTCACTCCAGTCGAGCGGCGGGTTCGACTGAGCCTGGGGAAAAGGGGATGGCAGCTATCCGAGCTCCCTGAAAGAAGATGGGAGCCACTGGACAAGGATCCGTTAAAACAAAATCCTGGGCTTTAGTAGACATGGTACATTCAGAGCTGGGACCCCACATCCAGCTGTAACTCCAGCTGCAGGGGAAGACCCCTGTGGGGAAACCAGGCAGAACTGGACAAGCACACACAAGCAGGCCTTTCTCCCCTAGTCCAGCCCAGACCAGACCCGGACAGCAGAGGCGCTGTGCTGATACAATCTCCAGTCCAGCCCAGACCCAGACAGCAGAGGCGCTGTGCTGATACAATCTCCAGTCCAGCCAAGCCCAGACCCAGACAGCAGAGGCGCTGTGCTGATACAATCTCCAGTCCAGCCCAGACCCAGACAGCAGAGGCGCTGTGCTGATACAATCTCCAGTCCAGCCCAGACCCGGACAGCAGAGGCGCTGTGCTGATACAATCTCCAGTCCAGCCCAGACCCAGACAGCAGAGGCGCTGTGCTGATACAATCTCCAGTCCAGCCCAGACCCAGACAGCAGAGGCGCTGTGCTGATACAATCTCCAGTCCAGCCCAGACCCAGACAGCAGAGGCGCTGTGCTGATACAATCTCCAGTCCAGTCCAGACCCAGACAGCAGAGGCGCTGTGCTGATACAATCACCAGTCCAGTCCAGACCCAGACAGCAGAGGCGCTGTGCTGATACAATCTCCAGTCCAGCCCAGACCCAGACCCAGACAGCAGAGGCGCTGTGCTGATACAATCTCCAGTCCAGCCCAGACCCAGACAGCAGAGGCGCTGTGCTGATACAATCTCCAGTCCAGCCAAGCCCAGACCCGGACAGCAGAGGCGCTGTGCTGATACAATCTCCAGTCCAGTCCAGACCCAGACCCAGACAGCAGAGGCGCTGTGCTGATACAATCTCTAGTCCAGTCCAGACCCAGACCCAGACAGCAGAGGCGCTGTGCTGATACAATCTCCAGTCCAGCCCAGACCCGGACAGCAGAGGCGCTGTGCTGATACAATCTCCAGTCCAGCCCAGACCCAGACAGCAGAGGCGCTGTGCTGATACAATCTCCAGTCCAGTCCAGCCCAGACCCAGACAGCAGAGGCACTGTGCTGATACAATCTCTAGTCCAGTCCAGACCCAGACCCAGACAGCAGAGGCGCTGTGCTGATACAATCTCCAGTCCAGCCAAGCCCAGACCCAGACAGCAGAGGCGCTGTGCTGATACAATCTCCAGTCCAGCCCAGACCCAGACAGCAGAGGCGCTGTGCTGATACAATCTCCAGTCCAGTCCAGACCCAGACAGCAGAGGCGCTGTGCTGATACAATCTCCAGTCCAGCCAAGCCCAGACCCAGACAGCAGAGGCGCTGTGCTGATACAATCTCCAGTCCAGTCCAGACCCAGACAGCAGAGGCGCTGTGCTGATACAATCTCCAGTCCAGACCCAGACCCAGACAGCAGAGGCGCTGTGCTGATACAATCTCCAGTCCAGCCAAGCCCAGACCCGGACAGCAGAGGCGCTGTGCTGATACAATCTCCAGTCCAGTCCAGCCCAGACCCGGACAGCAGAGGCGCTGTGCTGATACAATCTCTAGTCCAGTCCAGACCCAGACCCAGACAGCAGAGGCGCTGTGCTGATACAATCGCCAGTCCAGCCCAGACCCAGACAGCAGAGGCGCTGTGCTGATACAATCTCTAGTCCAGTCCAGACCCAGACCCAGACAGCAGAGGCGCTGTGCTGATACAATCTCCAGTCCAGTCCAGACCCAGACAGCAGAGGCGCTGTGCTGATACAATCTCCAGTCCAGCCCAGACCCAGACAGCAGAGGCGCTGTGCTGATACAATCTCCAGTCCAGCCCAGACCCAGACAGCAGAGGCGCTGTGCTGATACAATCTCCAGTCCAGCCCAGACCCAGACAGCAGAGGCGCTGTGCTGATACAATCTCCAGTCCAGCCCAGACCCAGACAGCAGAGGCGCTGTGCTGATACAATCTCCAGTCCAGCCCAGACCCAGACAGCAGAGGCGCTGTGCTGATACAATCTCCAGTCCAGCCCAGACCCAGACAGCAGAGGCGCTGTGCTGATACAATCTCCAGTCCAGCCCAGACCCAGACAGCAGAGGCGCTGTGCTGATACAATCTCCAGTCCAGCCAAGCCCAGACCCGGACAGCAGAGGCGCTGTGCTGATACAATCTCCAGTCCAGTCCAGACCCAGACCCAGACAGCAGAGGCGCTGTGCTGATACAATCTCTAGTCCAGTCCAGACCCAGACCCAGACAGCAGAGGCGCTGTGCTGATACAATCTCCAGTCCAGCCCAGACCCAGACAGCAGAGGCGCTGTGCTGATACAATCTCCAGTCCAGTCCAGCCCAGACCCAGACAGCAGAGGCACTGTGCTGATACAATCTCTAGTCCAGTCCAGACCCAGACCCAGACAGCAGAGGCGCTGTGCTGATACAATCTCCAGTCCAGCCAAGCCCAGACCCAGACAGCAGAGGCGCTGTGCTGATACAATCTCCAGTCCAGCCCAGACCCAGACAGCAGAGGCGCTGTGCTGATACAATCTCCAGTCCAGTCCAGACCCAGACAGCAGAGGCGCTGTGCTGATACAATCTCCAGTCCAGCCAAGCCCAGACCCAGACAGCAGAGGCGCTGTGCTGATACAATCTCCAGTCCAGTCCAGACCCAGACAGCAGAGGCGCTGTGCTGATACAATCTCCAGTCCAGTCCAGCCCAGACCCAGACAGCAGAGGCGCTGTGCTGATACAATCTCCAGTCCAGCCCAGACCCAGACAGCAGAGGCGCTGTGCTGATACAATCTCCAGTCCAGACCCAGACCCAGACAGCAGAGGCGCTGTGCTGATACAATCTCCAGTCCAGCCCAGACCCAGACAGCAGAGGCGCTGTGCTGATACAATCTCCAGTCCAGCCAAGCCCAGACCCGGACAGCAGAGGCGCTGTGCTGATACAATCTCCAGTCCAGCCCAGACCCAGACAGCAGAGGCGCTGTGCTGATACAATCTCCAGTCCAGCCAAGCCCAGACCCAGACAGCAGAGGCGCTGTGCTGATACAATCTCCAGTCCAGTCCAGACCCAGACAGCAGAGGCGCTGTGCTGATACAATCTCCAGTCCAGTCCAGCCCAGACCCGGACAGCAGAGGCGCTGTGCTGATACAATCTCTAGTCCAGTCCAGACCCGGACAGCAGAGGCGCTGTGCTGATACAATCTCCAGTCCAGCCCAGACCCAGACAGCAGAGGCGCTGTGCTGATACAATCTCCAGTCCAGCCCAGACCCAGACCCAGACAGCAGAGGCGCTGTGCTGATACAATCTCCAGTCCAGCCCAGACCCAGACCCAGACAGCAGAGGCGCTGTGCTGATACAATCTCCTGTCCAGCCCAGACCCAGACAGCAGAGGCGCTGTGCTGATACAATCTCCAGTCCAGCCCAGACCCAGACAGCAGAGCCTCTGCACATCTGCTGTCGGGGTCCCAGTCAGATCTGGGGCCACAGGCTACACCCCCAGCTCACCCAGGTCTCCAGCAGGGTCGGGGTCGGGGCGGCAGTCCAGATAGTCGGGGTTCAGGGTCAGCATGGGGTCCTTGTCATCCTGGAGCAGAGTCTGGGGGTCCCCTGTGTTGTGGTGGTACATCAGCTTGCGGGGCATCTCCAGGACCAGGCTCTTCCAAAACTGGGAGGACGGGGTCTGAGGGGGGGTTGGGGGAGATTAGGAAGAAAAGGCTGAAACCTCAGAACCACACTTACCACCAGCCACCTGAAGAGGGCGCTCAAACACGGCAGACAGGTATAGGGAAACAGACGAGCACTGCTCTCATTTTTTCTAAAACTAAAAATTCCCATGTCCAACGTTCAATGTACATATATAAACATATTCCCCCATATATCTAGCCAAAGTCTTCTTTTACAAGAAGAAAAAGATCAAGTTAAAGGTAGAGAGTGTTAAGAAGGAGAGTATGTCACTCTCACTTGACCTCAGCAATGGATCTCGGCTTTGTTGGCGGCAGTGAAAACGCGGAGCTGGACTCACGCCCTCCAGCGGCCCGGGCTCTCACCATGGACTTGGAGCCCCAGAGCAGGAGGGCGACGCTGTGCCCGCTCTCCTTCAGCAGCCGCAGCGCCGGCTGGCTCAGCTGCCTGCGCTGGCTCTCGAACACGATGAAGACGGGCCGCCGGCACAGCTCCTGCAGGCGCCAGAGTCCCTCCCTGGGGCGACAGAGAGAGGAGGAGAGCCGAGGTCCAGTCACAAGGTCTTTTCTCGGAGGAAGCCAGGGCATCGGCTTCAACCGCAGGGCAATGGCAGCCTGTGCCAGACACCCACCACTCTTTGTGCAAACACGGGCCTCCTGTTCTCACATAGTTTCCACTGGTGACCCCTACTTTGTATTTCCCTGTTCATTCTGCACACATCCTGTGCCCGAAGGACTCTCGGGAATCTTCTCCCGTGAAGCTGTACTTACTTTTCCAATCTTGTACATTAACTACCAATACATCCTTCGCTTGGGATTTCTACTGCCTCAGTGGACTGCATCAGTGGCCTGTCAGACCAATTTGCAAAGACCTCAAGTACAGAAGCTTATTAATTGTTTAGCATTTAAAGGTATGGGGTTTAAAGACAAACCTTTGGCGTTCATACGAGATTACTTTGCTTTAAAATGCAATAATTTAATTCATGCACATTATTGCAAACTATATTAATATCTTGTAATAGATCTGCAATAATGTTGTCCCAGACAAACTAGCACTGACTTTAACGACAGAAGTACGAATCTGACAGTGCCTATGTACTGTCTTTCATGTGCATGCAGTGGAACACCCTGTGATTGAGCTTTCCTGGATCACACACGCATCATTTTCGCAGTGACTGTGAAAAGCAGAAAGGACCCGCCATCCCAAAAGTTTGTTATTCTTGATGTGAAACTGCAAAAACATGTGCTGTACTGTACCTAGGTTTTTGCCTACTCTTTAAACATTATGCGGAAAACATATATGGTGTACATTATACCTTATATACCTACTGTTGACTCATTGTTACTGTTATTGTCGGTCACAGTACACAGCAAGCCAACAACTGTGCGTCCTGGACTTCCCCCTTCACTTTACATCCATGTCTGTGCAAACAGACACACAAACACTGTTCCTTCTCCTTTCAAATGACACCTGTCCCGCATTTTGCTGTACACTTGTAAATTCAAATGTATTCCATGAAGCATAACAGCATTGTTCACAAATTAATTATCGTGTTTTAACGCAATGTTACCTTGTATAAACACAAAAGATATCTTTTTCTCCATGGCGCTAATACACTTCCGTATTTAAGCCCAAAATCAAACACTGTCCACAACTACTACCTAACATTTTTTTCCCCAAACATCTAAGCTATAAACAAGCACTTCTGAAGCATTAGAGAACGTGGGGACTATTCCTTGTGCACACTATGTAACCGTGTTGAATTTCCTGCCTGCGCTCACCTGAAGCTGTTGGTGCACCACTCCTGCTCCAGGTAGGCCCTGGACAGGACCACAATCAGGCGCCGGCACCGACTCACGTTCATCAGCAGCTCCGCAGAGGGCTCTGGGATGGGGAAGGGAGAGGGGGGGGCGTGTCAGAGCACCAGCTACAGCAAGCCTGAGATCAAGGGTCAAAGGTCAAGAGTCAAGTTCGGGGCAGCCCGCAGTTACCTGAGCCAGGCAGAATGTCTCCGTCGTGCAGGTGCAGCTTGTAGCTGTACCTGTTCTCCAGGTGTGGCTTCAGGATGAAGTTCACAAACTTCCGGTCGTGCTCATTGTTCACGTAGGAGACATAGGCATCGTACAGCTTCCCGTCTGGAAAGTCAGAGGAAAGTTAAGAGCCCGTCTTGTAGGTGTGAACAGATGACTTCTTCTATACATGGACAGTACGTGTGTGCACATATGACAACTTCCAGTGATATGTCAAACAAAACACGCCACTGGTCATGAACCCTCATACCTCCAAATGAGTAAATATGCAATCTGCAGCACATATACTGGCAATGATAAAAACACAGCATAGAAGAAGGATCTTACCAGCTACTCCTTAAAATGTTCTCTGTTGCATTTGGTCTTTGACTCTGAAATTTGACTCAGAGATATGAAATGCAGCCCAGTCCAGCCAAGCCCAGCTAAATACAGCCCAGCCCAGCCCAGTCCAGCCAAGCCCAGCTAAAGACAGCCCAGCCCAGTCCAGCCAAGCCCAGCTAAAGACAGCCCAGCCCAGTCCAGTCTAGCTCAGCCCCAGCTCCAGCCCCAGCCCCAGTCCAGCCCCAGTGCCCTCACTCACCGTTCATCTCGTAGTCCCCATAGGCGTTCTTGTACCAGAGCTTGAGGTTCAGGCGGCAGCGGGAGTACAGCGCCAGGGCCAGCACCAGGGCCAGCGCCAGGGTGAAGGCAGCGATCACGGCCGCGGTGTGGCTGGGCAGCCCTGCAGGACAGACCAGGGAACAGACTGTCCTTTGAAAGCCCAGCACTCTGCTCTACGGCCTCACCACAGCTCTGCCCCAGGGCTTACTGCCTCTCTCTACTGCACTCTGCCCTGCTTTTCACACAGTAATAATTACTTACACTTATAGAGTGCTTTTCTGGACACTCCACTCAGAGCTCTTTACAGGTCATGGGGATCCCCTCCACCCCCACCAGTGTGCAGCCCCACCTGGATGATGCTCCAGTCCTCTCACACACACCAGCTCTCAGTGGGGAGGAGAGCAGAGTGATGAAGCCAGTTCAGAGATGGGGGTTATTAGGAGGCCATGACTGGTAAAGCCCAGGGGGAAATTTGGCCAGGACGTCGGGGTAACACCCTACTCTTCTCGAGAGACGCCCTGGGATTTTTAATGACCACAGAGAGTCAGGACCTCGGTTTTATGTCTCATCCGATCCCACTGTACTAGGGCATTAGGTCCCACACAGACTGCAGGGTGAGCGCCCCCCCTGCTGGCCTCACTAACACCTCTTCCAGCAGCAGCCTCAGCTTTCCCAGGAGTCTCCCATCCAGGTACTGACCAGGCTCACACTGCTGAGCTCCAGTGGGCGGCCAGCTGGGAGCTGCAGGGTGATATATAGATCAAGAGGCTATAGATATAATGTACGGTACACTTGCACTAGCGATACTGCAGCAGTCTTGATATCACTGAACCACACCGCGCTGCCCCAGTGCTGCAACTCAAGAACAGCAGCAACTTTCCATGGCCAAGTCAGGGTGGACAGTGCTCTTCCAGAGCATTAATTTTGTAACTATAGTTCTCAAGTGCCTGTCAGTACTGACTCAGGGACTCAGCGTAAGGCCTGAGCCAGAGAAAATGAAGGGTTTACCACTTGTGTGCTCCAGCTCCTTACCCGTTCTCTGCAGCCTAAACGTGGCTGTGGCGTTGCTCAGCCTGCAGGAGAAGACTCCGTAGCTGCCCTGGTCCCTCACGGTAACTTGCAGCAGGCTGCTCACAAACCTCTGTGAGCCGTTGTTGGCAGACCTGTGGGGTGACACGGGCCCATGTGAATCCCGACATCACTGTGCCGAACCCACAGTTTCCCGCCGGACAGCTGTCCTCAGAAAAACCGGATAATAAAAGTCGGGTTTCGGAGGAGGCAGAGTTCTCGGCAGGATCTCTGCAAGCCAACTGGGTTTCAAACTCCGATCCCCAGTACTACAAGGTAACATCCCAACAAGTGTGTGACCAGGCCAACATTTTAGTGCATTTCTTGTGTGCATCTCAGTTTCTCTCCAGCAGAGGGCGCCCGAACCCCACAGCCTAAATTCCAGACTGATCTTCGCTTGCTGCAATGTTTTTTTCCAGAGAGTCACCCTGGCCCTGCCACTTTCCCCTGATTAATTGCGATATGGATCTGGCATACTATGTACATATATACTACTATGATTCAGCAGTAGCTAGTCTTAGCAAATAAGGAACCACAATCCCAAGAAAGTCCCAGACGTGAATCCCAGCATCTAGAGCTGTGAAGGAAGTGGGCTCCAGAGAGCTCACTCACCACTCGGAGTCGTTCCTGGGGTAGAGGCTGGTGTTGGTCAGGAGCTGGTCATCCTTCAGCCAGTGCAGAGCAGAGTCGCAGTGTGGGTCCTGCGGGTCGTAGGACAGCCTGACGGTGCAGTTGAGGGACAGCTGAGCCCCCAAAGTCGACGTCAGCACCGGGGTCCCCAGGGGAGACAGGAACTCCGGGGCCCCACTGCACACGTTGTCTGGACAGACACACACGATTAACAGCGTCAGTCAGGTTTCCAGGCTGCAGACCCAAGACTAGAGACGTTCATTGGGAAAGCAAAGAACTACACTTTCTTTTCTTTCTTACAGCCCAGAAACGCCACGTCCAAAAGCCCCGTCCAGGGCAGCATTTGTCTTCACATCGAAGAGAAAAGAGCGTGTGATGGGGAAAACAACGTACAGTCCCTGCTCACAGCAGCGTGGCGTGTGGCTGAACCGGACACCCACACACGCTCGTGTCACGCATCGATCTGCCTGCTGTCTTCCCGAGGGCTGTGATGGAGTCCCCAGCACTGCTTCGCACTGTCGTTTCCCCTGCGATTCCTGCGCCCTGTGCCTGGAAATCGCGGGTGCCAAGCCGGCCGTGTCCTCTGCATGCTCACACTGAGCTGATCCAATGACGAGGCAGGGGATGACCTGCAGACCCGTGCAGATTAAACTGGGAAGAACGTACAGTCAGGAGAAAGCCCGGGGGGTGGGGGGGCGCTTGCTCTGTTTTTTGCAGGGCAGGTCACGCCTGGTCAGGGTGCGTTTGCATGAGCACCTTATCTGGAAAAGCACCCTCTGATCTCCCTGTGGGCTGGCTGCTAGCACAGGGCACCGCGTTATCCGCGCACACACACACACAGGAGAGCAGCCTTCAGTGTGACTGAAACAGCAGGGCCGTCCTGAAACACACCACACCAGCCCTGCCTTTACTTCCTAGAAACACACCCTCTCTCCAACCCATAGGCACTGTGGCCACAGGTTCAGGCTGGGGCTTTCAAATACCAGTCTGAACAGCATGTAGCTAGCACCAGACGACATCTTAAAAGAGATCGCTCTTCAATTCTTCAATAGAAGAATCACACATTTCAGAACAGCCAATCATCTCTACTGCTTCCAGGTCACAAAAAACTCCTGGCTGCTCTTCCACACTGAGGTAGACTCTTTCCAAAGGGCTCAACCTGGACATCCGTCACACCTCTCTCTGAACTGAACTCTTTCCCATCTATGAAAAAAGGAACATACACACACCTGCACACACGAAAGAGGACTCTGTGCTCTAGTGCCAAATCTGAGGGACATAATTCAACCCTGTTTTTAACTTCTTGTGGGACACGTTAGCCGGACCCTGCTGGCGATGTGCTGTTACTCAGCACAAGTGGAACCACAAGTGCAGGCAGTGGGAGTCTGTGCTTGGCTGAGGAGCCAGTAGGATGAAGCTCCCACCTACAGGATAAGATCACTTTATTGGCCATATACAATTTCTTGTGTTAGGAAATCGTCTTGTCGCAGACCCCAGCTTGCTCTCCATGAGACACACAGACAGGGAGAGAAGCTGGGGGTCAGAGCGCAGGGTCAGCCATTTATACGGCGCCCCTGGAGCAGTTGGGGTGAAGGGCCTTGCTCAGGGGCCCAGTGGAGTAGGATTCCTCTGCCGGCTGCAGGATTTGAACCAGCAACCTTCCAGCCACAGGCACAGATCCTGAGCCACAGAGCCACCGCGCTGCCCCTAACTGGATTATAACCGAATGCCTCTAAATCAGAATCTCCCCCCCGGGTGGGACCTGGGTGGGACCTGGGTGGGACCTGGGTGGGAGACTCCTGGGAAAGCTGAGGCTGCTGCTGGAAGAGGTGTTAGTGGGGCCAGCAGGGGGCGCTCACCCTGCGGTCTGTGTGGGTGGGGCTGCACACTGGTGGGGGTGGAGGGGATCCCCGTGACTTGTAAAGAGCTCTGAGTGGAGGGTCCAGAAAAGCGCTACATAAGTATGAGGAGTTATTATTATTATTATTATTTTTATTACTCAGGGGCTGTACAAGCCAGTGGCTAGTTTACTTCAGCCAGACAAACAACAGGTTTCTGCTCCCCGATCACTGCTTCCCTTCTTGGAGTTTAAAACATCACCTTGGCAACGGCTACGGTTCACACATCGCCTCCGCCGAGCTGCCCCGGCCAGGAATCAGCCCTTCTGAACTCCGCCCCGCCGGCGGCCCCCATGCTCCCCGGCCGGTATAAACATTAACCCGTCGGCAGTCGTGCCCGGGTTCCACCTGCTTGCGGCTGTGAGGCGTGTTTACTGCGCACACACCCAGCAGTCACGCGCTGGCCAGCTGGGCTTCAGAGCTGCCTGGCACCGCTCACAGGAACATGAGAGTGCCGTGTCTGTAATAACAAACTGGCTTCATCCCAGGGGCGTCTCTCGAGAAGAGTAGGGGTGTTACCCCAGTGTCCTGGCCAAATTTCCCCCTGGCCTTTACCAGTCATGGCCTCCTAATAACCCCCATCTCTGAACTGGCTTCATCACTCTGCTCTCCTCCCCACTGAGAGCTGGTGTGTGTGAGGGGACTGGAGCATCATCCAGGTGGGGCTGCACACTGGTGGGGGTGGAGGGGATCCCCATCACCTGTAAAGAGCTCTGAGTGGGGTGTCCAGAAAAGTGCTCTATAAGTGTAAGGAGTTAATTAGTTAATAATCTGAGAACACAGAGGGATAATTCCCTGTGGGCAAAACAGGTGTAACTAAAAGAGCAGGGTAAGGCTTTAGCTGTCTTGGGAAAGCCCAGCCGATGTCTCAGGACAAGAGGGGCTCGGACACCAGCAGAGAGGAGCCTGTCCTCAGCCACCGAGAAACAGAGCAGATCATTGTCTCGGCCTCCCTGCCTTATCTGCGGCGCCCCTGGGTGAGTTATTAATACATTCCTTTGGCGTTACCCAGCGCGGGGTCAGGGTACAGGAGCGCGGGGGCCGGGCCTCCAGGAGAGGAGGGGTCCTGCGGGACCTCGCCGCGCAGGTGGAGCTGACGGGCGCAGGGGGGCCGATTCGCCGAACCGCGGCGGGGGGGGGGGGGAGCAGCTCCGAGCCCCCGGTAACCAGGCCAGCGAGAGAGCAGGATGTGTTACACGCCTCGAGTGTGTTTCCATTTCCCTCAGTGCGCCACAGCGCGACAGGGCGCGACAAAGACACGGACGCAGAAAAACTGCTGGAAAACAAAAGCGATCGCGCATACATGCATACTGCTGAAAAGAGAACCGAATGAAGTCGCCAATTAACCGAATCAGAACTGAATGAAGGCGCTAATTCAGCACACCGTTTAAACTCGCACTTATCGGGCTGGTTAATGACCTTCGGCGCTGCTCAGGTGGCGAAAAATAATTTAATCACGACGGTTTATACATTGAGACATGAAAACTGAATCCCCGTTTTAGGTGTAGGGCGCCAATATGTAGGGCTCTATCGTTCATAAAAACAAATGCAGGGAGAAAGCTGTCTTTTTTACACTGCGGTGCTAGAAAGCGCTTGAACTTTTCCAGCGTTTTCTTCGGACAACGTCCTGTTGGCACCTCTGCGCTCTCGACCCTGAACAGCTCCACCGATATGGGAGGAGAAAAGGGGTTAAAAAAGGCCGATTTCAGCCTCAGAAAAGCGCGCTCCCCGCTTTGCGCAGCAGCGGAGGGCGAGTCCGAGATTTGCTCGCTGGTTTTCTTGATGCCCCCGCGGTTGTTTCCCTGCCCACACAAGCAAGCGTCTCCCCCCTCTCTCTACAGAGTTATCCCAAGCGAGGACCCCCCGACAGCCCTCGCACCCTGTCCGGGCGAAACTCTCACCTGCGGCCGCCCAGGTGCCCGCCCGCCCGCAGGCGCTGGCGAGGAGGAAGAGAAACGTCACCAGTTTCGGTCGCATTGTTCGCCGCGGTCCAGCGTCTGTTCCTCTCCCGAAAACGAGAGCGAAATCACCCCCAAACTCTCCCTCCCCTCCGCCACACACGCTCACGCCTGCCGTCCTGGGCGCAAGGCGAGTCGGGGATGTGCGTGGTGCGCGCCGCCGCGGCCACCTGGGCCCCCGCAGGGCGAAGCGAAAGTCCGCGCGGGGCGGCGACAGTCACGCGCTCGCGCTACCTGGGCGGCGGGCGGGCGGGCTCCCGCGTCACGTGACCTCGCGCTGACCCCCCCCCCCACCTGGACGCCTCCCCGCGCGGCGCGTCTCCCCTCCCAGAGTGGACAGATAGCGGCCGCATCGGCGCTACCTACGACACCTCTTTCGTTATTCTTATCATCATACCCGCCGTCTCTTATCACTCTTTCCACACACTTTCACAACAATGATAACTTATTACGTGACGTAGGGGTACACCTGCGAGCCGCGAGCCGCGAACTGCGAGGGGGGGCACTGATTTACACAAAGGGTTGTGTAAATGTGGGAGTGGGGAACAAGCTGACACCCCGGATGAGATCCTCAAATCACTTAGGTACTAACTACCAAACGGGCCGGAGCGCTCTAGTGTCGTTTGGAAGCGCTCGTACGTGTTTTCACGCCTCTCCAGTGTGCAAACACCGCACCGCAACAGGGTTCAGAGCTCTCTCGCCCTCCGTCGTCCCTCTTTCACGTCTGAGTCTGTGTCCGCGGGTCGCTCCCTCTGGTTTCACGGGCTCAGGTGAGCCCCCTGCTGCCGTGCAGGTTATAGGTGAGGGCCGGTCGCTGCAGAGGCTCCGAGCCGCGGCGTGAGAGACCACAGCCGCCGCCACAGTGCGTGTTCGCCCGGCTCTCTCCAGGACGTGCGTGACCTGATTCATTCCGCGCACCTGCTGTTTTCCGCTCTCTCCTCGCTGTCGCAGAGCACCCCAGCGTGTCAGGTCTTGTTCGCCTGTAACTTAGGCGAGTCTCGATACACGCCTGCACCGTTGTCTTTGAAAAGTATCGCACGTCTTTTTTTTCTTAAGAACAACACATAAAGGTATTCATACAATACAGCAGTTGCGATACCGTCAGAGTTTGTAGAGGACTGATTTTTAAGTTCTAATGTGTGTAAGTTATTAACTTGAAAATCCTTTTCTTTCTTTTCGCCATTAACGAGTGTTAGCATGACAGCTTTGTTTTTTTTCCAGTTTCTGTGGGCTTCGTCCAGGTGTGACGGCGACCTCGGCGCAGTGGCTGGCGGTTCTTGTAGTTCTCGGACACTCCGCGAGGTGGATAACGCGGAGCTGTCGACTACAGTTCCCACACAGCCCTGCGCAGAGCCACCTGTGCACCCTAGGATTCAAAGAGCGCGCGAAGGAGCCCCATCTTCATCCAAATGAAAGCCTGACACGTGTGTTGTTTTAGTCAAGCTGACTTATTTAAGTTGCATTTTGACTTTGTGAGAAATTGTGCGGTTGCCTTTGTTTTGTACATAAATATCTGTACTCACCCGATGGATCCGGTTTAAACTGTGACATCATAACATTCCGAGCCTACAGTCTTTAAGTCAAGTAGTCTGAAAAAATCATCACACCATGTGTGGAGCCTCAGTGCAATGTGCTGTTAAGAACCTCATCAGGTCTCAATCTAGGTCAAGAAACGGTTAATTTACATTTACAGATCATCATAGCCAGCAGCTATATCCCCCTGCAGCTCCCTGCTGGCAGCCCACTGGAGCTCAGCAGTGTGAGCCTGGCCAGTACCTGGATAGGAGACTCCTGGGAAAGCTAAGGTTGCTGCTGGAAGAGGTGTTAGTGGGGCCAGCAGGGGGCGCTCACCCTGCGGTCTGTGTGGGCCCTAATGCCCCAGTATTGTGACGGGGACACTCTACTGTAAAAAGGTGCCATCATTTGGATGAGATGTAGAGGTCATTAAAAATCCCAGGGTGTCTCTCGAGAAGAGTAGGGGTGTTACCCCGGTGTCCTGGCCTAATTTCCCCCTAGCCTTTACCAGTCATGGCCTCCTAATAACCCCCATCTCTGAACTGGCTCCATCACTCTGCTCTCCTCCCCACTGAGAGCTGGTGTGTGTGAGAGGACTGGAGCATCATCCAGGTGGGGCTACACACTGGTGGGGGTAGGGGTGGAGGGGATCCCCATTACCTGTAAAGAGCTCTGAGTGGAGTGTCCAGAAAAGTGCTATACAAGTGTAAGGAGTTAAATATTTAATAAGCTGAGAACACAGAGGGAGAATTCCATGTTGGCATTAAAACGAGTACAGTCAGGTTTTCGCTGTATTATTATTATTATTATTTTCTCCACTGGCTGGATCTGAGCTTTCCAGCCCAGTCCCTCCTGGACTCACTGATGTGCCCTGAGGGGGGTTGGGGGCAGCATTTTGGGGTTCCAGCACCTCAGGGTGCAGTTCAAGGGGTGAGTGGGGGGGGGGGGCTTCTATGTTCCTCTCCTCACTGACCGGAAGGACGACATCAGGGGACCCCGCGGCAGAAATGAGGGCTCCTGGGGTGACTCACTGTGACGGGGTGTTGAGGGAGCCCCCGAAAAAGATAAAGAAGAGCCAGGAGAGGGAAATTGGGCACCTGGCAGGGATGCCCCCCCCCCTTGCTGAAAATCCTTGCTGGGGCTCCCCCGGGACCCCAGGACACACTGCTGCGTGGGGGGCTGCGTCTCTCGGTTGGCCTGGGAGCTCCTGGGGAATCGGAGACTCCTTCCGGAGTCACGGAGCGAGGGGACGTCTGCTCCTCCGAGGACATGGACAGAGGAGACACTGAGCTGCTGGCCCGGCGCTCTATAACCTCACGAGCACCGAGCACACTGACGGCAGGGACGTGTCTTAATACTGCACGAGACTCGGAGCCCCACCCCTCCCGCCCTCCCTCAGCATCTTCAACACGACTGCAGCAGGCAGTGACAAACTGCAAGTACAAACAGCGTGTGTAAAAAAACCTGTTTCTTTACTAGACACTCTTGGAATAGACAATTCTGATACATGGTGAAAGCCTGCTACATAGAAAAGCTTCAGCATATTGTGCGAAAATACACATGTGGAAAAACTGAACTTGATGTTGGTTCCATAATATCCAGAGGTCGGGATGCAGAGCGATCTGATGAGGGCAGAGACAGGTGAGTTGGTGGACTCCGATTCGATATAGCGCCCCTCGTCGGTCAGCACTGTCTCGCAGACCTGGACGGCTTCCCATCCAGAGAGAGTTCATTCTCTCTACAACCCGACCTCTCCAGCTGGATAAGATCGCTTAATGAAGAGACGGGTATAAACGAGAGGAGTCCATTCAGCCCCTCTAGCCTGTCTGTTAGTTAATCATTTATGATCTGTGTCTTGGAAGAAGCCAGAGTATCAGCTTCAACACTTTGGCTGGGGGGCTTGTTCCCCACTCCCACCACCCTTCGGGTAAAGAAGTGCCTCCTGATCTTGATTTAAAAATCACTTCCCCGGCATGGCTGCTTGTGTCCTCTGCTGCGTGTATCTTCTGCGTTCCTTTTTCTGAGCAAGCGAAAAAGGAGGGGGGGGGGAGACAGACGATCATCCTCCTGCTTGACTTCAGGAATAGAGTAGGGGATTCCCTGGAGCTTGGAAAGAAACACCACTCAAGGCTTTGAAAAGTCACCCTGTCAGTTATAAACGTCTGCACAGGCAGGAGCTGAAGTTCTCTGGGTTGGATGTGACTCAGTAGATCACGGACCAGTGAATCAGGAGTCATGGGCGTTCACTCAGGGCACACACGCGAACCCCAGTCTCTCCGCTGCTCGGTGGGAATCACAGCTTGGCACTGGGTGTCACTCAGCTGGGTGTGGAAGGAGGATGGCCGTCTCTGGTCCTGTTGTAAACCTTTTCTGGTGTAGCCTGAAACACCAGAACCGAGCAGCCTGCCGCCACACTGTTAGTGCAGTTCTCTGTGGTGTCCCAGATAGGAGCCTGAAGTCCC
The DNA here is from genome assembly GCF_055471065.1 of Atractosteus spatula. NCBI lineage: Eukaryota > Metazoa > Chordata > Actinopteri > Semionotiformes > Lepisosteidae > Atractosteus > Atractosteus spatula. The sequence goes on along the minus strand of NC_142721.1, from coordinate 15,827,720 downwards.
AGCGGAGGAGGGATCACAGCTGTCTGCTGTTTCACACACATGGCAGCTCTCCCATGATGCTGTGAGGGAGGCCACCTCAAGCCCTATGACTTCATTTCCTGCCTTCAGCTGAAAACCCCAAGGCAGCCTGGTCCCTGCTGCCAACATCAGTCTTCTGGGCTCTTTATAGCAGGGCTGACTTTCCAAATAAAATAATAATAAAAAATAACAAGTTCATATCTTTGCACGTCAGAGTTTCATGATGTGGGGTGGCCTGGGAGTCTTTCTTCTTACACCTCCATCATCCTGTGCTCCATATTCCTGAAAGAGCAAAAACAGTCTTTGAAGTTTACAAAACCAAAACTTTGCTTTCAGACAAATGCCCAATTTTTGTAGAGTTTTGAATCCGTGGAAGTTGTTTGCATATTGTGTTTTTAAGTTTAAAAATCCTTGTCCGACTCAGTCAGAGTAGTGATCGATCAGCCAATCAAAAACATCAAAGCAGCACTCAGGGGTGCCTTTCTATTGGACAGAACCACCTGCTCGTCACCCAATAGGAACACAGGATCCAGTAACTGGACTCTGATTGGTGGGTGTCGCTACTGATAGAATCCGTGTGTTAAGAGTTTTTCAGATCTCAGCAACTCTGCTAGTCCTGCTCCCTGAATGAGAATAGTGCAAAATTCAATAACTACCTCACATCAAACTGAGGTAATGCTATTTTCTAGATATAAGGTGGCAAAGCCTGAAATATGAAAATGTTGATATCCATAAGAAAGAAGTGTCTTTGGTTCTATATGAAATGTGAGTATTGTATTTTGAGAACAAGTTAGAAATTATAAGTATCAATATTCCAGGTGGGATAAGATATTACCTGATGATTATTTTCCTTTAGCATTACCTTTAGTAAAAACCTTGCACTACAGCAGACAATCCGGCTACAGTGTCTTGTCCCTGACAGCTTGTGATCTGATCGCTGACTTAATCTCAGCGAAGCAGAAAACATCAATTCCCATGAGGTCCCGGGACGGACGCAGGCATGATGGGACCTGTTGAGACCCATCCCGTCATGCTGCTGTTTGCACAGCCCTGTACCTCCCGGGCCTGGCCAGGGGGACTCTGGACACACCTCAGCTCCTGCTTCAGCCTGTGCAGCTTGTCTTCCAGTCGCGCGTTTTTGACCTTCAGAGGGATGTCGGGTACAAACCAGGCCGCTATGAACTTGAAGATGACGGCAATGTGCTGCACAGACAGGAAGAGAGCAGGAAGACAGAGATCAAGGTACTGTTTCCACTTTGCAGCTCAATGTACCGCGTGCGGGAGAAGCCTGGAGCTCTGTTTGTGGTGCAGAGAGTGTGCAGTATTTCACTGTCTGTGAACATGTGGCCCTGAAGCTGCAAGCCCACAGCTGAGAGACCGAGTGTCTCGGGCCACGCAGAACATCCTTCAAGCCTTCATCACTTCAACAGGTTTAGGAACACAATGAGCATATATCCACCCTTACGACCAGGAAGTTCAACAAACAGAAGCTAAAAAAAAGCAGCGTCTAAGCAGATCGCGGAGGTTCTACGATCTAGGCTATGTGCAGTAGTTTTGGGTTATTTCCAGTAGACAGCAGGGTACTTTAGCAATCTGCCCCCATGCTTGTGCACATACATCTTACACACAGCTGGCCAGACGGTGCGTTATTAGTGCAGGGTCAGCAGGCAGTGCTGGGGAGGGTGTCTCACCTCGAACAAGATGACAAAGCCGAACCTCACTGCCAGAATGAGCCAGTACTGAGAGGTGTAGGTGTAGTCTTCACTGCTCCTGTAGTCCTTGTAACTGCGGAGACAATAGTTGCAGACATGCAAGCTCTTGCCTTTAAATAATAATAATAATAATAATAATAATAATAATTGCTTACACTTATATAGCGGTTTTCTGGACACTCCACTCAAAGCGCTTTACAGGTAATGGGGATCCCCTCCACCACCACCAGTGTGCAGCCCCACCTGGGTGATGCGACGGCAGCCATAGTGCACCAGAACGCTCCCCACACACCAGCTCTCAGTGTGGAGGAGAGCAGAGTAATGAAGCCAGTTCATAGATGGGGATTATTAGGAGGCCATGATTGGTACGGGCCAATGGGAGATTTGGCCAGGACACCGGGGTAACACCCCTACTCTTTCCGAGAAATTTTTAATGACCACAGAGAGTCAGGACCTCGGTTTTACGTCTCATCCGAAGGACGGTGCCCGTCACTATACTGGGGCATTAGGACCCACACAGACCTCAGGGTGAGCGCCCCCTGCTGGCCCCACTAACGCCTCTTCCAGCAGCAGCCTTAGTTTTTCCCGGGAGTCTCCCATCCAGGTACTGACCAGGCTCACACCTGCTGAGCTTCAGTGGGGCTGCCAGTTGTGAGTTGCAGGGTGATATGGTTACTGGTCATAAATCAGAGGCCAGGACACCTGCACTGCCTTATTGTGCACGTTCACAATCCATAGGTCAAAATTCGAACTTCTAACCCATCTGACACACTGTTACTGAGCCTGCCTGCACTCTAACCAATGACTGATTTAAATTGATTTGAAGCACTCACAATCATAACTTGCAAACAAGAGCCTTTTGCACTATAGAGCAGACAGGGTTCCAGACATGTTGTCTCTCTATTCTGCTATCTGTAGCGCAGGACTCTATGCTTCAAAACCACATCGCTTGAAATACCCTGCTGTCATCCAACAGGCATCACTTCAGCCTGTGCACAGCCCTGTGCATAAAATATTTCATTTTAAATAAAATATTTTTATTTTGTCAGGGAGGCTGCGATGATCTAGCTGTGGTTCATGAAATCGCAACACCTCTTGGCCAATACACTAACAGGAAATTGTCAAGACTAAGCCGGCGCAGAGGCAGAGGTCTTTCAGGTGTCGCTGACCTGCAGTGGGTGACGTTGAGCCCTTTGTAATTCAGCTGACTGGGCAGAAAGTCCTTCTGGATGTTCTCATCTGACACCCAGACGGTGGACAGGGTGTTGTTGATGTAGCCGGTCATACAACTGGAGGGGAGAGGGAGGAAGAGGAGAGAGAGGAAGAGTCAGCTCCCTGAAATATCAAAGCACAGAGGGGCAGCAGGCTCGTTCAATCAAGGTGAAGGGGCAGATAATCCAAAAGAAATTGCACATTTCCCACTTTTCATCACTGTCTGCTTGTATTCCTCACTAACAGTCCCTTATGTCAGTGTAAGAGTCAGTATGGGTTGAACACAAAAGAGTGAAAGTTTCGTTACTTATATCTTGCAGAAGACAGACACAGAATGTAGGAATTGTGACAGAATGTAGGAATTGACACAGAATGTAGGAATGTTTGAATGTAGGAAGATAACTGGAGAAAATCCCAGCTGCTGGTGCAGGCTCTGCGTCTCCCAGCAGAGTTTTCCTGGATATCACTGTAGAAGCCGGAGTGCAGGCTGGAGACGTGCGAGAGGTGGAAGGTGGAAGGTGGAGGCGACCGGTGAGACCCACTGGAGATCCGTGGCTGTCCCGTTGGCACAGGGACCATAGCGGTACTTGTACACCAGGCGAGGGATGAAGTCGGACGTGATGCCGATGACCAGGCCGTTGGCTATCACTGCCAGCACCCCCACCGCCTTCAGCACGTTGTACCACACGCCTGCGGGGGCAACAGGGAGGCCGCGGTAGTGCCAGTCAGGATTCTGAACACAGCGGAGGGCAGACTGGCGCGGTCATGGGCCTGCTGGCACAGCGGAGGGCAGACTGGCACTCACAGACTCTCACACTCACTTTCATACTCACACTCTCTTGCACACTGATTCACACACTCACACACACACTCTCATGCACACTCTCATACACACTCACTCATGCACACACTCATACACACTCACTCATGCACACACTCATGCACACACTCATGCACACACTCTCATGCACACACTCTCATGCACACACTCTCATGCACACACTCACTCATGCACACACTCACTCATGCACACACTCACTCATGCACACACTCACTCATGCACACACTCACAGTCTCACACACGCACACTCACAACACAGTCTCACACACTCACACACTCAATCACAGTCTCACGGACAACACTCACGCTCGCACTCACTCATGCACGCTCAATCACAGTCTCGCGCACAACACTCATTCACAGTCTCACACACGCTCACTCTCACACAGCTGCCTTACCGATCTTGTTGGTCTTTATGGGCACCAGTCTCCTCTCCAGACTGACCATCTTGATGGCGTCCAGCCGGATCTCAATGATGTTGTTCAGCAGGGCCAGCAGGGGGGCCAGGGGGAAGGCGGCCACGAAGATGGTGGTGAAGCTGAACTGCAGCACTGCGACCGAGACAAGACAAGCTGAGCTGCGCGGCCGTGACTCGTCGGAGCTGACCCTCCTGTACGGGGCCGCGGGACCTGTGACGTGCCACAAGCACTGTCTACACCTCCTCACTCTGCCCGGAGCATGGCCCCAAAACACACCAGGTGGACACAACAGCAATAACCCTAAACTCAATCAGACGCAAGCAGCCCCCAGGACAGCTGGTCTGCTGAGTCCTCCCAGCTCATGTTTACAGCAGCTGTATCAGGTAGATTATGTTCAAGTAGGTGGGGAGCTGCATCAGCAGGCGCAGGCTGCAAAGGAACAAGTAAACGTTTATTCTCTCCTGAACAGAGAAGAAAAGAAACTCAACGTTTCGGCTGTGGAGCCCGTGGACACTCAAAGACGACTCCACAGCCTGAAACATCGCGTTTCTTTTGTTCTCTTTTCAGCAGGGAATAAACCTTTACTCGTTCAGTTAGATTATGTCTGTGTCAAGGTAAAAAGGTCAGGGCATGAGCTGGGCAAGACTGCCTCACTATTAACAGTCTGTCAGCTCCAGGGGTAGCTAGGACAGAAAGAGACGGCTCTGCTCTCGCAGCCAGAGCTCAAACACTAGCCACTGAGCTCTCATTGTAGGTCTCTGTTATACACAGAGGTGGGCCGAAGAGCCAAATGACCTCTGCTCGGCCTGGGCCAGAGACAGGATCCGGCAGAGAAACGTGGATTTCCCAGGGACTAACCCATCTCCAGGAACTCGTTGAAGAGGCTGAAGGCGTCGACGTCTTTCAGGTCGTAGTTGCGAATCCAGTTGCGGGATGCGGGGCCCCCCTCCTCGCAGGGACGGCACCCTGGGTGGGCCCCCGTCTTCCTCCTCATCTTGTACCACCTGGCCAGCCAGCTGCGGAGACACAGCGCACAAGCCCAGAAGAGGCCCTGAAACAGCGGTCGGCACGCAGGGGGCTCAAAGCATCCCACCGGACGCCTCCCTCTTTTCACAGAGCGGACAAAATGACAAGGGGGGCTGGGCGGCTGCTCCCCAGTTCGCTCCGGGTCCCCCGATCTAACCGGTGGGAGAGGGGCGCACTCACGGGCTTATGAACTCGATGACGTTGTTGAGCGTCTGCTTCAGCACCATGATGATGGCCATCTGGATGAAGAGGTCGGTGATACAGCCGCTGGGGTGGCACTGGGGAGGAGGAGACAGTCCCAGTCAGCACCCGGACACCGACCCCCGACCCCACGGACCGGGGGGGGGGTGGGGATGCGCGAGCTTGAACAGCGCCCCCCCACTGGCGTCGGATCGCAACGCGACAGCTGGCCATGGGGGTGGGGCAGTCCCTCGAGGATTAATCCCGCCATCGGAGACGATGCCACAGGCGTTCCTCACACACTGACGCTAGGACTCGCTGTGCTGTGCGCTAGTCTGGGGGGCTGAAGAGGTGCCCAGATCTTGAGGTGAGGCTTTTCTGCTCTGCTACGCCTACACAATGCAAAAACGCTCTGTGCCTTGAAGCTGCGCTGGGGTCTCTACACAGCACTGGTCTCTTGCATTTAAGAAAAGGCTGATGGATATGTCCTTTCTCAGGGATGATCCGTCCCTAGGTGTGACATCCTACAAACCAGCCAGGCCACAGACAGTTTCAGTGGTGCTGCACAGGGCAGACTGCTCACCTCCTCCAGCCTCCACTTCCCCGCAATCCGGACATAGTTCCCGGGACGCCCATTGATCCTGATGGGAAAAGACCAGAATTAGGCTACTCGCGCTGCCAGACTGGGACCCAGGAGGTGTCCTACAGCTCCTTAGCATTTCATTCCCTTTCAATCCTTCCATCCATCCAGAGGGGCCAGAGCTTATCCTGCAAAGCAACAGGTGTAAGGCAGGGTACACCCTGGATGGGACGCCAGTCCGTTTCGTGGGAACACCGACGGAAACACGCACACACGTGCACCAGGGCCAATCTTCCAAGAAGATAATGAACCTACTAGTGTTTCTGGACTTTGGGAAGAAACCAGACCACCTACATGGGGAGAGCACACAAACCACGCATTTAGCACCCCAGGAATTAAACCCAGGTCCCCAGCACCTGCTAACCACTGCCACCCCCTTTTTATCCTTATTCCTTTAAAAAGCAAAAGTGCAATCCTCCCGAAGCCCGAGCTGTCCTTGTGCGACAACACTCAGAGCAACTGTGCATCTCGGCTCGGGGGGAAATCTCAGTCGCAGTCGGCTAGTGCCGGTGCCACGACCTGCTCGAACCTGCAGCACTTGAGCTGTCGGGCCCAAGCTGCACTCTGAGCGACCGCCTTTAGACGTGGCGTCACCTGGGAGCCCCAGGGAGCCCTGGTCATGGGCGTCCAAGGACAGATGCCAGACTAGACCCCACCCAAACCCCAGCATTACAATCAACGAGAACAGTCTCGACTACCGGGGCTGGAACAGGGAGGGAGGGCAGGGGGCAGAGGGCAGAGGGCAGGGGACAGGGGACAGGGGACAGGGGACAGGGGACAGGGGACAGGGGACAGGTCTTACCTCCCCAGAAAGAAAGCCACGTAGATGAGCGAGGAGAAGAGGGTGAAGAACTGGAAGGTGAACATCTTGACGGTGAAGCTGGTCTCCGTGGCGGCGAAGGAGCGCGTCTTCTCTGCGGGACGACAACAGAACTACGGTTTGTGTCTCCTCCGTGTGAAGCTTGGCGTTGCACCGGCAAGCAGGGTTAGCCAGCGTCAAGGGGCTCTGGGTTCGAATCCAGCATTCCACACCGCCGGCCAATCTTAGTGGGGGGATCTGCGCCTGTGGCTGGAAGGCAGCCGGCAGAGGAATCCTGCTCCGTTGGGCCCCTGAGCAAGGCCCTTCACCCCAACTGCTCCAGGGGCGCCGTATAAATGGCTGACCCTGCGCTCTGACCCCCAGCTTCTCTCCCTGTCTGTGTGTCTCATGGAGAGCATGCTGGGGTCTGCGAAAAGACAAATTCCTCATACAAGAAATGTGTTTCAAATACACTGCTTGCTGAATTGATTAATAACTTACAGGGGTTCTCAATTTCTGGAAGCAGGTGGCCTATAAGAGAGTTGCCGCAACTGCCACGAGCTGGACAGCCCAGCACTGCAGGCTGTTGTCAAGCTGTAAGCTACCACACAACCAGCAGAGGGCACTGTGGGTCACTGCTCTTGCCTGAGAGCAACCTCTGAGTATTTACTGCCTGTGTGTACCGAACACACTCACTGACATCACATGTGAATGAGTGCAGGGAGAGTCAAAGATCACCTTTCACAAACACAAGCTCTGTGAAATATACATATATAATTAAAGGATAATGTAATAGAGAGAGTAATTATTGCACATACCCAAATTACACAGGTATAAGGCCACTTTCCTGTTCACCTGGAAAACAAATAGGAACAGTTATAATAGATGACTTATTACAGATAACACTGTGGTTTTGTTCGCCTTTACTGATACCATCAAAGAACAGAGAACAAAACTGGTTAGAGGAAGAGAGATGATGTAACCTCTACCCCATTAACCACAGTGTAGTTTCAAAAAAGTTATTATTACTATTTACCTGGAACAAAGATATAAGCACATTAAGCGTTAAAGCCAAGAAACTTTACTGAAAAATTCTACTGTTTTGATATCTAATCTTTTGCTGATTTCATAATGAAACACTAAAAGGAATGACCCGAAACACAGTGGTCTTCAAACACTTTTCGCCCTGCGAGGCTCGTTAAGACGATAGATAATGCAAACACCAGGGTTGTCCTAAAATATGCCACAGCCGCACGCACACAAAGACACACACACAAAGGCGTGCACACACACACACACACACCAAGGCTCGCACACACAATGAAGCGCGTGTGCACGCACACACACCCTCACACACCCACACACACCAAGGTTCGCACACACACTGAGGCGCGCGCGCGCGTGCACACACACACACACCAAGGCGCGCACGCACACACACACACACCAAGGCGCGCACGCACACACACACCAAGGCCAGCACACACAGCGAGGCGCGCGTGCACGCACACACACCCACACACACCAAGGCTCGCACACACAGCGAGGCGCGCGTGCACGCACACACACCCACACACACCAAGGTTCGCACACACACCGAGGCGCGCGCGCACGCACACAAAGGCACATGCACGCACACACACACATACTAAGGCACGCGCGCATGCACGCACACACACACACAAGGCGCACATGCACACACACCCACACACACCAAGGTTCGCACACACACCGAGTCACACACACACACACGCACACGCACACGCACATGCACACGCACACGCACACGCACACGCCCTCCCCGGACTCCCTGACCTTGGTCATGATGGTGATGGTGAGGTAGTGCAGCACGGCGCCCAGCATCACGGCCACGGTGCTGGCGTGCTCGCTCAGGAACGCGGACTCCGACTCCGACAGCACCACCGTGGCGACCACGCGGAACACCACCAGGGCCTGCGCCAGCCCGATGATCAGCATCAGCTGGGCACAGGCGGACACAAGACACAGAGCCTTCACCACAGCTGAACCGCCACCACCGCGGGTCACAGCACTGCAGCCGCGCAGCCGCCAGGTCTCCGGGGCCAACACCAGGCTCGGGGGGGGGGCTGTATGTGGGGAGTCTGCATGTTCCCTCAGGCTGTCTGTGTATTACTGGTTTCCCCACAGGTTATGGGATGATTGCCTGCTCTAATCTGCCCATTTCTGGGCTGGGGTGGGATGGGGTTCACAAGATTCCTACTTCTGAAATATCTTCCCAGTGTAACAGACCCGGCGTAAAAGAGGGGGGGGGAGGGGGCATTGCCCCCTCAACCGAACTGTCCCGCCCCCCCCCCCCAGTTTTGGACAAAAGGATTTCTGAACACTTCTGCATACTTAACTTGCGCCCTAAAAAATAGTGGTACTTTGTCAATGGTCAGATAACTACACTCACCCCGCATTCACAGTTACTGCATCGGCCTGCTTGATGTGCAGGAGGACTGGCACCTATTCCACAGTGTCTGCCTTACCGGGTGTCGACATTATTACGATCTTGTTCGCTCGGGTGGACCGATTCCTTGCAGTAGTTTATCCTTATACTTACAATCGATATATAACTAGGACCGTAGTTATAGAAGCTGGTGCTTTTACAACTCTTTTTTCGTAACGATTCAGAACCTCGTTACTGTCGATGTAGCTGCACAAATGAACGCACGCGGTATTTTGTCGCTCCAGGCAATAATAATCGCGAGAGGGCTGATGGACGTGAAACTGGACTTCATCGCTAAATACCAGACGGCTCGTCGTTATCTTCCATCATGAAGCATTCATCAGTGGGATGGTTGTGGGATTTCACTTGGGTAGCTGCAACGGCCACGTTTCAACCGAAATATCACTGCCCCCCCCTCCGAATTTCAGACGCCCCCCTAGTTTTCCCCTGGCGCTGTAGTGTAACCAGTGCTGCATAAGAAACTACAGAGAAGTGTAAGCAAATGAGCACAACAGGCTGAAGGGTCTCTGATGTTCTAGATCAGCTGAAACATCCCAAAATCACCCCACTTCAGAAACCAAGGACAAATACCAGGAAAACAGATAGAACAAACCCCTGTGCTGGCTTCCCTACCCTGGCTACCTGTGCTGTTTAGAGCCAACTATGATATTGTGACAGTTGTTAGTCCAATGACTTTGTTCTCCATACTTTATCTTTGATAGATGATAGATGCAATAGGGATTTTCTTCCACTTTGATATATCATGTTTAATAATGAAAAGCACAGAACAGTTTGCGGGAATCGGTTCTTAATGTAATAACTTCATTGCCCACAACTTTTCTCAGAAGATTCGAACTGTTCTGTGACTCAACATGAGTTCTGCATAAGTGAAATCTGTCTGTTCAAATGAGACAAGTTTTCAAATGGTTAATCCTTAAACCTTTAACTTCTGGTAGATTTAGCAGGGCGTTAATTATAATGAAACTTATTACTGGTAATCACAATTGTTACAGGAGCTGGCTGTGCACCTCTGAGCTGAACGGTTCTGACCCTGGCTGTGTCCTCAGTAAAACTGCTCAAGAGCTACAATTACAGAGGCTGGTTCTCCCGAAAGCCCCAGTGAACCCTGGAACGATTACTCCCCATTCTTGAGCTACTAACTTCAATTAGCTCAGTCGATTGGCTTCAATTAGCTCAGTCAATTGGCTTCAATTAGCTCAGTCAATTGGCTTCAATTAGCTCAATTTGCTTAAATTAACTTGGTCAATTGGCTTCAATTTACACAAAAATCATCTTCAATTAACACAGTCAATTGGCTTCAATTAACACAGTCAATTGGCTACCAACTACCTCACAGACCAGGTGGGCCACGTGGCCTCCTCCTGTTGTGTCCTCTCCGATGTTTGCCCCCTCCCGTGCGTGTGTGGCAGCCCTCGGACCCGGGCCAGGCACTCACCATGAGGGTGACGAGCATCAGGACCAGGGTGCTGCGCAGGTAGGAGTGCTGGTAGGGCTGGGGCTGGCAGGAAGGATTGTCCACCACGTCCAGGATCAGCTCCTCCTGCAGGAAGACACAGCCGGGCTGGTCACGCTGGGCAGACCCTTCTCCACCCCCACCCCCCAGAACCGCAGACTACAGGGGCCTCGGGTCCCTGCTCTCAAAACCCAGAAAGTAGGAACGGGACCAGAATTTACGCGGCTGGATCGGGGGGGAGAGAGAGTCTGGAAAAAGCCGCCCAGCCATGCGTCCAAAGCTGAGGGCCTGGTGTCCTTCAAGAACCAGCTGGGATCCATCTTCTAATCTGCTCCCATGACTGGCCCCTGCTTCTGCCCTTTCTGGTGTTCTTCTGCTCGTGTCTTCAGGGGTCACGAGCTGCTGACGGGCCCAGTCTGTTTTCAGTCGTATTGATTCCCTGTTCGAAAACCAAACACAACACACTCCACAGAACACTCACAGTACCTCCTCCTCACACCAGTTGAACACTTTCCACTTGCAGACGTATTCCGCTCGATGGCGCTTCCAGAACTCCAGGAACACGGTGGCTGGGAAAAGCAGAGACAGCAGGGGAGAGGTGTGAAACAGCGAGGGTCTGGGGCGAGTGGCTGAGATACACTCGTACACACGTGTGCGCAACTTGCACACGCACACACTCATAACAACATGCACACATAGGTTTACACACACGTACACACACATGGACACATGCACACACATGCACGCACTTGAAACAACACGCACACATATATTTACAAACACATACATGCCCGCACACACATACGTTCACACACATGCACACACACACTGGTCTATTACAGCACGATGAACCCACACAGAAATGCAAAGATACAAACATATACTGTATGGTTCAGCACACATTTCTGGTGAATGTTTCTTTGCACATAGCACATAAATAAAAAAAATCTATATATATTTGTATATTAATACCTGTATATAAATGTAACGAATTCTGTGAAACACTTTCCTGCGCCTCCTGGGGCTCAGAGACTCACCCCACACGGCCATGAACATGGCGAAGAACACAGTGCCCTCGTTGTCGAATAGGTGGGTGACCTGCAGGGACAAGGAAAGGCTCAGGGCAGGGGCTGTGCTGCTGACCGCTGACCGCTGTCCCGTTCCAGCCTCCAGCTGGTCAGGCTCAGGGCACAGCAGCTGTGCTGCTGACCGCTGTCCTGTTCCAGCCTGCAGCTGGTCAGGCTCAGGGCACAGGGGCTGTGCTGCTGACCGCTGTCCTGTTCCAGCCTGCAGCTGGTCAGGCTCAGGGCACAGGGGCTGTGCTGCTGACCGCTGTCCCGTTCCAGCCTCCAGCTGGTCAGGCTCAGTGACCGCTGTCCTGTTCCAGCCTGCAGCTGGTCAGGCTCAGGGCACAGGGGCTGTGCTGCTGACCGCTGTCCTGTTCCAGCCTGCAGCTGGTCAGGCTCAGGGCAGGGGCTGTGCTGCTGACCGCTGTCCTGTTCCAGCCTGCAGCTGGTCAGGCTCAGGGCAGGGGCTGTGCTGCTGACCGCTGTCCTGTTCCAGCCTGCAGCTGGTCAGGCTCAGGGCACAGGGGCTGTGCTGCTGACCGCTGACCGCTGTCCTGTTCCAGCCTGCAGCTGGTCAGGCTCAGGGCAGGAGCTGTGCTGCTGTCCACCCTCAGGCTGTGCAGGGCTTCAGCAGTGTTTCTAGTGCTGGCCAGATGTGCACAGACCAGCCTTCAACACTACTTTATATTGGCATATATACTGACTGGCACTGATGCCCTCATATCCTATTCCTGCTCTTAATTTAGGAGCCATAAGTAACCACAATTTTTTTTGTTTTCTTTCTTCTGCTTTCCTGAAAAAGTGTGACATTGCCCCATAGTTGCCCTCTAATGAGGTTCCAGGACAATTGAAGCTTTTTGTGCTTTGATCTAAAACCTGGACTGACAGCGTGATGGCAGGACCGTGGCTCTTTCACTGCCAGCCTGCAGGAGGCGCACAAGAGCATCGCACTGCTGCAGTTTGAGGCATACCTTGGCATAGGTGCAGGTCTCTGAGAGCTGCCACACAGAACACTTCTTATCACACAGCGGGCACATCATGGTGTTGGCATCGCACACCTCTGAGCTGCCAGCACACAGACACAAAGAGACAGCTTCATCAAACATATAGTTTTAAAACTGCTTTGACTTTGTTATTTGTTCATGACAACAAACATATTACATCTAAAAGCCTTTAAAGACATTTAAATAGCAGGCTAGGTGGTGAATAGATAATAGAAAATATGAATTGATTACCTCATGAAAATGTGTTCTGTCGTTTTCTCTTGCCATTTACTATGCTTATACTGCACACCTACTGTGCTTTGCAGTGTACAATGCTTTTCCTTATCTCTCTGTGCTTTTAGCACAATTGAACATGTCTTACTGCCATTCTTCCAGTTTTTACAATGGCCTACCAAGGTACAGTTTTCCACACTTTTAAATTTCTAAACTCGGTGGAGTTGTCTGCCCTTTTCCACAGTGCCTTTACTCACATGACGGGGTTGTTATCGAAGAAGGCTAGTCCATTCAGGAACACAACCACCCCCAATAGAGCAGCAGGGATCAGCAAAGTGGTGTACCAGCCCAGCCACAGGAAATACAGAGCCACCTTCTCCCCGAAGTAGTTCCTGACACACACACAGACCCATCAGATAGCCTTGAGGCCACAAGCCAACAGACAATATGTACTTCATAGCACAGATGCAAATAAAACTGTACCCTTCCAGGCTCATTTGGCTATCTAGCTCAACTGCCCAGCACGTGGACTGTTTGGATGTTTAGATACTGCAGGCCTGTTGGCTACTGATTTACATTACAGAAGGTCAATATATCACATGATTGAACCTGCATTACGCCTTTATATGTTCACAATTGCATGTTACGCCAAATGCATTAACAAGTTCCAAATTCCAAATATAGGAATAGGAAGATCTCCACCTTATTAAAATGTGCCTGTAATATTAATAGCAGTGCAACAGGATATACCCAGGTATATGCTACCAGGTGGATAGGTTTGTGCTCGCTCCATTATGTGCTTGGTGTTTTGGCTGTTCAATTCAATGAGGCAATGTTGTGCCTAACAGCAATCAATCTTTTTTTTCTCCCAAACTAAGAAGTGCTTTGCTTAACTAATTAACTGATTAATTTAGTGCTTTGCTTAACTCATTTAACTCATTTAACGTAGCCTATGGTCCTCACCGCACATCATCGATGGGTTGCCAGTTGAAACAGGCTGTCCAGCGCGCCCATTTCTCCCTCAGCTCTTTCTGTTTCTCCTCCTGAAAGCAAAAGACAGGTGTTAACACTGGACAGTTGACAGTTTGTCATTACAATCAGTCTGCCGCATACCAAGGATTAAAGGAATCTCTTTATCCTGAATTCAAGAAGGTGGTGGGGATATTGGGAGAGAGCCCGGATCCAGAGAGGGGCTGATGAATTCAACCCCAAGGACAACTTCCAAAGCAGTGCACACCCAGGTCTAGAGGGCAGGAAGAGCTCAGAAAGCAGGGAGGTCTGGTACAGCCCGGTCTGCTCCACCTGGCTTCTCAACAGCTAGCAGCCGTATCCCCCTGCAGCTCCCAGCTGGCAGCCCCACTGGAGGTCAGCAGTGTGAGCCTGGCCAGTACCTGGATGGGAGACTCCTGGGAAAGCCGAGGCTGCTGCTGGAAGAGGTGTTAGTGGGGCCAGCAGGAGGCGCTCACCCTGCGGTCTGTGTGGGTCCTAATGTCCCAGTATAGTGAAGGGGACACTGTACTGTAAAAAGGCGCTGTACTTCAGATAAGACATAAAACTGAGGTCCTGACTCTCTGTGGTCATTAAAAATCCCAGGGCGTTTCCCGAAAAGAGTAGGGGTGTTACCCCAATGCCCTGGCCAAATTTCCCCCTGGCCTTTACCAGTCATGGCCTCCTAATAACCCCCATGTCTGAACTGGCTTCATCACTCTGCTCTCCTCCCCACTGAGAGCTGGTGTGTGTGAAAGGACTGGAGCATCATCCAGGTGGGGCTGCACACTGGTGGGGGTGGAGGGGATTCCCAGTACCTGTAAAGAGCTCTGAGTCCAGAAAAGTGCTGTATAAGAGTAAGGATATTATTATAATAGAGTGGCACTGCTCTAGAAATATATCTGCCAGGGTAACTGAGGGTAACTGAGGGCCCCGCAGCAGACAAAGGAACTACCTGAACCAGCAGGTTTGCAGGCCAAAGGTGTACTCTTGTGCAGAGCACTGACAAATTGTTAGACCATCTGAAGTTCAAGGGTGAGAGTGCAGAAATGGGCAGTCACGCCAGGGAATTCCTCACTCAGCAATGGAATGCTGTCCATCGTTTTTGACAAGCAATTTTTCGATGTGGGTTTTTTGCCTTTGACCTCTACGGGGTGATGCGAGGCTTTCTGTATTTTTCGGCTTCAAGTCAGAGAAGTGAAAATGGAGATACTGAACGAAGTTTCAAGAAAGAGAGAAACGAAGGGGTTTTATAAGAATGCAAGAGGCTCGGAGACCAGCCTGCTGGCGTAGCTGTGCATATTTACCTCGTGCAGCGAGAACGTTGTTTCAAAGACGCGCTCATGAAGGAGGTCCTTCAGCCCCTCTGAAAGATAGGACACCAGGTACACTGAGCACCCTGTCAGACAGCAAGGTTCACTTTTTCGAAATGAAAATGAGAGGGATGTCCATAACTGCCAGTTACCACCTCTGTGGAGTGCTTAGGTCTCTGGGTGACGTAGTAAAAGGTATACTGGATGCCTTCCTCTCTGGTGTCACATCGGTGTGAGTCGTGGGATACCGAGATCTCTTCTCTCCAGGAACAAACTGAGAAGCACAGTCTGAGAGCCTCCCCATGCCCTACACATACTTTAATTTATTCCCCAAACTCCAAATTGACTTATGCTCTTTTGTTTCTATCAGAGGGTGATGGCCAGTGTGGTCTTTTATGCATGTATGTGTTAAGGGGGGGGGGCATACAGAAGAGAGACTCTGTTCGACTTAAGAGAGTTATGAAGAGGGTAGGTGCCATTATTGGGACACAGTACAGAAGAGGCCACACTTATAGTGGGGGATGTGCGGTATCCTCTCCGCACAGAGATCCTGGATCAAAAAAGCCTCTTCGGTGTCATTCAAAATCCCAGGGCGCTTCTCGAAAAGAGTAGGGGGTGTCACCCCGGCATCCTGGCCAAATTTCCCTCAGGAACTCTCAGGCGTAAGTATCCCCAGTGCACCACAGAGAGCTTTAGGAGATCCTCTCTTCCTTCAGCCACTCGTGCGCTGATTAGCTCCAGAGACCTCTCAGGCATCTTATCCTGGCCTCTTACTGGTCTTGTGCACTGCGTGGTGTGATCAGTCGTGTCACTGTCTGGAGAATGTACAGTACGGTGCCTGCCTGTTCTTAAGTAATTGGCATGTCTGTGCAGTGTTTTATATTCTTTATTGTACGTGCATGAGCTGTGCTGGCAACTGAATTTTCCCCCTTGGAGATTTGAAAAGTGTATTGTATTTTTCATTTTTAAGGTAAGAGTGTTACTGCGATATCATTCGCCAGAACGACCAAGAGAGATCCAGCAACCCAATGTCATGCTTTAGAGCTCACCTGATGCTTAGAGGTTCCTTAGGCAAGTTCCTGGTCAGATCTGGGCTCTGAATACACATCTTACATACAAGTTAAAGATTGCAGCGATTTAACAGACGTGTAAGTGAAGGGACACTCACCTCCATTATTGAGATAGGTGTTAAAGAGAATGAAGTGTACCACCCTAATCCTGGAAGATAAAATCATTATATTTTAGGATCAGATAACTTCCATGGTGAAATAAGAACATGGCGGGCATCTGTGTAGGATATCTGGCACAATTCGGTTATCCGTGACTAGGTTATTGCTTGGGGAAAGAAATGCAATTAGCACAATGTCCAGTGTCAGGTTAACTTGTTCACACTTGCTTGAAACTCTCCCTGGGCCAGTTTAGAATGAACATTTTAATGGAAGAATAGTCACCTAGTGTTGCACAACAAGGACTGTGAAAGAGAGACAATGGAATCACACACAAATTCCGATCGATCCATAGTTGATCATTGCCTAGGGCCTACGAAATGTTTAGGGCCTACGAAGGAGGGAAACAGTAGTGACGAACGAAAAACGAGCTGAAACAACATGCTTGCGATCGACTCTCGGTGCTCCAGATCAATAATCCTACGCTATCTAGCGCCTGTTCTAGAAACTAGAAGTATCGAAGTGATGGTCGCTCCATCAATCACACGGTTTAGCATTAATAATAATAATAATAATAATAATAATAATAATAATTGCTTACACTTGTATAGCACTTTTCTGGACACTCTACTCAGAGCTCTTTACAGGTCATGGGGATCCCCTCCACCCCCACCAGTGTGCAACATCCACCTGGATGATGCAACGGCAGCCATAGTGTGCCAGAACGCTCACCACACACCAGCTCTCAGTGGGGAGGAGAGCAGAGTGATGAAGCCAGTTCAGAGATGGGGGTTATTAGGAGGCCATGACTGGTAAAGCCCAGGGGGAAATTTTATAGTTTAAAGTGCATCATGTCAGTCAACATAGTTCAATTGGCGTTTCCCCCTCTTTTTTGGGGGTGAAAATGCCTAGGGCCCGCGAACACCGAAATCCGTCCCTGTCCGGGCGGCTACTCCTCAGAGTTTTTGATGCAGTTTCCCAGGCCTCAGCGGAAGAGTCCCCCACTGTCTGACATGTAGGGACCAAGAAACCACATCAAACGTTTCCACCGCTGTTCCCGAAAATGTCCTGGACCCCGACACAGCGGGCTGGAGAAGGGGGGCTCACCTGGTGGGCTCGGGGACCGAGTCCCTCAGATCGCCAATCCAGTTACAGGAGTCGGACACCTTCAGCAGGTACTTGTACTTGGAAAAGATGTCCTTGGGGGCCCGGATCCCATGGAATTTCTTTTTCCCGAACACACAGGACTGCAAACACACACAGAATCACTGGCCCGCCACATTGCCTGCGTAGAGGCGCATTCTTTTTTGGGGTGGTTAAGAAAAACTCAGCATTTCAATCCCTCACTCAGCCCCCACCCCCCTCAGACAAAGGCAAGACCCCCGTGAGATGAACACGTTGAGCAGTTTCTTGGGGGCTCGCCAGCCGCCATTGGATTTTTCAGTAAATAAGTGAACATTTCGGAAAATCGATATTTGTCATGCTGATTTTAAAACAGGGCTAAATTCGGCGCCCTCTCGTGTCTGTGCAAACGCAGAATGACCAGCTCAGCTGAGAAACAGGCACTTGGCTTTAAGAAACAAGCTGCCCGGGTGCTCATTGTCAAAGAAAACTCTTCACTCAGGTTAGGTGCGGTCAGTCCTTCGTGCATGCACATGAGGAGGATAAGATCATGCAGACCTGAGAGCAGTCTCTCATCCAGATCTGTAAAAATCTATCCCCTCGAGATGGTAAATGCAATAAGTTTTATACAGCAAATTCACAGAGGGAAGCTCACTCTAAGTTCCCATATTAGGAGATGTTTTTTCTCTCTACAAACATTTCTTTGTAATTGACCAAGTTCTTCTTGGTTGTAATATTAATGTCAAAAGGTCAAATAATATGCTTGAATTATCCTTTTACACTGTTGCTAAGCAAAAAAGCATATGAGCTTTATAAATAGTCACAATTTTATATACTTAATAAAATGTTAAAATTCTTCCTCATCATATACATTAAGCACAGGGACGGGAGAAGACAACCTTGTACTAATCAATCTACTGTCTCCACACACGCCCCCCCGCCGGTGACATCACTGCCATGGCAACAGACTGCAGGCGCGTGATGTCATAATGACACGCGGGGCCTTGGGCGCTGATGTGACCTCACCGCTATCTGGAAGCCCTTGTTCTCCAGTTGCTGGATGAAGGCCACCTGCTTCCTGTGGCTCTCGCTCTCCTGCTCGTCCTCTATGTTTCTGCACACCAGCACGTAGTCACACGCCCCCTCCTAATGATGGAAGGGCAGCAAACACATCACTGAGCTGAGCCATCATGGAGCACCATCCACAACGGCTGACAGTGCGCAAAAGAAGTTAGTTTGCAGAAACATCTCATTATTTTATATCGGAAATATAAAAGAAAATAACGTATATCCACTGTTAAAAAATAATGAATACATATTCACAATTTTCCTGAAGCATCTGTGTTTCTTAGACTGGAGAGCTGTCTTGCGATCTCAAGTGAATTATTGATAATAATTGCTGATCAGCCTGCTGTATTTGCAGAGATCTGCCAGTTTGCTGTGGGATACTAACTGAACAGCAGACGGGTGGCATGACTTTCTTATGCTCTTACAGTCTGTCGTTAGACCTGTGGGCTTTGAGAGCCGGGAGGGACGCAGTGGCAGCGTTCTGCCTGATGATGGCGCTGTTGCAGCAGTGGAACTGCTCCGCAAGCCAAGAGAGCCCCCTCTTACCGCGCTCAGCAACGCCGCCGCCTCTTCACAGCTGTGGTTGTTTCCCACGTTTTCTTCGAGCTCGATGCAGGCCTGGGAAGATATTTCAGGGTGGGAACGAATCGGCACTGATGAGCGCATTTCAAACTGCAAGGAATGTAAAATGTGCACAGTAACTTGTAAAACCTCCAGTTGACATCACAAAGTCAATTTCCAGGTGTGCGCAGCGCCATGTTCTGCGATTCAGAACGAGGCAACAGAATTTCTGGTAACGTGTAGCAACCCTATTACACTGCCAACAAGCAGGCTTGTGAATCCAGCTCTTTTAACCCAATAGAAATATCGCTCTTGACTTCGAGGTGGTTTTGTCGGGAAATACTACTTGTTAACTCTGCATGTAGATCACGTGGGAACATTTCTGTGGTGAAATGTCTGCTGCACAACCTGTACTTACTGTACTTATTCGATTGTACATCACAGTACATCAGTCGTTACAGAGACTAGTGAGCAGGAAGGGCCGCTTCACGTCACCATTAATGGGAACTCTCGCTCTCGCCCGTGGTGAGAGTGTGGGTCTGTGACAACATGGCGACTTACAGTACTGTCACATGGTTCACAATCTTGTGCTTAACTCAAAATTAATATTTTAATTTATTTTCAATGAATTTAGTTTGTTACAGAGATGTAATAACCGGTCTGAGAAATTGGGACTGCAGTTCCCCTTGAAACTCAACAGGACTCACCAGCACAGTGAAATCACCCTCTCCCAGGCTGGAGAAAGAGTCTCACTGTGTGTTTTCTGTTTTTTCTGCTCCCTTGGGTCAACATTCAGAACTGGTCTTTACAACCTGTAAATAGTGTTTACTTTCACTTTTGATGTGTACAGTAGTTTTATTGCACCCTTCTGGGTGAAGCAATGTGGTTTAATTCCTGTCTCATGGCACGATAGTTCACTCTGGGCTCCACACAGCTGTCAGCAAGCCATGTGTTTGAATTTGGGGGGATGGGAGTGGGAATGGAGCTTTATGGTTGTCCCAGCCTGCGGGTCATTCCCACCTCACATCCTCTTTCCCAGTGCAGGGCTAACTGGTGTGGGGTTTGGTCTAGGAGCCTTCACTAGCCTAAACCTGCACAGTGGACACCACACCCCTAGTCCCCTGCTGGAGACCGTGGAGAAGCAACAGGGGGTACAGATGTGTTCTGTGGGGTACAGATGTGGAGGCACAGGTGGGGTAAGATGTGTTCTGTGGGGTAGAGATGTGGAGGTACAGGTGGGGTACAGATGTGTTCTGTGGGGTACAGATGTGGAGGCACAGGTGGGGTAAGATGTGTTCTGTGGGGTAGAGATGTGGAGGTACAGGTGGGGTACAGATGTGTTCTGTGGGGTACAGATGTGGAGGCACAGGTGGGGTAAGTTGTGTTCTGTGGGGTAGAGATGTGGAGGTACAGGTGGGGCACAGATGTGTTCTGTGCGGTAAAGATTTGGAGGTGCAGGTGGGGTACAGATGTTTTCTTTGGGGTACAGATGTGTTTTGTGCGGTACAGATTTGGAGGTGCAGGTGGGGTACAGATGTGTTCTGTGCGGTAAAGATTTGGAGGTGCAGGTGGGGTACAGATGTTTTCTTTGGGGTACAGATGTGTTTTGTGCGGTACAGATTTGGAGGTGCAGGTGGGGTACAGATGTGTTCTGTGCGGTAAAGATTTGGAGGTGCAGGTGGGGTACAGATGTTTTCTTTGGGGTACAGATGTGTTTTGTGCGGTACAGATTTGGAGGTGCAGGTGGGGTACAGATGTGTTCTGTGGGGTACAGATTTCGAGGCACAGGTGGGGTACAGGTGTTCTGTGGGGTACAGATTTGGTGGCACAGGTGGGGTACAGGTGTTCTGTGGGGTACAGATTTGGCGGTGCAGGTGGGGTTCAGGTGTTCTGTGGGGTACAGATTTGGAGGCGCAGGTGGGGTACAGATGTGTTCTGTGTGGTACAGATTTGGAGGTGCAGGTGGGGTACAGATGTGTTCTGTGGGGTACAGATTTGGCGGCGCAGGGGGGGTACAGGTGTTCTGTGGGGTACAGATTTGGAGGCGCAGGTGGGGTACAGATGTGTTCTGTGGGGTACAGATTTGGCGGCGCAGGTGGGGTACAGGTGTTCTGTGGGGTACAGATTTGGAGGCGCAGGTGGGGTACAGATGTGCTATGTGAACTGTCCAGGGTAGGGCAATATTCAGGACCCAGAGCCGGCCCTGCAGTCCTGCACGTCTACTCCGAGGGTCTGAGTTGGAGAGATGGAAGCCCAGGCAGGCCCAATGGTTTAAACATGCGTCTTAGGACACACTGGCTGAAAGCTCTTTATTTTCACATCATTGTCTACAAAGCAACAGGGGAAAGGAGAGAAGGACAAACGTTATTTCCCAGCTTCCTACAGGCAACTCAAAGTCCTGGGGGCGAAACGTTTGTACTGGAGCCAAGAGTCCTCTCAGGAGAAGAGATCTGTGGCCTCGCTGGAAGGCAAGATGAGCGATTCAGAAAGAATGCAGGGGAGCCACTGGCCTGTTATCACTGCAGCCCTTATCCTAGAGAGGCAAGCCCAAGCGCATCCCAGAAACTCCGGCCGCCAGACAGGACTGGGACCCCCAGCACAGCCATGCAGAATAGCAACGAATAACAGTACAGCCAGACAAAAACATGCAGCCACAGCCAAATCAGGCAACACTGGGGTCTGTCTTTAAATCCTCACTCTGGGCAGGAAATGCAAAAAAACATGTCATGCTTGGTTATCCTGTCAATTAAAACAAGCTAGCATGGGCAAAAGTCCATAATACAGAGAGACTTCTACATTTCTAGGATTTCAGCTGGAGAAATGGAAGCCCGGGCAGTCCCAGTGCTTTGAACACACGTCTCGAGACGCACACAGGCCAGTGGCGGAACACCCAGAATGCCCTGCAGGTGGGGCGGAAGGCTCGAGCACATGGGAGACGCACGTCACCCTCCAGCTGAACTGCAGCCCCGTGAACTAGGTCTCCCCCTGGTGCTGGCATTTCAAGGAGGAAAGTAGAGGTCATGGGGGTCGGGGTTTGGGCTCCTGAAGCACCCCCCCCCCCATTCCCAGCAAGGAAACGAGAGGTTAAAAGAAATGCATCTTCACACACTATCCTGGAGGACCGCAGCGTGTGCACGCGATGGGGATAAACCGCACAGAGAGAAGCAACGCAGATAAACACAATCCAACCGCAGCCAAGCCAAGGCAGGGCACGCTGGGGTCTGTCTCTAAATCCTCTCCCCGCGCAGGAAAGGAAAAACCCTTCTCTCGTCTGAAATTCCCACGCGGTTATCTAGGGCGGCTCTGTCCCGGCAGACAGCGGGCGACACGGGTCGGATCAGCTGGTGGAGGCGACAAAGAGCGCTTGGCGGGTCAACCACAACCACAGCTTCGGGTAAACACCCGAAGGGTTTCGGGCCGGCAGGCTTTCGTCATCTGCTCGAATAACTGCAGCAGCGACACAGCGGGAGGGCTGCGGGCTTCTCGGAGCTCCGCTTTGAGCTGAGAAGTGCAACTTCTTGGAAATCTCTCTTCTTCCTGTGTACATTGTGTGAGCATACAGCAGCCTGGCACTCTTCTGGAGAGAAGCTGCTATACAAGTGTAATTATTATTTATCCCTTCTATTGCACCACTAAGGTTTTCTTATTGACACACGGCGTAATGGTTATTGGGAAGTGTTACAATCTAAGGGACAATGGCCAGCACCTGCCTCGCGTCAACATTTCCTGCTCTCCAGAGCTTCAAAGCAAGGGGATGTTAGCTGAGATGCAGGGGGGGGGGTGGGGTGAGATTCATTGATCAAAGCCATCGTGAGGTTTGCCTTGGTTCATTAGGTCCCGGGGGGAAATCACGAAGAGGGTCACCAACGCTCCAGGAACGGGGCATAAAAACAGGCAGGTCCAGAGGGAGAGAGGGAGAGGAGGCATGGGAAGAGACAGAAGAGAAGAGAGAGGAGCAGGGTAGCAGAGAGAAAGACGAAAGTGCTGGGCAAGAGCTCCTTGTCCAGATCAACCGTAAAGCATGGCCTAGAGTTCTGCATTTGCACCTTGTTAAGAGAGATGGCCATTCTGTTGCGTTTAGCAAACTCTAGATTTCCTGTATGGAGGATCCCCAGGTTAAAAACGGCCTCTTCTGCTCATTGGGTGCATTTTAGAACAGGGAGACAGTTTCACATTTCATTTTGTAGCATCTGGGTGAGAGCGAGAGAGATTTACCTGTAGATCCTATTCTATTGGTTTAGAAGGCAGGTTGATCTCTCTTGTGGACCTGTGTAGCTGTTATTCGGGATTTGAATACTTGGGAGCACTCTGGGGTTTTTCTGCTTGGTCAGGACATAGGCCTTTGAGATGCCTTGTTTGTAAATAGTGTCACTTGTTTGTTTATGTTGTGTTTTGTTTAGGTGTGTCATTGTCATTGGTGATAAATCTTTGTCTAACCCAGTGTGCATGATTCATTACTCTTCACCCAAGCTGTGCCAGAGAGCAGAGAACTGCTTCCCATTAAACCAACCACTTGGGTAGATTCTTGGCAAAATCTTTCCAATTAGGGGGTTATGATTATTTCATGTACTTATTGATCAATCCGCTCAGTCATGATCTGATATTTTCTATTTGTAACAACGCCAACAACACCGTCGATCGAGCTAATAATGTCTGCTCTTTAATAATGGGACCTGCTGTATAGACACGCTTGAGATGCTGCAGAACTTGAAAGTGGTTATATATAACGCCAACAATGTTTGAATGCCTGCCAAGTTTCACCCTTAATGCAGAAAAAGTATCAAAAGCTAAAAATGTGCTTCATTTTCACTCTCATGTCCTACGGCCTTTACCACGCTTTTAATCTCTCTTACTGTGCAATACCTTCAGTGACTTTTACTATGGTAAACTATGGTGTTGTCCAGTCTAATGCAATCACGAGAAGGCGGGTTTAATGTCGAGATCAGTCATAGTAAAAATGCCAAATCACTCTTTTAAAAGGGGAACTTGCACTACTTAAAGAGGCTGTAGTCTGTCAATCCTTTCCTGTTTCTCACAGATGTTCTCATCACAATATCTTCTGCTTTCAAAGAAGCACCATCCTCCCTCTCTCTCTCTCCCGATCCCTCCCTCTCTCTCTCCCGATCCCTCCCTCTCTCTCCCCTGATCCCTCCCTCTCTCTCTCTCCCGATCCCTCCCTCTCTCTCTCTCCCGATCCCTCCCTCTCTCTCCCCTGATCCCTCCCTCTCTCTCTCTCCCGATCCCTCCCTCTCTCTCCCCTGATCCCTCCCTCTCCCCTGATCCCTCCCTCTCTCCCTCTCCCGATCCCTCCCTCTCTCTCCCCTGATCCCTCCCTCTCTCTCTCTCCCGATCCCTCCCTCTCTCTCCCCTGATCCCTCCCTCTCTCTCTCTCCCGATCCCTCCCTCTCTCTCCCCTGATCCCTCCCTCTCCCCTGATCCCTCCCTCTCTCCCTCTCCCGATCCCTCCCTCTCCCCTGATCCCTCCCTCTCTCCCTCTCCCGATCCCTCCCTCTCTCTCCCCTGATCCCTCCCTCTCTCCCTCTCCCGATCCCTCCCTCTCCCCCTCTCCCGATCCCTCCCTCTCCCGATCCCCCTCTCTCCCTCTCCCGATCCCCCTCTCTCCCTCTCCCGATCCCTCCCTCTCCCGATCCCCCTCTCTCTCTCTCCCGATCCCTCCCTCTCTCCCTCTCCCGATCCCCCTCTCTCTCTCTCCCGATCCCTCCCTCTCTCTCTCTCCCGATCCCTCCCTCTCTCTCTCTCCCGATCCCTCCCTCTCTCTCCCCTGATCCCTCCCTCTCTCTCTCTCCCGATCCCTCCCTCTCTCTCCCCTGATCCCTCCCTCTCCCCTGATCCCTCCCTCTCTCCCTCTCCCGATCCCTCCCTCTCTCTCCCCTGATCCCTCCCTCTCTCTCTCTCCCGATCCCTCCCTCTCTCTCCCCTGATCCCTCCCTCTCTCTCTCTCCCGATCCCTCCCTCTCTCTCCCCTGATCCCTCCCTCTCCCCTGATCCCTCCCTCTCTCCCTCTCCCGATCCCTCCCTCTCCCCTGATCCCTCCCTCTCTCCCTCTCCCGATCCCTCCCTCTCTCTCCCCTGATCCCTCCCTCTCTCCCTCTCCCGATCCCTCCCTCTCTCTCCCCTGATCCCTCCCTCTCTCCCTCTCCCGATCCCTCCCTCTCCCCCTCTCCCGATCCCTCCCTCTCCCGATCCCCCTCTCTCCCTCTCCCGATCCCCCTCTCTCCCGATCCCCCTCTCTCCCTCTCCCGATCCCTCCCTCTCCCGATCCCCCTCTCTCTCTCTCCCGATCCCCCCTCTCCCGATCCCCTCTCTCTCTCTCCCGATCCCCCTCTCTCCCTCTCCCGATCCCCCTCTCTCCCCTGATCCCTCCCTCTCTCTCTCTCCCGATCCCTCCCTCTCTCTCCCCTGATCCCTCCCTCTCTCCCTCTCCCGATCCCTCCCTCTCCCGATCCCCCTCTCTCCCTCTCCCGATCCCTCCCTCTCCCGATCCCCCTCTCTCCCTCTCTCTCTCACTCCCCTGATCCCTCACTCTCTCTCCCGATCCCTCCCTCTCCCTCCAGATCCCTCTCTCTCCCTCTCCCGATCCCTCTCTCTCCCTCCCTCTCTCTCCCGATCCCTCCCTCGATCCCTCCCTCCCTCTCTCGATCCCTCCCTCTCCCTCCAGATCCCTCTCTCTCCCTCCCTCTCCCGATCCCTCCCTCTCCCTCCCCCTCCAGATCCCTCTCTCTCCCTCTCCCGATCCCTCCCTCTCCCTCCCCCTCCAGATCCCTCTCTCTCCCTCTCCCGATCCCTCCCTCGATCCCTCCCTCCCTCTCTCTCTCTCTCCCCTGATCCCTCCCTCTCCCTCTCTCTCTCTCTCTCTCTCTCTCTCTCTCTCTCTCTCTCTCTCTCTCTCTCTCTCTCTCTCTCTCTCCCCTGATCCCTCCCTCCCTCCCTCTCTCTCCCTCTCTCTCTCTCCCGATCCCTCTCTCTCCCGATCCCGAGAGGCAGAGGTCCGGCCCACAGCAGATGAAGCCTGGCTGGAGCAGCACCGGAACCGGAGCCTGTGTCCTGTGGGGGAGCGGGGCTGCGCTCACGGTCCGGGGACGCGCGGAGGTGGGGAGCAGGAGGTGCAGGCACACAATGGCTCACTTCTCTCTCCTCGTAACCAGACAGGAGGGTGTGCTGCATCACGAGAGTAAGAGCGCATTTCTCTGTTCTCTGTCATCTGCACATGACATACCATCTGCATCGCAGTGCCGTGGTGGTTAGAGCTTCTTTCTTGCATCTCTCAGGTTCTGGGTTCAATTCAAGCGTTTGGCACCTTCTGTGGGGAGTCTGCATGTTCTCCTCATTTAGGTTGGGGTTTTCGCCCACTTCCCAGATTGCCCTCTACCTTCCAAAGACACTGGAGCCAGCCTGGTTACATGGTGTCTCCGAATTGTGGGAGTTTGCCCTGCGACAGGTCATGGGGATCCCCTCCACCCCCACCAGTGTGCAGCCCTCCCTGGATGATGCTCCAGTCCTCTCACACACACCAGCTCTCAGTGGGGAGGAGAGCAGAGGGATGAAGCCAGTTCAGAGATGGGGGTTATTAGGAGGCCATGAGTGGTAAAGGCCAGGGGGAAATTTGGCCAGGACACCGGGGTAACACCCCTACTCTTCTCGAGAGACACCCTGGGATTTTTAATGAACATGGAGCGTCAGGTTTTACATCTCATCTGAAGGACGGCACCTTTTTACAGTATAGTGTCCCCATCACTACACTGGGGCATTAGGACCCACACAGACCGCAGGGTGAGCGCCCCCTACTGGCCCCACTAACACCTCTTCCAGCAGCAGCCTCAGCTTTCCCAGGAGTCTCCCATCCAGATACTGACCAGGCTCACACTGTTGAGCTCCAGTGGGGCTGGCAGCTGGGAGCTGCAGGAAGGGGTTTCCTGACAATGGACAACGTGACGTGCAAAGTCTTTTCAAATATCCCATGTCCTCCGTCATTAGTCACAGCTCCTCCATGCCCGCTCAGCCCTGGAGCTTTAAGAGACTGGGGTTTCTGTTTACAACGTACAGCATGTCCCATGACACCCTGGCCAGACCCACTGCTGTACTCTCTGTGAAACTCAGAGAATTGTGGCGTTTTTTTTTTTGTGCTTGCGAAACAAATAAGTCCAGAAGGTTATTTCCAACAACTTCTCATGCCCTACAGTCATTCCAATTAAGGCTTTAAGCAAATAAAACCGAAAGTGTCCCAGTAACATATCTCTGCCTACAGCTCGCTACTGTCTAATCTCCCACCTCTGATGAGTGTCCCAGCAGGCAGAGCGCTGACTGGACTTCACTCCCACAGCCCTGCGCTGCTCGGCAGAAACTCCCAGTTTCATCTCTGGACTCCCAGAGCTCTCCAGCAGAAGTCCGCTGGTCTGGGCACCGGTCACGCTCAGCAATGCCTCAGCGTTCAAGGTTCAAAACCAGAGCTGGACTGGGAATGGGGCTGATCGAAATGTTCCTTCAAAGTTCCCTCGCCTGCTCCCAATGTCAGGATGGGCAGAATCGTGGTGTGTTTACTTTGTTTCACGAATACAAATATTAAATGATATCTACGTGTAGACTCACCCTCATTCAGAGAAGCTTACAATACGGCCCATTTAGGGCAGAGCACAAGGAATAAAAGTGCAGGTACAACAGGGTAAACAGACAGGAGTACAATGACAACAAGGCAATGCAAACTGACAGAGTAACACAGCTGGCTCCATCACTCTGCTCTCCTCCCCACTGAGAGCTGGTGTGTGTGAGAGGACTGGAGCATCATCCAGGGGGGGCTGCACACTGGTGGGGGTGGAGGGGATCCCCAAGACCTGTAAAGAGCTCTGAGTGGAGTGTCCAGAAAAGCACTATATAAGTGTAAGCAATTATTATTATTATTATTAGCTGTCTCACAGCTAGAATACAGAGACGTGGTGGACGCTCGTAGCCGGTACGTGACCCATGTTCACAGTGAATACGTGCATTAGTAAGAAACAAATTATATTCAATGCCCCGTGTGTCAGTTTTCCAGTAGTGAACCGCCATGTTACGCATAATTAAAACACATTTACACTGTTTTTTTACTTTGGTTGCGAACAACGTCCAGATATGTTTTTGCTCCTATGCTCTATACCGACTTTGCGGCGCTGCCCACGGGACAGTGTGATCGGTCTATTTTCGTCGCTTCCACCAAAAACAAGCCACCGCAAGCACGCCAACAGACCGAAAACGAACGCCGTGACGTGACAGCGCATTATCGAGACAAATTGAAAACAAAACTTCAAAATAACGTCTCCTTAATGGGAGACGGGGGGGTTTGATTTCCCAGCGGAATTCATTCCAGTGGCTGAAACCCCGGCTTACAGCCGAACGCTGCTGTGATTGACGTCACCCTGGAGGTACAGTGCGGTGGGCACCTGTTCCACAGCAGAGCCCGCAGAGCCGACCTCGACCCGCCGAGCGCGACCTACCGGCAGCGGGCGTCTTCCTTCTACAGGTTACTGCAGACCCGGAGCATGGGGTTGAAGAAAATGAGCTGTCCGCGCAATTCCTAACGTGCGCGATCGAAGACAGCTGCAGTATATCAAAAAGCTAAAGGCGATCGCGTACCCGAGAGAGAGAGAGAGAAAAAAAAGAACTCGGCATTCATTCACCTGAAACTAGTTTATGCACGTAGAAGCGCATCTGTCCGGGCGGGTGTACTGTATGTTGACGACGAACACCTATCGATGTCGCCTTACCTGCCCGCCGGTAGTCTTCATGCCGACTCCTTTAACTCTGTCCAACGCAGGAGTTCATCCGCAGCGAGGAGCGAGACTTGATGCTTGAGGAGTTCGGCTCCCGATTCTTAAATACTCCTCTTGCTTCAAACCAAAACACTCACGCGTCTGGTTTGCGCGGCTCCTGGGATTGGCTAGCTCTCCACTTCCGTGTTGCTGCCGTCCTGCGCTCAAAGCTGCCGGGCAGGTTTGCGGTGCCTCGCGTTACCTGAAACTCACCTGGGCTACCTGAAGTCGCGCCCGACTGTGGGTGTTTTTTCCCCTGGGGGAGTCGCCTACACACCGTGGGAAGACGTTTGCTTGCAGAATCACAAGCGGCAAACGCTGTGCTTTGTTCAACTGTGCGTCTCAACAATCGGCTCTTTTCTCATTTTCTGATCATCTCTTTTACTCATTTCTCTCACCTGTTCTTTCGTTTGACCCTGACACGCTGTGCTTCTGCATTCCTCCACAATCCGGCAGTTTACAGCCTCCGATTCCAGTTTTAAAAAACACGAGTTAGTGTTTCTTGACAGTCCGTTTTTGGGTTTTTTTTCCGTTTTAAAGCTGGTCTTTAAGCCACATCGCCATCAATTTTCAGTATTAATTTGTTTCGTAAATAAGACGATAAAGCGTCCATATTCCATTGCATTTTAATATTCAATGATTAGCAATACTAAACTTTTATTTTCAAAAGTCACAATCCTATTATTTACTTAACAGCTGTGTACACAGCTAAATATTTACTTTCCATTTAATCACGCTATCAAACAAGGACCGACAATCTCTAAAATCCTCGACTACCAGTAATTTTAACGGCCACGTTAACCGCACGTCGGTCCTGGCATTAAGGCAAACTTGAAGAAGGTGTTCACTCGCAATTTAGTAGATCCAAAAATACTGACTGCTATATTGCTCAGTTTATGAGTTAAGTTGATTCTTCGTGGATGTACACGAGTAAATAATCGCGTAATCACACCATCTACCCAGCGCCGCGATCTGAATCCTCCGTCCACAGTGAAACAACGAGTATCTGATCGCAGAAAGACCTTCAGAAAAACTTCCATTCACATCTCCACCTAAAATTAAGTGTTAACGAAACGGATTCTGCGGGTAGTGATACAATCCTTTACGTGAATCGGCCGTCTGTAAGCCGTGGGGTGCCCTTCGCTGCGAAGGGTGCGATGATAACGCCTGTAACCCGTGTTCGCTAAGTGGTTAATCGATGTGATTGATCGGTGAGGGGCGTGGTGACCCGGAGCCTAACCTGCCGGCGCTGAGCGCAAGCCCACCGCGGGGGGGCGCCCGCACACGCACAGCTCACATTAGAGGCTCCAATTAACCCACACAGCCTCGGGACCGTGGTAGGAAAACCCACGGAGGACGTGTCCCAGTTTCGGGAAACGAACCCAAAGCCCAGATGTCACCGACTGCCGCGCCAGAACTGATCCGATCAATTTATAGCTCCTTTCCCATCGCGAAACTGGGAGGGGGGGTAGGGAAGCATTCAGGATCGTCGTTTTGAACAGTCAAGACGGTCACGAAGGTGTTTTCCCTGCGGCGTGGAAGCTGGACACTGGGTTCTGAGGAATTCAGCCGCGGGGACAGACCCACGGGAGCCCACCAGTGTGACGCCGGAGCCCGCAGGTCGCCGAGGACTGCCCACGGATGTGCCCGATTGCGTGCAAACCGGCAGAGAACCGCTTAGTGACCGCAGAGGCTGTGATTCTGCAAGACGCGAGCGGAGACCTGACTCGTGTAAGGTCTGCTCTCTGACACGTGGTCCTGGTGAGCATGAGCTTCACCACTACAGAAACGCGAACTACACGCGTGCGCTTGTACCCGGAGCGGGTTCCTCACAGCTAGTGAAATTCAAGTACGGAAGATGAAGTATTAATAGGACCACTTGCCACGAAACACCGGTCATTCATTGAGGAAGCGCTAAGTTTCCAAAGTCGTGCGAAATCTTCATTCTCAGCTAACACACCGAGTTGCGGTGTAGTCGCAAATCCACGCGTTTGTGGTGCTGCCCGCCTCTCCGTGGAACTACTTCCACGCAGATCGCTCGAGAAGGTGCTTGCCGACACCTGCTGTCCGTTCATACGAGTACAGGAGCTTATAAGCGCTTGAGGAGCCACCTTTAAAGGCGCTATATAAAATAAAGTTTATTATTATTATTATATTATTAGTATCCGGGGCTGTAGCCTGTGCCCAGGCGAAGGATGAATACAGATTGTCGGCCTCCCAAGATCCGTTTAAACAGCACGTTTCTTTCTAAACCATGTGCGAGGCTAAACCGTGTCATTGTTTCCCTGTTCACATTTCTTAAGGCTCAGAAACTACTTTTATTGGGCCACTTTGGATATAAAGGTATCAGGGCAACAGGTTCATAAATCTCCAACACTAGGACATGCTGTGCCAACACAAGCTCTCTGCATGTGTACAGACGGCCTGAGCTGACCACAACCGTTTTTTATAGCACCTTTCACGACACCACCTCAAGGAGCTGCAACGCTGTTTTTATACTTCGGGGCTGAAGAGAGTCATCATTGATGAGCGCATTGCAAACTGCAATAAAAGTCAAATGCACACAGTAACCTGTAAAACCTCCCCATTTAAATGACAAAATACTGATTAAATTTCCAGTATCCACAGCGCCATGTTCTGCGAGTCAGAACGAGGCAACAAAACTTCCAGAGGGGTGAAGAGGCCCTGTCACACTGTCAACAAGCAGGCTTGTGAATCCAGCTCTTAATCCAATAGAAACATTGCTCTTGACTTCTAGTTTTGGCCAACAAATACTACTTACCTGTTAACTCTGCCTGCAGATCACTTTGGAACACTTTTGCAGTGAACCTGTTCAAATTCGCTCGTACACTGTATTACATCAGTCACTACAGGGACTAGTGAGCAGGAAGGGCCGCTCCACGTGGCAGATCTGTGGGAACTCTCGCTCTTGTCCCTGGTGAGACCAGCGGTTTGTGACGACATGGGAGACTTACAGTACTTTCACAGAGTTCGCGATTTTGTGCTTCATTCGAGATGAATAAAAATGCTTCCAGGACGTCGATGAATGAATTTTGTTACCGGGATTTTAATAACAGGTCTGAGCAACCGGGCCTGCAGTTCCCCTTGGAAGAGCGAAGCCCCCCCGTGAGACCCCCCCCTTGTGAGAGCCCTTAGTGTAAGAAGGAAGGACACCGAGCTCTACGAAAGCCTTTTCAGCAGGTGAGCGAATCCCTACGCCCTGCAGCACACGCTTGCTGGAACCCAGAGTATCTCGCCTCACCTGCTGAGCACAGTATCTGCAGGAGATCCGTTCCATAATGCTGCAGTTATAACAAATAACACTGCCATGTGACTGACTGTGAACAAAGGGTATATTTTATTGGCATTCACCTATCAAAGTACATCACACGTGATCTGAAACATACAGTGAAATTCTACTTCAGTTAAGAACTGCTATTCACCTGGACATTAGGTTTCTGTACAGCTTAAATGCAAGTATTGCTGAGAGGTTCGTTTTTACAGTTTTGTCACTGCTACTCGAAAATCACTGCAAGAAAAAAAAATCACAACGGGGTCAAATCCACAATAGGACAGCTCGATCCGAAAGGCGGAACGGCTCCGTCCCCCAGGAAGGAGGTGATGATTACTGGCCAGACATGGACAATCTGTCTGGGCCCGTCCAGGGGAATATTTTCACACAGTCCAGCCTATACAGGAAAGAACCTGAAACGTGCTTGCTGGGAAACGCGCAGGATAAACTCAAAAACGTCTTCTGCTGCAACAGAGCAAGACAAAAGAAGTCGCAGCAGGAGGAGAATCTCTGGTGGAACACTACTAAAAAGACA
Organism: Atractosteus spatula; assembly: GCF_055471065.1. Lineage (NCBI taxonomy): Eukaryota > Metazoa > Chordata > Actinopteri > Semionotiformes > Lepisosteidae > Atractosteus > Atractosteus spatula. Next base: position 15,794,801 of record NC_142721.1, on the reverse strand, counting down.
CCGCAGTTCTACGTTTTGTCACAATTTCATGTCACTCTATTGCAAAAAAAAAAAATCTTGAACTACTGGAAGAAATCTGTTACTTTTAGGGGGTTGAAAATTGTGCAGGATCTTGGTAAATGTTAAAAACAAGCTACACCTAAAACGAAAAAGCAGAATAACTTTACCAACAGCTCCATACACAAGTTATTGTGACTAACGTCTTCGTCAGTCTTCCTCGTCTCTCCCCACAGTCTTCCGGAAGTTCTTCCGATTCACCTTCCGGTTGGCGTTGAATCCCACCGCTGCCACCAGTGCCTCGGCTTTGTCCCCACGGTCCTCCCCGGCCCACTTCCTCTTCCTCGCCCTTTCTCTGGGCTTGGCCATCCTTTCCTGGCCAGCGTCGTTCTCCTCTTCCTCGGGCTCTTCCAGGTGGAGCAACCCGAATTCCTTCTTCCCCCCGCCCTCCTTCTCCCCGAACGGGCCACGTCTCCCCCTTCCAGGCGCCTCCTCGGCTCCCAGCGCGTCGTCTCCTTCCCCCTGCCCTTCGGGATTCCCGGGAGCATCCAGCGGCCGGCCGGGTTTGGAAAAGACGATCCTGCAGCCGGAGCTGCTGGAGTGGTCCTGGTTGAACGCCGGAGTGAAGGGCTCCTGGTTGTCCACCGCCCAGCTCCGCTTCCTCCTCTGCTGCAGGGTTTCGATGTACTCCTGGGCCACAGCGGCATTTTTCGCGCTGCTGGTCTCCGGCACGTCTTCCAGGCTGTACTTGGTCCAGCGCTCCGGGTTCACCAGGTAATCCGGCACGGCCTTGGAAGACGAAGAGTCGGGGGGCATCTTGCTTCTCGCCTTGGGCGCGTCTTCACCGCCCTCCTTCTTCCTGCTGGCCGGCGGCAGCGGGCGCACGAAGGTCCGGTCGATGAGGTTGTCGTCTCCCAGGGAGGGCATGGCCAGCTTGGCGGCGCTCTCCAGGCAGTCGAAAATGCTCTGGCTGCGGGAGGAGAATCCCGTGCTCGTGCCCTTCAGCTGGAAGAAGGGCCCCCGGGGCCCGGCGGGCTCGGGACATCCCGGGGCAGCCGGGTCGCCCTCGTCCGAAGAATCGCCGCTGGAGGAAGAGACCACTTCCGGATCGAAATGGGGCACGGTATCCTCGGGGTCGGAGTCGCTCAGGGACACCGTGTCCGAGAGGACGACGGCGTCGCTGTCGGGAGATTTGCTGGTCACTACGTCCGACATATCGCTCCCGTCTCCCTTCTCACACATGGTCTAGATGTCGGTGTTTGGCTCAACGGCTGCGAACAGGGACTTCCAAACACCCAGAGAGCTCACAGCCTGGAACAGGAAGGGAATTTCTGTGTTAATAATATGACACGATATTCACTGCACAACGACTGCTGCTAGGCCAGAGTGGCAGTATCACTGGAGGTGTTATCATCTGCAAAGCTACGAGAAATGACCTGTAAACCCTGGAAAAAACCAAAGGTATTTTAACTTCATTTTGTCGGTTCCTGCACGGGGAATTTAGTGCGTCCATAATCTACACAAATGAGATATACTGAGGAATGTAAATGAACAAGACCATGTAGAAGCTACTGTTGCCTTACTAATGTGTAACAATAATGGTGGGTGGATGCTGCACACCGTTGGGGGTGGAGGGGATCCCCATTTCCTGTAAAGCCCTTTGAGTGGTGTCCAGAAAATCGCTATATAAGTGTAAACAATTATTATCAATTTGATGTCCAATAAAACGAGTCTCCCAAAAAGCAAGCAACCCTCACATGCACATGCAATTAACTGCTACCTACAAAATGGGCTAAATGTCAAATGGCCTCCTCTCCTTTGCAAACTATCCCCCGTTCTTTCAGTAACATGATTCATGTTGTGCACACTGTAGAAGAAATGGACAACTGAATTCTGGTGCCTCCGGGCCCTGCATACATGTCTACCAGTTACTGGAACCACACAACAGAGAGCAACAACCTCATTGGTCCGTATATCGGTAGTAAGCTCTAGCAGGCTATGTTGGGCACCCCTGTGGAAGGAAAGGACGAGGGTGCGTCGACAACGAGCCGCACCCCCCCCCACCCCACCCCCCACGCCGGCTCACCTGTTCCTGCGACTGCAGCAACTTTCCGCTGTCCGGGTCAGTCAGAGCCACCAACCTCTGCAGCTCCTCCACTCTGAAACGTACCGGGTGAACCCAGGCACGAGCAAAACATTCAGCTTTTAGAACACTTTAAGGACGTTTCCAGACAGCAAAAACGACCGAGGACAGGGGAACTGTACACCGGAAACAAAAGCACAAAGATCAGACGCCACATCCTGCAGCTCTAAAATCACTCATCTCATGACGACTCTAAAGTCGTCACACAGATCACACGGCGCATGCACCTTCTGTATGGGGGGAAAAACGCCCTTTGTGGTCTGGGAGTGCAATCGGGATCTTCTCCACTCCACTGGCTGGAGAAGCAGGCCGGGGCAGCAAGTGTACACATTTGTGTACACATCTTTACTGGGACCAGCAGCTGTCGGGGGTTAAAGAGGAGACAGCTGCCGTGCTCAGGAAAGACGACAGGCGACCGCTTTCCGCCGAGAGGAGAAGATCGACAGCAGCAGAGCTTCAGAGGGTTTGGAAACAGGACTGGCGCTGCAGCATGAAATTTGTTTCTGGAGACCTCATGCGTGCAATCACAACGACAGTCTTGCAAGTTTGATCAACTGCTCAATGTGTACACTTGTATTATATTTTTTTGTGAAGATAATGCTACTGAATCAAGGATTAGAATCAACTTGGAAACTACAGTGTCCTCTGGTGTGTGAGATCTCTGAGGAAAACTAGAGTACTGCTGTAGGTGGTGTTGGTGGACCAGTAGGCGATGCTCTTGCCTCTGGACCTGAACTTCCCAACCAGTGTTCCTATGTGGCAATCATGGTGCCATCTTTCAAAGGAGCTGTTAACCTCACTAATGACCCCAGGGCTGTGTGAGAGGAGGGGTGCTCACACTGCTGTCCTGACTCTGGGCTGTACAGTCTGGACAGTAAACTGACTCCTGACTGCTGGGTCACTAGAGACCCCAGGGCTGTGTGTGAGAGGAGGGGTGCTCACACTGCTGTCCTGACTCTGGGCTGTACAGTCTGGACAGTAAACTGACTCCTGACTGCTGGGTCACTAGAGACCCCAGGGCTGTGTGTGAGAGGAGGGGTGCTCACACTGCTGTCCTGACTCTGGGCTGTACAGTCTGGACAGTAAACTGACTCCTGGGTCACTAGAGAGTTTGTGAAGAGCAAGGGTGTTAACAGTGTCCTGGCTAAATTATACTCTGGTACTATACAACCTCCTTCATGTAAAGCTCCCCTTTAATTGGCAAATGTGAGCAATTTTCCCATTTTCTCTACAGCACAGAGCCCATGTGCAATCAGTTTAGATGTCATGCAGAGCTACGAACTCTGGGAAATGGAACATCCGGGACATGAGGATTTGGGATTTTGCAGGCGCAGGCGGGGAGTTTGAAACCTGGCGCCTGTGGAACTGCAAGGCGGCATCTTACTGGAGGTGCAGACTCACAGGTTCTGGGTGCTGGCGAGGATGGCGCTCAGTTCGGACAGGATGCCAGCTTTAAGAGAGCGAGAATCGGCGCCCGTCTCTTCCATGACGTTCCGGTCGTGCGTTCAGCAGCCAGTCAGCCGGGATCTGGGAGAGCGAGGAGGGGGAGAGAGAGAGTGGATTGGAGGCACTTAACCCGCCACCCCCGCAGCCTGGCCCGGAGCCCAGCCACACTGGTCCGAACGGATCTCTGGCCCGCCCTGCCCTCATGCCACAGGCGGCTCTTTCAAAGCCCGATCTCCAGAGGGAGCTGCGTGCCCCACAGAGTGGACTTCCTGCTGGACACGGAGGGTCCGCCTGGCACCACAGAGCACAGGGCAGTGAAAATAACTGCCTGTGCTCTCCTACTGCAGAAGGACATCCAGACCCCAAATTATCCTGAAATCAGGCTCCCCCTTCTCTCTCTCTCAACGCCAGGCTCGATTCCTCCTAATCCTCTCTATTCTTCTGCAGGTTTCGACCTCACACTTCTCTCGATTTCACACCACCTGAACGCCCACTCAGCCTCCCCCTGCTCCCACCTCCTCTCCGCTCCCGGCTTCTGTCCTTCCCTGCTTTATCAGCTGCCAGTTTTCCTCTCTCCCTCTCACACCCGAAGAAGGCTCCACAGCTGAAACGCTGTGTTTCTTTTTGTCTCTTTTCAGCAGGGGGAATAAGCCCGTTACCTTGGCAGCCTGCGCCTGCTGACGCAGCTCCCTACTCGAACCTCAGTAAAACCCCACGGTGGCCGGTGATCCGACCTCCAGCGAAATCAATAACCTTGGTTCTTGAGAGCACCGCGTGTTCACAGATAACGCGTGACGAAGGCAGATGACGAAAGGGAACTGGCGAGTAGGTTAAAGGTTTAACCTGGACCAAAGCCTCAAGCTAAATGAACCAACCAGACCAACACGAACCAAAGGGTTTATTCCGTGGTCATTTTTAAAAATAAGTTTTTCTTTTCCTTACAAAGAAAAGGAAGGAGACGCAACTTTTTGCGTCACCGATAGCCGATGTGTGGGGAGCGTTCTGGCGCACTATGGCTGCCGTCGCATCATCCAGGTGGGGCTGCACACTGGTGGGGGTGGAGGGGATCCCCATTACCTGTAAAGCGCTTTGAGTGGAGTGTCCAGAAAAGCGCTATATAAGTGTAAGCAATTATTATTATTATTAACTTTTTGGCTGTGGAGTCTTCTTCACACCTGAAGAAGGCTTCACAGGAGGTTTTCAGCATGGACTAAAACCTTTACATGTTCCTGTGCAGCCTACGCATGCTGACGCAGCTCCCTACTCGAACTTCTAAAGAGAGATATGCCACCCTCCAAAAAAAGAAACCTGGGGACTTGTCCAGTGCTCCCGGTCTTCTGGGGAAGATCACTTATCTGCGACCATCTGCATCAGGGCCCTAACCAAGTACCTGGCCGTTTTATGACTGAACTATCTGGCGCCCTCTAGTGAGCGTCCGTGTGTCCCATCATAACGCATCGAACATAAAAAAACAGCAACAAATGAGTCAACAACGACCTGAAAACGCACGAACGTCAAAACCTCATCGCTTCAGTTTGCGATCTCCGAGATTTTTAAGTCTTACCTAGGGTTACCGTATTCCTAAAATAAAAAAACGAGGACACGCCGTGGATTGGGGGGGGAGGGAGGGGGGGCTGTATGTTTGTTTAAGAATCTACCAAATCTGGGATTCATATATTTCAACATTCACGCAAGACACAGTGGGTGTCGGAGGAGATATCTGCATCAGTAGATATTTATACTGGTACTAGAAACCCTGGTGAAAAGGAAAAGGGGTCAAATTCCTCAGGGCCGAGATTTCAGAAGCAGAGGAGCAGGCCAGGAAAACCCGGACCTTAGTCTTGCGTGTTTCTGCACGGAGAACAAGCTACAAGACGCACCAGGAACTGAAATACCTTCGACTTGTCTTCACTACCCGTGTTAAACGGGAATCCTCACAAACAAGGCGCCGGGAGACGATTGCTCTCCGTGTCTGAACACGTTTAAAGGCACGACGCTCGGACATTTCGGCTGCTGTATCTGGCACCGCATCTCTGTCCGTCTTCCGGGAGCTGCAGACATGCGCCCGAGCCGTGGGATTCAGCTACAGTCGCCACAACCACGAACGCATTGATTGCGTTTGGGGTCGTAAAACAACCCCAGATCCCAGAAAGATCATTAGTTGTTATTTTCATAACAGAAACTCCCACCACCCCTCCATCTTACCTTCCTTCCCGCGAAGCCAGGTTAGTCTCTGCGCTACTGCATGCCGGGTAGTGTAGTCTTTCACTGGCGTAGACCCTTATTGCCCACAATCGAAAAACTACAACTCCCAGTTTCCAAGAGCAAGCGGAAATCCTGTAGCAGGTGGGGGGCTGTGTTTGTGGTTAGTAATTAATGAGCTTCACGCTGCTTAGGTTAATGTGAGTGCACGTCTGGCGATGGTGGATCTAGTGTTGCAATTTACTTGTCCCGTGCATGATATTGTATTTTGTTGTGGTTATATAAAGATGTGTGTTATCTTAGGCCTCAATCTACAGATAATGAAATTACGTTTTATTACAGGGCTGATTGGCCGGCGGCCGTTAATTCACATTGTGGTCGGCATCTTCCTTGCGACAATATCGGTATTTTTATCCCGCTTGGAGCCGCGGTCTTCAATTTCATCTAGAGCCCAGCGTGATTCTGAACCAGTGGCTGCAGTGCCGAAGATGTAGCGATTAGAAAAGGCAACATGCGGATACAGGAGACATCTCAGGGGCCTCTAGGGGGCGTAAGGGACACGTTTATAAAAGCAGAACAGCTTGTTCCGATTCTAGATGGAGGTTAAACCTTTGAATAACTATTTAAAAAAAAAACAAGTCATTGCTGAGAGATTTGTGTATTTATGTGAGTGTCGGGGTGTATTGTGAACAATGAAGGGGGAAAAGCTGAGATAATGTGCCAACGAGGGAAAATATAACTTTTTAATTACCCCTCTGCTCCTACTGTATTCAGGATCCCCATCTACTATCTTCTCTCACTGTGTGTTCTCATCGTACACATCTTGTTTTTTTATTGTTGTTGTTCTATAAAGTGCTTTAAGAGGCCACCTTTAAAGGTGCAATATAGAATTATATTATAATATAAAATGCTGGAGCTCAGCAGGTGTGAGCCTGGTCAGTACCTGGATGGGAGACTCCTGAGAAAAACTAAGGCTGCTGCTGGAAGAGGTGTTAGTGGGGCCAGCAGGGGGCGCTCACCCTGTGGTCTGTGTGGGTCCTAATGCCCCAGTATAGTGACGGGAACACTATACTGTAAAAAGGCGCCGTCCTTCGGATGAGACGTAAAACCGAGGTCCTGACTCCCTGTGGTCATTAAAATCCCAGGGTGTCTCTCGAGAAGAGTAGGGGTGTTACCCCGGTGTCCTGGCCAAATTTCCCCCTGGCCTTTACCAGTCATGGCCTCCTAATAACCCCCATCTCTGAACTGGCTTCATCACTCTGCTCTCCTCCCCGCTGAGAGCTGGTGTGTGTGAGGGGACTGGAGCATCATCCAGGGGGGGCTGCACACTGGTGGGGGTGGAGGAGATCCCCATGACCTGTAAAGAGCTTTGAGTGGAGTGCCCAGAAAAGTGCTATATGTGTCTAATATTTTTAAAACGTTTGTTTGGCATTTAAAAGTGTCTTCTGAATCTGTTCAGCATCTGAATGTTGTCTGCCATTTTGTTATGTTGGGAGTGTGCTGTATGCGTGTCCGATGGGACAAATAAAGCTTGAATTGAATTAAGACCAGGGCGAGGAGTGAGAAACTGCTTCACTGTCAAATATCCAGGACACCAGGGTTAACATCCCCTCTCTTCCAAAGAGCCCTGGGATCTTCAATGACCCAGCAGAGAGGTGCTCAGTTTAACATCTCGTCTGAAGGACAGCAACTCCGACAGTCCCCAGTCACCATACTGGCTACTGGTTTGGAGGTTGAGGGCTAGAGGGAAGAGCACCACCTACTGGTGTGACCTCAATACCACTGTCTCATCAGAATGAGAGTCAGTCTGAACTCCCCAGAAAGATGGGTAACACACCCATGTGTGTGCTTAGCCTGAGCATCTGTGAACGGGAATCAGTGTGCTGGATCATTTGGTTTATTCTTGATAATAGAATAAATAAACCATTGAACCGGTTAAGATGGAGACAGCTGGGATCTTGGGACCTTAATCTAGATTGTTTTCATAGAAAGAATACAGAATACTGCCATTTAACTAGTCTGAGCGTAGGAACAGTTTGCGTACAGCTGCAGTCTGATCATTTCTGAAATCTAGTCAGTAAGAACAAACTCACTCTTTGCAAGAGTCCTTACTGTGTCCTACAGTGAGCAGGTCCAGAGTGGTCCTGCACTGCTGGGCGAGGTGTGTTTTAGATTAGCGCAACACTGGGCTGCTATTGATGGAACTGGGGCGATAATTTGATGAGATTGGAGGCTGGCTCCTTGGGTGGCGTATCAAGCACCGCCTGAGCGCCCTCACTCTGTAACCTCAGTGCCAGCCCTCACCCTCAGCTCGGAGACCAGCCGCGGCTCCACTGCGCCCACAAACCCCCAGTCTGCGTGCGCCCCGCACCTCACGGCAGCTACAAGTGGGTTTTCAGTATCGGGGCCGGGAATAGCGTGTGCAGGAGCCCTGTGCCACGCCCCAGCCTGGTGGCGTTCCCAGAGGGAAATGAAAAGGCAGGGATAAGATAATTGGTACTTGAGCTGGGAACCACTTGAAAACGAAGGGAGGGGCCGAGTGCTGCTAAATTTGTCCTGATGGGAGGTCTGGGATCAAAACTGCAATTCAGAGGAGGAGTGGGAGCAGCTCGGGAGATGCCTTTAAGGAAGGGGGTACACCCCAGCGCCCGTGTGAACTCAACTTTAAGGAAACTCACTGCGCTGGCCCCTGTGCTGAGTGGATCACTGGGGCGCATGGAGTGTGTTCGTGTTGGAGCAGAACTGACAGGAAGCACTGATTCTCAAAATATGTGTGTGCGTGGGGGGGAGTCGGGAAACCCTGGGGTCCCCTGAAGACCCTCCAGAGAAAGTCCCCTAAAAACCAACATGTTCACCATCATTGAGATAAAGCCAAGTGGGACAGGTGTTCCCCAGTTAAGCTAAAACACACAGACTAGATGAATGCACTGTGTGTGAAGACGTGCCCTAAATATTCTCTTCCCAGTGATGCATTTTGACATTGACCGTGTCCGTGGCTGTGTCTTAATGTAGGGTTCTTATTAAAATAGTAAAAAACTGGGCTGGCAGGTCCAAAGGTTTATTCTCGAGAAACAATTTCCTCTCTGTGTGTATTGTGGGTACAGATTTGTGAGCGATCACAGTTTTGTTCCTTGAACAGCCCTTTGTACCACATTGCAGTTAAATGAGGACTCGGCCTCTGATTCTTTATCCAATAGAAGTTACATAAAATAACCCCAATTTGTGCAGTTCATCAGATAACATGTCAGTAACCAACAGTGCAATATTGCAAAAAAAATACTAATAACATCTTGACACACTGAAGCAGACACCGCCCTGGTGTGGAGAAGTGGTCAGGGCTGTGTGCGACACTGTGGTTGAGTCCTTTAGCAAAGTATTTCACTCAGGCCGCTCCAGCACACAGCCTCCTGCAGAGAGGGGGGCGGTCCTATAGGCCCTCCACTGGCCCATCGGGTTCAATAAAGGATTTTAATATAAGACGACAAAGGAAGGTCAAGATCATAGGAACCAGCAAAAAATCAAAAATATTCATCATCAATGGTGTCCTTGGTGCCAAATTTCCCCCTGGCCCTTACCAGTCATGGCCTCCTAATAACCCCCATCTCTGAACTGGCTTCATCACTGCTCTCCTCCCCACTGAGAGCTGGTGTGTGTGAGAGGACTGGAGCATCATCCAGGGGGTGCTGCACACTGGTGGTGGTGGAGGGGATCCTCAGGGGATGACCTGTAAAGAGCTCTGAGTGGAGTGTCCAGGAAAGCGCTCTATAAGTGTTAAGGAGTTTATTATTAATTATTATACGAATACAGAAAAATATGGAGAGATGCTTAAGAACACAAGACAGGGTTGCAGATGAGGAGGAGGCCTGTGTGGTTTGTTGGATGAAACAAGAGCACCTTCACTTTTTGATATTTATACTTCCCAATCTAAGACAGGGCGATTAGAATATGCAAAGGCACATCAGGGGTTGTCCAATACTGGACATTACAGGACAGCACAGGACAGGAGTACCGCCATCTCTTGAACTGAACGAATGTAGCCGTGCAGTCAGTAATGTGATCAGGCAGCTGGCTGTGCCGCAGACTGACACGGGCCTGGAGTTTGACTGTTAAAGTGCTCCTGCCATTGAGATTCTTAATTCCAATGGTTTTCCAGGTTCCCTCTGATCAGTAACAGCTCAGGAACCTCACAAAAATGGATAAAAGAGTCCAATTAACGTAACTGGACCAATAACCTCCATACTTCACAGATTAAGAACGGATGGGCAACTCTAGTCTCCCAAAACTTAATAATAATTAATAGCTTACACTTATATAGCAGTTTTCTGGACACTCCACTCAGAGCTCTTACAGGTACTGGGGATCCTCTCCACCCCCACCAGTGTGCAGCCCCCCCTGGATGATGCTCCAGTCCTCTCACACACACCAGCTCTCAGTGGGGAGGAGAGCAGAGTGATGAAGCCAGTTCAGAGATGGGGGTTATCAGGAGGCCATGACTGGTAAAGGCCAGGGGGAAATTTGGCCAGGACACCGGGGTTACACCCCTACTCTTCTCGAGAGACACCCTGGGATTTTTAATGACCACAGAGAGTCAGGACCTCAGTTTTATGTCTCATCCGGAGGACAGTGCTTTTTTACAGTATAGTGTCCCCATCACTATACTGGGGCATTAGGACCCACACAGACCGCAGGGTCAGCGCCCCCTACTGGAGACCGGAGGTCTTCAGCATCACTTTTTTAAAAACGATTTGGGATTTTATTTTGCTTTCAGTGTGTATGGATCACAATATAGGGACGCCGAACCAAGAGCAGGGGTAGGGACCTCCTCACCAGCAAGTTTTAAGGGTTCAATCATCGGTTTATAAAGCACCCGGTACAATTAAACTGTGACAAATCGAAGGGTTTATTGAAAGAAATAATTTAGAGATCATCTGGGAGATAAATCTGAGGACCCTTCGGTGCAATAGGATCATGTTTCCCTTAATCGAATAATTTACTCGCTCGAGTGATCAATAACTAACCCGGAGCTATAACAGAAACGGGTGATATACAGTGAAATCCACGACAGGTCAAGGGGCTATCAGAGACCAGGGGTCGATAGCCTCGGTTATGATAATTCACGGTGTCCCAGCACAACTGCATGGAAAATAAACGCTACTTTTATTTTTCAAAGACGCTCAGCTATTTTGAGCAGCAGTGCGGTTTCGCCGATTGAAAGCGCTCGAGAGGCTCTCCGGCCACTCCCCTTTAAGAGCAAGATCTTCGCCCGTTCAGCGCAGCTCGGCGCCAGACAGAGCGGAGAGGAATGTGACAGTAGCCGCGGTCAGAGCTGCTGTGCGAACCGGGGCTGATCCACAGAGACCGAGCCGCAGGCGGGACTGCGGGGCTGGGGTCGGTAACGGAACCGGCGGGCGGGTGTTCGGCTGTCCCCCCGTCTCCTTGTGCCCAAAAGACCCCGACAACGGCCAAGATGAATCGGTTAGCGGGGAAGACGAAGGACGAAACTTTGATAGAGATGAGGAGCGCGTCGGACGACCAAAGTGGAGGTGAGTTCAGAGCTGCGCACAAGCTCATCCTTTCGACATTTCTTTGTGTCTGCCGTACAAATCACGGCTTGTACCAACACTTCAATCGGTGATGCCGCGATACTTCCCTTATTTGGAGCGGCGCTGGAGCATTTTGTCTGCGCAGTGGGCTCCTGAGCCATACGGGTCCCCCCCCATCCTTCCCATCAACAGCACGCTCGGGGCTCCGCGCGGGCTCGCCCCGTTTCCCTGCGCGTACGTCCCGGGACCGGTTCGGCACAGCCGGGAGCCGAGAGCCGGGAGAAGCCGGGACGTCGCTGCGCCCCAAGAGGCAGATGGGGCGGCTGGTGTAGAGAGAGAGACCTAGCCGAAAACAAGTCAACGCTGACCGAGCTAGACTCTCCTACAGCCTACCCACCGCCTCGGGAAGAGAAGAGACATCGTTTCTTTCCACCGTCTCGGGTTACCGTGGTCGTTGCTGTCCTGACCGAGCAGACGTCGCTTACGCGTCGCTTTCGTGTGGCCGAAACCGGCTGTGGCCCCCTCCTCCTCCCCCGGTATCCCGGGGCGGCCAGCCTGAATAACGGTGAGTCAAGCCCGCTGGGAAGCTGACGCAACTGTCTGCGGGCGCTTGGGGCTCCAGAGGCGCGGGGGTGGCACTGCTGAGTTTCGCGACGGGGAAATACCTTTTCTCTCCCTGAACAGGCCAGGGCACCCCTCCTCATCCCAGCGGGGTGGGGTGGGTGGGGGCTGTCTGCGGACACGCTTCCCCGGGATGAGCAGACGGAGATGGGCGGTCCGGTGGGATTGGTAGATTATACCCTGTCCGAACCCGGCCTGTACCCCGGCTGCACCCCTGAAACAGCCGCGTCAGGAGGCAGTACAAGCAGCCCCCCCCCTTTTCCCGAGCCCCCCGGACCAGCGGCGACTGCTGCCTGGCTGGGGACATCCTTTGGCCCAGTTAGCAACCAGCCGGCCGTCCTGCAAATGACACGGTAGCTCCACGAGAGAGAATTTCCGTGGAATGCGGATCCTGGACAAATATCCCGGGACACCCTCGTACAGGCCTGGTGGCGCCGAGTCCCCTGCAGAAAACCGACAGGCAGCTGCTCTTCCAAGAGGACAGGGAGCAGCGACACAAACAAACAAACAAAACGACACAGAGCAACAGTCTTTGAAGCTGGTGGTGTCGTGTGCTTGTTCTGTCGTTTACTTGGGCGCTCGCTTGTCTCACGGCGTCCTGTCGGTACCGGAGCCACCTCGCCGGCCGGTGAAATCGGTCCATTCCCGGTCCGTGCGGGATAAGAGCCCAGTGAGATCCGACACTCAGCGCAGGGGTGGAGGGGGGCAAGGCGGTCCTGGGGGAGACGGGCTCGTCCGACCTCTCGGATTCTTTCATTGTCTGAAAACCCGCAGTCCTTCTGTCCAGGTGCTGTATTGTCAGCTGTACCTGTAAAGAGTACAAGCCCGGTATGTGACCCCTGCTATGACAATAAGGAGGTTAAGTGGTTAATTCCCCCCCCCTCCTCCCCCAGAAAACCTGGGCCGTCGGGTCCGTACTGAGAGCCTCGGTTCTGAAGCACCCCGGGGGTCAGCCCGAACCCGAACCCGGGCCCCAGCCCGGCTGCGTGGGCTCAGCTCCTGTCACGGACATGCGTGTTCTTGTGCGGACATGTTTACCGACCTATGACTGGGACGGCCAAGACGATGTTCTTTTTTCAGCACCCCTGAAACAGACTACTTTCTGAACCTGCAAGTGAATGTGTACTATATACATTATTATACTCAGACCACGTTCAGAAGTACTGCTTAGCTTACCCTGGCACCGTCCCGCGGTAATTGTACGATAAACTACAGACAGAACCCAGGCAATTGCGCTAAAACATATTCTATACGGTCCTTAAATCTGTCCAACAGTCCTAAATGTTTCAGATGGCTTTTACGTGATTCTTAGGCAAGCGGTTTAATTAAAGGTACGTGTCCGCATCAGCTCCGGCCGCTCCCCTCTTGATGAGCTTTACAATTAGCAGAGCGGGTCCCGGACGTCCCCTTTAACGGGGAACATTCGCCGACACTATGTTCGGAATTCCTGTAACCAAACCCGCGACCCCGCGCCCTCGCCCCTCCCCCGCGGCTGCAGGCTGCGGGGGGGGGGGCATGTTTATTTACCTTCGGCCAGCACCGACGGGCTCCGTGCAGTCTGCCGCTGGAGAATCATTTGTAAGGCAAAATAATTAGTGGAGGTTCATTTGTATCGGCTAAGCCTTGGACTGCAGAGCCCACAAAAGACAAGATACCACACACCTCTGCCTCTGTCACTGCATGAACCTTACAGGATGCTAGAATAGAGCACATAGTGTTTGGATTGCGCACTAGGCCGTGCGCGTCACACTCAGTGTAGCCTAGATCAGAATGCACCACCTGCACACCTGAATATCCAGATGAGCCGGGCCAGTGTAGCGGTTTGTATTGAGAGTGGATCGGACCTGGAAGAGGCAGGCAGATGACATCCACAGCCCAGCTACAGCTCCTGCGCAGCACACAGTGCATCCAATTCCCCGCTGTTGAAGGCCTCGAGTAGCTAATGAGCCTGACTCTTCCCAGAGGATCGGCAGTACTGGGAAGTGTTTGGGCTGCAGGGCTCTCTGTGGTGACGTCTGTGGTGCTTCTGTGCGCAGTGCTGTGCTGCACTGACAGGCAGAGGAGGCACTGGTCTCTGAAGCACAGAGCACTGACAGGCAGAGGAGGCACTGATCGCTGCAGCACAGAGCACTGACAGGCAGAGGAGGCACCGATCTCTGAAGCACAGAGCACTGACAGGCAGAGGAGGCACCGATCTCTGAAGCACAGAGCACTGACAGATAGAGGAGGCACCGATCTCTGAAGCACAGAGCACTGACAGGCAGAGGAGGCAAAGATCTCTGCAGCACAGAGCACTGACAGGCAGAGGAGGCACTGATCTCTGCAGCACAGGGCACTGACAGGCAGAGGAGGCACCATTCTCTGCAGCACAGAGCACTGACAGGCAGAGGAGGCACCGATCTCTGAAGCACAGAGCACTGACAGATAGAGGAGGCACCGATCTCTGAAGCACAGGGCACTGACAGGCAGAGGAGGCAAAGATCTCTGCAGCACAGAGCACTGACAGGCAGAGGAGGCACTGATCTCTGCAGCACAGGTCACCGACAGGCAGAGGAGGCACTGATCTCTGCAGCACAGGGCACTGACAGGCAGAGGCTGTGTGAGAGCACGTCAGAGAGGGAGCCTCCTGTTTCACCCAGCGCAGGTCCTCCATGAGCACCGGGACTCGAGGGCGGCTCGGAAAGACTGGCTGGAATATGTAACCGCTGATCAATCGATTGATCCTGGCAGCCGCGCCCCCCTGGACGAGGCTGCTGTGGTGCTCCGTGGTGACATCAGAGCCAGGAGGAGCCGACAGGCTGGGGAAAGGCAGGCTGCAGATCTAGGAAAGAGATTCGATTTTTAAGAACTCGATTTTCTTTTCACAGATAAATACAGAGAAGCACAAAACAGACAACTTGACATCAACGTATAATACCTAGAACAGTATATGTGAACACATCTTGTTAAGGTTAAAAAAAAGTGGCATCTGTTACATAGCAATAATTACGTTTGTTGTGCAAAACAACAAGTAACAGGTTTATTCCAAGAGAACACAACGTTTCGGCCGTGGAGCCTTGTTCTGGTGCATTTCTCCACATGGCATTTTGAATCACTTCCAAAAAACACAAATGCCATTTTTTCTTTACATGGTAGTCAATATCATAGGTTTGGGGATTCAGTCCTCTGGCCTCTATTTTCCACACAGTTTCTGCTTCCTCCTTCCCTTCTCTCCACAGATCTCTGACTCAATAGTTCTCTCTAATAATTGACTGTGTAGGTTCCTCATCAGTTTTGATGGTGGCAAAGGAACAAGTAATAGGTTTATTCCATGCTGAAAAAAAGAAGAAAGAAAACACAACATTTCAGCTGTTTATTGGCCTCATACAATTTCTTGCATGAGGAATTTGTCTCCTCACAGACCCCAGCTTGCTCTCCATGAGACACACAGACAGGGAGAGAAGCTGGGGGTCAGAGCACAGGGTCAACCATTGTACCACACCCCTGGAGCAGCTGGGGTGAAGGGCCTTGCTCAGGGGCCTAACAGAGTAGGATTCCTCTACCGGCTGCAGGATTTGAACCAGCAACCTTCCAGGTACAGGCGCAGATCCTGAGCCACAGAGCCACCACTCCACCCTGCCAGAGCCCAGGGGCTGGGTAGTGTCCACTCGGCACACCGGTCTGCCAGCTCGCACCCAGGACCCCTGGGGCCGGGCTGGGTCAATGGCACCGCCTGCCAGGGCCAGTACCAGCTGGACCGCCTCTCCGATACCCTCTGCACTGTGGGCTCAGCAGGGAGAGCAGCCATAAAGATGACAGGCAGATAGGTGAGGGGTAATGTTTAACACACTTTATGACCTGCCTGGCTGAGGTGTTAGTTTAAGGAATTGTGTTAAGAGTTAGGAGATGAAAGGCTGTGAACTCTGGGTCAGTTTGTGTCTTATAAAGAAACAACATGTTATGCTAACAAAGCAAACTGTGGTTTTTAGTGGGGTAGTTGGGATGGGGGCTGGGATGTTGAGAGTGGGGTAGTTGACAGTGATGTAGCTGACAGAGGGGTAGTTGGGAGGGGGGCTGGGATGTTGAGAGTGGGGTAGTTGACAGAGGGGTAGTTGGGAGGGGGGCTGGGATGTTGACAGTGGAGTAGTTGGGAGGGGGGCTGGGATGTTGACAGAGGGGTAGTTGAGAGGCGGGCTGTGTAGTTGACTGGGGTAGTTGGGAGGGGGGCTGGGATGTTGACAGAGGGGTAGTTGAGAGGCGGGCTGTGTAGTTGACTGGGGTAGTTGGGAGGGGGGCTGGGATGTTGACAGAGGGGTAGTTGAGAGGCGGGCTGTGTAGTTGACTGGGGTAGTTGGGAGGGGGGCTGGGATGTTGACAGTGGGGTAGCTGACAGAGAGGCTGGGTTAGGCAGTAGCTCTCCAATGTAATTTGCCCCCCCCCCGTACAAGGAACAGATCAGACCCCCCCACGCCTCTGTGCTCAGCTTGTGAAAGAGCCCTCTGGCTCACCATGTGAAAAGCTGAGTGCAGTGTGGTCAAGAGACCCCATGTCCCAATGGGGAGTTTCCCCACAGATGAGCGAGGCCTCCTGGTGTGGGTGACCTTGTCCGGTGTTCTTGTCCACAGTGTAGACAGTGCGGTCTCTGGTGGCATGGGCAGGGCGTAGGTCCGAGAGATTGTTCTGGAGGACTAGTGATTTTCAATGCCAGGTTAACCGGCTGCAGTACTTCAGTTGTAAAATAAGACAACCACATCTCATATCTCCAGAGCAACTTCCTCATATCGGTGAGAGGCAGGGGTGGCGATACCATCGCCGTGGAAACTGAGTCAGGACTTTCGATTTCTGCTTTGATGTGTGGATTGCAGATAGTGATTCTGTGTGTGGGGGTGGGGGAAAGCAGGCAAGGTCTACAAAAAGTGCTCAAGACAACCTCGTTTATAACAAGCTGTCAGAGCTCAGAAGTAACTGTATCTCCCCTGTGAGCTCGAGCCTGCAGAAGCTCTGCCTCTTTCATGTTGTAACTGTGAAAACCTTTAGTTAAGTAACAAAACACTGATAGCGCTGATAGCGCTGCCCTTGAGCTAAGCGATAACTGTAATATTCAGCCTGGATGACAGCTCAGGTGTCACATTGTGCAGGAGGAGAGGTTTCCTGGTGAGGAACTGTACCAGTTCAAACACAGATCAGGGGGTTGAATATAACTGACGACAACGATTCTCCTTCTGAAACACAAGACGACTCTTCCTGTAACACAGAACGATTCTCAGTCTGGAGTAGCCTGCAGTCCCGCAGGGGATCTGTTCGTAATGTAAAGAGTTCATTACATCTAAAAAATAATCTAATCAAAAACCGAAAGACGAAAGCTGTAAATGATCTTACTTTGTATTGTGTATGCTGTATCGCTAAATCCTTTCATCGTTAAGTAAAAAGTTTTAAAAAAAGAATACCTGGTGCCATTCAGACTGCAGGATGCGAGAATCTGCCCCTGCCTTTTTTTTGTCCAAGTGCTTTGCTAAAATAATTCCTCCGAATTACACTGAAGCCACTAAAATGACATTTCAAAAACACATCTTCTTGGATCTGCTTTTTCCGTCGCGAAGGCAACTTGTAATTAACTGACAATACCTAGATCGGTGATTAAAAAGTGGCGAAATGCTGTCTGGTACAAACTGTTCTGCGCCAGGCGGTGATTAAGTGATCACCTGCTCTATCTCTTGTCCCTCCGTGACCTGTCCACAGGAATCAAGGCACATATCCTGCCAGGCTGACAATGATGAACTTCCTCTCATTGTTGAAGGAGGTATTCAAACAGCCCTACTAGAAGCCCTTTGTGACTGTGAGAAGCATGGTGTGTTTTTGTGTGGGCTGGATGTTTTATAAACCTCCTGTTTTTCTAATAACGGCTCTTTAATTGCTCGGGGAAGGGCAGGGCGATCTTGTAAACCTAATTTCTTCTACACTAATAAAGACAGGGAACTTTGGTTCATGACCTGAACTCTTCAGTCTTTTTTTTTCCAACTTTTTTAAGAATAGTTTCCTTTCAAAATGATATTAATTAGTTAAGGACGCACCAATCATGGTCCTGTTGGTTTTCATTTCAGCTGAGCTTAATTGCTTAATTGAAGCCTCCCTTAAGCTTGCAAGTTGTCTGATGGGAAGCTAGCTGCCTGATCGGATTTTCTTTGACATGTTGGGAGTTTTATGTTACAAACGAAAGGCAGTAGTTAGAAAGGAAGGTCCAACATGTTTAGGTCAGACAGCTCAGATGAATCCTGTTATTTAAGTCGGTTAGGGGTTCGATTGTGTGTCTGAAGCTGGACTGGGACACAGACCAGCTGCTGAGGGTGGAGTTTCAGGACCAGGATCGGAGCCCAGGATTTGAGAGCTGAAGAAAGCAATGTTGGCGACTCTTAACAGCTTCATATACAGATGGACGTGTGTTTAGTGCAGCTCGTCCCACCCTGGACCCAGCACCTCCTCCAAACCTCTGCGCCTGCCGGCCGGCCTCCTCTCGCGAACCGCCCTGGAGGTAACGGGTTCGAGTAGCACCTCGGCTTCCTTCTACATGTCCGCAATGTAGACGGAAGACTTCTGACTTCAGAGAGGTGTCCTACCACAGGGAAGAAACGGAAGAACTGGGGCGTGCACAAGCCGCCACAATCAGCTCTCTCTTTACACTAAGGGTGGTGGGGGTCTGGAACGGCTGCCGATGCATCTTTCAAGGGGGAGGCTGGATGAGATCCATGGGTCAGTGAGCCCCCAAGTATGACAAGGTCAAGGTGGGCTGAGTGGCCTCCTCTCCTACTGTAGGTAACCTGTCCTGTGCCCTTCTGAACAAAAGCAGGGAGCTCTCCTCCGTTCACCCAGGTGTGTTCACCTGGCCTTGAGCCGAGTCCTGGCCTTCTGCTGCGCTGAGCACCGCTGTCTGAACACTGTGCACATCTGCCATCCCTGGCCTTTGTTCTTAGATGGTTCCAGTGCACAATGACAGAATGAATTATTGAAAAGCACGCTGGAGTGTTTTATTTATGTGTGGAGCCCAGCATCGCACAACATCCTTTCCCGAAGCACACTGACGGCACAGTTAATTACAGCTCTGCTAGGGTGCGGCAGCCGGTATCAGCATTATCACAGGTGGCAGATATCTTCAAGGAGGGTGGCATGTTGCCTATCTCTGCTTATCTTCAACCAGAGCTTTAATCAGCAACTGAAGTCACCAGGTCCAGTAACCGTCGTATGATTTTGTTTAACATCAGCGAAAGGAGGCCGGAGTGGAGCTGTTCAGGGGTTAGTGTTTGTCACTGTTATTGACAGTATCCAGCTCTTTTCTGTGGAGGATAATGCGACGGCTCGTTCCAACAAGACAGAAGGGGAAGGATGAGGTTAAAGGTTGTGTGTTAGAATAAATTCCTCTAGATGGTGAAGCATGTTGGTACAGTAGGACCAGTAGGTCCTATTATGGACTTGTGTTTCTTCCAGAACTGAGTGTCCAAGATCTGTATTTGTTCTGGAAATGCCCAAACGGTCCTAACTGGTTTTCTTCCTGTGCTGTGTATCCTTACACAGAGAAGAAAAGCAGGAAAAAGCGTCAGACCTGGCACTCCCTGGGTATACAGTAGGAGCACATAAGGCCCTGTTGTACCTGATCATGGGAAATGGGATTACTGGGTATTTCTCAGAGAGATGGGTGTGGCAGAGGGGTGCCCCGTGGAGCAGTGGTCTCGGGGTCCTGGATTTGTAACCGGAAGGATGTGGGTTCGAATCCCAGGTGAGAATCTGCTGTTGTGTCCTTCAGCAGGAGTTGTTCACCCAGATTGCTCTAGTAAAATGCTGTTGTGGGAATGGCTGTAAATGTGTATTATTGTGGATAATTAATTAACTAAATAAACAAATAAACATACAAGAGCTGTAGCCAGTCGATCCTAGTGCTTTTTCTCAATGCTGACATAGCTTTGCACATGGTCGCTTCTTTACACCAAGGGTGGTGGGAGTCTGGAACGAGATCCCCAGCCAGGCTGTTGAAGCCGGTGCCCTGCATTTTGTTAAGAAGCAGTTGGATGTGATTCTGAGATCACTCTGCTGCGGATTAACCAAACAAGCTAGAAGAGATCGTGGCCTTCTGCCGTATGTAACCTTCAGGGTGTTGAAAAACATTGTCACTCGCTGTCTGCAAGGTCACCTGTTCAGATAGCGTGCAGTTGGCCCCGACACGTTCTTCAGAGGACTGATGTGGGCTGTGTTCTGCTCTCAGAAGAAGAGCTCAGTACTGTTTCTCCGCTGTTTATATAAAGCTCAGCCTTGCTGTGCTGGAGCCTCTGTGCTTGGCACAGCTGACCTTAGCTCGCAGCCAAAACACAGAGATTGTGGCTCTGATGCACAGCCAAGAAGAGTCTCATCCGTGTTTATGCCTGCTGTGAGTGGGCAGGGCAGGCTCTGCGCTCAAGACCTTTTATGTCCGCAGTGGAAAAGAAGGAATTTACAGTTTGCTTTCCACCATGCGACTGAATCGGAGCCAGGATCAGCTTTAACAGCCTATTTCCACTCGAGCTCGAACAGGCGTCTTCTCTTTCCCAGATGCACTTCACTGCCAATAAAGTTAATTGCACCTGAAGTGAACCCCCTCCCCCCCCCTTGTGCAGAAGAGCACATGATGAGCAGCTCTGCAGCATGCAGTGCAGGTCACAAACAAGAGCTCAATGCTGGAGCTGCGCACGAGCACCACCTGCCCTCTCAGACACCACGGCATGACTCAGTGCTGGAATTCATGCCGAGTCTGTGACTTCCAGGAGTCTGGAGCTGGGAAGTGTTTAGCCAAGCTCTTTTCCTTTTTGATTTCTGAAATCAGCTGTTTGCTGTCGGGGACAAAGCCGGTACTTGTCTTCGCTGTCTGCTGAGTCACTCTGCTACAGAGAGCCTCACGGCGCAGGGGGCCAGCTTTCCTGCTCTGGGAGATGCACGTGTTGTCTTGCAAAACAGTTCTTCTTTCTTAATTCCTGGAATGCGGCACAGGATTGGGAGTTGTGTCTATGCAGAAAGGGAGAGAGAGAGGCTCTGCACTCATTGCAGTACAGACCCTGCACTACTGTGTCTGTATCGCAGTGAACGCTCCAGAAATTAGGTTTTGATCCAAGCTGCAGAGGGAAGGATGCAGCTGGGCGGAGTACTGTAGATCCATCTGGAATCCATGTGCTGTGCCACTGTTCAGTCGGCTGCCAGTGGAATGCTGGGAAATGTAGTCTTGTTCAGCTCAAACTGTGACTTACACTTTGAAGTGCAGATGATCAAACCATCGTTGCCAAACTCAGTCCCAAGTGAAATCTCAGCACTGGCCGTTACAAACAGCCGCCTGTAGAAACTTCGGGCCATCATGTACTTGAAAATTGAGCTTGGAGAGCAGGCTGGGGTTTTAAGTGAATCTGCACCCTAATTTGTTATATTATAATAAAGTCGTATGCAATGTTTTATGTATAGTGTGGTTTTTACTTCAAGTTTTAACCTTATGATCCACAAAATCTTGCAAAATGCATTGCTTATGGGCACGAGCAAAAGCAAAACCTCCTTAAAAAAAGGTAGAGTATCAGAGCACACAAAGAG